>NC_074713.1:24023877-24638877 GCF_947242115.1 Biomphalaria glabrata | reverse complement strand
ATTGGTGTGTGTGTGTTATATATTTTGTTATAAATAAAATACTGGTACATACTGGTGTGTGTGTGTGTTATATTTTGTTATAAATAAAATACTGGTACATAGGCCTATTGGTGTGTGTGTGTGTGTTATATTTTGTTATAAATAAAATACTGGTATATATTGGTGTGTGTGTGTGTGTTATATTTTGTTATCAATAAAATACTGGTACATATTGGTGTGTGGGGTTCGAGAGGAGGTTACCTATTATTAATTTTCACATTTAAAGAAAAGATTCGAACTTAAACAGTAAGCATGGTGACTGGTGAGTCACTAGGAAGTGAGATCTACACTATGAAGAGAGTGATCTTCTTACCCTACATACTCTAGTCACTAAACTGTGTGATTTTTATTTTTGCGGTTAGGGGGGGGGGTATTGTCAAGTAAACTTTTGTGTCAACCTAGGCCAAGTTCACTGTGCACAGAGTGCTGCAGTGTTGTGCGAGATAGCTGGGGGGGGGGGGAGCACCGGTTGATGATTCGAGGCTGGTCCACGAATCCTTAACAGTCTAGTTCACGGGCATACCCCCCTTCCCCTTATCCACAACCTTAAAAAAAAAAAGCCCCGCCCACAGCTATTGAACACAAAATGTGGCAACGAATTGTTTTCAGCGATGCTGTTTAGACTTCTGCCTCGTCCTGACTTGTCTCCAGCCTTGACCTCCCTGTCAAAGTTCATGTGTTTTTGTTTAAAGTGAAGTGAAATTTCCCTTGGCTCAAGCGACTAATTATAGCAATGATGACACTTTTCTACTAGCTGTTTGCTAGAGTGACGTCATGTGTATCCAAAGTAATAATCGCAGCAACAGTTTCTGTGCTCAACTGATCCAAAAGTAGAAATACGGATATGCCTCCTGCCCCAAACAACCAAATCAGTTCTATAATTAGGTGTAAAGTATTGCGTATGTCTAGAGCGTAGCCTATATGTTTGAAATGACACCAGCCTAAATTAGATTGGGCACTAAAAGTGTGATTCGCGCGATTAGAGTGGCACGCTTATCGTGTTTCGATGATATATTATAGACGAATGGTTAAAGGGCAATAGTTTCGAAGCGAAACGTGAGGTGAGATAAAGTGATATGGGAGTGAGGACAGCTAAGACAGTAGTCACACTAGTCCTACCACCAGGGCCGCCGCTAGGGTTGTGGCCGCCTGCGTGCAAAATTAAAAAATGCCGCCCCCTCCCTTGTTTTTTCTAGAAAAAAAATGTATTACGACAGAGCTGGACCATGTACCAATTTTGTAGATTATTCCTTTTTTTCCGTTCATATTCGCGCCGTTGTCGTATCCCTCATGCCCACTTAGATGTTTTAGTTCTATTTTAATTTTAACTTTGTATTTTTTTTTCTATTACGAAGTCATGAAGTCCTTCTCCAGTTGTACGAAACCTACAAAATGTTCATGTCAACATGAGGTAAATAAGAAACAGAAGCAATAGGCTAATAATAGTAATTAGTCGGTATGGGACATATCTGGTGTACAATGTGATTTTTTGTGAAAGTATTTGTGTGCTTATATCTACAATTTCAAGGATTTTATTTTCTATTTCAGCCAAATTTATTGCCTGAATTAATTGATACAAATACCCTTTTGTGTGTGTGTCAAATAAACTAGTTGTGGATCCTTTCAAAACGAGACATAGCCGATAAAGGATTGCCAAGGCTGGTTTTTAAAATCATTCATTCTTTAATGCGTTGCATCTATTGTTTTCTTTCCAAGAGCAATTTTTTTTAAATTTTCTTTCTGCACTATATTTGTCTTTTCAGAATTAATATGACCTAATCATTTAGTATTCCTTTTGTACCTGTAATGTTTTCTTTCTGTATTTATACCTAAAACAACCAACATGGACCATTCAGTTCAAAATATAGTGAATCGAAACACAAAAGCCATTGACAGTGTACGATTGTATTTTGGAGAGATGTGCATTGTACCCACAAATGGCCACAATCATCTTTTCTCATAATAATAAGAAATAATATTTAAAAGGCCAATGATAATGAGTTTTCTTTAAGAACGCACTATTCATCCTAGTAAAAACAAATCTAGTAATAAAGAGGCAGCCCTGGTCAATAGTATTATTCGAGGGACATTCTAGGTAAAAAGTAGATATATAGCACACGACGTCTGTAATGGCGTGATCTTTTTTAAGATCTTCGTGCTACTTAAGACATCGCTATTGCGGACCTTTTTTTTTTCACACAAAAATCGTCGTTATAATAGTGTAATCCCAGGTAAGAAAATCCAAAAGAATAACTTAGATTGACGTTTTGAGGTGTTTATTCAAAAAGTTTCAACCCATATTGATGCATACGCCTCACGTAAAACGGTCTACATTTGATAAGGTCTTAAAACGATATCTCGTACTTAGATATTTTAATTTGTAAACATTAGTAATATTCAGACACGGATTAATAACTACAATGAAAATAAAACATTTTTTTCGCCGCCCCTCCCCCACCTTTTTTGTTGTTGGTCGGTCATTGGCTTGTTGCTCCAAACAGCTAGTAGCTACATGTAGATCTACATCGATAATGACCCAAAAGTATTCTACGCCTAACATGAAAATGTTTTTAACATTGAGTTTTTAAAAATTAGATCTACTTACAGTTCGGGGTACTCGACTAAGCAACAATATTTTTATGTAGTAAGTAGATACTAAGAAGAAAAAAAATGTTTTGCTTCTGTAAGCCTCATTCGAAACCAATATTACAGACAACCCCCGAAAATTCAAGGTCAGAAATGAATGGGCGCCTATGGAAAAACCCATTGGGAATCCATCCATCCATTTTTCGTTATTAAGTTTTTCCAAAATAGCTTCTTATTTACGAATATCGTTTTCTTTTTTAGCGGCCCCCGTAAGGGGAAAAAGCCGCTATTTGGTTTGTGCAAAATGTCCGTCTGTCACACTCAGATCTCGAAAACTAGAAGAGATATGAAAAATATTATTTCATCATTAAATGCGGCTTGAAAAGTTTAGGTGCAACGGCTACTTTTGGTTTTCTAAAAGCAAACCGTTTAATTTATAAAATTAATTATGCAAGCGATTTTTTCATAAAAATACACCAATTCTAAAACACTTAGGTAAATGTAAGGGAGGCAATGTTACAATATGCTAACAAAGATGGACAACTTTTGTGTATTTTCAGTATCACTAAGTCAAATATATTTATAAAATGTAAAGGAAATGTTTACAACAAATATAAATCATAGTTAAAGGCGTTTTTTTCTGGTCAACTAGCTGCTAAAATTAAAAGAAAACACTGTTTGTTTATAAAGGCTAATAATGCACTTTGTATGTAAATATCAAGCACATTTTTTAAAATGGACTTTTTATACAGCTACTTTCGTGCAGTAGCGTAACGTCGCAGCATTGCACATGGCCAGACCAATTCCTTAAACTTTTTTTTAAAATCTGATTTTTTTTATTTTTTGTTTAGTGCCCCCATCCGAATAAAAGAAGATTAGTTTGTGCGTTCTGTCTGTTGGTCGGTCTGTCCGTCACGATTAGATTAACAAATAACACTAGAGGCTATTGTAAATCTGATTTAACCTTTAATTTCTCATTCAGAAATATTGCAATAGTTTTAAGTATCTATAATAGATTGTTCCGGATGTTTTGTGAAAAACAAATCAATGCCAATGAATATTTGTTTGCTCTTCTAACTTATATTAGATTTTATTTCCATGCTTAAACGTTGCAAGAAACACATGATCTTTAATATATTGTACCGGTTTTTTAATGTAAATAGCATATAAATGCTAAATAAAAATATCTATACAGATTTATATTTCATTAACTATAAAATTGTTCCGGATATTGTTTTATAAAAAATAAATTATGTCAAATGATTGTTTGAAATCGCATAATTGACTAATATTACACTTATATTCTTTGACACTACGTCACTATAGTTTATTTATCAATATCAATTGTTCTGAATTTTTAATTTAAAACAAATTTATGTCAAATAATTTTTTTTTTAAATATCGACAATAGGTTATTCAGGATTTTAAAATAAGAAAGTAATTTACTAGAAACGATTATTGAAAATAAATTTTTAGACTTATTTTACAGTTAATTTTCTTGCCGAAACATAATAAAAGTTGTTTAATCGGTAAAGAATGTTCCGGATTTTGTTTCGAAAAAGAAATCGACCTACATTACCTTAATTTTCTTACAAATCGTCGCCAAAAATGATCCGAATTTTATATGAAAAATCTAATAACGCTAATAAATGTTTGAAATCCCTCTTCTAATAAATAAAACTAATAATTTTCTCATTTACGAAAATTGGTTGTTCCGGATTTTTTATGAAAAATAGTTTAACTCTATTTATGTAAAATCGCACTTCTCTCTTACAACTTCCTAACACCAAAGTATGGTTTGAAAAAATTTCCATAAGGCTATGGTACATCTAATTTTCATAACAGACCATCCCACAAATTTAATCAACGGCATTTGATTAATCTGGAATTCTTATTTTCTCTCACTATAAATATATAAACATCCGGAACAATCTATTATAGAAACTTAAAACTAATGCGATGTTTCGGAAGGGAAATTAAATTTTAATCAGATTTTAAATAGCTTTTAGTCTTTTTTTTCTAGCTATTAACATAACGGACACACAGACTGACAGACAAAACAAAAAAAAAAGCGTCTTTAATCGTTTTATATATAGCCTATTTATATTAAGTCTAACTAGCCCATCAAATGAAACGCTAAAAGAACAAACTCGGTGCACCAACGTCTATGAACCCTCGAGAAGCTGCTCGTATAGATGACATTTTTTAGTCTAACTAGGATGTGTGACGTATTGGATTTTTTTTCCTTAGACGTCATATGGAGTTAATTCTTTCAATGAAATGCTAAAAGAAATCACTCGGTGCACCAATTTCTATGAACCCTCGTATAGATGATATTTTTTAGTCTAACTAGGCCGTGTGACATAGTGGATTTTTTTCCTTTGACGTCATATGGAATAAATTCTTTAAATGCTAAAACAACTTGATAGAGTAATGTTTATTAAACCTCGTAATGTGACTCGCATTTTAAAAAGACATAATAGCTAGATTTAGATCTAATCTAGATTTTTTACACTAGATCTAGATTTTTTTTTTTACACTAGATCTAGATTTTTTTTTCTTACACTAGAGCTAGATTTTTAAAACTAGATTTAGATTTAAGTCCTAATTAAAATCATTATAGAATCTAGATCTAGAATTTTTTGGTCTAGTTTAGAATGTTTGTTGTGTTACATGTTTCGGATGTTCCTTCAGAGTTGTAGTCCAAACCTCCCGTAGGACGACGGGGGATGGGAGCGGGCAGGGTTTGAACTTGGGACCATCGATGAATCCAAACGACAGTCCAGCGCGCAAACCGCACTACCAGACAGTCATGATTTAGACTAGATCAAGATCTATAATTTTAATTTCTAGGCTTAAAGTGTAGATTTTTATTTCTAAAGTCTAGATTGTCAATATGTCAATATTGCAATGTTATAAAATACTAAAACTAATCTACTATTTTAATATTTCATATTGCAATTAGTCTATTAATTGATTATCTAGTGTTTTTTTAATATAAATCTTATTTTAATTACATCTATATTATCCCAAATATATATTTTAGATCTAGATCTAGTAGATATAGATATTGAGAGTGCTAAATTAGTAGTTTAATTTAGGTAGATCTACATCCTCATTCTAGTTCCATTTAGGCCTAAATGAAAATGCTCAATACCAAAAGATTATCTAAAATCGCTCTTCTGACATATTGTATATATCCGGTAGTTGTCATTCCGTAATGTGTAGGTATATTATCAGTAGTAGGCTATTAGTTTGTAACCAGTTTGTCATTAGATCAAGAGCAATGCCTGGTCGTGTGGTTAGCGCGCAGGACTGATTATCTCTACGGACTCAGTTTCATACCCTGCTCGATGCCATCCTCAGTCGACCAGCGAATATGCGGATCCAACAGGGATCCGTCTTCCACGGGGGCCGCCTCTGAGTTTGTGTGGCAACACAAACTCTCTTTGTAATCTTGTATTAAATAGTTTTGAAAGGATAATGCCTTTATTAGAATTCATAGAAAAAAAAAATATATATATATATATATATATATATATATATATATATATATATATATATATATATATATATATATAAATATATATAAAATATTTGAGTAATTTTTTAGTTATTAAACTAAAAAAAATATAAAAAATATAGGTAGCCTTGAAATAATGATTTGGCCGCCCCCTACATTCGGCTGCCTGCGTGCAATGCACACATTGCACAATAAGTGGCGGAGGCCCTGCCTACCACACACTAGTCCTATCACACACTAGAGCTACCACACACTAGTCCTACCACACACTAGTCCTACCACACACTAGAGCTACCACACACTAGTCCTACCACACACTAGAGCTACCACACACTAGAGCTACCACACACTAGTCCTACAACACACTAGTTCTACCACACACTAGAGCTACCTTACACTAGTCCTACCACACACTAGTCCTACCACACACTAAAGCTACCACACACTAGTCCAACCACACACTAAGAGCTAACACACACTAGTCCTACCACACACTAGTCCTACCACACACTAGAGCTACCACATACTAGAGCTACCACACACTAGTCCTACCACACACTAGAGCTACCACACACTAGTCCTACCACACACTAGAGCTACAACACACTAGAGCTACCGGTACAAACCAACTAGTTCAACATTTAGCCACATGCGTTTTAAAGAGACGATGACAGCTTTAAAATCACTAGACATTTTATCGCAAACTAGAAGTAAATCGTAGTGGTTGGGGTTTGCAGATCGGGTAAATAAAAAAAAAGTTGCTGCACCTTTACTTTTTTTAAATTGTGTACTTTTTTTTTCCTACCTATAATTTAGAACTAGATCTAGTTATCACTATGTATTGCTTTAGAGAAATAGAAGAAGAAATGAGATGTTCACACCTACAATTGAACACTATGGCCAGATGTTCACATCTAAAATTGAGCTTTATGGCCAGATGTTGATCACATCTAAAAATTGAGCTTTATGGCCAGATGTTCACATCTAAAAATTGAGCTTTATGGCCAGATGTTCGGATCTTGATAGAACATTATTGCCATAAGTTTAGGTCTAAAATTAAACAGTATGTCCAGAAGTTTAGGTCTAAATTGAACAGTATGCCAGAAGGTTAGGTCTAAATTGAACAGTATGCCAGAAGGTTAGGTCTAAATTGAACAGTATGGCATGAAGTTGGGTATGAATCATCTGCCCTATAAGGTCTGAGAGGACGTACTTTACTTGCCTGTATGACATGGACGTTTACCTTCTATTCTACCTGGACCTATTCTCTTCAAACGTGATTCATTAACGCGCTTGCGTTTAGCGGTGATGCAAGTTTACAAGTCTTGCACTTTGTTTCCAGTTCGCCTGTGTATTTATGATCATGTAATAGAAGCAATAAGGAGCTATAATAAAAGATGCACTTTTTTTTCGTAACAGGTCTTCCAATAGATAGTCATCTTATCTCGATCACCCATTAGTAACTTATTTAGCGCAAATCACGGATGAAAATTATTGAAAAGTAAACAACAACAACATGATTAGGAAACAAACAAACACACTCATACACACACACACACACACACACACATATATATATATATATTAACCCTGAGTACCATTTTATAATTTATCTTGCTAACCTATCTGATAATTATCTTTCTTTTTTGTTTCATGTAAAATGAATTATATTTTTTAATTTTTATTAGCAGACGAGTTAAAAGTACATTTGGATAAAAGAGTCGTCTGATGAATTACGTAATAAGACACGCGCCTGACACGGACTTTAGCTGACAATCTTTATGGCTCCCTCTAGCGGAGGATGTCCTTTTCATTGCACATTAAGCCATGCACACGGTAGGCCCTTGACTACAGAATGATTATAAAAAAGGTGACATTTTCTGTTCATTTCTATTCAGTTGAAAGTTACGCGGATCCTTCTTTTTGTTATATAAAAAATTCTCAGAGTATCCCCACCCCCTTTTTTGATCCTTTTTTTCATGTTTAATATACATTTACAAAAATACAAATACTGACAGGGGGAAAATGTAAATATCTAGAGTGAACGTGAAACCTTTTTTTTTTTTTTTTTTTCAAAGAAGTGCATTTTTTTTCTGTTGGTAGCATAGTTGTCTTTTGTTTTTTTTACAAAGCTTATATCAATTCACTTTGTCTGTCTGGTAAAATGTATGTACACTTTATTTCTCCAACACCCAAATTCGGATCAAGCTGAAATTTCGCACAATTTTTTCTTTCACCTGACTACACAAGAATCAATAAAAAAAAAATTAAAAAGTTAGGTGATTAACTATTTGTAATTAATTATATTATTTGGTATATCGAACAAGGGAAAGAAATTGTACTTGACTGAAGTGGTGGTATAAGCTAAATTAGTCCCCTCTACAGGTCGACGCTTTGAAGTAAGTGTCAAACAAACAATACATAACTATACAATCTTCTATACTCATAAGCAGCTCACAAACAGAGTGGTTAGAATGTTGGCTTGAGGAGGTGTAAATTATGAGTTCGAATGGAGGCCATTTCCCCTTTTGTTTTAAAAAAATTATTTAATTTCTCAACTGTTCCAGATAAGTGATAGGATGATATCTTCTTGAGAAGCTAAGAGCATGAAATTGCTCTAAACAAAAACAATTGGCAATATATCATTAGTTCCACAGATTTCTTGCTGTTGGTCTAGATCTATTACACATTTAATCACATGGCTGATCCAAACTAATTGATACAGTTACACTTTCGAATAAGCTTTGATTTTTAAAAAAATATTTTTAAAAATGTCTTTCCTGTTTTTTTTTATTCTTTGACCGAAGACTTCAAATCTGAACCAAGTGTCTGTGATCTGGACACTTTAAAGCAAAGTTCCTCAAATCAAATGGATGAATGCCTGATCGTGTGGTATCGTGGCTCTCAGACTCGACAAACTGGAATGACTTCCAAAGGCCCTGCTGGTATGCGTTCTGGATTGTAGTCTCAGTAGTCCCGAGTTCAAGTCAATCAGGAGATTGAGCTAGGATGTAGCTATCTTCAATTCTGAAGGACCATCAGAAACATGTCAAACAAACAGAATTGAAACAAGGTTACTGTAGTCACCTAATGAAACACTACAAGAAGACATGTCTTGATCCTAGGCTTTAGTGAAAAAAAATTGACAAAACAGTTCACAATAACACATTACACACACACACACACAAGCTGACCTGGACAAAAAGACATTTTGACACACAAGACAGATCAGTTCACAACACACAACAAGAACATAAATATACAACAGTTACAAAGACAGTTTGTGTGGTAAACTCAAAATCGGCCCCCGAAGTGGTCCACCTAGAGTCTTCACCAGACCAGGATTCAAATACGGGACTTCCGGTTCCAAGTGCTTTACCCCTCAGCCACAGCATCTCCATATATTCATTTAGCGTACACTTATATTTTTTAAAATAATAATTTTTAACCTTATCCATACATTCAAAATTAATAACATGTTACATGCAATAAAGAGAAACTAAAAAGATTTATTCTTCTAACAAAATTAGATCAATTGGCAACAGGAAAAAAAAAATTCTTGACCTACTTTAACGTACAATTGTGTATAAATGACAAGACTTTCCCCTCGCAAATAAAAATTAATATCTCCATTGTCATCTGTCATACAAACTAGACATAGGTCTAGCTAGATCTAGACCTAGTTTTAGATCTAAATCTAGATTCAAGGTCTAAGTCTAGAACTAGATCTAAGTCTAGATCTTGGAATAGATCTAAGTCTAGATCTAGAGTTATATCTAAATATAAGTCTATATCTAGACTCTAGATCTAAGTCTAGATCTAGATCTAGAATTAGATATAGAATATTGATATAGAATATACTATATCTAGACTAGAACTCGTATGAATTTACATGTTTAATCTTAAAAATACTAGACCTGAGCCAATGTTATGATCATGAACAGTAGGCCTTTTGTTATTAGGTAATGGTGTACTATGCTGTTCGTATCCGATTCATTTCTTAATGTGATACTATTGTTTACATAATAAATAAATCTGCACCCCTAAGCTGTCAAAAGATAAGTTATTGCCTTAATAATTAAAATCTTATTCAAATTATCAATACATCTATAATATATATATTATAAATATATATAGATATATGGGCTCTATTTAGACAGTTAAGTGTAGGCCATGACCTTTTTTTAAAAAAAAGTTACCTCCCCTGAAGTTTTACATTGAAAAGTGGTGTAATTTTTTAAAAAATTTGCTTGCATATATAATTTTAAAAATTAGATGGTTCACTTTCGGAAAAGAAAAAAGTAGCCGTTGCATCAGAACTTTGAATGATCTAAAATATCATGATGTCTGATTTTCATTTTCTCTTCTAGTTTCTGAGATCTAAACGGGACGGACAGACAGGCCACACAGGCCCCTTTCGGGGGCCGCTAAAAACATTAATTCATATTTCATAGTAATATGTTTCTTCATTTATTGTTTGTATTTCTACATTATAGCATTATGTATTTCCATCACGAAGTGTGTCTGTCGCCAGATCTAGAATCACCACAGCAACACGCAGTGTCTGTCGCCAGATCTAGAATCACCACAGCAACACGCAGTGTCTGTTGCAATATCTAGAATCACCACATCAACACGTAGTGTCTGTCGCAAGATCTATACCCACCGCAGCAACACGCAGTGTGTGTCGCTAGATCTAGAATCACCGCAGCAACACGCAGTGTGTGTCGCTAGATCTAGAATCACCGCAGCAACACGCAGTGTGTGTCGCTAGATCTAGAATCACCGCAGTGTGAAAATCGCCACAAAGAACCATCCTATTTTTGAGGCAAAAAGATAAGCCACTGTCATCCCTACCCTCAAAATGACTTCAATCTTTTTTTTTTTTTTGTCTTGCTTATTGATGTCTGTTGTGTCATGTCTCTAACGAAATGTATTGGACTAATTATGACAGTGACATCATAAAAAAGTAGGCTGTTCCAGCCTCTCTCCTTCCTCCCCCTTCACAACTAATCTTTTGAAACGACGACAGGTATAGGAAGCTTGGATTAGTCACACGGCTAGCGTTCTGTTCTTAGTATAACCTTTGACACCTGACCCTTGCTTGCCAGGCCTGCCACACTGACCTAGTCTTCACGGTTCAGATTCGGCTATTACCTATTGCAACGTTTCCGTTTACGAGGCCTCTGACTGCTGGCGCGTGTGTGCACTAGGCTTGGATTGTAGATGATTCATATCCACTATCATTACAGTCGTATGGGTGTTCGACATGAGAGAGGGGGAGGGGAGCCATGAAAGAGTTGGAGGCCTAAAGAAAAGAAAAACCATATTCAACGATGTTGCCGTGGAGAGTCATTCTTATCTTACAAATGACGTTCGTTCAAAATCTAATAATTTTAGACATTTCATCTCTATTAACTATTAGGTCCAAGTCAAATGTTTTCTTGGCTCAATCAGGCAACCCTTGCAGTATGACATTTATATTAGATAAATGTCTATTTTTTTTATTTGTAAATTCTTGTTCAGTGTTTAACTTTTTATTGATTATTGCTGCTTTTTTGTTTCTTTTTATTCTTTTGTCCGTTTGATCGTCTTATGAGCTGAGCCGAAGGCTCTTCGAGCTCAAAGTTTGAAAACAAACCTGTTTGGACGCCAAACAGTAAAAAAAAAAAAAACAACCTGTGGGAACACAGTTCTGTTTGAGAGAGACCCGAGTCAATGCCTATGTAAAGCATTGCTGTTTCCAATGCCTTTGGCCCCCGACGCATGCTTGGCTGCACATGGCCGAAGGCCGAGGACACCGGGAGCCTCCGCCATTTTCCTTCGTTATACCAAGGTAACCGTGGGGGACTCGCCATTTTGTGTAACGGTCCCTTGAGGAACAGCGCATGGATGTGTGACAGGTTTATGGGGACTCTTTTGCAACCCCGCCCGTGCAAGAGGTGGACTCTCGTCTACCCGTGGGCATCCCCACGGGAGTCTTGTGTTGCTACCCATTTAGCCTAACCACTTCCTCTAATGGTCGTTTCCACACGAGCGCCACGATGAGGCAGTGTAGCGTGCTCGCGATTCTTCTGTCCTGAAGTGTCTCTAAGTGATATTACTAATGGTGTTTCACTGGCGTAGCTAGGAATTCGCCATCATTTGGGAGCCCGGGGAGATTTTCAAAGTCTCCCCCATCCCCCCCCCCCCACCCTAGCTACGCCACTGGGTGTTACAATTGTCGAATGTGAATATTCATTTGTTTAAAATCTCTCAGATCTTACGAGGAATTTAAATTTGACCGCGTTCTTTCTTTTTATTACAAAGCTTATATGGTTGAGTGGTTAATTAAGCCTGGGGTCCTGGGTTCGAATCTCGATGAAGACTGGAATTTTGAATTTCGGGATTTTTAGGCCGCCTCACTTAAGTTGGGGAAAGCAAAGGCAGTTGGTCGTTTTGCTGGCCATAGGACTACCTGTTCATTAACCGTTGGCCAAAGAAACAGATGACCTTAAGATTATTTGCCCTATAGATCGCAAGGTCTATCTGTCTGGTACAATTTGTGTACACGTTATTTCTCCCACAACCAATCTTAGATGAAGTTACAATTGTGCACAATTATTTTATGTACCTGAACAAAACAAGAATGAAAAATAAAATGACCCAAATAGTTAATTACTTTTTATATTCTATACTATTAGAATGTGTGTGGGGGGTGGGGGGAGGTGGCTCAGGTGGTAGATAAGTATATTTTCCTTTTATTTTCTTCATTTTGTAAAAAAAAATTACTAGTAGACTTTACATTCATCCAACGAGAATGCTGACCACATCCTTCAAAACTGCTCTCTTTACTAAGAGGCCCCAAAACACCCCAATAAAAAGAAAACTATATGGAGAGCTCCCTGATTTGGAAACCACTGCACAGTTCATCTCACATTCCAAAGATAAACTACATTTTTTAAATAGTCCAGCGATGTTGAAATGTAAACCTATATACCATTCTCTTATTTACAGTTTTAAAAAAAAAAAGCTATTGCTAAGAAGAAAAAGAAATACCAGCAATCGTTAACCAATACATTATATACACATTTTTAAAAATTAAATTATTTAAACACACACACACACACACACATATATATATATATTTATATAATATGTGTGTGTGTGTGTCCTGTGTGTGTGTCCTGTGTTGTTAGTTATGTCCTGTGTTGTTAGTTATGTCCTGTGTTACTGGGCCATAGGCCAAGATCTTTCTCTATCGCAACGCCTCCCCCCCCCCCCCCATATTTCCTCTTTTCTTGATTGCTCTGTAGCGTTCACCAAATTGTCGAAGTTTGTAAGTCTAATGTTCTTGGTGACTACATTCTGTCCATCCCATACTGCTACAATCTTCTAATTGTACAATGTTTCACTCTTACATTTGAGTATCTTTCAATATTACAATTCTACAATCTTACAGTCTTTTATGTTTAACTTCAAAAAGATATGAAGGGATAAAGAGAGAGAGAGAGAGAGAGAGAGAGAGAGAGGGGGGGGGGGTCAGGCAACTTCAGATGTTATGAAACAGGTCTGTGACTTTTGGTTTAATTCTAGGCCAGTCTGTGATTTGATGGGGGGAGGGGTACGAGTGTCGGCGAGCCAGAACCTTTAAGTCTGGTCCATCTAAAAGTGACTTCAACTTGCTTTGTATGTAAGTAACTGTGTGTGTGTGTGTGTCAAAGTTGTGATACGTAGACAAAAATCATTTCATCTTAATATTAATGCGTATGTTTAAAGGAACTTTTACTATTTTTTTTTTGCAGGCCTCCAGAGTTGCTAGTTATGTCCTGTGTTACTGGGCTATGTCCTGTGTTGCTAGTTATGTCATGTGTTACTGGGCTATGTCCTGTGTTGCTGAACTATATCCTGTGTTACTGGACTATGTCCTGTGTTGCTGAACTATATCCTGTGTTACTGGACTATGTCCTGTGTTGCTAGTTATGTCCTGTGTTACTGGACTATGTCCTGTGTTGCTAGTTATGTCCTGTGTTACTGGGCTATGTCCTGTGTTGCTAGTTATGTCATGTGTTACTGGGCTATGTCCTGTGTTGCTGAACTATATCCTGTGTTACTGGACTATGTCCTGTGTTGCTAGTTATGTCCTGTGTTACTGGGCTATGTCCTGTGTTGCTGAACTATATCCTGTGTTACTGGACTATGTCCTGTGTTGCTAGTTATGTCCTGTGTTACTGGACTATGTCCTGTGTTGCTAGTTATGTCCTGTGTTACTGGACTATGTCCTGTGTTGCTAGTTATGTCCTGCGTTACTGGACTATGTCCTGTGTTACTGGACAATGTCCTGTGTTACTGGACAATGTCCTGTGTTGCTAGTTATGTCCTGTATTACTGGGCTATGTCCTGTGTTACTGGACTATGTCCTGTGTTACTGGACTATGTCATGTGTTGCTGGACTATGTCCTGTGTTGCTGGGGTATGTCCTGTGTTACTGGGGTATGTCCTGTGTTGCTGAACTATGTCCTGTGTTGCTGGGGTATGTCCTGTGTTACTGGGCTATGTTCTGTGTTGCTGGGGTATGTCCTGTGTTGCTGAACTATGTCCTGTGTTGCTGAACTATGTCCTGTGTTGCTGAAATATGTCCTGTGTTGCTGGACTATGTCCTGTGTTGCTGGACTATGTCCTGTGTTGCTGAACTATGTCCTGTGTTACTGAACTATGTCCTGTGTTACTGGGCTATGTCCTGTGTTGCTGAACTATGTCCTGTGTTACTGGACTATGTCCTGTGTTGCTAGTTATGTCCTGTGTTACTGGGCTATGTCCTGTGTTGCTGAACTATATCCTGTGTTACTGGACTATGTCCTGTGTTGCTAGTTATGTCCTGTGTTACTGGACTATGTCCTGTGTTGCTAGTTATGTCCTGTGTTACTGGACTATGTCCTGTGTTGCTAGTTATGTCCTGCGTTACTGGACTATGTCCTGTGTTACTGGACAATGTCCTGTGTTACTGGACAATGTCCTGTGTTGCTAGTTATGTCCTGTATTACTGGGCTATGTCCTGTGTTACTGGACTATGTCCTGTGTTACTGGACTATGTCATGTGTTGCTGGACTATGTCCTGTGTTGCTGGGGTATGTCCTGTGTTACTGGGGTATGTCCTGTGTTGCTGAACTATGTCCTGTGTTGCTGGGGTATGTCCTGTGTTACTGGGCTATGTTCTGTGTTGCTGGGGTATGTCCTGTGTTGCTGAACTATGTCCTGTGTTGCTGAACTATGTCCTGTGTTGCTGAAATATGTCCTGTGTTGCTGGACTATGTCCTGTGTTGCTGGACTATGTCCTGTGTTGCTGAACTATGTCCTGTGTTACTGAACTATGTCCTGTGTTACTGGGCTATGTCCTGTGTTGCTGAACTATATCCTGTGTTACTGGACTATGTCCTGTGTTGCTAGTTATGTCCTGTGTTACTGGGCTATGTCCTGTGTTGCTGAACTATATCCTGTGTTACTGGACTATGTCCTGTGTTGCTAGTTATGTCCTGTGTTACTGGACTATGTCCTGTGTTGCTAGTTATGTCCTGTGTTACTGGACTATGTCCTGTGTTGCTAGTTATGTCCTGCGTTACTGGACTATGTCCTGTGTTACTGGACAATGTCCTGTGTTACTGGACAATGTCCTGTGTTGCTAGTTATGTCCTGTATTACTGGGCTATGTCCTGTGTTACTGGACTATGTCCTGTGTTACTGGACTATGTCATGTGTTGCTGGACTATGTCCTGTGTTGCTGGGGTATGTCCTGTGTTACTGGGGTATGTCCTGTGTTGCTGAACTATGTCCTGTGTTGCTGGGGTATGTCCTGTGTTACTGGGCTATGTTCTGTGTTGCTGAACTATGTCCTGTGTTGCTGAACTATGTCCTGTGTTGCTGAAATATGTCCTGTGTTGCTGGACTATGTCCTGTGTTGCTGGACTATGTCCTGTGTTGCTGAACTATGTCCTGTGTTACTGAACTATGTCCTGTGTTACTGGGCTATGTCCTGTGTTACTGGGCTATGTCCTGTGTTACTGGGCTATGTCCTGTGTTGCTGAACTATGTCCTGTGTTACTTAACTATGTCCTGTGTTGCTGAACTATGTCCTGTGTTGCTGAACTATGTCCTGTGTTACTGGGCTATGTCCTGTGTTGCTGAGCAACTCTTGAGTTCTGTATCACTGCCTAGAACTACATTCCGGAAAGAAAGTAAATTGGCAAGTAGAGTTGATTACATATAGGGGTCAGTGCTCTTGTTCACATTATGCAACACTTGAAGCTTACTACTAGACCTAGCTATTAGTTGGTCGATGTGCTGGTCACATGTCACCCTCGTTAAGCCATAACCTCATCCCACTCACCCCACCCTCCTCGCAAAATAATGTGAAATAATAAATTACTCAAAGGAACATTTTTCTTTCCAGTTCATTTTCAACTTACAAATATTTGCGAACTAAAATGTTTGTGTGTTTACAGAATTGTTTCCCTTGGTCAATAAAAAAAAAAAGAAAAAAAAAAAGGGTTAAACGTCTGTCCCTGTGGTAAACATTGTATTATTTTCAAGTGTTCCAGATCATTAGAAACAGTTATAGCATTCTGGCGACATCACTTGTTAGTGATATCGTATCCTCCTAGGGATCTTAACACAAGGGTTCTCAATCTTATGTCTCGACTCTAAACACATTTTAAGGTAAACACAAGAAATCTCGTTATCTTCTTTTGTTTTAATTTTCTTTTACACCATCAAATACATTTTTTTTTCATTGCCACTTTTGTCCTCAAGATCCTTTATAGAGAAAAAAAATAATGTAGAGAGCCATACGACCCTATGACTAGTGCTACAAAGAGAACCCTAAGGCCCAGTCATCAATGCTACGTAGAGAGGTATACGGCCCTATCACTAGTGTTACATGGAGAGGCCTAAGGCCCAGTCATCATTGCTATATAGAGAGGCCTAAGGCCCAGCCCTTAGTACTATCTAGAGAGTGCTAATGCCGAGTCATCAGTGTTATGTAGAGAAGCTATATTAACTGCTATATCATTAAATATAATATAATTATATATTATATTATATATATATATATATATATATATATATATATATATATATATATATATATATATATATATATATATATTATATTATAACAAATTATATTTATGGTTGCATAATTATTATATATAGTTCGTGGTTCGATGGTGACCAATTTTGTCATCCTTGTGGCTGAGGGATATGCATAATAAAAACACACAGGTCTAAAAACACCTTACTAGCATCAAGCAAATGTTTTAATGTCTTGTTATAACTTGTAGGTTTGGAGATTGCTTATGGGAAGGTCCTCACTCAGGCGACTCAGGTGATATAACATGTGTGGATGTGTGTGAGTGACTCTTGACTGGGTAACTGGAGAACCTCTCTATTAAGCTCTCTCTCCACGCACGCCCCGAAAAATAAAATGGGGGAAAAACTGTAGTCATCGCTGATTGGCTGTAGCCGTGACATGTCTGGGCGGCGCCTTTGTTTTGTTACTAAACATAGTATCAAAACGTGCTGACATCAAGGGGATTCCCCCTTTGTCTTTTACTACGAGCGTAGGGCCAAGCGTGTGTGTATGTGTTTTTTTTTCTCCCCCCTCTTTTCTTCTTTTCTATAATACAGCCAGCCGGGCCATGGATTCGTCAGTTAAGTGGTCTGAAAGCCAGACGCGAGCCAGGAGTGGGAAGTACTCGCTACGATTATAGACGACCAAAACAAAACTTGTTGAAACATTGAAGTGAATACATCTCGACATAGTTTTGGTTCAAGTTCGTTGAATCTTGTGTTGCTTTTGTTTTTCAATTATATTCATGGAGCGCTACATCTGTCCAGAGGCATTCACTGCAACAGGTTTATTATCGCCGCCGCTGAACTTTGACCCGGCCATCCTGAGTGACAACTTTCTGTTCCCGTCTGCCGACAATGTTGCGGCCTTGCCGTCGGACGCGGCGGATGACCAGTACCGGGACAGCAACAACAACAACACCGTCTACACCAACCACAACAGCGGATACAGCGACATGTATTCTTTGGAGGATGACGATGTTTTCGCGGCGGTCAGCGTTGCCGCCCCTGATGCCGAGGAGGACTACGAGAACGCCGTGTCCGTGGGGTCAAGCGGGGTCAGCAGCGACAACCAAGGACTACTGGACGCAGCCTACGAGTCGGTCATGAGCAGGCGCCTGACTCCGCTGTTGAAACACGAACTTAAGTACCTGATCCAGTCCAGGAGGCTGTCCCAAGGGATGTCCGAGATGCAGGTCGAGTTTGAGGAGCCGACCACTGGTCAGGTGAGTCCATTCACAAATCAGGTGGAAACTAGGCCCAATTGTAACAGTGAATTGACTTGACAATTCTCTCCCTCTTCTTCCACTGAGATCTAAAAATAAAGATAATGTTATGATAATTTTACGGGTCACTGTTTAATATTTGGACTACTATTTATGGGGATTAATAATGTATAACTGCGGACCATCATTTAGGGGGATGTCAGTCAAATATAAATTATTATTTTTAGTTACCTGTAATCCTGTATTTTAGGTGACTCATTATTGGCAGGGATCTCTATCAACACTTGCATTGTTAAAACACATTGTTATAGTAAAAGAATATTTTAATAGAAGTTATAAATTTAGAAAGAAAATATTTTTTGTGACTTAAATAACAGAATAATTGTGTTAAAAATTAGTATTTCAAAATACAGAATGAACTTTAAGTCAATAGCAAAAAAAAAATATTTCCCGAAAAACTTGATTATGATTTTCTCTTTGAATGGCCGGTTACATTTAGGGCAAGGATGGATTCGTGTACCTTGTCTGTTTAATTTTTGTACATTCGTATATGTAGTTTTATTTACAAAATTAATTTTAAATACCTACAACTATTCATCTTGACTATGGTGTCAGAAAGTATGAATATATATATTATTATATATTATTTATTCATTTAAAGTACTGAAGATATGTGTGCCCTTATGTAAATCTTTGTTAGGAACAAACTACCAGATAGTGAACCAAGACTTCAGTATGAAATAAATAGGATGATAATGTATGGATATAACACTGTTGAAACTTTGATATATCGAATCTGTCCGTGACCTATTATATCGAATAAATTAGGGCAAACTCTGATAAAACCTGAGATTGGTGTTTAACTATGTCATAGTCTTGATTACACACACACACACGCTAACACATTGCCTACTGTCTCTCTCTCTCTCTCTCTCTCTATTTTTCTCTTATCTTATCTTATAAAAGTACAGACGTTACTTCAAAAAAAATATATAATTACGTCCTACGCAATTTATCTGTCAATCTAGTCATAATTAGTGACTTAAACTCTGCTAAGTCGTTGGTTTTCCTGGCTGATTCATTCAGCCCTTTCCTTGTCGTAACGGCACTAGGGAAGAAGAAGCACTTGTACGAATTTGTTTTAGCATATGGAATAAGAAATGCTCCTTTATCTTTGCTCTCTCTGAGTATTTTATTATTTTTTTGATTTTTGATTTCTAAATTATGGTTCAGTCTTTTATTTATAGGTAGCTACTTTAGCTGTTTCTTTTCTGTCCCCAAGTGTCTCTAAGTTTAGTGATTTTACTTCATGGTGTTACTCTAATCAAATGGGAATATTTGTTGTTGTTTTTGTTTCTTTATTAATCTCACGGCTCTATTTTGCGTCTCTGGCTTCACTTCCAGACATTAAATCATACACATTACGGCATTTTTTTTTACATATAATTTTTCATGTTTAATTAAGATCCAATAGGCCTACTTGTAATATTAAGTAGATATATTTTACTAACAAATTTAAAATTTTGAGACATTTTGTAAAAGATTTAGGAAAATCGTTTTGCCGAAGAACTGAATAGTTGAATAATTACAATCTTTCTAAGAGCCTAGACAAGAAGTAATACAACTTGAAGAATTACAACCTTTCTAAGAGCCTAGACAAGAAGTAATACAACTTGAAGAATTACAATCTTTCTAAGAGCCTAGACAAGAAGTAATACAACTTGAAGAATTACAATCTTTCTAAGAGTCTAGACAAGAAGTAATACAGCTTGAAGAATTACAACCTTTCTAAGAGCCTAGACAAGAAGTAATACAACTTGAAGAATTACAATATTTATAAAGCCTAGACAAGAAGTAATACACATTGAAGAATTACAACCTTTCTAAGAGCCTAGACAAGAAGTAATACAACTTGAAGAATTACAATCTTTCTAAGAGTCTAGACAAGAAGTAATACAACTTGAAGAATTACAACCTTTCTAAGAGCCTAGACAAGAAGTAATACAACTTGAAGAATTACAATCTTTCTAAGAGTCTAGACAAGAAGTAATACAACTTGAAGAATTACAATCTTTCTAAGAGTCTAGACAAGAAGTAATACACCTTGAAGAATTACAATCTTTCTAAGAGCCTAGACAAGAAGTAATACAACTTGAAGAATTACAATCTTTCTAAGAGCCTAGACAAGAAGTAATACAACTTGAAGAATTACAATCTTTCTAAGAGCCTAGACAAGAAGTAATACACCTTGAAGAATTACAACCTTTCTAAGAGTCTAGACAAGAAGTAATACAACTTGAAGAATTACAATCTTTCTAAGAGTCTAGACAAGAAGTAATACACCTTGAAGAATTACAACCTTTCTAAGAGCCTAGACAAGAAGTAATACAACTTGAAGAATTACAATCTTTCTAAGAGTCTAGACAAGAAGTAATACACCTTGAAGAATTACAATCTTTCTAAGAGTCTAGACAAGAAGTAATACACCTTGAAGAATTACAATCTTTCTAAGAGTCTAGACAAGAAGTAATACAACTTGAAGAATTACAACCTTTCTAAGAGTCTAGACAAGAAGTAATACAACTTGAAGAATTACAATCTTTCTAAGAGTCTAGACAAGAAGTAATACAACTTGAAGAATTACAACCTTTCTAAGAGCCTAGACAAGAAGTAATACAACTTGAAGAATTACAATCTTTCTAAGAGTCTAGACAAGAAGTAATACAACTTGAAGAATTACAACCTTTCTAAGAGTCTAGACAAGAAGTAATACACCTTGAAGAATTACAATCTTTCTAAGAGTCTAGACAAGAAGTAATACAACTTGAAGAATTACAATCTTTCTAAGAGTCTAGACAAGAAGTAATACACCTTGAAGAATTACAATCTTTCTAAGAGCCTAGACAAGAAGTAATACAACTTGAAGAATTACAATCTTTCTAAGAGCCTAGACAAGAAGTAATACAACTTGAAGAATTACAATCTTTCTAAGAGCCTAGACAAGAAGTAATACACCTTGAAGAATTACAACCTTTCTAAGAGTCTAGACAAGAAGTAATACAACTTGAAGAATTACAATCTTTCTAAGAGTCTAGACAAGAAGTAATACACCTTGAAGAATTACAACCTTTCTAAGAGCCTAGACAAGAAGTAATACAACTTGAAGAATTACAATCTTTCTAAGAGTCTAGACAAGAAGTAATACACCTTGAAGAATTACAATCTTTCTAAGAGTCTAGACAAGAAGTAATACACCTTGAAGAATTACAATCTTTCTAAGAGTCTAGACAAGAAGTAATACAACTTGAAGAATTACAACCTTTCTAAGAGTCTAGACAAGAAGTAATACAACTTGAAGAATTACAATCTTTCTAAGAGTCTAGACAAGAAGTAATACAACTTGAAGAATTACAACCTTTCTAAGAGCCTAGACAAGAAGTAATACAACTTGAAGAATTACAATCTTTCTAAGAGTCTAGACAAGAAGTAATACAACTTGAAGAATTACAACCTTTCTAAGAGTCTAGACAAGAAGTAATACACCTTGAAGAATTACAATCTTTCTAAGAGTCTAGACAAGAAGTAATACAACTTGAAGAATTACAATCTTTCTAAGAGCCTAGACAAGAAGTAATACAACTTGAAGAATTACAACCTTTCTAAGAGCCTAGACAAGAAGTAATACAGCTTGAAGAATTACAATCTTTCTAAGAGTCTAGACAAGAAGTAATACAACTTGAAGAATTACAACCTTTCTAAGAGTCTAGACAAGAAGTAATACACCTTGAAGAATTAAAATCTTTCTAAGAGCCTAGACAAGAAGTAATACAACTTGAAGAATTACAATCTTTCTAAGAGTCTAGACAAGAAGTAATACACCTTGAAGAATTACAATCTTTCTAAGAGCCTAGACAAGAAGTAATACAGCTTGAAGAATTACAATCTTTCTAAGAGCCTAGACAAGAAGTAATACACATTGAAGAATTACAACCTTTCTAAGAGCCTAGACAAGAAGTAATACAACTTGAAGAATTACAATCTTTCTAAGAGCCTAGACAAGAAGTAATACAGCTTGAAGAATTACAACCTTTCTAAGAGCCTAGACAAGAAGTAATACAACTTGAAGAATTACAACCTTTCTAAGAGTCTAGACAAGAAGTAATACAGCTTGAAGAATTACAATCTTTCTAAGAGTCTAGACAAGAAGTAATACACCTTGAAGAATTACAACCTTTCTAAGAGTCTAGACAAGAAGTAATACAACTTGAAGAATTACAACCTTTCTAAGAGTCTAGACAAGAAGTAATACAACTTGAAGAATTACAACCTTTCTAAGAGTCTAGACAAGAAGTAATACAGCTTGAAGAATTACAATCTTTCTAAGAGCCTAGACAAGAAGTAATACACATTGAAGAATTACAACCTTTCTAAGAGTCTAGACAAGAAGTAATACAGCTTGAAGAATTACAACCTTTCTAAGAGTCTAGACAAGAAGTAATACACCTTGAAGAATTACAATCTTTCTAAGAGTCTAGACAAGAAGTAATACACATTGAAGAATTACAACCTTTCTAAGAGTCTAGACAAGAAGTAATACAGCTTGAAGAATTACAACCTTTCTAAGAGTCTAGACAAGAAGTAATACAGCTTGAAGAATTACAACCTTTCTAAGAGTCTAGACAAGAAGTAATACACCTTGAAGAATTACAATCTTTCTAAGAGTCTAGACAAGAAGTAATACAACTTGAAGAATTACAATCTTTCTAAGAGTCTAGACAAGAAGTAATACAACTTGAAGAATTACAACCTTTCTAAGAGTCTAGACAAGAAGTAATACACCTTGAAGAATTACAATCTTTCTAAGAGTCTAGACAAGAAGTAATACAACTTGAAGAATTACAATCTTTCTAAGAGCCTAGACAAGAAGTAATACAACTTGAAGAATTACAACCTTTCTAAGAGCCTAGACAAGAAGTAATACAGCTTGAAGAATTACAATCTTTCTAAGAGTCTAGACAAGAAGTAATACAACTTGAAGAATTACAACCTTTCTAAGAGTCTAGACAAGAAGTAATACACCTTGAAGAATTAAAATCTTTCTAAGAGCCTAGACAAGAAGTAATACAACTTGAAGAATTACAATCTTTCTAAGAGTCTAGACAAGAAGTAATACACCTTGAAGAATTACAATCTTTCTAAGAGCCTAGACAAGAAGTAATACAGCTTGAAGAATTACAATCTTTCTAAGAGCCTAGACAAGAAGTAATACACATTGAAGAATTACAACCTTTCTAAGAGCCTAGACAAGAAGTAATACAACTTGAAGAATTACAATCTTTCTAAGAGCCTAGACAAGAAGTAATACAGCTTGAAGAATTACAACCTTTCTAAGAGCCTAGACAAGAAGTAATACAACTTGAAGAATTACAACCTTTCTAAGAGTCTAGACAAGAAGTAATACAGCTTGAAGAATTACAATCTTTCTAAGAGTCTAGACAAGAAGTAATACACCTTGAAGAATTACAACCTTTCTAAGAGTCTAGACAAGAAGTAATACAACTTGAAGAATTACAACCTTTCTAAGAGTCTAGACAAGAAGTAATACAACTTGAAGAATTACAACCTTTCTAAGAGTCTAGACAAGAAGTAATACAGCTTGAAGAATTACAATCTTTCTAAGAGCCTAGACAAGAAGTAATACACATTGAAGAATTACAACCTTTCTAAGAGTCTAGACAAGAAGTAATACAGCTTGAAGAATTACAACCTTTCTAAGAGTCTAGACAAGAAGTAATACACCTTGAAGAATTACAATCTTTCTAAGAGTCTAGACAAGAAGTAATACACCTTGAAGAATTACAACCTTTCTAAGAGTCTAGACAAGAAGTAATACAGCTTGAAGAATTACAACCTTTCTAAGAGTCTAGACAAGAAGTAATACAGCTTGAAGAATTACAACCTTTCTAAGAGTCTAGACAAGAAGTAATACACCTTGAAGAATTACAATCTTTCTAAGAGTCTAGACAAGAAGTAATACACCTTGAAGAATTACAATCTTTCTAAGAGCCTAGACAAGAAGTAATACAACTTGAAGAATTACAACCTTTCTAAGAGCCTAGACAAGAAGTAATACAACTTGAAGAATTACAACCTTTCTAAGAGCCTAGACAAGAAGTAATACAGCTTGAAGAATTACAATCTTTCTAAGAGCCTAGACAAGAAGTAATACAACTTGAAGAATTACAATCTTTCTAAGAGCCTAGACAAGAAGTAATACACCTTGAAGAATTACAATCTTTCTAAGAGCCTAGACAAGAAGTAATACAACTTGAAGAATTACAATCTTTCTAAGAGCCTAGACAAGAAGTAATACAACTTGAAGAATTACAACCTTTCTAAGAGTCTAGACAAGAAGTAATACAACTTGAAGAATTACAATCTTTCTAAGAGCCTAGACAAGAAGTAATACAGCTTGAAGAATTACAATCTTTCTAAGAGCCTAGACAAGAAGTAATACACCTTGAAGAATTACAATCTTTCTAAGAGCCTAGACAAGAAGTAATACACCTTGAAGAATTACAATCTTTCTAAGAGCCTAGACAAGAAGTAATACAACTTGAAGAATTACAATCTTTCTAAGAGCCTAGACAAGAAGTAATACAACTTGAAGAATTACAATCTTTCTAAGAGCCTAGACAAGAAGTAATACAACTTGAAGAATTACAATCTTTCTAAGAGCCTAGACAAGAAGTAATACAACTTGAAGAATTACAACCTTTCTAAGAGCCTAGACAAGAAGTAATACACCTTGAAGAATTACAATCTTTCTAAGAGCCTAGACAAGAAGTAATACACCTTGAAGAATTACAATCTTTCTAAGAGCCTAGACAAGAAGTAATACACCTTGAAGAATTACAATCTTTCTAAGAGCCTAGACAAGAAGTAATACACCTTGAAGCAAAAACAGTTGAATATTGAAAATCAATAACTTTGGCACTTTGTGTTGTAAAAATAAAATTAAGCCCTGGGTTAACTTCAAGCACTTTTTTTTAAATTTCGTTTTGTCCCAAACATTTTGAGCTTTGAGCCTGTCTTTGGTCCAACGTGGAGCTTAAAACGTGTGTGTGTTAAGTAATGTTCAACGTAGTGTGAGACAGTTAGTATTAGTAGTTTGTATAGAGACGCACCATAGTTGACGGACTTTGAACGCGACTTAGTGACGTCATGACTTAGTTTGGGTTAGAGACTACCTAATAGAGTCCTGAGGGATAACACGTATTTATAGACAGAGACTCGACTGTGGCCTTTAAGTATTAAATCCTCCTCTGTGTTATACAACGATGTTTGGACTTAGTTTCTTTATCTTGTTAACTTGTGTAAGTCCTGTTCTTGTTAGTTGCATTGAATACACCCGCACAAGAAACTCAGACATCTCCAGAGTAATCTGTCAAAGTTAGACAGGCATTAACAACTACAAGACAAGGCTTATCACAATAGGTATTGGTAATGAGGTTCCTAGTATATAGCAACAGAACGGAACTTGGCAGAATTGTGTTACTGAAGAACAAGTGTTATTGACTATGTTCGGTTTTAGAGAGTCACATGGTCAAATCTCTGACATTTTTAAAAATTATCATTTACCTCCCTTTATGGCAGCTTGTTATTTTTGTGGTAGGCCTCGCCTTGCTTAATTTGTTCCTTTTATATCCCCCCCCCCCTTTTTTTTTTCTATATGCTTTTAACGTCACTACATTTCAACGTATTAAAAAGAATTCGTTTTAAGTCTCAATATCATTTAACAATATTTATTTAAGTTTATTCGAAACTGTTGCCTCTCCACTTATTAAAAAAATTAGCTAATACTGCATTCAATTAACGTACTGTACACAACTAGAATGATTAATATACTAAGCCAATGATTCCCAAACTGTGGTCCGCGGAACCCTAGTGTTCCGTCAGACCTGACTCGGTGTTCCACGAATTACCTAAATAATGAACTCGTGGGCTTACATGATAATTAATCTATAAGATAATGCAGAGAAAAGGATTCTTTGTAACTAACAAAATTTTATAAAATCACTATGAACTTTTAACTGATCTAGATTCTCACATTTAAAAAATATATACAATAAAAGATCAACCATTAATTGATTTCTGGTCGAATTTTTCTCTGAAGAGTAGCACAAAATGTCCAAACAATGTCCTAGTATTTCACTTGTGATTTCTACAACGTCGTGCGCAGCATAGATTGTCTTCTGTTGCAACAACATCCAAGTCTAGAACCTGGCAGGGCACCCACCACACTAGATATTGGAATAAAGGCCTGTAAATATCTTGTTTTTTTTTTTATCAAGGTTTAATTATTGTCACTATGCAGTACAATCTGGACCATTGAGCCTTATATGGATCTATCTATATATATATTTAAAGTTTTATACTTGAAGAAAAAGAGAGAACAAAATTTAGAATATGGTTTCATTATTATTTTCTTATTTAAAAAAGCTGAGAAAAAAAAACGATTAAAAAGAAGTGTGTCCCGCTAAATACTACAAATGTGCGAAGTGTTGTGTGTATGAAATAAATCTTGGGAAACATTCTACTAAGCAGTTGTGTAGTAGAAGTGTCGTTCTTTGGGAAACATTCTACTAAGCAGTTGTGTAGTAGAAGTGTCGTTCTTTGGGAAACATTCTACTAAGCAGTTGTGTAGTAGAAGTGTCGTTCTTTGGGAAACATTCTACTAAGCAGTTGTGTAGTAGAAGTGTCGTTCTTTGGGAAACATTCTACTAAGCAGTTGTGTAGTAGAAGTGTCGTTCTTTGGGAAACATTCTACTAAGCAGTTGTGTAGTAGAAGTGTCGTTCTTTGGGAAACATTCTACTAAGCAGTTGTGTAGTAGAAGTGTCGTTCTTTGGGAAACATTCTACTAAGCAGTTGTGTAGTAGAAGTGTCGTTCTTTGGGAAACATTCTACTAAGCAGTTGTGTAGTAGAAGTGTCGTTCTTTGGGAAACATTCTACTAAGCAGTTGTGTAGTAGAAGTGTCGTTCTTTGGGAAACATTCTACTAAGCAGTTGTGTAGTAGAAGTGTCGTTCTTTGGGAAACAAAAACGAACATAATAATTGCTTGGGGAGGGGGGGGGGGGAGGGACAATTATGGATATTAAATGATTATTCACATGTATTATATATATATACAGTGCTTTTTTTTTTGGTAACCAAAAATAGGTGCCGGTACTCAGTAGTTGATTGCCTAGCTTTTAGCTACTAAAAAATAATAATATACGTTAAAATACAAGAAAAGTATTAATTTTCTAAAAAAAGTGCCGCTACGCCGTAGCGGTGGTACCGTCACAAAAAAAGCCCTGTATATATATATATATTAGCTTTTTTTTATGGAAATACATTTTAAACAATATCTTTAATGACATGATATTTAATCAAACTTTGTATAACCTGAAAAGAATGATAACTCTGTATTCAAATGAATAACGACTTTTCAAAATACTAAAATTCCAAACCTTTTTTCAAGAATTATATTACAAAAAACCAGCAAACACCTATAACAATTTCACATTATAATGACCCTGTACTGGCCTGTACTCACGACCTGCACTACATATTGCGGGGCCCAATTTAATGGATTCATGCGAGGCCCCTCTTCTGATTTCCTTTACAATAACAACTATTATTATTAATTTGATAATTGTTTCAACATTTATTATACAACATGCATAGGAAACAATATATTAAGTTTAAATAAATTAAGTTACGTCCGTCGTATGATCATCATCGAGCAATACACTAAATATGTTAACCCTTTAAGTCCTACATCTTAAAAATCCTGTGACAAGAGCCATGAATGATAGTGATATGCTAAATATAAAATGCGGGGCCCCTGCCAGGCGCGGGGCCCAATTTGGAGCAATTGGTAAAATCGGCCTAAGACCGACCAGCGGCCCTTGCCTGTCCCTTTTAACTTTGCTACCTGCATAAAAAAAAGATCTTTTAAAGAGCAGGGACTTTCTAATTAGAGTGAATTAATTATGGATGTTTTCGTGTACATGTTGACAACTTTATAACTTGATCAGGCTGTCACAGCTCACAGCTTATAGACTAGGAGCTGAAACTGTGTAACTGGATCAGGCTGTCACAACTCACAGCTTATAGACTAGGAGCTGAAACTGTATAACTGGATCAGGCTGTCACAACTCACAGCTTATAGACTAGGAGCTGAAACTGTGTAACTGGATCAGGCTGTCACAACTCACAGCTTATAGACTAGGAGCTGAAACTGTGTAACTGGATCAGGCTGTCACAACTCACAGCTTATAGACTAGGAGCTGAAACTGTATAACTGGATCAGGCTGTCACAACTCACAGCTTATAGACTAGGAGCTGAAACTGTGTAACTGGATCAGGCTGTCACAACTCACAGCTTATAGACTAGGAGCTGAAACTGTGTAACTGGATCAGGCTGTCACAACTCACAGCTTATAGACTAGGAGCTGAAACTGTATAACTGGATCAGGCTGTCACAACTCACAGCTTATAGACTAGGAGCTGAAACTGTGTAACTGGATCAGGCTGTCACAACTCACAGCTTATAGACTAGGAGCTGAAACTGTATAACTGGATCAGGCTGTCACAACTCACAGCTTATAGACTAGGAGCTGAAACTGTGTAACTGGATCAGACTGTCACAACTCACAGCTTATAGACTAGGAGCTGAAACTGTGTAACTGGATCAGGCTGTCACAACTCACAGCTTATAGACTAGGAGCTGAAACTGTATAACTGGATCAGGCTGTCACAACTCACAGCTTATAGACTAGGAGCTGAAACTTTGTAACTGGATCAGGCTGTCACAACTCACAGCTTATAGACTAGGAGCTGAAACTGTGTAACTGGATCAGACTGTCACAACTCACAGCTTATAGACTAGGAGCTGAAACTGTGTAACTGGATCAGACTGTCACAACTCACAGCTTATAGACTAGGAGCTGAAACTGTGTAACTGGATCAGACTGTCACAACTCACAGCTTATAGACTAGGAGCTGAAACTGTGTAACTGGATCAGACTGTCACAACTCACAGCTTATAGACTAGGAGCTGAAACTGTGTAACTGGATCAGACTGTCACAACTCACAGCTTATAGACTAGGAGCTGAAACTGTGTAACTGGATCAGACTGTCACAACTCACAGCTTATAGACTAGGAGCTGAAACTGTGTAACTGGATCAGACTGTCACAACTCACAGCTTATAGACTAGGAGCTGAAACTGTATAACTGGATCAGGCTATCACAACTCACAGCTTATAGACTAGGAGCTGAAACTGTATAACTTGATCAGGCTGTCACAGATCACAGCTTATAGACTAGGAGCTGAAACTGTATAACTGGATCAGGCTGTCACAACTCACAGCTTATAGACTAGGAGCTGAAACTGTATAACTGGATCAGGCTATCACAACTCACAGCTTATAGACTAGGAGCTGAAACTGTATAACTTGATCAGGCTATCACAACTCACAGCTTATAGACTAGGAGCTTTACAGTTCTGTGAACTTACACAAAGATTTCTAAATAGATTATGACACTGGCATATAAACATTCTGCTGGTCATGAGAATAGTCCACAATACAGACAGTCAGTAAGAGGGCTACGTCTGCTCTCCGATAGAGCTTCATTCATTGCTCGTTCTGTTTCTGTTAACGAGGTAGATCTAGTCATATGGTCATCACCTCAACCATTGTCAGCTATCTACACAGGCATCTCAACCATTGTCAGCTATCTACCCAGGCATCTCAACCACTGTCAGCTATCTACCCAGGCACCTCAACCACTGTCAGCTATCTACCCAGGCACCTCAACCATTTGTCAGCTATCTACACATGCACCTCAACCATTGTCAGCTATCTACCCAGGCACCTCAACCACTGTCAGCTATCTACCCAGGCACCTCAACCATTGTCAGCTATCTACCCAGGCACCTCAACCATTGTCAGCTATCTACCCAGGCACCTCAACCACTGTCAGCTATCTACACATGCATCTCAACCATTGTCAGCTATCTACCCAGGCACCTCAACCACTGTCAGCTATCTACCCAGGCATCTCAACCATTGTCAGCTATCTACCCAGGCACCTCAACCACTGTCAGCTATCTACCCAGGCACCTCAACCACTGTCAGCTATCTACACAGGCACCTCAACCACTGTCAGCTATCTACACAGGCACCTCAACCACTGTCAGCTATCTAACCAGGCATCTCAACCATTGTCAGCTATCTACCCAGGCACCTCAACCACTGTCAGCTATCTACCCAGGCACCTCAACCATTGTCAGCTATCTACCCAGGCACTTCAACCACTGTCAGCTACCTACCCAGGCACCTCAACCACTGTCAGCTATCTACCCAGGCACTTCAACCATTGTCAGCTATCTACACAGGCACCTCAACCACTGTCAGCTATCTACACAGGCACCTCAACCACTGTCAGCTAATCGACCCAGGCACCTCAATCACTGTCAGCTATCTACCCAGGCACCTCAACCACTGTCAGCTATCTACACATGCATCTCAACCACTGTCAGCTATCTACCCAGGCACCTCAACCACTGTCAGCTATCTACACATGCACCTCAACCACTGTCAGCTATCTACCCAGGCACCTCAACCACTGTCAGCTATCTACACATGCACCTCAACCACTGTCAGCTACCTACCCAGGCACCTCAACCACTGTCAGCTATCTACCCAGGCACTTCAACCATTGTCAGCTATCTACACAGGCACCTCAACCACTGTCAGCTATCTACCCAGGCACTTCAACCATTGTCAGCTATCTACACAGGCACCTCAACCACTGTAAGCTAATCGACCCAGGCACCTCAATCACTGTCAGCTATCTACCCAGGCACCTCAACCACTGTCAGCTATCTACCCAGGCACCTCAACCACTGTCAGCTATCTACACATGCATCTCAACCACTGTCAGCTATCTACCCAGGCACCTCAACCACTGTCAGCTATCTACACATGCACCTCAACCACTGTCAGCTATCTACCCAGGCACCTCAACCACTGTCAGCTATCTACACATGCATCTCAACCACTGTCAGCTATCTACCCAGGCACCTCAACCACTGTGAGGTATCTACACATGCACCTCAACCACTGTGAGGTATCTACACATGCACCTCAACCACTGTCAGCTATCTACACATGCACCTCAACCACTGTCAGCTATCTACACATGCACCTCAACCACTGTCAGCTATCTACTCAGGCACCTCAACCACTGTCAGCTATCTACTCAGGCACCTCAACCATTGTCAGCTATCTACTCAGGCACCTCAACCATTGTCAGCTATCTACTCAGGCACCTCAACCACTGTCAGCTATCTACACATGCACCTCAACCACTGTCAGCTATCTACACATGCACCTCAACCATTGTCAGCTATCTACCCAGGCACCTCAACCACTGTCAGCTATCTACCCAGGCACCTCAACCACTGTCAGCTATCTACACATGCACCTCAACCATTGTCAGCTATCTACACATGCACCTCAACCATTGTCATCTATCTACACATGCATCTCAACCATTGTCAGCTATCTACCCAGGCACCTCAACCACTGTCAGCTATCTACACATGCACCTCAACCATTGTCAGCTATCTACCCAGGCACCTCAACCATTGTCAGCTATCTACCCATGCACCTCAACCATTGTCAGCTATCTACCCAGGCACCTCAACCATTGTCAGCTATCTACCCAGGCACCTCAACCACTGTCAGCTATCTACACATGCATCTCAACCATTGTCAGCTATCTACCCAGGCACCTCAACCACTGTCAGCTATCTACCCAGGCATCTCAACCATTGTCAGCTATCTACCCAGGCACCTCAACCACTGTCAGCTATCTACCCAGGCACCTCAACCACTGTCAGCTATCTACACAGGCACCTCAACCACTGTCAGCTATCTACACAGGCACCTCAACCACTGTCAGCTATCTAACCAGGCATCTCAACCATTGTCAGCTATCTACCCAGGCACCTCAACCACTGTCAGCTATCTACCCAGGCACCTCAACCATTGTCAGCTATCTACCCAGGCACTTCAACCACTGTCAGCTACCTACCCAGGCACCTCAACCACTGTCAGCTATCTACCCAGGCACTTCAACCATTGTCAGCTATCTACACAGGCACCTCAACCACTGTCAGCTAATCGACCCAGGCACCTCAATCACTGTCAGCTATCTACCCAGGCACCTCAACCACTGTCAGCTATCTACCCAGGCACCTCAACCACTGTCAGCTATCTACACATGCATCTCAACCACTGTCAGCTATCTACCCAGGCACCTCAACCACTGTCAGCTATCTACACATGCACCTCAACCACTGTCAGCTATCTACCCAGGCACCTCAACCACTGTCAGCTATCTACACATGCACCTCAACCACTGTCAGCTATCTACACATGCACCTCAACCACTGTCAGCTACCTACCCAGGCACCTCAACCACTGTCAGCTATCTACCCAGGCACTTCAACCATTGTCAGCTATCTACACAGGCACCTCAACCACTGTCAGCTATCTACCCAGGCACTTCAACCATTGTCAGCTATCTACACAGGCACCTCAACCACTGTAAGCTAATCGACCCAGGCACCTCAATCACTGTCAGCTATCTACCCAGGCACCTCAACCACTGTCAGCTATCTACCCAGGCACCTCAACCACTGTCAGCTATCTACACATGCACCTCAACCACTGTCAGCTATCTACACATGCACCTCAACCACTGTCAGCTATCTACCCAGGCACCTCAACCACTGTCAGCTATCTACACATGCATCTCAACCACTGTCAGCTATCTACCCAGGCACCTCAACCACTGTGAGGTATCTACACATGCACCTCAACCACTGTGAGGTATCTACACATGCACCTCAACCACTGTCAGCTATCTACACATGCACCTCAACCACTGTCAGCTATCTACACATGCACCTCAACCACTGTCAGCTATCTACTCAGGCACCTCAACCATTGTCAGCTATCTACACATGCACCTCAACCATTGTCATCTATCTACACATGCATCTCAACCATTGTCAGCTATCTACCCAGGCACCTCAACCACTGTCAGCTATCTACACATGCACCTCAACCATTGTCAGCTATCTACCCAGGCACCTCAACCATTGTCAGCTATCTACCCATGCACCTCAACCATTGTCAGCTATCTACCCATGCACCTCAACCATTGTCAGCTATCTACCCAGGCACCTCAACCACTGTTAGCTATCTACCCAGGCACCTTTACAGGGACTACAACTCAAAAAGCTTTATTCATAGTTAGAAGCTTATCAAATGCCCCCCGCCTTTAAAAAAACATATCTACTATTTTATCCTTTAGATACCATGTTGAAAACGTATCCCCCAACACAGGCCTTCTCCCCTTCTAGTTTGAGAATCCCTGGTCCAGACTGGTAAGTTGTATGTTCCAGTCGCTTAAATCAATCCAAGTGACTCACTTCAGTGGCGAGGAGAGACAGAGACCTACTGTGTGTATGTGTGTGTATGTATGCTTTGGAGTTTGGTAGTGGGTGTCTTGGGAAGGGGGATTGGAGAGAGAGAGAGGGAAGAAATATTGCTGAAGAAGTGGTCAAAGAAATCGTACAGACGGTAGGAAGGGGGGCATTGCGTGAGCCGGGAGAGAGGTGAAGACTAACTGTGAGGTGGAAAAAAAAAGTTTTGTTGTGACGAGTCAGAAATGAGGCCAGCAGGTAGCACGCCCTCCCCTCCGTCTATTTTTCCTTACCTCACAACCCCTCCCCCGTCCCTTTCCCCCATTTCTTTTCCACTGTCGTGTCATCATCTAAGTCTGATTCTTATCTCTCGGTACATCTGGCCACGTCAATCAGTGAGCCAGGTTTTTACGCCAGCCTCTGCCGATTATGAGAGAATGAGATTTTAAGTTGTATCAACAACCGCTTGAGCGTTTGAGTGTCTGTGTGGGTCTGTATGTGTCTGTGTGTGTGTGTGTTTACTTTAAGCAATTATTTTTCGTCTGCTTATCAGTGCTGCATCATATAAAATTTTGGAATAAAAAAACAACAGAAGAGTGGGGGGGGGGGGGGATACTCACTTGTTTTGGGAAACGGTTAGAGAGAGAATTGAGCTAAAAAAGATTAACACCCGGGGCCAATTATATTATTGCAATGCCACAACCATTTATTTTTCTTATTTCATTATTTGTTTTAAAATTAGTAATGCAATTGTATGCACATACATATAAACCATTTTTAAAACAACGTAAAAGATTAAACTCTTTTTAACGATTACACACGTTATTACATCTCCATACCATAGTGGAAGTGATGCATTATAAAAATCCAATCTGCTTCGTTTTCGCCGTGCTCGAGGTAGGGTCTACTACATATTATATGGTCATACATTTTATCCATTTTTAAATACAAGATGAAAAAAATTTGTACAAAAAAAAAGACGAAACTGACACACAGCAATTTGTCATTTATGTGAACATTTCATTTTTTTATAGCTCTTTTGTCGAACTATAAATAATGCAAGGACTATTTTTTAGTCTTTAGAAATCATGTCATTTGTCTTTTAAATTAAGCATGCATATTTTATGCATAGTCATTCAAACCATTTTTAATATGAAGATTAAAAAGGGCAGTTCATGCTATTTAACATTATTATATGCACCTCCGCAAGGTACAGTTACATTATATATAAGAAGTTGAAGAAGATCCTTGCATTGCTCCTACAAAATCTGTGAATTTTAATATTGGTTAATCGGATGTCACTTTGGGAGTCTGATTTTACTGATTTAAATGTGATTTTGTGTAAAATGTAATCTATGATTACGACTAATAATACGAGTTTATGTGCGAAATTTTTAATTGCCTTCTTATTCGTTCGTTGTGTGTAGGGTTCTGACAGAGGAGTCGCTAGGGTTGGTGTCACACGGTGCGGTTAGCTAATGGTGTTCCCCTCACATCCAATCACTCCTTCTCAAAAATATTTTTTCTCTAAATAAAAGCTAGTTTTAAATTTTAAAAAAATGCTATCCCCGGATACGTGTTATCTTGTGAGGCGTATTCTTCATACCCTATTGACGCCGCCATATCAGATGTATCTCCAAAAATAGACTGAGAACCACTGCTCTCTTCATACTATAACAAGAAAATATAACAAGTACTTTAAAAAAAGATTATATTAAGCGCAGTTGTATCAGTTAGTTTGGATCAGTCATGTAATTAAATTAGTAACAACAGTAAAGCTGTGCGAGGCGAAATATTTTTCCCAATAGTTTTTTTGGTTTAGCGCTATTTTATTTCTTTTTTTTTAGCTTTCTCAGTACGCTATGTTCCTATCACTTAAAAAGGCCCGCTATGTTCCTATCACTTAAAAAGGGCTGGGGAAGGGGAGAGAAAGAAAGGGGTATCTGAATGAATGTTACCTTGATCGCTTTTTAAATTCATTTTTTTAAAGTTGGTCGAACTGAATTGGAACTTGAGGGTTCAAGCCTCCTCTAGCCAACACACTAACCACTTTGCCAGTTATAGTTATCTATTGTTAGTTTCTCTCTATAAAGTGTAAAGGGGGCTAATTCATCTTATACCACCACATCAGTCAAGTATAATTTCTTCTCTTGTTCGATATCAAACAAAATAAATTACCAACAGTTAATTAATTGGTTATTTTTTTAAATATTGACTCTTGTTTTTTCAGGTAAAAGAAATAATTGTGCAAAATTCCAGCTTGATCCGAGTCTGGGTGTGGGAGAAATTAAGTGTACAAACTTTTGACCAGACAGAGTCAGTTGGTACAAGCTTTGTAAAAATTTCTTAGTATCTAGTCATCTTATTGGGTTCAATGATTCATTTCATTAATTACATTGATGCTCGAGTTACTCAACGGTAACTCAAAGTGTACCTACTCTTCTGGGGAGCCACTCAATGTCCATGGTTTAATGTCACTAGGAAAGAAGGACCACTTATAAGAATTCGTCCTAGCATAGCACTAAGAAATGTGTCATCTTTTCTTTAGTTCAATATCGCTTTTGTTCTTTATTTACTAGAACTGAGATCACTTTGTTGAGTCACAGAACAGAGACTGCAACGTTACAAAGAGAATTCTCCGAAGCACTATTATGTGCAAGTCTTTCGGGAAGTTCCTGAAAATTATTTGTTCAAAACTATCTTCCTGGCAGTAATTGGGATATTCCCGCATTGTTGGCAGACATAAAGCTCGGGTCTATTGTTTACTGTATCTTTCTCCCTTTCTAATACCCGCTAAAACTAAATCAATGTTGTATTTCCTTTTGAAGACAAATTTAGGTCTTAAGTCTTTGTTTCTATTACATACGTAAAGGTACGCGTAGTTCAAATTATCTCCCATTATTTTGTGTTTGTGATTTGTGTTAATTTTAAAAAAAAAAATGGGAACCAAATTTTGTGAACCTGCGATTCTAAAATGCTTTTCTTACAAAGCTTAAATCAACGAACTCTTGTCTGTCTGATACAAATTGTGTGCACGGTTATTGTCTGTAATTAAGTATTGTTGTTTTGAAATGTAGAGACAAAAACACGCTAGGCTAAAGGGAGATAATCCTTGTGTAGAAATTAGGGATAAGAACTGCAAGATATTTAGAATAAAATAAAAAGAAATTAAATTGTTAATGTCAAGATTATATCTAGGACTGTATGTTGATCTAAAGATTATATCGAATGCTGTATGGTATTAATTTATTATAGTGAGAACTTTCTATAGGATTCGCTAATTAAAATCGTCTTAATCACCGTTTTCATTGCATGTGTTCCTTGTAAAAAAAAAAATACGTTGACCTACTTAAGACTATACCCACACCAGATACTAAATTGGTGAAATAAATATACACAATACTATTAAAAACAAAAAAACAAACAACCTTTGTATTTAAAACATTGTAAAAGGTAATAAGTTGAAATTTGACTTCATTTAATCCTAGGCGAGGACAATATTGAATCAATAAAAATATTAAACAATTAGCAAAATCAATTGGTGGTAATTAATTAATTTTTGTTTATATAGAAAAGGGAAGTTAAATATTCTAGTATTGGGATATATGGCAGTGATTTCTGATGTTCATACCCTTAGATAAGCTTATTTCTTTAAAGTGTTGTTGTTTTTTTTTCAAATATTTTGCTTGTTTTATATTGCATTTTTTTATTTCTTATTCCGACTAAACGCTGCATGTAGACATCTTATGTCGATAATATGAACTTTTCACTGCTTTACATACATGGCTTCGTTTTATCTCCTTTTTTTTGTTCTGTGAGTGAGGTCAACTCTTCCCAGGCTTAAAGGTCATTATTTAAATTGGGTAGAGGCTTGTAGGTTTATTATGTTTTGATAAGCTTTGAGACCAAACCTCCACAGAAACACACTTACGTAACGTTTGGGATCACAAATGTGATTCTGGTTCAAATTAATTGTTGAACAACAACTGTGACGTTTCCTTTACCTTCTCTCCCCCCCCCCCCTCTCCCCCCCCCCTCTCTCAATGTATGAAGTAGAATCATTCAGACAACTTTAATGAATTAAATAATTAGTTTGTTTGTACTGGAGTCGGCAGATTGCTATGCTTTTATCAGCTCACAAATAAGAAATATGACATGAAATGTCATCTCGCCGTTGTGTATGACATGTCCATGTATTTCTTTCTTTCTGGGAAGTCCCAAAACTGAACAGCGTCATATGTCCACGTGTTTTGGGAAAGCGCGCGCGCGCACACACAAAAACACACACACACACACACACATGCGCGCAACCACGTACACATACATTCCATAGGCCAATTTTATTTCATTATCATACCAAATGTACTTCATGAAACCCCCTTTTTTTTATTACAATCATCAACACATTAATTTAAAAGTTTTCTAAAAAAAACAAAAACAAAAAACAGGGAATATCCTATACTAAAGTTTTACTTTTATTCTATTGGGTTTATTCTAAAGGTTCACAGTCTTGAACTATATTGAACTTCCTGACCATGTATAAAAGCAAGAATGCCTCAAACTAAACACACCCATCCACATAGCCATGTGGCCGCATATGTCAAGTGAAAAAAAAGGAACCTAAATTCCATTTAAAAAAACCACCAAACTAAAGCATTTTTGTTCCTATTCCTTTTCAGTGTATTCCAAGTTTTGAATGTTCCACTTAAAGAATGCTATCCAACGAGTAGAATAAAGTAGCGTTCATGTCTCTGTATCTCAATGGATTGAAAGCACGCGTTTGTACTTTTAGACTTCGATAAAACGTGAAAGTGCCCCCCCCCCTTTCTCAGCCTCACGCTAGGGTGGAAACAGTCATTAGAGGAGACGATTAGGTCAATAGGAAAGCAAAAAAACAACTCCCGTTGGGGTGCCTAAGGACCAAGTTCATTGCACTGACGGGGATGGAGAAAAGCCCCAACAAGCATGTCACTATCCACTCACCGTTCCCCAAAGGGACGTTTTTTTTTTATGGCAGACACCTGCACGGCTGATGTGGTACAGAGAAGAAACATGGGGGAGTTGCTCCGTGTGCTCGGCCTTTGGCCGCGCTTCTAATCCGAGCGTCCCGGAATACGAGCCATAGTTAAGCTTCCACAGGCCTAGAGTTCCTAGAGTCTTAGACTCAACCTGTAGGACTAATGCGAAGCAGAAGAAGAGAAAAAAAAAAAAGAACTGCACCCCCCCTCCCCCCCAAAAAAACTTTTTTTTTTTCAAATTATGAAAATTTTTCTTGTTTTTTTTGTGTGTGTTGTTTTGTTTTATTTAACATGTTTCAGACGTTTCTTAAAAAAAAATGAAGATTATTCTATCCTGCGGAACGGAAGGCAATGTCAGCGGGGAGGGTTCTAGCCTGGGACAAAGGTGACGACAGTTTGACCAGGCATTCCTGAGTTGAAAGGAGGTGTACACTTTGGGAATGGGGAGGATACTAATGGGGGTATGGGCGTAGCCGAAAGACGGACTTTAGTGACTGATTTTTTGCTTTGATTTTGTTTATTTTTGGTGAGATTTTAATACTAAACCATCACTTGCCCCAGCGCAGCTAAGGGGGTTTTGAGTTTAAAACCTCTTACCACGGGGGGGGGGGGGGGGGGGGGGGGAAAGAAGGAGACGGACTTTAGTGACTGATTTTTTGCTTTGATTTTGTTTATTTTAGGTGAGATTTTAATACTAAACCACCACTTGCCCCAGCGCAGCTAAGGGGGTTTTGAGTTTAAAACCCCTACCAGGGGGTAGGACTTCAGTGACTGATTTTTTGCTTTGATTTTGTTTATTTTAGGTGAGATTTTAATACTAAACCATCACTTGCCCCAGCGCAGCTAAGGGGGGTTTTGAGTTTAAAACCCCTACCAGGGGGTTTTGAGTTTAAAACCCCCTACCACGGGGGGGGGGGGGGAGGAGACGGACTTTAGTGACTGATTTTTTGCTTTGATTTTGTTTATTTTAGGTGAGATTTTAATACTAAACTATCACTTGCCCCAGCGCAGCTAAGGTGCTTTTGAGTTTAAAACCCCTACCAGGGAGGTTTGAGTTTAAAAACCCCTACTGGGGGGTTTTAAGTTTAAAACCCTCTACCAGGAGGTTTTGAGTTAGAAAAAATGCAAACGACAATCCCCAAATTCCAAGAGCACAGTTAAGGAAGATTTTGATTTTAAAACCCCCTCCAAAATTTACGATGAACCCTCTCTTCAATATGAAGAAAAAAGCAAATTATGCACTCAAAATGTTATGAGTTTTGACTCAGTTTTAAGTTTAAACTCCCCTCCAGTGGAGTTTGAAGCTTAATACATCTTCAATAAAAAAAAAAGCAAATAACACACTCTAAAATCTATGAGCGTAGCCAAATGGGTTTTGAGTTTAAATCCCCGCCAGCAGGGTCTGAAGCTAAAAAATACATCTTCAATGTAAAAAAAAAGCAAATTACGCACTCAAAATGCTATGAGCGTTGCCAAAAGGGGTTTTGAGTTTAAATCCCCCTTCAGAAGGGTTTGAAGCTAAAAAATACATCTTCAATATAAAAAAAAAGCTAATTACACACTAAAAGTATTTGAGCGTAGCCAAGCCAATTGGGTTTTTGAGTTTAAACTCCTTTCCTCCAGATGGTTTTTGAGTTTAAAATCCCCCTACAGAGCGTTTTGAAGTGGAAAACCTCTATCTTCAATATTATTCTAAAGCAAACTACAGTTACCAAATTCTATGATCGTAGCTAAATGGGGTTTTGAAGTTAAAAAAAAAAAAAAAGTCCTGAGATTTTTTAGTTTAAAACCCCCAACAGATGATTTTGACGATAAAACTTCCCTTTTCGATATAAAATCTAAAGCAAACTACAGTCACTTAATTCCAAAAGCGTATTCATGAGAGGTTACACATTCTACCAGTGGCAGGGCTCCATTAATAAAGTGCAGTGAATAGTCATCTGCCGAAGTTGAAAAACACTAAATGTGGCTCAACAAAGATGGCTAGGTCAGATTTTAGGAGTCAGACAGAGAAAAAAAAAGGTGAATTACTTTTCTACAAAATGTCATCAAACAGACGCTATCTTTTGAGTGTGTGTGAACTGTGGACTCCTTCTCTCGTTCCTATCTCTCTTTCTTTTTCTCTCTTTCCCATAAGCCCATTCTGCGGGATCGATAGATTTTTATAAAGTCATAAAACAAGTTTATCTATGTACCAATAAACCACTGTCTGTTACGCCGTCTGAATTTACATCCAATTTAAGATGTGTCTTTTTAAACAGCTCTATGATCCTTCAGTTTATTACGCTAGTTACGGTAATGTTGATTAAAAAAAAAGTTTCCTCATGGCTTGCAACTAGCTAGTTCTTTTCTTTACGCTGACTGACGAAGAGGGAAAAAAATCCTATTCACGTTGGGAATTCCCGATTGTCTAACTGCGCAATAAAACGAAAGGACGCTGAAGATAAGGTCAGCGGTCGCACATCATATGGCAATTGGCCGACACTACCTACACATACAAAGAGGCCGATTGTGATTGAACGTTTTTTTAGGCCCACGAAAGGGAAACAGCTGCTATTTGATTTGTGTGGTCTATCTGTCCGTCCATCTGTCTGTCTGTAGACACCATAATTGTACAGTGATAACTAAGATGAACTTAGATTGGTAACAGAGAAAAAAGGACCAATCCTTTCGTAGCGCTCTGAACTTACCATTCAGTCTAATGCCTCGTAGCCCTCATGAGTGACCGGTCCAAACACGCCTCCCCCCCTTTAACTCTCGGAGCTGGGGACACTCTAACATGACATGCGACACTGCACGCTCTCTGAACAGTAACGTCATCGGCAGTCATAGTATGGACGAAACCTAACAAAATATGCCCCAAACAGGACTGTGTTCCGCTCGACTGTGCAATTAGGAACATCAGTAACATAAGTTAGGCCAAGTTCACATTGAATCATATCGCCATAATAATCTGTTCGCTGAATACATATAAATGTGAAATAACTTGTATGTATCTTCGTTCCCTGTGGTATCAGAGTCCGTCGGCGTAACAAGACAATAATATTGACTCGAACACGTCTCTTCTTTTTGTCTTAGAGATCAGGTTTTGGTGTTTGATAGTCTGTAGTTAGTGACTTCTGAACATATGTACCTTTTTGAACACGTCTCTTCTTTTTGTCTTAGAGATCAGGTTTTGGTGTTTGATAGTCTGTAGTTAGTGACTTCTGAACATATGTACCTTTTTGAACACGTCTCTTCTTTTTGTCTTAGAGATCAGGTTTTGGTGTTTGATAGTCTGTAGTTAGTGACTTCTGAACATATGTACCTTTTTGAACACGTCTCTTCTTTTTGTCTTAGAGATCAGGTTTTGGTGTTTGATAGTCTGTAGTTAGTGACTTCTGAACATATGTACCTTTTTGAACACGTCTCTTCTTTTTGTCTTAGAGATCAGGTTTTGGTGGTTGATAGTCTGTAGTTAGTGACTTCTGAACATATGTACCTTTTTGAACACGTCTCTTCTTTTTGTCTTAGAGATCAGGTTTTGGTGTTTGATAGTCTGTAGTTAGTGACTTCTGAACATATGTACCTTTTTGAACACGTCTCTTCTTTTTGTCTTAGAGATCAGGTTTTGGTGGTTGATAGTCTGTAGTTAGTGACTTCTGAACATATGTACCTTTTTGAACACGTCTCTTCTTTTTGTCTTAGAGATCAGGTTTTGGTGTTTGATAGTCTGTAGTTAGTGACTTCTGAACATATGTACCTTTTTGAACACGTCTCTTCTTTTTGTCTTAGAGATCAGGTTTTGGTGTTTGATAGTCTGTAGTTAGTGACTTCTGAACATATGTACCTTTTTGAACACGTCTCTTCTTTTTGTCTTAGAGATCAGGTTTTGGTGTTTGATAGTCTGTAGTTAGTGACTTCTGAACATATGTACCTTTTTGAACACGTCTCTTCTTTTTGTCTTAGAGATCAGGTTTTGGTGTTTGATAGTCTGTAGTTAGTGACTTCTGAACATATGTACCTTTTTGAACACGTCTCTTCTTTTTGTCTTAGAGATCAGGTTTTGGTGTTTGATAGTCTGTAGTTAGTGACTTCTGAACATATGTACCTTTTTGAACACGTCTCTTCTTTTTGTCTTAGAGATCAGGTTTTGGTGTTTGATAGTCTGTAGTTAGTGACTTCTGAACATATGTACCTTTTTGAACACGTCTCTTCTTTTTGTCTTAGAGATCAGGTTTTGGTGGTTGATAGTCTGTAGTTAGTGACTTCTGAACATATGTACCTTTTTGAACACGTCTCTTCTTTTTGTCTTAGAGATCAGGTTTTGGTGGTTGATAGTCTGTAGTTAGTGACTTCTGAACATATGTACCTTTTTGAACACGTCTCTTCTTTTTGTCTTAGAGATCAGGTTTTGGTGGTTGATAGTCTGTAGTTAGTGACTTCTGAACATATGTACCTTTTTGAACACGTCTCTTCTTTTTGTCTTAGAGATCAGGTTTTGGTGGTTGATAGTCTGTAGTTAGTGACTTCTGAACATATGTACCTTTTTGAACACGTCTCTTCTTTTTGTCTTAGAGATCAGGTTTTGGTGGTTGATAGTCTGTAGTTAGTGACTTCTGAACATATGTACCTTTTTGAACACGTCTCTTCTTTTTGTCTTAGAGATCAGGTTTTGGTGGTTGACATGGGCGTAGCCAGGATTTTTTTTCGGGGGTGGGATTTTTTTTCTCCCCCTCCCCCGCGAAAAAAAAATATATGTATTTATGTGTGTGTGTGTACATAATCTTTATTACATTCTGACCCTTCATTCTTTCGGAAGACGTTTATTGTGCCCTAGAATAGGTTCTTCCATGAGGTAGTGGAAAAATTTTAGATTTTCCGCCATTACTAGCAAGGGGGTCTGGGGGAGCGCTAAGAGCTCCCCCAGCGCGGGGCTTAGCACCGCCGCCAAGCACTATTTCTGATATTGAAAACCAACAAAATGCATATTCTGAGGTATCTATAGTGCATTTTCCTGCTATTAAAAAGTTCTATTTCAAAAACCTAATGTGCTATTCTTACTGACTTAGACCCTCCCGCGCCGTTCGGAGCATTTGACGTCAAGCTGTTTCCATAAAAATCTGTCACTGGTAATGTCTGAAGCCTCTTCCCACCTGCCATGAGGACCTCCATGAATGAGTGGCGTCAAGTTGTACTAGGATATCATTGCAACTCTTCTTATGCGTAATTCAATTTGTCGCAGAACATGTCCCGCAAACCTCATGCGTCGCTCTCTCACAATCTTACTAAGGGGTCGACTCCCAGTTCGGCATAGGAGTTCCTTGATTTAGACCCGATCTCTATAAATGACTCCTAAAATCTGTCTTAGCCATCTTTGTTGAGCCACATTTAGTGTTTTTTAATTTCGGCAGATGACTATTCACTGCACTTTATTAATGGAGCCCTGTCACTGGTAAAAATGTGTAACCTCTCTTGAATACGCTCTTGGAATTAAGTGACTGTAGTTTGCTTTAGATTTTTATATCGAAAAGAGATGTTTTGTCGTCAAAATCATCTATTGGGGGTTTTCCACCTCAAAATGCTCTATAGGGGATCTTAAACTCAAAACCACCTGGAGGGGTTTTAAACTTTAAAAAAAAAACATCTGTAGAAGAGGGGTTTAAACTGAAAACCCCGGATTGGATTGACTACGCTCATATAATTTTAGTGTGTAATTAGCATTTTTTTTTTATATTGAAGAGGTAATTTTAGCATCAAATCCCTCTGAATGGGGGTTTAAACTCAAAACCACTTTGGCTACGCTCATAGATTTTGGAGTGAGTAATTTGCTTTTATTTATATTGAAGAGGTACTTTTTAGCTTCAAACTCCACTGGAGGGGAGTTTAAACTCAAAACCCCTTTGACTACACTCATAACTTTTTGAGTGTATAATTTGCTTTGTTTTTATTATTAAAGAGGTATTTTTTTACCTTCAAACCCCATTGAAGTGGGGTTTAAACTCAAAACTGAGTCAAAACCCATTTAGCTACGCTCATAACATTTTGAGTGCGTAATTAGCTTTTTTTTATCGTAAATTTTAGAGGGAGTTTTAAAAACAAAATCTTCCTTAACCGTGCTCTTGGAATTAGGGGATTTTCGTTTGCATTTTTTTTTGTTTTGTTTTATAAAAGAGGGGGAGTTAACTGCAAAAACCCCAGGTAGAGGGTTTAAACCTCAAAACCCCTGGTAGGAAGTTTTAAACTCAAAACCCCTCTGGTAGGGGTTTTAAACTCGAACCCCCTGGTAGGGGTTTTTAAACTCGAGCCCCCCTGGTAGGGGTTTTTAAACTCGAGCCCCCCTGGTAGGGGGTTTTAAACTCAAAACCCCTTTGGTTGTGCTGGGGCAAGTGATGGTTTAGTATTAAAATCTCACCTAAAATAAACAAAATCAAAGCAAAAAATCAGTCACTAAATTCCGACTCCCCCCCCCCCCCCTTTTCATTTCGGGGGGGGGGGGGGGTTTGAACCCCAAGACCCATTTAGCTACGCTCATAACATTTTGAGTGCGTAATTAGCTTTTTTTTTATCGTAAATTTTGGAGGGAGTTTTAAAAACAAAATCTTCCTTAACCGTGATATACGCATCTGTGCAGTGTTGAGGTTAACTTGAGTGACACGGTAAAATGTTTTTTTTTCGTTTGTTGTTGTGGTTGTTGAGTCCAAGCATACAAGTTCATGTTTTATTGTCTTATAAGCAAAGAAATAAAGTCTGTATGTAGATCTAGATCAGTGTTTCCCAAAGTGGTCTATATAAACCCCAAGGGGTCTACGAAGACTTCCAAGGGATCTACGAAAGTTAAAAAGGAAATTGGGGGTCTATGAGATGTGCACGGGGGGTCTATGAGATGTGCACGGGGGGTCTATGAGATGTGCACGGGGGGTCTACGATAAAGAATCTTAATTCAGCATGTCGTGACTTTAATTTTGACAATTGTAATTTTTTCATACACACATTTATGATTTGTACCTTAGGAAATCCTTAAAATTGTTATCCTGCTGATTGAATACAATTTTTTTTTTTTTCAATTTTATAACTATTTAAATTGTGTAGTTTTGTCTAGTTATAACTTTGACAAAAGGAAATGTAGACTGTACAGCATTAAGTATTTGAAATTGAACTTCATTACTTCCTTGTCAAACAGGCGAGTGTTAATGTGCCATTTTTTTATGATGCTATGAAACCAATTATGCTAGAGGATCATTTGAGATGATGCCACCCTCATAAAAAGATAATGGTTTGCAAAACTTTCAAACACTCAAAGATAAAGTTCAGAATACACCCACAAAATCTCTCTTTGACCTGACAGTGAGAAGAAGATGATTATTGAACGTTTTACTATATCTCTTTACTTATAGTAAAATACTGAAAACCTCACATGATATGCAAATTATTGATTTTACCAGCCGTTGAAAAAAATTGTAAAAACGCTTACACAGACTTATATCATTAAAAGAATTTCATGTTTGGGTTTTATGGCCGGTGTCTTGTTTTGGGCCTCTTTAATGCAATTTTGAAGACATGGTCGGCATTCTCTGGTGACACTCCAAAAGGGCAAATTTCAATGGTCCCAATTTTGAGCTTCCAGAACATATGTTTTCTCATTATGAGGTGTACGGTTTTAATGTGAACAATTTAGGTGGTTCTATCGGGATAGTTTATAATAGGTGTCATCTTTCTTGTATATCGAATGAGAGCTTGTCCATTACTCGTTTTTACAATTCACTATTAGTTTCTTCATTTCTTCCTGATAGAGTGCGATGTTCAAGTGTGTATTTGTTTTCTCACATTTGGCAAGTGTGTCAGCCTTCTATTTCAACGTTGGAGAACAGTGTTCTTGCTGTTGTTGAGCTTTACAATGTGACACAATATGTTTTGTACAAAATCTTTTGGATGTTCCTTCAGATTATGTGGATAATTACATCCTAGCCCAAACCTCCCGGACGGGAGATGCGAGCAGGCAAAGTGACCACCGAACGTCAGTTCAGATATTTTATTTAGGAGGCATCAGAGTTTGTCAAGCTTTGAATGACTATTTTTTTTTTTGTAAAAAAATTTAACTTTTTGGTGAACTTGGCTGATTCGCTAGCATGGAAGCTGTTAGCTCCAGTGCTCCTATTTCTTTTCTGTGGTTGTCAAAAAGTTCCATGATTAAAATGAACTTGATTTTTTAATTATTTTTTTTCCATTGGGCCATTCAATGAGTATTCCAGCTCCTCCGTTTGTGGAGGCTTTCTGAGAACTATCAATGCAAACTCTGACCCACTGGTTGTTAGGACAATGGATTAGCAGAAGAGTTCACTAAATTCCTGAACTCTGTTGGAATATAGTGAAATATTTCTTTCTTCTTATGTAAGTCTTTGCAAACAACATATTTCTCTATACAGCCGGCTGAGTCAACCTTGTCTGGTAATGATGTATTTTTTATTCAAATTATTATGGCTCAAGAAATCCACGAAAAACTGCTCTTTGTGAAAATTTTTACTATGATACTTAAGGCACATTAAAATTTAATGTTTTGAAGAACTACTTCATAAAACAACAAATCCCAATATGAAAAATTATCTCCGTTGCAACGGATGGTGAGCTTGCAAGCCTTTAAAAATAAAAAGTTTTCAATGTGTTTAGTGATTGTATGCTATACGTATTAACTGTTATATAATGGGTTTAAATTTGAATTTTGTTAATAAATTTATTTTAAAAAAATTAATTCAACTTAAAATGTAGTTTTAAATTACTTTTTCACTCCTCGTATCACTGGTTAGAAGTTATGTTACACAAGATGTGTAATTTGAAATTGATGAACTTTCAAAAATTCAATATAATTTAAGTAGGGGGTCTACGGAAAACCAGAAAATATGGCAAGGGGTCTACGAGAAAAAAAAGTTTGGTACCACTGATCTAGATCTACCTCGTTGCGTAAGGTGGCTTGCTACTGATTAAAATATGACTTGTTACTGATATGTTACTTCACTTGTTACTTGGCATGACTTGTGACTTGTTATTTGGTTTCCTTACTTGAATTATTACTAATTTCTTACTTTTCTTGTTACTCTACTAGTTACTTGGCTTGTTAGTAGTTTTTACTGATAGGTTACTGATTTAATACTTGACTTGATAATTAACTTTTAACTTTACATGCTGACTTGTTTTGTTGTTTTTTTGGCTTGTTACTTGACCTGTTGCTACACTTCTTACTTGACTTGTTACTTGACCTGTTGTTACACTTCTTACTTGACTTGTTACTTGACCTGTTGCTACACTTCTTACTTGACTTGTTACTTGACCTGTTGCTACAATTCTTACTTGACTTGTTACTTGACCTGTTGCTACACTTCTTACTTGACTTGTTACTTGACCTGTTGTTACACTTCTTACTTGACTTGTTACTTGACCTGTTGCTACACTTCTTACTTGACTTGTTACTTGACCTGTTGTTACACTTCTTAATTGACTTGTTACTTGACCTGTTGCTACACTTCTTACTTGACTTGTTACTTGACCTGTTGCTACACTTCTTACTTGACTTGTTACTTGACCTGTTGTTACACTTCTTACTTGACTTGTTACTTGACCTGTTGTTACACTTCTTACTTGACTTGTTACTTGACCTGTTGCTACACTTCTTACTTGACTTGTTACTTGACCTGTTGCTACACTTCTTACTTGACTTGTTACTTGACCTGTTGCTACACTTCTTACTTGACTTGTTACTTGACTTGCTACTGGTCACCTACTTCAGTTGTTACTTGCATTTAGACTTTTCACTAATGGTTAATGACTTTCTTACTTGTCTTGTAATTGTTACTAGTGAAAATAAAACGTGGGACCCGGGAGGGGATATTAGAAATATAAAAGATGGGGGGGGGGGGTTTGTACGTTGACTAAAAGTTTAAAGCGACCGGCTACCGCATTCAAAGTGTCTTTTACAAACATTAAGTCGCATACGTGTATGTAGACATTGTATTTCCAGGTGAATAGTTATTTTACATTACGTTGATATAATGTTAATGTCATGTAAATGTCAGGTTAATGTCTGTTCATGTCAGTGTTAAAATCAGTGAACATTAATACTGACCATTGGGAAGACATAGCCTTAGACCGCACTAGGTAGAGAGAGACGGTGACCAAGAAAGCTATAGACAGCGAGAAAACATGGGCCTCGATTCTTGAAGAAAAGCGAGCCACACGGAAAATGGCCAGCTCCTCTACCACCAAAGCGAAAGCCACATTGACATGCAATATGTAAACGGGGGTGTCTCTCCAAAGTAGGGCTCCACAGCCATATGAAAAATATCAGGTTAATGTCAAGTTCAGGTCAGGTTGATTATGTTAATGTTCACAAATAACTCATAGGTCCTTGTATTGAGATTGTAAAGATTAAATTGTTCTGTTATTTTAATGTTACTTTTACATACTTAATTTTAAGTGAATACCTAATCTATTTTTAGGATCTAAATCGCAGCGGTTAAATTTGGCAACATTTTTTATTCGCAATTTCCATCTAAATGTTGTTTAACGCCGACATTCAAGTGCCTAAAGTACGTAATTAAATTTCCTTCCGCTTTAAGAACTTATTAATACTTTTTTTTTGGTGCGTAACTTTCTTTCGTTCCAGCTATTATTATTAATTTTTTTTTTATACTTCTGCACAAATCTAGGATTTAGATCTAAAATCTGAATCTCCTCTAGATCTAGATGATTGTCAGACTGAATGTCAGTGATTATCTCTAGATCATTGGGATTATCAAATGAGTTTTTAAAAAGAATATGAAACATCTGTATGAAAATGTGTGCGTGTGTGTGTGTGGAGAAAATGGCTACAATTTGAAATGCAAAGACTTATGTTAATGATAATGATAGCACAGTTTTAAACTGATTTGATCAAGATCTACAAGAAGGCAGCTATTCTAAATCAAAAATTAAAAATCCTAAAAATTGTTAGTGTGTGTCTGTTTTTTTAGCGGCCCCCGTTAGGGGAAAAAGCCGCTATTAGGTTTGTGCAAAATGTCCGTCTGTCCGTCTGTCACACTCAGATCTCGAAAACTAGAAGAGATATGAAAAATATTATTTCATCATTAAATCCGGCTTGAAAAGTTTAGATGCAACGGCTACTTTTGGTTTTCTAAAAGCAAACCGTTTAATTTATAAAATTAATTATGCAAGCGATTTTTTCATAAAAATACACCAATTCTAAAACAATTACGTAAATGTAAGGGAGGCAATGTTACAATATGCTAACAAAGATGGACAATTTTTGTGTATTTTCAGTATCACTAAGTCAAATATATTTTTAAAATGTACAGGAAATGTTTACAACAAATACAAATAATAGTTAAAGACGTTTTTTCTGGTCAACTAGCTGCTAAAATTAAAAGAAAACATTTCTGTTTGTTTATAAAGGCTAATAATGCACTTTGTATGTAAATATCACGCACATTTTTTAAAATGGACTTTTTATGCAGCGATTTTCGTGCAGTAGCGTAACGTCGCAACATGATCTGGTGCTAAACCAATTCCTTAAACTTTTTTTAAAAATCAGATTTTATTTATTTTTTGTTTAGTGCCCCCATCCGAATAAAAGAAGCTTATTTTTGTGCGTTTTGTCTGTTGGTCGGTCTGTCCGTCACGATTAGATTTAAAAAACTAGAACTCTAAAAGCTATTGAAAATCTGATTTACCCTTTAATGTTTCTCCCATAACATCTCAATAGTTTTAAGTATCTAAAATTGATTGTTCCGGATTTTTTTGTGCAAAACTAATCAACGCCAACAAATGTTTGTTTGCTCTTCTAACTTATATTACATTCAATTTCCATGCTTAAACGTTGCAAAAACACATTATCAATAATATGTTGTTCCGTTTTTTATGTAAATAGGATATTAATGCTAAATCATAATCTCTATACTGACTTATATTTCATTAAGTGTAAAAATGTTCCGGATATTGTTTTATAAAACATGAATTATGCCTAATGATTGTTTGAAATCGCATAAGGCTTTTAAAAAAAGTAATTTACTAGAATTGATTACTGAAAATTACTTTTTAGACATTTAATTTTCTTGTAAAACATAACATAGAAGTTTTGTAATCGATAAAGAAAGTTCCGGATTTTGTTTCTTACAAATCGTCGCCAGAAATTTCCGAATTTATTTAAAAATCTACTAACTCCAAATATTTGTTTGAACTCCCTCTTCTAATTAATAAACAAATAATCTTCTCATTTACGAAATAATGTTTTTACGGATTTTTATGAAAAATATTTTAACTCACTACTCTCTTACAGTACATTTAACTTTCTACCTAAAACATTAAAAAATCTAATTATCGTTAATATTATGTTCCGATTTTTAAGGAAAACAGAATTCAAACACCAAAGTAAGGTATGAAAATCTCTCCACGTGGCTGTAGTACATCTAATTTTTATACGAGACCATCCAAAAAATTTAATTAACGGTATTACATTTATCTGAAATTCTCTTTTTCTTTTACTATTTATACAAACATCCGGAACAATCTATTATATAAACTTTTCAATTGTGTTCATACCTAAAAATTATTGCGATGTTTTGAAACGTAAAATAAAGGTTAATCAATTTTTAATAACTTTTAGTTGTTTTTTTTTATATCAAGATAACGGACAGACCGACTGACAGACAAAACGCAAAAACAATGTGGCTTTGATCCTTTTTAAATAATATCTATTAGAACTCAGTGCACCAATGTCTATGAACCCTCGTTAAATATCTCGTGTAAATAAAGACATTTTTTTTTATGGTACCGGTACTAGCCTATTGTGAGGTAATGGAATTTTTTTTCTTTGACGTCATATGAATGGACTCTTTAAATGTAATGTTAAAAGAACGCACTCGGTGCACCAATGTCTATTAACCCTCGAAAAAATTGCTTGTATTAATGAAAACATATTTTAGTCTAACTAAGCTGTGTGACGTAGTGTTTTTTTTTTCCTTTGACGTCACATGGAATGAATTCTTTAAATGAAATGCTAAAAGAACGCACTCGGTGCACCAATGTCTATGAACACTCGAGAAATGGCTCGTGTTGATAAAGGTGATTTTTAGTCTAGCTAGGCCTTGTGACGTAGTGTTTTTTTTTCTTTGACGTCATATGGAATGAATTCTTTGAATGAAATGCTAAAAGAACGCACTCGGTGCACCAATGTCTATGAACACTCGATAAAAGGCTCGTAATGATGAAGGCGATTTTTATTCTAGCTAGGCCGTGTGACGTAGTGTTTTTTTTCCTTTGACGTCATATGGAATGAATTCTATAAATGAAATGCTTAAAGAACGCACTCGGTGCACCAAAGTCTATGAACACTCGATAAATGGCTCTTATAGATGAAGGCGATTTTTAGTCTAGCTAGGCCGTGTGACGTAGTGTTTTTTTTTCCCTCTGACGTTATATGGAATTAATTCTTCAAATGAAATGAAAAAAGAACTCGGTATAGTAATGTTTATTAAGCCTCGTTATGTGACTCGCTTTTAAAAAAGGAATGATATCTTGATTTAGATCTAATCTAGATTTTTTAAACTAGATCTAGATTTTTATTACAGTATATCTAGATCTGGATTTATATTCTAATTAAAATTATTTTAGAGTCTAGATCTAGAATTTCTAGATCTAGTTTAGACTAAAATAGACTAGATTAAGATGTAGAATTTCAATTTCTAAACTTAAAGTGTAAAAAAAAAGTGTAGATTTTCATTTCCAAACGTTTTGATCAATATTGTAATGTTTTAATATACTAAAACTAATCTACTATTTTTTTATTAAATTTAAATTTACGGCAAATGAATCTTTGAAACATTATTACTTTTGACCATCGGATGGCTGCCTGGTCGTGCGGTTTGCGCGCTGGACTGTCGTTCAGATTTATGGATGGCCCAGGGTTCAAACCCTGCCCGCTCCCATCCCCCGTCGTCCTGCGGGAGGTTTGGACTAGGAAGTAATTATCTTCAACTCTGAAGGAACATCCGAAACGTGTAAAACATTTTACATCAAAATTAAATCACCTCTTGAATATTATTTGCGAATATGCAGATCCGACAGGGATCCGACTTCGACGGGGGCCGCCTCTGAGTTTGTGTAACACAAACTCTCTTTGTAATCTTGTTTTATGTTGGTCACGAGGGTGTGTGTGTGTGTGTGTCGTATAGTGTGTTTTGCGGACATGAGTTATTCTAACTAAGGAGCGTTTCTAGATCTAAATCTACGACTGACCAAATAGGTCAAGACTGGGTTGAGTTGCGACTAGTGAGTGTGATGTCTCTTCTCTCCAACTGTTCCGCGGTAAGAGCACAGCTGCAATGATTTATTTATCAGTACTTCTAGAATTCACGGGTAAACATGTGTGTAGTGTGGGCGCATCATTATATGCTAGGATGAATAGGTGGAGTCATTGAAGGTATGCTTTATCTTTCTCTTCGTGTCTTTTCTGAGTACTTTAGTTTACCCTATGTGTTTCTGAATGTGTACGTTTATTTGAATGTCACATCTAGAGCCTATGACTTCTAGTTTACTTTTTTTAGTCTCCTGCCGTGAAGAGATTTGTAGTCATCTCATTTTGTCTTTTTGCTTGTATCCTAGTCTATTGGTGATTTTCAGCAGTGGGGGAGGAGGGGGGAGATATTGAAAACCCCCCGGGTCCCCACTTGAGGTGGGCCTCCAATAGAGTGTTGTTTTACTTTAAATATTAAATATTACGCAAAATGTAGGGGTCCCCAAAGAGGTCAAACCCCCGCCCCCGACCCCCAAATTGTAGCAAATTCCAAGATACGCCCCTAATTTTTACATTAAACTAAACAATGTCAAGGACGCGAACAAAAATTTAATGCTGCCAGGTTTTAAAAAATCGGAAGAGCCAAATGAATTCTGATGTTCTAAAAAAAATCGGAAGAGCCAAATGAATTCTGATGTTCTAAAAAAAAAGAGCCAAATGAATTCTGATGTTCTAAAAAAAGAGCCAAATGAATTCTGATGTTCTAAAAAAAAAGAGCCAAATGAATTCTGATGTTCTAAAAAAAAAGAGCCAAATGAATTCTGCTGTTCTAAAAAAAAAGAGCCAAATGAATTCTGATGTTCTAAAAAAAAAGAGCCAAATGAATTCTGCTGTTCTAAAAAAAAAGAGCCAAATGAATTCTGATGTTCTAAAAAAAAAGAGCCAAATGAATTCTGCTGTTCTAAAAAAAAAGAGCCAAATGAATTCTGCTGTTCTAAAAAAAAAGAGCCAAATGATTTCTGCTGTTCTAAAAAATTGCTCTTCTATTAACATTCGCCTATTACAAAACATAGCCACACTTTAACACGTTCTTTAGTCTGTACACCGGATACACCAAAAAGCGACCTATTTATAGCTTCACCGTCATTTATGAAAATATGCGTCGACTGCGACGTATCGCTATGATTAATTATTGCCCTTGACAACAGTTTGAAAACAAACATAAGCAATACATAGTTGCAGCTTGCCACTAGATCTGACTCTATTTAGTCTCGTTTCTCTGGCCTGCTTCTCCCGCCAAAAATAAGCATGGCGTCACGCTTTTTTTTATACTCTACAAAATTTAAATTTAGATCGGAACCACCATTTCACTGGCTCGTCCAATTTGTGGCAGACGACGTCTTGAACAGGAATCGATTCTTTGCACATATAATTTAGACATGTATATTCTAGAAGTAGGTGTGTTTGGCCTGTTGCGAGTGCGTGTTTGTATATTGGCGACCTACGTTTATATATATCTGTAAGCTATAATTTTAATCGCCGTCTGCTTGACACGTGGCAGTCACGTGATGGTTCCGTCTGACTTAGGTCTACGTTTTCACGTCTGCTTCTTTGTGTTTTCTCTTTGTTCTTCTTTTTCTAGTTCATTGCTTGATTTGTTGTATTTAGCGCAGAGATTTGATTAGTTACTTCTGGAGACCTAGACTAGACTACTAGACGCAGTACTGGACATTAAACACTTTTTATTAAGAAATTGGTCTCTTCGTTAAAAAAGTAATAAATGTGATTTCTTTCTCTTCCATTTCATTGGTTGCTCTCTCTCTTCCTCTCTCTCTCTCTCTCTCTCTCTCTCTCTCTCTATATATATATATATATATATATATATATATATATACATATATATACATATATATATATATATATATATATATATATATATATATATATATATACATATATATACATATATATATATATATATATATATATATTTCTCTCTCTGTCTCTCTCCCTCTCACTTTCTCTCTCTCTTCATCTCTTTCTTTCTCTCATTCTCTCTCTCCCTTTCTCTCTCCTCTCACTTTCTCTCTCTCAAATCGTCTCTCTCTCTCTTTCTCTCTCTCATCTCTTTCCTTCTCTCGCTCTCTCTCTATTTTTCTCTCTCTCTCTTTCCCTGTCTTTTCCCCTCGATATTTCTCTCTCTTTCTTTCTGTCGCTTTCACCAAGTTAGTATTATTATATAAGTACGAGAAATTATCAGATTTAATAAATCCCATTCCCTGATAGTTAGTGCGCCGTGGTGGCTGTGGTAAGGCGCTTGGCTTACGAAACGAGGATATTGAGTTCGAATTCTTGTGATTTTCGGGATTTCGAGGACGTCTCTGAGTCTACACAACTCTAACGGCTACCTGTCAAACGTTGGTCGTTGTGCTGGCCATATGAAACCCTCGTTAGCCGTCGGCCATAGTAAATTATCTCGTAAATTATCTTATCTCTCCTTCTGTTATTCGTTTCCCCATGGCTCTTTGGGAGTAAGTAAGAAAGACCAGGAGCTAGGATTGTAGATTTACAAACATTTAGCTCTATCCATTGCTCAATGATGCATGAAGGGCAAAGCGGGCGTTATCACGGAGACCTTTGACCTCACGGGGTTTGGGGCTGCGGCAGATAAGAAGTCCATGTATTGACGTTCGGTTCTATCTGCAGATCGTGTGATGCCACTAAATATATATATATACACTAGCATTGTGTTCTAGCACAACGTTATCAACTAGATTTGACTCGAATGTAGAGATGTGGGTTACAAAGGCGCTGACACGAAGAGCTACAGTTCGTTAAGTTTTGTGCAGGGGCGGACTGGATGTCAAAATAGGCACGGGCATTTCTCTACAATCTGGCTCATAAATTGTATATCATATAATGGGTCTCCAATTATATGCCTACCTGTCCTCAAAATCATTGTCAAGTTTACTAATGTATCGATAACTGTACGCATGCATACAGTGATTTTTAGAAGGAATATAGGTTTTTTAATCGCTAAGTGTGACTAAAACCTACATGAATTAAGCCTACTAGTAGCACTGTCTACGGATGTAGGCTATTACATTATTTCGGAACTAAGTGTATAGTCTGTACAAGATTTCTTTAAACGCGAGGCTGAGATGGTCACTTTTAGAAGAGAACATTATAAAACCATTAACAATTTAATACGTGTCATTGTGGCATCCATGCGTCCCGTTCAATGACCCTACCGGCCCATTTGGGTACCGGCCTACCGAGTATTTCCCTAAATGCCGATATAGCCACTCCGCCCCTGGTTTTGTGGATAGCCAGTCCGCCCCTGGTTTTGTGGATAGCCAGTCCGCCCCTGGTTTTGTGGATAGCCAGTCCGCCCCTGGTTTTGTGGATAGCCAGTCCGCCCCTGGTTTTGTGGATAGTGAGGCGGTGATAGGATGTTAAGGATCTGAGAATGAACTCGATTTCCAGTTGTTGTTTTTTTTTCTTTTAAACTTTAATGATTTCCATTTGTCAGACGTTCAATATTTTTTTTAAATTATTTTTCTGTATTCCTCTGACTTTCTCTTTCTCTTATTTCTTCCCTATTCCTTTCTTGTCTTCTTTATAGCCAAGGAGGAGAGTAGATCGCACTTGTTTATTTACCTGGAGAAAAGAATTTTAAGTGAAACAAAGTGCCTTGCCTCTAAAACTCCCTGAATGATCTGCCATAATACTTCTACTACTACTAGTGACTAGTACTAACAAGAAGAATACAATGAAATCATGGAGATGTCGCAGATAGTATACAAAAAAAACATCATTGGACCTTTTTTTTTGCTGCGGGGAAAAAAACAAAATATGGACATACGTAATTGAATGTGAGATAATTTAAAACTATAAGTAAAAACAAAATCTGAAAAAGATAAACTTGTTGTTTTTATGTATGTAAAATAAGAGGTCTTTACCCGACCGTTTCAAATAACTTTATCACGTGACCTGACTGCATGACTAAACTCCACGTTTACTGACAGCCTTGACTAGGAAGGTCACGTCGGTTTGTTTGTGGTACATGTCTGGAGAGTTCTTTCTGCATCCTAGGTCAAACTTCAGGTAGGACGGCTGGAGACAGAAACGGGTATGGTTCTAACCCGGGTCTATCCAGACTTTAGTCCAGAGCGCATACTACACGACCAGGCAGCCATCTTGTTTGTAGGAAACCTCCTCCCAACCCACGCAGTGTGCCGGCTCTAAGTAACTGGATATCTCTCTAACCGCTTTGGAAGACTTTGCTCTTTAATTTCCTTTTTTAATATTTGGTATGTATGTTGTTTTTTTTTAATTTGTGGAAGCTCCCCTTTGAGGTTGAGATCCTGGACATCTGCATCGATTGCACTGCCCCCCCCCCGCCCCCCCCCCCCCCGCACAAACACACACCTGTTCACATCTTCCACAGTTGAACATCAAACTTCTAACTATTGATAAGTTGTAGGTGATATGTGTTACTCTCTCTCATTCTCTCTCTCTCTCTTTCTCCATTTCTCTCTCCCATTTTCTCTATCTCTCCCTTTCTCTCTCACTCATCCTCTCTCTCTCTCTCTCTCTCTCTCTCTCTGTCTTAGACAAACGTAATAACTAACTGGTGCTCCCCTCTCAAATAGAAAACGTAACTAGTTAACCAGAAGTATTGCACTTGACGAACAAATATAACAGGATCGGAAGAAGGAACATTTTGATACCCAAACTTAACTGCTGAGATAGTTTTTCTTAAAGTCGACACTATTACTTGATATACCATTGCCACTTGCCTCTAAAATAGTTTTTTCTTCACATCGTAATCAAAATTAGCGCTAAATATCTGTGTGTGTGTGTGTTTGTTTGTGTGTATGTGTTGTTGTTTTTTCTCCACTGCCTTATATCTTCCCTGACATTGTCCTTATCATCTTCCCTGACATTGTCCTTATCATCTTCCCTGACATTGTCCTTATCATCTTCCCTGACATTGTCCTTATCATCTTCCCTGACATTGTCCTTATCATCTTCCCTGACATTGTCCTTATCATCTTCCCTGACATTGTCCTTATCATTTTCCCTGACATTGTCCTTATCATCTTCCCTGACATTGTCCTTATCATCTTCCCTGACATTGTCCTTATCATCTTCCCTGACATTGTCCTTATCATTTACTCAAACTTTTATAATGTACACCTACATATCGTGTCCTCCAGCTTTGCCCTTGTCATGTCCTCTGACATGTTTCTATCATGTCCTCTGACATGCCCTATCATGTCCTCTGACACTGCCTCTCTAGAGACCAAACGTCATAAAAGGCCTCAATACTGACCTGCAACGTTGCAACATGTGGGCAGTTTAGACCACTAGTTCGTTTGCCACGTCCAAGGTATGTACGATATTTTAATGGTCTCGCCCTATCATGTTCTCTGACATTGTCCTAATCATGTTCTCTGACATTGTCCTAATCATGTTCTCTGACATTGCCCCTATGTGTGCTTTGACATTGTCCTAATCATGTTCTCTGACATTGCCCCTATGTGTGCTTTGACATTGTCCTAATCATGTTCTCTGACATTGCCCCTATGTGTGCTTTGACATTGTCCTAATCATGTTCTCTGACATTGCCCCTATGTGTGCTCTGACATTGTCCTAATGTTCTCTGACATTGTCCTAATGTTCTCTGACATTGCCCCTATGTGTGCTCTGACATTGTCCTAATGTTCTCTGACATTGTCCTAATGTTCTCTGACATTGCCCCTATGTGTTCTCTGACATTGCCCTGATCATGTTCTCTGACATTGCCCCTATGTGTTCTCTGACATTGCCCTGATCATGTGCTCTGACATTGCCCTAATGTTCTCTGACATTGTCCTGATCATGTGCTCTGACATTGCCCCTATGTGTTCTCTGACATTGCCCTGATCATGTGCTCTGACATTGCCCTAATGTTCTCTGACATTGTCCTGATCATGTGCTCTGACATTGCCCCTATGTGTTCTTTGACATTGCCCCTATGTGTTCTTTGACATTGCCCTGATCATGTGCTCTGACATTGCCCCTATGTGTTCTTTGACATTGTCCTAATGTTCTCTGACATTGTCCTAATGTTCTCTGACATTGCCCCTATGTGTGCTCTGACATTGTCCTAATGTTCTCTGACATTGTCCTAATGTTCTCTGACATTGCCCCTATGTGTGCTTTGACATTGCCCTGATCATGTTCTCTGACATTGCCCCTATGTGTGCTCTGACATTGTCCTAATGTTCTCTGACATTGTCCTAATGTTCTCTGACATTGCCCCTATGTGTGCTCTGACATTGTCCTAATGTTCTCTGACATTGTCCTAATGTTCTCTGACATTGCCCCTATGTGTGCTCTGACATTGTCCTAATGTTCTCTGACATTGTCCTAATGTTCTCTGACATTGCCCCTATGTGTTCTCTGACATTGCCCTGATCATGTTCTCTGACATTGCCCCTATGTGTTCTCTGACATTGCCCTGATCATGTGCTCTGACATTGCCCTAATGTTCTCTGACATTGTCCTGATCATGTGCTCTGACATTGCCCCTATGTGTTCTCTGACATTGCCCTGATCATGTGCTCTGACATTGCCCTAATGTTCTTTGACATTGCCCTGATCATGTGCTCTGACATTGCCCCTATGTGTTCTTTGACATTGCCCTGATCATGTGCTCTGACATTGCCCCTATGTGTTCTTTGACATTGCCCCTATGTGTTCTCTGGCATTGCCCCTATGTGTTCTTTGACATTGCCCTGATCATGTGCTCTGACATTGCCCCTATGTTCTCTGACATTGTCCTGATCATGTGCTCTGACATTGCCCCTTTGTGTTCTTTGACATTGTCCTGATCATGTCTTTTGACAAAGCCCCTATGTGTTCTTTGACATTGTCCTGATCATGTCCTTTGACAAAGCCCCTATGTGTTCTTTGACATTGTCCTGATCATGTCCTTTGACAAAGCCCCTATGTGTTCTTTGACATTGTCCTGATCATGTCCTTTGACAAAGCCCCTATGTGTTCTTTGACATTGTCCTGATCATGTCCTTTGACAAAGCCCCTATGTGTTCTTTGACATTGCCCTGATCATGTGCTCTGACATTGCCCCTTTGTTCTTTGACATTGCCCTGATCATGTGCTCTGACATTGCCCCTATGTGTTCTTTGACATTGTCCTGATCACGTCCTTTGACAAAGCCCCTATGTGTTCTTTGACATTGTCCTGATCATGTCCTTTGACAAAGCCCCTATGTGTTCTTTGACATTGTCCTGATCATGTCCTTTGACAAAGCCCCTATGTGTTCTTTGACATTGCCCTGATCATGTGCTCTGACATTGCCCCTATGTTCTATGACATTGCCCTGATCATGTGCTCTGACATTGCCCCTATGTGTTCTTTGACATTGTCCTGATCACGTCCTTTGACAAAGCCCCTATGTGTTCTTTGACATTGCCCTGATCATGTGCTCTGACATTGCCCCTATGTTCTCTGACATTGCCCTGATCATGTGCTCTGACATTGCCCCTATGTGTTCTTTGACATTGTCCTGATCACGTCCTTTGACATAGCCCCTATGTGTTCTTTGACATTGTCCTGATCATGTCCTTTGACATAGCCCCTATGTGTTCTTTGACATTGTCCTGATCATGTCCTTTGACAAAGCCCCTATGATGTTCTTTGACATTGTCCTGATCATGTCCTTTGACATAGCCCCTATGATGTTCTTTGACATTGTCCTGATCATGTCCTTTGACAAAGCCCCTATGTGTTCTCTGACATTGTCCTGATCATGTCCTTTGACAAAGCCCCTATGTGTTCTCTGACATTGTCCTGATCATGTCCTTTGACAAAGTCCCTATGTGTTCTCTGACATTGTCCTGATCATGTCCTTTGACATTGCCCCTATGTGTTCTCTGACATTGTCCTGATCATTTCCTTTGACATTGCCCCTATGTTTTCTTTGACATTGTCCTGATCATGTCCTTTGACATTGCCCCTATGTGTTCTTTGACATTGTCCTGATCATGTCCTTTGACATTGCCCCTATGTTTTCTTTGACATTGTCCTGATCATGTCCTTTGACATTGCCCTTATGTGTTCTTTGACATTGCCCCCTATTATGACCTCTGACAGTGCACCGATCATCAACCCCGACATTTATTTTTTTCCCTTGATTTTAATTTTTTCCCGAATGCATAGCTGTGTCATGTCGACTTGACCCAACTTCTAATTAGGTCGAGATGTTTTACCGTTTATTGGACTAGGTCATCTTTTTTCACCCTCATTTTATAAATTCCCACTGCTAGATAAACGCCAATGTAGAGAAACAAGTTAACTACTCAAATAGTGACCAGTTATACTAACCAGTATTAGTATTGAATTAACTTTTTTTTTCTTTGAAAAGGTAATTTTTCCAATTATTTTAACGTATTGAAATTGTGTTGTTGTTGTTTATATCTATACTTTGTGTCCTTATGTAGACGTCAGCTAAAGGTAGATCTAAACCAGAAAAAAAAAGTATAGTGACTCCTTTCAGACCTAGCGATCTACAGGGCAGATGATGTAAAGGTCATCTGTTTCTTTGGTCCACTGTTAACGAGGGTGTAATGTTCCCAGTACAACGACCAACCGCCTTTATTTTCCCTCACCTTTTGTCAGGTACCCATTAGAGCTGAGTGGACCCAGAGGCGCCCAAAGATCCCGAAGCTGAAAATCCCAGTCTTCACCAGGATTCGAACCCTTGACTTTTACCGCTTAACCACCGTGCCTCCGAAAGGTAGATCTTCTTTTCGAAAAAAAAAAAAAGATCCAACGCCTAGATGAAAGATCTTTTTTTTTTCTCTTCCCACCCATGGAATTAAAAAGAAACAAATATTTCTACTGCACTTTATTGACTTTCCAATGTGTCACGTGACATATTCAGCTTTTGTTTACAAACGTTTTAAACCTCAAAACAACGCAAATCAAAGAAGAGTGAGATTTGAATGTAAACAAATTCAAAATATCTAGTCTGAAAATTCATGTATTTTCTCCAGGAGTTACTACTTCAAAGCTTCAAAGTGTTTGTTAAAATGACAACTTATTTTGACCACATCATTTCTTTTGAGTTGATTACAATATGTTACTGAGACCTCAAACACAACAATTGACGTCATAACATTCCTGCCCGCAGACTCAAAGTTATAGATAACACACTTGTCCTAGATAAAGTTGTCCTGATAAAATTGTCCTACATACAAAGTAGATCTATGGAGTTACATAATATTGAGTTCAACGCCCCTGTAGATAAAGTCTAAAGATCTGATAAAATGGCTGCCAAAACCAGAATAAAGTGATTATCCCGATGACGTACTTTGGTGAGTTGTTGGTCACTGGCTCAAATAGTGGAATTCATAATCTAGTTTCTTTAACGTCGTTCATTTTTTTTAAATTTGACCATGCTGCTAAACATTGAACATATCCTTCTCAGAGGCGTCGGTGTCACCCGTTGTGGTACGCACCCCTCGCATCCCTTTAGAGACGCCACTGACCTATCTATTTTTACAGTTTTGAAATACGAAAGCAGTTTTATGGTATGGGCAGATTAGTTTGACAGACTGGCAGTCTGACATGACAGTCTGATATGATAAGTTTTTTGTTTGTTTTGTTTACATACCAATTCTATTTCACATAACCACGAATTAGAGTCACTCTATTCGCTTTGTCCAAGTGAAAGTCAATTTGATCAGTCTACTTCAGAGAAATGTTTCCGGTTTGATTCTGGGAGTCTCTCAATGAAAAAGACGTTTACACGTTTTCATGTCCAAGTCGGTCCAACTAGGGATCTAAACTCGGAACGTAACTATACTCTTGAGGACTTCAGAAGATCAATTTGTAGTTTTGAGACGACTGCCATGGTGTAATTGCAGGGTTGGGTCTCTTGAATTGTCTTTTTATTATTTTGTACAGGATGCCAAAACAAACCTATGAAAATAAATACAGATCGGGAATTTTTGTTTGTTTACACGTTTTTTTTTTATTTGTTTTTGAGGAAATGTTTTTTTTGGTGTGTAAATGTATGACGTCATGATGCGCCGTTGACTGACTCACCGTGTCATGCGATGACTTCATTGTGTGCGTCATCAAGTGACTCATAATTCACACAACTATAGAACTTAACTCATCGACTCACACACACACTCTCTTACACTTTTGCCAACTCCACTACAAACTACAGTTTAATTCCTGAGATTCTCAAAGTACACGTCTGCCAACTTTGTTCAACTATTCATCCGTATTTCTTTCTCTGTTCTTGTGTGGTTCTGGTAGATGGTACAAGTGGCAAACCTTTCTCATGAAACAGCGTTCCCACGTTGGCCAGGTTTTAGGGAGAACTTTTGATATTCATTATAAAACAATGGGCCAATCTTCAGTCTCAAGGAAGTTAATAAGACTAATAAGTTATGAGTGTCATAGAACTTCAGACTAATAAGTTATGAGTGTCTTAGAACTTCAGACTAATAAACTAATAAGAACTACCAGCCTAGCTAGAATTTCGTATATGAGCTTTGATACACTTACACGCAAAAATACATGCTCGAACTTACTCACTCATCCATTGGCACACACATATGTATAAACACCCACGTGTACACACATATACACACATGTGTATATTTAAACACATTCACATATAAAGACTCTAAATTCAACACATTCTCGATTCTAAGATTTGCCTTTTGTGTGTGTGTGTCATGCATTTATAGAGAGACTGCTTCAAGACATCTCTTTTTCCAACTGGTCCACCCTTTCTTCTTTTCTTTTAGCAGAATCTGTAAATTTAACTGTCTTCGGGAAAAACAACAACAAAATTAGAACACTTGGACTGGATCTATTGTATTGTGGTAAAAAAAAGAAATCTTCAAGTAATTAGAACTTCTACCTGAACTCTTGTCTGTGATTACATCAGCCTGACCTGCTGACTCATTCATAAATACATTTGAACTGTTTGGTTTGTTCGTATTTGTGTTTTGTTTGCGGACAGCCCTCTGTCCTTTACCCGTCTTCCCCCCCCCTCCCCACATCTCTGTCGTTCTATATGCGTTCTCCTCCCTTGTTTCGTTCCTTCTATCTATCATGCCCATATTACCGGAAGATGGAAAGAAAGTTATCGTGTTCTCAGGCAGAGTGACTCACCTTTTAATACTCTCTCTCTCTCTCTCTCTCTATCTCACTCACTCATGTACGCATCCTCGTCTATTCATTCAATGTACACACACAACACACACACACATACATACGTACGTATACTTATATATAAAATATACGTCTAGTTGAACACGCACACACACACACACTTGGCCGAAACTATCCTGGCTTATCCCAGCTTACCGCATTGTGTACATGGCAACCGGTGTCTCTGACATTGCGACCAGACAAGCGAACCATAAAAGGTCGCAGGTCATGTTTTTTAAAAATCTGGGATGGGATTTCGTTTCAGAAAAAAAAAAAGGATTTCGATTGGGGATTGGGAAGGGGGGGGGGGGGAGATGGGGAAGGTTTCTGATATCGCAGGATGGGGAATATTTGTTTTTTATAACACTTCATCTTTGTTGAAATCTAACACCCTCTCCCTTGAATCACATGTCCAGACGTAAGGGCCAGGACGTTTACAATAGATGCTCCCCCCCCCCCCTGTTTCTGGTTAAAGTCGGTAAAATGTGGCCATCACAATTCTCTGGTATTTCTATTTTCCCAATTTCCTGTATCCACAGAGCTTCAAATTATCACCGACGCTTTTGACCTGGATTCGAACACTAGACTATAAGCTCAGCAACCAACATCTCTAGCACAACTGCACTCCCTTGGGATAAATTGTTCAACCAATTAATTTGTTTAAAATATCAAATATTTAAATTCAACGGTTTCAACCTCAGTCCCTCCTCCTCACTGACTTTATAAATCTCAGAGCCGATTCTAGAGACATATTTGTCTGTCTATTCCTACAGTTGAGGTCAGAGGAGTTGGAACGTATTCAGAGAAGGCGTCATCAAAATAGAATGGCGGCCAGGCGATTTAGGCAGAAGAGGAAATCATCAGAAGAGAGTCTTGTGCAGGTGGGTCGTCATTTTATTTTTTTGTCTTTGTTTACATTGTGTGCGTGGGTCCTGGGATGTCCTGATTGTTGGTTAAACATAGTAAGTGCTGTATTCGCTAGCGGTTTTCGCTTAGAATTAGATGTAGTTAACTCCAGGCATAGAGTCGTTGATAAAATTTAAATTTCTCCCCCGCCTTCCCAAAAAAAAAAAAAAAAGAGTTTCCAAGTGACTATTCGGCAGCAATGCCTACAGTGCTGCCTCTCAGATCAATGCCTACAGTGCTGCCTCTCAGATCAATGCCTACAGTGCTGCCTCTCAGATCAATGCCTACAGTGCTGCCTCTCAGATCAATGCCTACAGTGCTGCCTCTCAGATCAATGCCTACAGTGCTGCCTCTCAGATCAATGCCTACAGTGCTGCCTCTCAGATCAATGCCTACAGTGCTGCCTCTCAGATCAATGCCTACAGTGCTGCCTCTCAGATCAATGCCTACAGTGCTGCCTCTCAGATCAATGCCTACAGTGCTGCCTCTCAGATCAATGCCTACAGTGCTGCCTCTCAGATCAATGCCTACAGTGCTGCCTCTCAGATCAATGCCTACAGTGCTGCCTCTCAGATCAATGCCTACAGTGCTGCCTCTCAGATCAATGCCTACAGTGCTGCCTCTCAGATCAATGCCTACAGTGCTGCCTCTCAGATCAATGCCTACAGTGCTGCCTCTCAGATCCTACACATACTTAAACACGACACTGGGAATAATAAATTTGGTACTAAATAAAGATTATAAAAAAAGAAAGTTTATATAATGTTGTACTACAATCTTATTTCTCTGGATATCTAAATGCCTTCAGAAGAAAGAAAAGGGAGTCTAGCATTGTGCTGGACCCACAGCATCCTCGCATCCTCTTTTATCATGAACCATAGTTACACGGGAGCTACACCATCCATATGGACCCCCCCCCCCCCCCCTAGAGCTTTAGGAGATAACCATGTTTTAATTTGAGCTAATTATTTCAACGTTTATCTGAGTTTATTCTTTTTTTTAATTTGTGTTTATCTATGCTTATTAGTGTTTATCTCTGTTTATATATTTATCTACATTTATATGTGTATCTACGTTTATCTATGTTTATCTGTGTTTGTGTTTATGTTCTAACAGACCATTGAAGAACTACGTAGAACCAATGTTGAACTGGAACAGAAGGCCGAGCAATTACGGCGAGAGAAGAACGAGCTTATGGAGATAGTGGCCGCACATCGCAACTTCTGTCCTTTCTTTCAGCACGAGCTGGTTGGCGGTGCGGTCAGCGACAGTATACCGTAGCAACCACACGCCAGCCTTGAAACTCAGTGCTTAGAGCACAGACCAAAACAAGACATAATGCTCCCATGATTATGACAATACTGTCGAAACCGGAAATTTCCTTTTCCAGTGGATTTTCGTGGACTATCAAAGGGGTTTTCCCGATAGATCTAGACGGCGGGGAAACATTTGGCTGATGTCACCGGATGTGACCCGAGTTGTGGTCAGCTTTATTTCGTGGAATCTAATTGTGTGTAGGAACATACATGGTCTACGCCCCGCCCCCTTTGCAATGTAAACTAAAGGCCATCTCATCTTTACGAAATGTTGAACAAATCATGTGATTTTTTTTAAAAAACAATGTCGATCTAATTTAAAATCTTTAAAAACTTTTATAGTACACCGCTGTAGATAAAATATGTTTTAATGGCATTCGCATCAACTCAGGAAATTTGATTGAATAATACACTTCTACTCATGAAATGAAAGAATTTGAAAGACTTCAATAACTTTTAGTAACCATTATTAAGGAAACCTCAGAATTTGCGCTATTCAACTTTAGCTTTATCATCATAGGAATCCTTGGGTCTTAGGCCTCTTTTCTTTGCCTCTTTTTTGGGATCTATGTGCCTCTTTTGTGGGCTTTTTTTTATGTGTTTATTTGTAAGTTCTCATAATTCACAAGTATTAAATCATAAACAATTGAAAAGTGATGAACCTAAAAATATAATAATAGTAATGGAAATAATTTAAAACTATACTACTCTATTCACTTCAAAAACAATGAAGCTCCAACAGTATTTATTGTTATCAATGTATGTTTCGAAATTGGTTTTGTATTTTAGCATCTTATAAAATGTTATTTTTATGAATTAGTTCATCCACATTTATAACAAACTCTTGGTTAGATTGGTTTGAATGTCTTGACTCTAAAAACAATGCTCATGTTATAGTTTTTGTTATAAACCAAATTTTAAAAGCATTGAAGTTGGTGATTTTCTTTTAAAAAAATTTAATTGTAGATATGTTTGCCTTTAAAATGTGTTTGTGCTGACCTAAATAAATGCAAGTGTATTCAATCTTTAATATGTTTCTTTATCATAGAAAAGTATTTAGAAAAAACACACAAAAACTAATTAATTTTAAAAGCCGACTATAGTTGTATCGCGACTGAATCTGTATTGTATAGGATTAAAGTCAACTATTGAACTACAACTCAGGTTCACTGTAGAGCAAGCATAGTTTAAGTGCATGGTCCAATATTCACATATATCAGTTAGTGTCTAGCCAAATACTATTAAGAGGATTTGACGGGAACATGGAGGAATATCTGAATTACTTTCAGAAGTGAAACATCTTTGTCTCAAGAGGAACAAAAAGTAGAGCACACTAAGATTCTGTTATAAAAAATGTTTATGCGGACATAATGCATTGACACCTCGGATTGCGAGCTAAATTCGTTATTGAGACTTGAAAATAATTTAAAATTCGTATTTCAAAGTAGAAATCTTACCTAAAGAAATAAACTTCTAGAAATGAGATTTTTTTCCCGAAGTAATACATTATTTGAGCTACCAAAAATTTGGCTTAGAATTGACAACTAGAACTAAGGAAGAACAATAATAAAGTTTTGTTTTTAAATTTAAGAAACTTAAAACGTGATAACCGTTCAAACCTGTTTTCATGGACATTTCAGATTGCGGAACGTCGTGTGCTAGATCTCCAATACCGTCTTCTAAATGTTTATGGTACTTCATCTTCAGAGAACTCTTCAGTATGTACCATTAATTTAAAGAATGTCTAGAAATAACACTTTATATTGTGAGGGATAAAAGGTGTTTATGGTCTGCTCTGCTCAATAATGTTTGGATGCTGGTGTTACTGATACATACTGCTCACAATGTGATGGCACAGCCCCATACTGCTCACAATGTGATGATGAAGCCAAATACTGCTCACAATGTGATGATGCAGCCAAATACTGCTCACAATGTGATGATGCAGCCAAATACTGCTCACAATGTGATGATGCAGCCAAATACTGCTCACAATGTGATGATGCAGCTAAATACTGCTCACAATGTGATGATGCAGCCAAATACTGCTAAGAATGTGATGCTGGTGGTGCGCAGTGCTTAACTGACATGAGTATCGATACAGACTACTCACAATAAACTGGTGTGATGAGGTAGGGTGCCGACTATGATGAAGTGTTCATTCATTATATCTCAGAGGACAGTAAATACACTTTACATTGGATGAAACAATGCAGTTACACGGCCGCAAGTCAAAAATATAACTCTAGGCATTTAGTAACATTTTTACCCAATAGTGTCATGCGTAATACATGTTGCTCGCTGATCAGTTTTTTTTAGTCGTATTTCAAATCCAAACTTATTACACTTCCGATCATGCGCAATGCTCGCAAACCGAGGTAGTTAACAACTGATCACGTACTTGTAGGTATGCTTATAGTAGATGCAATAGAAACCACAAAGTGGCAGCACCATATCACAATGCTACTACAGGGTTATGACTTACTGGTTTAAATCTTTGTGCATTGTTTTTGAAATCTTGCATCATACACATTTCATTTTGTTCCATCGGTCATAGTTCACATCACAATATTCATGTTCCGTCATACAATCACAATGTTCATGTTCTGTCATACAATCACAATATTCATGTTCCGTCATAGAAACTGCTGTCATCATGTGGTCCACCCACCCACCATCTAAGGCTGCCCCCAATGTCATCATGTGGTCCACCCACCCACCATCTAAGGCTGCCCCCAATGTCATCATGTGGTCCAACCACCCACCATCTAAGGCTGCCCCCAATGTCATCATCATGTGGTCCACCCAGCCACCATCTAAGGCTGCCCCCAATGTCATCATCATGTGGTCCACCCACCCACCATCTAGGGCTGCCCCCAATGTCATCATCATGTGGTCCAACTACCCACCATCTAAGGCTGCCCCCAATGTCTTTCAGACGATACCAAGTCTATGAGTACTCGCCTTGTTACGGACGACTACTTCGTTTGGTAATCTAGCGAACGTTTTATAAATAGAACATTATCCAGATTTGTTTTGTTTAAGTATTATTAAAATGAGCTACCTCAAGCGTTACATTTAGCGTACTCAGGAGCGTGGAGTGGGGGGAGGGGGGATTTTACTTCATCTCTATTAGCATAAGATTGTTTCATTTATTTAAATCAGCGCCTCGGGGATGGCATAATCTCACATTTTACTAAAAGAAAGTCAGGGTCTCTATGTTCAAATGATTTTAGTAACACCTTAGACATAAGATCTTGGCAGGGCATTGTAGCGACTATGTCCTAGAAAAAAAAATGTAAGAGCCTGGCTTTGTAATTGTAAAGTGAATGTAGATAGAATCTGGGAATTCCGTAGGTTGGTCATCAGTGTTACAGCTCAGTCCAGTCTTTGCTGACTATAAATCAAAGGAAAGACTTATCTCCAGAAGTAGAAGAAAGGGCGACAACTTTTTACGTCCTCGTCACGGTGTTGCAGCAAACTTTAGTGTTTGTGTGTGTATAAATCTATTAGATTATGTTTCACACATAGGCTTGGCTGACATTGTACATTGTCTAATCAATGGATTGAATCCTGTGCTTCCTGTTTATGTTTTATTTTTAGATTTGCTCATTATTAGAAAATTATTTTATGACTTTGATATTTCTGTTTAAAAGTTTGTTTTAAATTTATCATTATACGCATTCTCATTTTTCATTCCGTTTTTTTTTTTTTTTTTTTTTTTAAATTCTCATATTTTCTCTGTTCATCGCTAACTGTTCTCTACTCTCTAGGCTTTTGTTTTAGTTGTATGATAAACAAGTAGATCTAAACCATAGAATACATCTCCAATATTTTATACGTTTGTATTCCAATTATGATTTGTCAAAATGTAAACAAGAGTGTATAATTTAAAAACATATAATAGGTATTGAAAGCATTATCTGAATAGGATGTAGATAATTAAAAATTTAGAAATGAAATGACTTTTTGTAGCCTTCTATACAAAATAACATTTGAATTAAAAAAAATTAAATTACATATCTATGGTTGCATCTGTCAGCCAGAACTAAATCTAACGCTTACGTTTGGGTTTCCAGGGTAAGTAAGGACACTGTTAAAAATGCCAAGTTCAATGCCTGGATAGAAGATTGTCAATAAAATTTTAGTTAACTAGAATATAGATATATGCTTCTCATGTTATGATACAGTGAAAAGATTTGCTTTTTATAAATTATTAACAGAACCCCTGCGCAAGCGCCAAAGCGGCTGCGCCAAAGCGGCTGCGCCAAAACGATTATCACGCGAAAAACAGCTGCGTCAAATCGTCGCGTACCCGACCTTACAGTCTCATAGTATGTCTGGCTACCCCAACAAAATTAAGCTAGGGATTAAACAGGCATTTTAGCGCTTTATCAGCAGCTTTATACTCGGCGAAAGACTAAATGCTTTAATTGTAGTTTGACAACCCTAAAATGTAGAGCTGATCATTGCTTTAGTTGAACATTTGATAGTTCAGTTGCCCCAATCCCCTCGTTTGAACTTTCAATGAATTTTTTTTTAATTTTCTGTCTCGATGTTTTCTGTTAATAAAGATTTGTTGTTTATATTCTGCCTTTTTTTTTTTTTTTTCATAGTTTATGACGACACATTTTTATTATTCCTTTTTTCTTTTCTTAACATGCGACAAGCTTGATCACGTGATCGAGTCTGTTCACGTGATCGAGTTTGGTCACGTGATCGAGACAGCTGCTGATGAGCATCCTTTTGATTGAAAGCATTTTCTAAAGTGATGTACAGTTTACTCAAGCTCTAAGAACAGGATTGCCTACCTCCTCTACTCTTTATAGTTTCAGGGGAGAGGGATAAAGATCTTTATTCTACCCTGATTTCATGGGAATAAACTCTTTTTTTTTTACTTTTCAGTTTAGCTTTTGAAACATGAGTCTCTAAATGTTTGAAGTATCACTGAGAGGCTATGTCTAGCACCATAGATGTAGTGTAGTGAGATACGGTTGTTACTTCTGTGTTACTTACTATAGGGAGTCTCTTGTTTTTATCAAACTTATATCAGCTCACTCTGTCTGTCAGGGTACACGTATTTTCTCCCACTTTCCATTCTCGGATTAAGTTCAAACTTTGCACGCTGATATATTACCCGTAACAAAACGTGAACCGATTGAAAGTAAACAAGGTTACAAAAGACAGTTTGTGTGGAAACACAAACTCAAAATCGGCCCCCGAAGTGGTCCACCCAGGCAGGCTTCAATATTTTCAGAAAGAACATCCGAATGAAATTATATTAAACACAAATGAGAGATAAGAATGGAGAAAGAAGGTTAACAGATCTTGTGTAGTGCCCCAAAGGTCCCGCAGATCAAAGGATAGGTGAAAGTGAATGCAAAGTTAGATTTGAACCTGGCCTAACTAGTTCCCCTTTCAGACCTTGTGATTTAAAGTTCATCTGTTTTTTGTGGCCTATGGTTAACGAGGGTGTCATGTAGCCAGCACAACGACCGACCGCCTTTACTTTTCCAGAACTAATGTCAGGTACCCATTAGAGCTGAGTGGACTCAGAGGCGCCCAAAGACTCCAAAGTTGAATTTTCGGATTTTCAATATCTTTTCTAGTTTACGAGATCTAAACGGGACGGACGGACAGACTGACAGACATTTCGCACAAAACTAATAGCGTCTTTTCCCCTTTCGGGGGCCGCTAATAAATAATTAATTAATAAGTGATAATTAATTAATTGTATTTGATCTAAAGAAGGTAAATAAATCTTACAGTATTAAGATATATGGCTGTAACAGTGCATCTTCTTTTTTGAAGTAACGTCTGTATTATATAAGATAAGATATGATAAGTTCTCTCCTCTATAATATATTCACTTAAATAATACAAGTACTGTTTGTAATGTATTCTACTTTTTTTTTGTTTTACGTTATAAGAGTGAACTCTTGCAGCAACCAATCAAATCAGATTCTCTCCCCCTGGCTATGTTCTTAAGTCATTTAAAGAAATATTTTGGTTAGTGTTAATTGACGTCATGTAAATATTTATGTAAATATATTTTTTAATGTCCATTTTAAATGTTTTTTTATCAAATAAAAAAAACATACAGATTTGTGGTGACCTGATTTATTGGATAGTTAGAAGTTCATATCTACGACGAGAAAGTGTTTAAACCTCGTGCTACAAATTTTATTATATTTTTAATTAATTTTTTATATTACTATTTGTATAATTTTTTGTAAAAAATATAATTTTTGTTTATAAGATTGAGATTTTTAAAATTCGAAAACTGTTTTTCATTAGATGAAAGCGTACCTACGTAGCCTTAGTGACCAAGTACCCACTAAGTGACCTACTTATTGGCCCAAAATGGTAATTAGCGCAGTGGTCCCAAAAGTGCCCTAATTAGTGGTCAACTTAGTCACTTACTTATTGGCATAGTCCCCATCTTGATGGACTACCTTGTGCCATCTTAACAAAACATGAATGTAAGAACGTTACTTGTGTGTCTCATCTCAATAGAAATGCTCATGCTCTCAATGCTGCCTGCTCTTACATTCACATGTTTGTTTGTTTTTTATTATTATTGATTTTGTTATCAAATTGTTATTGATGATAAACAAAGTTCTGAGGAGCTAACTAATAAAAACCAATCACTGAACCAGATTGAATTCTTGGTCACTTTATTTTTGTGTTTTTGTGGGCAGAGGTAAGAAGAACCAAACATTAATTGGACAATAGCTTTCTTTCGGGTGAGTTGCATATACACTGTACACATGATAATGTATCTCTATTGTTGACGGTCGTTGACTTATAGCACCAAACTTCTGGTAGACAACTCAACCGCTGGAGAAGAATTCTATTTTCACTTGTACAACTTGAAATCACTTGAAGAACTTCTTTGTGAACTAAACTAAATAGAACTGTTATTACACTATAGACAAATTCAACTTACGATGAAACGAAATAAATTGATATTTTAAACAAATCTAACTCGCGATAAAAACACGTCGTTACACTCTGGCATCCTGGAGTCGTCTCTCTTGTTCTTAACATAGCTTACGTCAGAGCCGTTTATCTTGCATCATTCCCACTGCCTAGCCACCAGCATATAGCTGACTTATCCTCACCGTCACCAGCCAATAGCTAACTTATCCTCACCGTCACCAGCCAATAGCGGACTTATCCTCACCGTCACCAGCCAATAGCTAACTTATCCTCACCGCCACCAGCCAATAGCTAACTTATCCTCACCGTCACCAGCCAATAGCTAACTTATCCTCACCGCCACCAGCCAATAGCTAACTTATCCTCACCGTCACCATAGATACACACACTCTCTCTCTCACACACACACTCCATAATAATCTCCCCTTTTCATGCAAGGCTACAACTTGTAAACAAATTAAAAATGCATAGGAATTAGATATTGTTTTGTTTTCATTGTTTATAATTGTCTGCTTCACCAAATAGTCTAGAAGATCCTCTTTCCTTTCCAACCAGTATTTTTAAAAAGACATTTGATATAATATAATATAACTTTTAATGCTCGATCTTTGGCTTGTATCCCCACACATCTGGTAGGCTACAACTAAACCTGTGTAGGCGTATTAAACACTTAATGTAGAACTTGAACACACTTCTTGATGAAATAAAACTGGCTGTAAAACTTTTAGTAACAATTTTACACAGATTCAACGTGAAAGTGGATGCATGTAGAAAATTTAACTCACTAAAATTACACATTTCTGTCTCAAGTCTCTTGTTATTCTTCCCTTCAACTTTCACATCAGTCTTTTGTATTCACTTCAATTGCGACATATCACCTGGTGATTTCATTAGAGACTCCTCAGACTACACAACCAAAACATCCGCTCTCATGATTACATCATAAACGCATACTGTATAAACACTACTATAATAAAATATAAAGGCGACTATGGTGTAGCTCATAGAAATGAGATGAGGGCCTGAGCATGAGCTATGGTGTGAACGATGTCGCCCACACAGCAGTTGGCCTCTCACCACGAGGCTGATGTGTCCAAAGGAACGGGAGTGCCGATACAGTTTGAAATCAGCGAGGTCGCAGGTACTGCCAGGGTGTAGCAGTATGTGCTGCAAGCTGCCCAAGTATCATGGGCTTCTTAGTTTTCTTCAAGGTTGACTCCTGAAGTCTTTCTCATATTTGGGTATAGACGCAAGACGGCAGAGGTTTGGAGTCAGTTTTCCTTCTCCAATAATAATACATATTTTTCCATCACTAGATTCTTTAGTTGTGTTGTTTCCCATCACTATTTCTTTAGTTGTGTTGTTTCCCATCACTACATTCTTTAGTTCTGTTGTTTCCCATCGCTAGATTCTTTAGTTCTGTTGTTTCCCATTGCTACATTCTTTAGTTGTGTTGTTTCCCATCGCTAGATTCTTTAGTTGTGTTGTTTCCCATCGCTAGATTCTTTAGTTGTGTTGTTTCCCATCACTACATTCTTTATTTGTGTTGTTTCCCATCACTAGATTCTTTAGTTGTGTTGTTTCCCATCGCTACATTCTTTAGTTGTGTTGTTTCCCATCGCTACATTCTTTAGTTGTGTTGTTTCCCATTGCTAGATTCTTTAGTTGTGTTGTTTCCCATTGCTAGATTCTTTAGTTGTGTTGTTTCCCATCGCTAGATTCTTTAGTTGTGTTGTTTCCCATCACTAGATTCTTTAGTTGTGTTGTTTCCCATTGCTACATTCTTTAGTTGTGTTGTTTCCCATTGCAAGATTCTTTAGTTGTGTTGTTTCCCATCGCTACATTCTTTAGTTGTGTTGTTTCCCATCGCTACATTCTTTAGTTGTGTTGTTTCCCATCACTAGATTCTTTAGTTGTGTTGTTTCCCATCACTAGATTCTTTAGTTGTGTTGTTTCCCATCACTAGATTCTTTAGTTGTGTTGTTTCCCATCACTAGATTCTTTAGTTGTGTTGTTTCCCATCACTAGATTCTTTAGTTGTGTTGTTTCCCATCACTACATTCTTTAGTTGTGTTGTTTCCCATTACTAGATTCTTTAGTTGTGTTGTTTCCCATCACTACATTCTTTAGTTCTGTTGTTTCCCATCGCTACATTCTTTAGTTGTGTTGTTTCCCAACGCTAGATTCTTTAGTTGTGTTGTTTCCCATCACTAGATTCTTTAGTTGTGTTGTTTCCCATCACTAGATTCTTTAGTTGTGTTGTTTCCCATCACTACATTCTTTAGTTCTGTTGTTTCCCATCGCTAGATTCTTTAGTTCTGTTGTTTCCCATCGCTAGATTCTTTAGTTGTGTTGTTTCCCATCACTAGATTCTTTAGTTGTGTTGTTTCCCATTGCTAGATTCTTTAGTTGTGTTGTTTCCCATCGCTAGATTCTTTAGTTGTGTTTTTTCCCATCACTAGATTCTTTAGTTGTGTTGTTTCCCATTGCTAGATTCTTTAGTTGTGTTGTTTCCCATCACTAGATTCTTTAGTTGTGTTGTTTCCCATTGCTAGATTCTTTAGTTGTGTTGTTTCCCATCACTAGATTCTTTAGTTGTGTTGTTTCCCATCACTACATTCTTTAGTTCTGTTGTTTCCTATCGCTAGATTCTTTAGTTCTGTTGTTTCCCATTGCTAGATTCTTTAGTTTTGTTGTTTCCCATCGCTAGATTCTTGAGTTCTGTTGTTTCCCATTGCTACATTCTTTAGTTGTGTTGTTTCCCATCGCTACTTTCTTTAGTTGTGTTGTTTCCCATCACTAGATTCTTGAGTTCTGTTGTTTCCCATTGCTACATTCTTTAGTTGTGTTGTTTCCCATCACTAGATTCTTTAGTTGTGTTGTTTCCCATCACTAGATTCTTTAGTTGTGTTGTTTCCCATCACTACATTCTTTAGTTGTGTTGTTTCCCATTACTAGATTCTTTAGTTGTGTTGTTTCCCATCGCTACATTCTTTAGTTCTGTTGTTTCCCATCGCTACATTCTTTAGTTGTGTTGTTTCCCAACGCTAGATTCTTTAGTTGTGTTGTTTCCCATCACTAGATTCTTTAGTTGTGTTGTTTCCCATCACTAGATTCTTTAGTTGTGTTGTTTCCCATCACTACATTCTTTAGTTCTGTTGTTTCCCATCGCTAGATTCTTTAGTTCTGTTGTTTCCCATCGCTAGATTCTTTAGTTGTGTTGTTTCCCATCACTAGATTCTTTAGTTGTGTTGTTTCCCATTGCTAGATTCTTTAGTTGTGTTGTTTCCCATCGCTAGATTCTTTAGTTGTGTTTTTTCCCATCACTAGATTCTTTAGTTGTGTTGTTTCCCATTGCTACATTCTTTAGTTGTGTTGTTTCCCATTGCTACATTCTTTAGTTGTGTTGTTTCCCATCGCTACATTCTTTAGTTGTGTTGTTTCCCATCACTAGATTCTTTAGTTGTGTTGTTTCCCATCACTAGATTCTTTAGTTGTGTTGTTTCCCATCGCTACATTCTTTAGTTGTGTTGTTTCCCATCGCTAGATTCTTTAGTTGTGTTTTTTCCCATCACTAGATTCTTTAGTTGTGTTGTTTCCCATCACTAGATTCTTAAGTTGTGTTGTTTCCCATCGCTACATTCTTTAGTTGTGTTGTTTCCCATCACTAGATTCTTTAGTTGTGTTGTTTCCCATCACTACATTCTTTAGTTCTGTTGTTTCCCATCGCTAGATTCTTTAGTTCTGTTGTTTCCCATTGCTAGATTCTTTAGTTCTGTTGTTTCCCATCGCTAGATTCTTGAGTTCTGTTGTTTCCCATTGCTACATTCTTAAGTTGTGTTGTTTCCCATCGCTACATTCTTTAGTTGTGTTGTTTCCCATCACTAGATTCTTGAGTTCTGTTGTTTCCCATTGCTACATTCTTTAGTTGTGTTGTTTCCCATCACTACATTCTTTAGTTCTGTTGTTTCCCATCACTAGATTCTTTAGTTGTGTTGTTTCCCATCGCTAGATTCTTTAGTTGTGTTGTTTCCCATCACTAGATTCTTTAGTTGTGTTGTTTCCCATCACTACATTCTTTAGTTGTGTTGTTTCCCATCGCTAGATTCTTTAGTTCTGTTGTTTCCCATTGCTAGATTCTTTAGTTCTGTTGTTTCCCATCGCTAGATTCTTGAGTTCTGTTGTTTCCCATTGCTACATTCTTTAGTTGTGTTGTTTCCCATCGCTAGATTCTTTAGTTGTGTTGTTTCCCATCACTAGATTCTTTAGTTGTGTTGTTTCCCATCACTAGATTCTTTATTTGTGTTGTTTCCCATCACTAGATTCTTTAGTTGTGTTGTTTCCCATCACTAGATTCTTTAGTTGTGTTGTTTCCCATTGCTAGATTCTTTAGTTGTGTTGTTTCCCATCACTACATTCTTTAGTTGTGTTGTTTCCCATCACTAGATTCTTTAGTTGTGTTGTTTCCCATCACTACATTCTTAAGTTGTGTTGTTTCCCATCACTAGATTCTTTAGTTGTGTTGTTTCCCATCACTAGATTCTTGACTTCTGTTGTTTCCCATCACTAGATTCTTTAGTTGTGTTGTTTCCCATTGCTACATTCTTTAGTTGTGTTGTTTCCCTTTGCTACATTCTTTAGTTGTGTTGTTTCCCATCACTAGATTCTTGAGTTCTGTTGTTTTCCATTGCTACATTCTTTAGTTGTGTTGTTTCCCATCACTACATTCTTTAGTTCTGTTGTTTCCCATCACTAGATTCTTTAGTTGTGTTGTTTCCCATTGCTAGATTCTTTAGTTGTGTTGTTTCCCATCACTAGATTCTTTAGTTGTGTTGTTTCCCATCACTACATTCTTTAGTTCTGTTGTTTCCCATCGCTAGATTCTTTAGTTTTGTTGTTTCCCATCGCTAGATTCTTTAGTTGTGTTGTTTCCCATCACTAGATTCTTTAGTTGTGTTGTTTCCCATCACTAGATTCTTTAGTTGTGTTGTTTCCCATCACTAGATTCTTTAGTTGTGTTGTTTCCCATCACTAGATTCTTTAGTTGTGTTGTTTCCCATCGCTAGATTCTTTAGTTGTGTTTTTTCCCATTGCTACATTCTTTAGTTGTGTTGTTTCCCATCGCTAGATTCTTTAGTTGTGTTGTTTCCCATCGCTACATTCTTTAGTTGTGTTGTTTCCCATCACTACATTCTTTAGTTGTGTTGTTTCCCATCACTAGATTCTTTATTTGTGTTGTTTCCCATCACTAGATTCTTTAGTTGTGTTGTTTCCCATCACTAGATTCTTTAGTTGTGTTGTTTTTCATCACTAGATTCTTTAGTTGTGTTGTTTCCCATCACTAGATTCTTTAGTTGTGTTGTTTCCCATCACTACATTCTTTAGTTGTGTTGTTTCCCATCACTAGATTCTTTAGTTGTGTTGTTTCCCATCACTAGATTCTTTAGTTGTGTTGTTTCCCATCACTAGATTCTTTAGTTGTGTTGTTTCCCATCACTACATTCTTTAGTTGTGTTGTTTCCCATTGCTACATTCTTTAGTTGTGTTGTTTCCCATTGCTACATTCTTTAGTTGTGTTGTTTCCCATTGCTACATTCTTTAGTTGTGTTGTTTCCCATCACTAGATTCTTTAGTTGTGTTGTTTCCCATTGCTACATTCTTTAGTTGTGTTGTTTCCCATCGCTACATTCTTTAGTTGTGTTGTTTCCCATCGCTAGATTCTTTAGTTGTGTTTTTTCCCATCACTAGATTCTTTAGTTGTGTTGTTTCCCATCACTAGATTCTTAAGTTGTGTTGTTTCCCATCGCTACATTCTTTAGTTGTGTTGTTTCCCATCACTAGATTCTTTAGTTGTGTTGTTTCCCATCGCTACATTCTTTAGTTGTGTTGTTTCCCATCACTAGATTCTTTAGTTGTGTTGTTTCCCATCACTAGATTCTTTAGTTGTGTTGTTTCCCATCGCTACATTCTTTAGTTGTGTTGTTTCCCATCGCTAGATTCTTTAGTTTTGTTGTTTCCCATCACTAGATTCTTTAGTTGTGTTGTTTCCCATCGCTACATTCTTTAGTTGTGTTGTTTCCCATTGCTAGATTCTTTAGTTGTGCTGTTTCCCATCACTACATTCTTTATTTGTGTTGTTTCCCATTACTAGATTCTTTATTTGTGTTGTTTCCCATTGCTAGATTCTTTAGTTGTGTTGTTTCCCATCACTAGATTCTTTAGTTGTGTTGTTTCCCATCGCTACATTCTTTAGTTGTGTTGTTTCCCATCACTAGATTCTTTAGTTGTGTTGTTTCCCATCACTAGATTCTTTAGTTGTGTTGTTTCCCATTGCTACATTCTTTAGTTGTGTTGTTTCCCATCACTAGATTCTTTAGTTGTGTTGTTTCCCATCACTAGATTCTTTAGTTGTGTTGTTTCCCATCACTAGATTCTTTAGTTGTGTTGTTTCCCATCGCTACATTCTTTAGTTGTGTTGTTTCCCATCGCTACATTCTTTAGTTGTGTTGTTTCCCATCACTAGATTCTTTAGTTGTGTTGTTTCCCATTACTAGATTCTTTAGTTGTGTTGTTTCCCATCACTAGATTCTTTAGTTGTGTTGTTTCCCATCACTAGATTCTTTAGTTGTGTTGTTTCCCATCACTAGATTCTTTAGTTGTGTTGTTTCCCATCGCTACATTCTTTAGTTGTGTTGTTTCCCATTACTAGATTCTTTAGTTGTGTTGTTTCCCATCGCTAGATTCTTTAGTTGTGTTGTTTCCCATCGCTACATTCTTTAGTTGTGTTGTTTCCCATCACTAGATTCTTTAGTTGTGTTGTTTCCCATCGCTAGATTCTTTAGTTGTGTTGTTTCCCATTGCTACATTCTTTAGTTGTGTTGTTTCCCATCACTAGATTCTTTAGTTGTGTTGTTTCCCATCACTACATTCTTTAGTTGTGTTGTTTCCCATCACTAGATTCTTTAGTTGTGTTGTTTCCCATCGCTACATTCTTTAGTTGTGTTGTTTCCCATCGCTAGATTCTTTAGTTTTGTTGTTTCCCATCACTAGATTCTTTAGTTGTGTTGTTTCCCATCGCTACATTCTTTAGTTGTGTTGTTTCCCATTGCTAGATTCTTTAGTTGTGCTGTTTCCCATCACTACATTCTTTATTTGTGTTGTTTCCCATCACTAGATTCTTTATTTGTGTTGTTTCCCATTGCTAGATTCTTTAGTTGTGTTGTTTCCCATCACTAGATTCTTTAGTTGTGTTGTTTCCCATTGCTACATTCTTTAGTTGTGTTGTTTCCCATCACTAGATTCTTTAGTTGTGTTGTTTCCCATCACTAGATTCTTTAGTTGTGTTGTTTCCCATCACTAGATTCTTTAGTTGTGTTGTTTCCCATCGCTACATTCTTTAGTTGTGTTGTTTCCCATCGCTACATTCTTTAGTTGTGTTGTTTCCCATCACTAGATTCTTTAGTTGTGTTGTTTCCCATTACTAGATTCTTTAGTTGTGTTGTTTCCCATCACTAGATTCTTTAGTTGTGTTGTTTCCCATCACTAGATTCTTTAGTTGTGTTGTTTCCCATCACTAGATTCTTTAGTTGTGTTGTTTCCCATCGCTACATTCTTTAGTTGTGTTGTTTCCCATTACTAGATTCTTTAGTTGTGTTGTTTCCCATCGCTAGATTCTTTAGTTGTGTTGTTTCCCATCGCTACATTCTTTAGTTGTGTTGTTTCCCATCACTAGATTCTTTAGTTGTGTTGTTTCCCATCGCTAGATTCTTTAGTTGTGTTGTTTCCCATTGCTACATTCTTTAGTTGTGTTGTTTCCCATCACTAGATTCTTTAGTTGTGTTGTTTCCCATCACTACATTCTTTAGTTGTGTTGTTTCCCATCGCTACATTCTTTAGTTGTGTTGTTTTCCATTGCTAGATTCTTTAGTTGTGTTGTTTCCCATCACTAGATTCTTTAGTTGTCTTCTTTCCCATCACTAGATTCTATATTTGTGTTGTTTCCCATCGCTAGATTCTTTAGTTCTGTTGTTTCTCATCACTAGATTCTTTAGTTGTGTTGTTTCCCATCACTAGATTCTTTAGTTCTTTTGTTTCCCATCACTAGATTCTTTATTTGTGTTGTTTCCCATCACTAGATTCTTTAGTTGTGTTGTTTCCCATCACTAGATTCTTAAGTTGTGTTGTTTCCCATCACTAGATTCTTTATTTGTGTTGTTTTCCATCACTAGATTCTTTATTTGTGTTGTTTCCCATTGCTACATTCTTTAGTTGTGTTGTTTCCCATTGCTAGATTCTTTAGTTGTGTTGTTTCCCATTGCTAGATTCTTTAGTTGTGTTGTTTCCCATCACTAGATTCTTTAGTTGTGTTGTTTCCCATCACTAGATTCTTTAGTTGTGTTGTTTCCCATCACTAGATTCTTTAGTTGTGTTGTTTCCCATCACTAGATTCTTTAGTTGTGTTGTTTCCCATCACTAGATTCTTTAGTTGTGTTGTTTCCCATTGCTACATTCTTTAGTTGTGTTGTTTCCCATCACTAGATTCTTTAGTTGTGTTGTTTCCCATCACTAGATTCTTAAGTTGTGTTGTTTCCCATCACTAGATTCTTTATTTGTTTTGTTTTCCATCACTAGATTCTTTATTTGTGTTGTTTCCCATTGCTACATTCTTTAGTTGTGTTGTTTCCCATTGCTAGATTCTTTAGTTGTGTTGTTTCCCATTGCTAGATTCTTTAGTTGTGTTGTTTCCCATCACTAGATTCTTTAGTTGTGTTGTTTCCCATCACTAGATTCTTTAGTTGTGTTGTTTCCCATCACTAGATTCTTTAGTTGTGTTGTTTCCCATCACTAGATTCTTTAGTTGTGTTGTTTCCCATCACTAGATTCTTTAGTTGTGTTGTTTCCCATTGCTACATTCTTTAGTTGTGTTGTTTCCCATCACTAGATTCTTTAGTTGTGTTGTTTCCCATTGCTAGATTCTTTAGTTGTGTTGTTTCCCATTGCTACATTCTTTAGTTGTGTTGTTTCCCATCACTAGATTCTTTAGTTGTGTTGTTTCCCATTGCTAGATTCTTTAGTTGTGTTGTTTCCCATCACTAGATTCTTTAGTTGTGTTGTTTCCCATCGCTACATTCTTTAGTTGTGTTGTTTCCCATCGCTACATTCTTTAGTTGTGTTGTTTCCCATTGCTACATTCTTTAGTTGTGTTGTTTCCCATCGCTACATTCTTTAGTTGTGTTGTTTCCCATCGCTACATTCTTTAGTTGTGTTGTTTCCCATCGCTACATTCTTTAGTTGTGTTGTTTCCCATTGCTACATTCTTTAGTTGTGTTGTTTCCCATCGCTACATTCTTTAGTTGTGTTGTTTCCCATTGCTACATTCTTTAGTTGTGTTGTTTCCCATCGCTACATTCTTTAGTTGTGTTGTTTCCCATCGCTACATTCTTTAGTTGTGTTGTTTCCCATCGCTACATTCTTTAGTTGTGTTGTTTCCCATCGCTACATTCTTTAGTTGTGTTGTTTCCCATCGCTACATTCTTTAGTTGTGTTGTTTCCCATTGCTACATTCTTTAGTTGTGTTGTTTCCCATTGCTACATTCTTTAGTTGTGTTGTTTCCCATCGCTACATTCTTTAGTTGTGTTGTTTCCCATTGCTACATTCTTTAGTTGTGTTGTTTCCCATTGCTAGATTCTTTAGTTGTGTTATTTCCCATCACTAGATTCTTTAGTTGTGTTGTTTCCCATTGCTAGATTCTTTAGTTGTGTTGTTTCCCATCGCTAGATTCTTTAGTTGTGTTGTTTCCCATCACTAGATTCTTTAGTTGTGTTGTTTCCCATCGCTACATTCTTTAGTTGTGTTGTTTCCCATTACTACATTCTTTAGTTGTGTTGTTTCCCATCACTAGATTCTTTAGTTGTGTTGTTTCCCATCGCTACATTCTTTAGTTGTGTTGTTTCCCATCACTACATTCTTTAGTTGTGTTGTTTCCCATCGCTAGATTCTTTAGTTGTGTTGTTTCCCATCACTAGATTCTTTAGTTGTGTTGTTTCCCATCACTACATTCTTTAGTTGTGTTGTTTCCCATCACTAGATTCTTTAGTTGTGTTGTTTCCCATTGCTACATTCTTTAGTTGTGTTGTTTCCCATTGCTACATTCTTTAGTTGTGTTGTTTCCCATCGCTACATTCTTTAGTTGTGTTGTTTCCCATCACTAGATTCTTTAGTTGTGTTGTTTCCCATTGCTACATTCTTTAGTTGTGTTGTTTCCCATCACTAGATTCTTTAGTTGTGTTGTTTCCCATTGCTAGATTCTTTAGTTGTGTTGTTTCCCATTGCTACATTCTTTAGTTGTGTTGTTTCCCATCACTAGATTCTTTAGTTGTGTTGTTTCCCATCGCTAGATTCTTTAGTTCTGTTGTTTCCCATCACTAGATTCTTTAGTTGTGTTGTTTCCCATCACTAGATTCTTTAGTTGTGTTGTTTCCCATCGCTAGATTCTTTAGTTCTGTTGTTTCCCATCACTAGATTCTTTAGTTGTGTTGTTTCCCATCACTAGATTCTTTAGTTGTGTTGTTTCCCATCGCTACATTCTTTAGTTGTGTTGTTTCCCATCACTAGATTCTTTAGTTGTGTTGTTTCCCATCGCTAGATCTAGGATTCTAGATACTAAGGGCTCAAAGTTCTAACAATTGTCTGATTGTTTAGCTGCATTAGTTTGACTTAATTAGTTTGACTACATTGAATTCCTTTTTTGTAACCAATAACATTTTTTAATGTGCATGTATTGGGGAGCTGTGACTGAATGGTTAAGCGCTCGTCTTCCGAACCTGGGGTGATGGGGTTCGAATCTCCGTGAAGAATGGGATTTTGAATTTTGGGATTTTTAGGATGCCCCTAAGTTCACCCAACTCTAACGGGTACCTGACTTTATTTAGGGAAAGTAAAGGTGGTTGGTCGTTGTGTTGGCCACAAGACACCCTGCTTGTGAGCCCTTGGCTAGAGAAACAGATGACTTTAACATCATCTGCCCTATAGATCAAAAGGTCTGAACGGGGAACTTTACTTATTTATTTAAACTGACATTTATTTGGCCACATGACTTAGACTTAGATCCTCCACAAAGATCTGTCATTGCCAATGTCTGAAGCCTCTTCCCACCCTGTGTCCACTGCTCTGAGGGTCCTCCATGTACGTGTGGAGCCAAGTTATACGAGGGCGTCCCTGTTTGCGCTTTCTTCTAATTTGGCCTTCATGTCATCACAACCCTTGGTATGCGTAATTAATTTTGTCGGAGAACATGTCCGGCAAACCTCATGCGACGCTCTGTGATAGTCTAACTAAGTGATCGACTCCCAGTTCGGCATAGGATTTCCTTGATTGAGACCTGATCTTTATAACTGACTCCTAAAATCCGTCATAGCCACTTTTGTTGAGCCACATTTAGTCCTTTCTAAATTTTTGCAGATGACTTCCATGTCTCGCATACATATGTTGCTGTTGGGATGACGATTGTGTCAAGTAGGTGTATTTTTGTTTCAATTCCAATAATTTGACTTGTCCAAATAGGTCGCAGCGTTTGGAAAATTCTTCCTGCCTTTCCTATTCGGCACGCTACGTCACGGTAGGCATCCCCATCGTTTGTTAGGATGTTGCCTAGGTATATGAACTTGCTCTTACTCGCTAAGTCTGGCGGCCACTTTAGCTCAACTAAATTGTTTTAACGGCATTGATTTGATTTCATTAGTTTGGCTACATTAGTTTGGCTACATTAGTTTGGCTACATTAGTTTGGCTACATTAGTTTGGCTACATTAGTTTGGCTACATTAGTTTGGCTACATTAGTTTGATTACAGTAACTGGACTACATTGGTTTGATCCCATTGATTCAACTATATCAATCAGAGTACATTGTATAAATAGTATTCGTTATATTACATTAGCTCGACTGACTATCAGGTGAACAGTTACGTTTCGCGGGTTTTTTAAGGGAATGGATCAACTCGCTTTCCATTGAGGTCAAACAAAATGTTTCAATATATTCGAGAAGAACATCTAAGTCAATCTATTCACAATTTTTTAATTTTATTTTTTAATTGTAACTCCTGTTTATATTTGTTAACAGCGCTATATAAATTAAATTTGTATAATTATCTAATGTTTATTATTATTAATCCTATATTAGTTGGACTACTTAGTTTGAATACATTTATTTGACTAAAAACATTGGTTTTGTATTAGCTCCAGTCAACATAAAATGAACCAAACTAAAACATGAATAAAAACCAAGAAAGGAATCCAATAACACATAAAAGTGGCCACCAAAACTATATTTTACTTAGTGCAGTCTTAGTTTAGTTAAAACTTTTAACATTATCGCATTTGGAGTGATTTACTGGCTCTCTAGTTGACACTGGCCAATCAAGCAGCCGACCAAACAACACAATTACATGAGGGGAAAAGGAGGGAGTGTCAGAGAAACAATTATTTATTGATGTTCACTGACGTTTGGTTTTTTGTCGGTCGTCTGCCGAACTCTTCCAGCAGATCTGTACTGACTGACTCCAGGCTCGGGGGGCTACCGTGGTACAAGTTTGAGTACCTGAGTGGAAAGGGCTGGGTGGGGTGAGTCGGTGTATTTCAGTGCTACCTGCTCACGTGCTAGACTCAACTTTCTCACTCTTCAATGTCACTCTTTTTAGCGTCCCCGAAAGGGGAAAAGACGCTATTAGTTTTGTGTGACCTGTCTGTCCGTCCGTCCGTCCCGTTTAGATCCCAGAAACTAGAAGAGAAAATGAAAATCGGACATCATGATATTTTAGATCATTCAAAGTTCTGATGCAAGGCTACTTTTTTCTTTTCTGAAAGCGAAAAATCTTTTTTTTTTTTTTTAAATCTATTATGCGAGCAGTTTTTTCATAAAAATACACCATTTTTACAACTATTCACTATTAATAGTAACAAACACTGGAGGCATTTTAGTAAGGGAGTTATTAATTTGACATTTTTTCTAAAAACATTTATGCAAATGGTTTTAAATTTTTGATAAAAATTATTTTTTTTTACAAATGTAGGCCTATTGCTATGTTATGTAACTTCTACATTAACCCAAAAATAATATTTACTAATTTTTAAGAGAAAAAATCTATTTAGTATGCATATAAGTTGGACATAATTTAAAACAACAATTAATAAGTAGTTTTTCATATTATCGCGTGAACTGCAGTATGTGATCCACATTGCATTCTCTATTTCGTTATTTCAATAGTTCATAATAATAATAAGAAGAATGAAAAGACACTTCTTCAAGTCGGAAGATTAGTGCAGTATTTCATGTGGCTACGCTGCCCCAGCTGCGACCTACATAATTGACACAACCATTGTGCACCGGTGGTCGATTTAGATTCTCTTTTCGCCGTCTGCGTCTGTCCTCGGCAGTGAATGTTCTTTTGGTTTAAAAACCATGCAGATACATGGTAGTGTGGAGAAGTGATGACAAACTACCCGTCACCAGCCCCCCCCCCTCCAAAGTTTGTATGCCTACAATGAATAACGAAGCCGTCGACTCGACCACCTCTTGCGTGATGCAGAAATATATATTATCCAAAGCCGAAACAGGTTGGGCTATGCTTGTTAAGAAGCATCTCTACTTAGCCTGACAATGTTTGAAATATATCTGATAACTAGAGACTTTTCGTCTGAGTTTTTATGAAAGTCGGGTTTTCTTTGATGTATTTACAAACAGAACTGACGCTTACAATTGTTATGTTGTATTTGTTTACCTTTTGGATAAGTAGTTCTTATTTTATTATTTGCCAACGTTACAAGCGAAGGATACATCAGTCTCTCAGTTTGATAACTTCGTAAGAACTATTGAAAATCAAAACGACAAAACGAGAATGGATCAGATCTTCTATCAACTCACTCTGTCTGTCTGTCTGTCCGTGTTACAATTTTAAACACGTTATTCCTACCACTTCCCATTCTCGGATCAAGTTGAAAGTTTGCACATATATTAAATGTTCCAAAATAAATATGAATCAATTTAAAAATTCATCAGTTAGTAAACTAAATAGTGGTTTTTGATTAATTTTGTTTGTTTGATATCAAAAAGAGAGACAAATCTTACAATATATAGATATATGGCTGTAAATGTGGAGCTCTTCTTCTTGTGTTTTTTTGTTTTTCAAAGTAATTTTTAATATTTCGCTTGTTTTCTTTTAACGTTTGAGATCCTCGGCACCCTTGTAGTAGCTCCTTGCGTTCAGCCCACAGAGCATGTCAACAGAATTAGAAACTAGACGCCGTCGTGACCAGGTGTAAGACTAAATTAGCGAGGGACTAACGAATCCGCAGAATTTCCGATTTAATTATTTATATCTTCAGAAACTTGACTTTAGAATTACCCAATTAGAGAACTGAACATTAAAAAAATCACCATCGTGAAAGTAAAATAATTAACATTGAAGAAAAAAAAAACGATGTCCTAACTGTGTGCTAGGATGTATTGTAGACTATGTGCCCACTACATTCACTGTGTGCTAGGATGTATTGTAGACTATGTGCCCACTACATTCACTATGTGCTAGGATGTATTGTAGACTATATGCCCACTACATTCACTATGTGCTAGGATGTATTGTAGACTATGTGCCCACTACATTCACTATGTGCTAGGATGTATTGTAGACTATGTGCCCACTACATTCACTATGTGCTAGGATGTATTGTAGACTATGTGCCCACTACATTCACTATGTGCTAGGATGTATTGTAGACTATGTGCCCACTACATTCACTATGTGCTAGGATGTATTGTAGAATATGTGCCCTCTACATTCACTGTGTGCTAGGATGTATTGTAGACTATGTGCCCACTACATTCACTATGTGCTAGGATGTATTGTAGACTATGTGCCCACTACATTCACTATGTGCTAGGATGTATTGTAGACTATGTGCCCACTACATTCACTATGTGCTAGGATGTATTGTAGACTATGTGCCCACTACATTCACTATGGCTACAATGACAGGATACAAAATTGTGACTTTTCAAAAAAGGTTTACATGTTTATACATAGTTACAATATGCATATTGGAGAGTTTCATATATGGTGGAAACATTTATAACTAGCTAGCATTTTGGTGTATCCGGTGTAGACAATTTAAAAAACAAAAAATGTTAATTAGTTTCTTTAAAGGTATATCATTATTTGTGTGCACTTATTATCACTGCGGAATCAAATGTTGACAATTCGTTCTTTGGTAACACAAAATAATTTCCCTACGAAAGAAAAGCGTTAGACGTTCACTCTATGACTTCCAACTTAGACAAAAACAGACGAGGAGCTACCTAGCAGACATGAAGAGGAGTTTTGCAGACGAGATGATGGTACAATTAGTGTTCAATATTTGTCTAGTTATTTAGTTCGTAACAAGTTAGCGCCCTTGACATTATTTGGTCTATCGTGAAAAGACGCAAGATGTTTAGTGAGAACAAACAAAATTCCACAATCTCGGATTGCAACTTAGAACATACATTAAACATTTTAAAATGTCAGGTACTCGGACTTTGGTAGATTCAGGGGCATCTTACAAATCCTGAAATTCTAAAATACCAGTCTTGATCGAGATTCGAACTCGAGACACATCGCTTCGGAAGTCAAGCGCATAGCCGTCACGCCTTAGTGGGATCGACTTGATAATGTAACGCATTGACTTCTGATGAGTGGAAATTTTCGGTTACGCGCATCGTCACATGATTCCCCTCCCCCTTCCCATAACGGACTCCAGGAGCTCAACGATGACTTTAATCAGCTGGACATCCGTGGGCGAGAATATTCAACTGGTCATTGTGCTATACACATAACGTTCTCGTAGTCTAAAGGCCAGGGAATACGACCTGGATCTTCAGCTCCTTAAAGATACTTCACCTTTTACCTCTGCGTGACTGGGTAGAAGTGTCCACAAATGCGTGCTTCCTAGCCTGCGGGATGCCCGGCGCGCAATAATCTGCACTCGTTGACTCCCCCCTCTCGTAACGGCCTGGATGAGTTCGCACTTGTTGAACTTTGAACCACATTCTCTGGACCTGGGGTTCGGCAGGCGTGTCATTATTCTTAGGGTGTGGAATTAATTTCGTTGGCACATGTGTGTCAACGAGGAAGGTTGAGGTATAGGAGAGGAGAGGTGTGCCAGTGCTTGCGTGTGTGTGTGTGTGAGTAAATAAACAGTCAAGGGCGTTGATATCATACAATCATAAAGAAAGTTGGGAGGGGGGGGGCACGTGAAAGGTCGTGCTCAATCGTCCTTGACAAAGTACCCGGTAGTCACCCTGGACTGCGCATATTATCTCGTCATGGAACCATTGAAGGTTTTAGTCCTGTAGTTGGGGAAAAAAAAAACTTGTTGAGTCCTAAAGCTAGCCCCCCCCCCTCTCCTTAGTATCGTCGGTTTACTTCTATTATAGTTCCCTTATAAAACTTGTACAGATCTGTTTTTTTACTTGACAATGTTGATTCTACTAGCAAGGATTGGTTTCTTTTTTTTTTCTAATGAATATCTACTGGTTTGATTGTGTGCACGAAAGAAGGTCTAATGTTTATGTAAGTAAAAGTCTGTGTACTTTAAAGTGCAATGTTCATGTAATTAAAGGTCACTGATCATGTAGTTAAAGGTTACATGTTCATGCCAGTTACGGCTACTGTACCCAGAGTAATCTTTAACGTTGATTTTTCACTGACCTAGGGTCATAATTAGCATTGATTCTTCACTGACCTTGATCCATCTTTAACCTTGAATTTTTACTCAGAGCCATCATTAACCTTGATTCTTTACTGATCTAGATCAATCATTACTCTTGAATTATCACTGACCTAGACTTATCATTAAACTTGATCCATTACTGACCTAGATTCTTCATTTTCCTTGGTGCAGACCGACCATTGACTTTGACCCATTCGAGCACTTGATTATACCAAGTTATACCAAGAAATACTGTAAGATTTGTTTGTTTCAGAAAGTTTATTTCGCATTAAAGTTTTACATGACATACTTTTATGTAGTCATTTCATGACATAATTATAAATATAGAGACTAAATCTCTAGGTAAATAAATAAAAAATGGCACAATCTAGTCAGAAAGATGTTCACCAAGAGATTTATATAAAAAATGCATTTTATACATTATGGACTGTTGTTATTATCTACTATGGTTACACAAACGGAAATCTATAAATATATCTTTATATATGATCTTAACAATGAAGTCTGTCACAAATCTTATTGATGAAGTAATCTAATTAAATAAGATTCATTAAGAAAACAATAAAAACATAAGGACCAAAAATAAAAATAATGTTTTGACATAAACAAAAAATTCGAGGAATGATCTACATATTTATGTGCACCATATTAAAACAGATACTAGCTGTAGTTGAACTGGCAACTACCCATAGGATTCTATTTCTTTGAAGCAAACTTTGGACTTATATAAATACAAAGTTGGCGCTTTCTTAGTGCCTTTGTATTTTTAAAGATTCACTGGCTAGATTTATTAAAAGTGCTTTATTTTCAATTTTTACAACATTGCTATTTTGGTTGTCACATTGTCTCTAGAGATTTGAACTGAGCCTATCGGTAAAAGAAACAAAATTTGATGACCAGATCCTTTAAAGCAAAAATCTTGGAGCTCAAGGAGTAAAAGGTGAGATAACTCTATTGCTAGTTTGAATGAGTTTGTTATGGTGAATGTTGATAACAATTAAGTCTTCACACTACATATGATTATAATGAGTCTCAGTTCTGATTATTTGTATTGCTAAAAAAAGGTTGTTACTGAACTCTAGCAGTGCACATGAAGAAGCCTACTTGACATGACCACAATGATAGATACAACTCTCTGGAAGTCGTTGCATTGGTTAGGACTGGAGGGGGAGCTGTTCGAACACTTACAGATTCAATGCTACATGTTGGATTACTAATGAAACATAAAGTATTTTAAAGCGCTCTATCAAAGAATGAATCCCTGAGTGGAAGTTGACAATAAGACTGCATGAATAGTTCAATGCATTCATCTTTAGAACAAACTCAACACGAACAGGTCTGTAACAGTTATAAGCGTATGTTCATAGACAACATTGAAGTAGACCATGTTTGGAGGCTCCAACGTTGATTTTGTTTTTTAATTGCGACTTAGTCCTTTTGTTGTTTCCCTATTAATTGTGTCTGAACGACTTTTATTTTTGTTGTTGCGCAACCTGTTTGTTCATCTACCTATTTGTGGTGGCTTCACCGCTTTCTTAATGTTGGTCAACCTTTCTATGTCCCAAAACTTTTCTTAAAAAGACCTAACCCTTTATAGTTGTAGACTCAGACCATCACTAGCCTGCAACCACTCTACAACCACACGTACAGCAACCCACGAACACGTTACATCGCTTGGAAACATGTGTTGTTGTTTTTAGCTCCGGTTTCAGAATGTGAATATCCCATAATTTCATCTGAACAAAGTGTCATAAGACAAAGTCTAAATATACCTAAGCTCAACCACGTCAGCTCTATAGATACACTGTTTGAACATTTACAAAATAATTATTACATGTCAAGAAAGTTTATTCACATAACGCCTAGGAATTTCTTTGATTTAAAAAAACGTCAAAATGAAAATATTTTTTTAAAATACTTTCTTTTATCTTTTTTTCCGCAAGTTAACAAAAAATTAGGAAAACAACGTCCTGGAAGATCTCGAACGAGCCACATAGACCAGAGTGGGAACCCTGTGTTGGAGCGTGTCCAGAATCTTGTAGAACTTACACTATAAGTTTACATAGAATGTATGAAATATGGGAATGTACAGATGTTCTTGGTTTTTTTTTAACTTAAAAAATCAGTTTATTTACAAACGTGGAAAGACATCGTGAGATGTTGTCATGAACAGAACATTCGAAAATAAAAATAAATAAACTTAAAACTGGATAATAAAAAAACTTAAAAACTGGAAACACAATTTTGTTTTTAAAAACCATACTCAAAATAAATAAACTTAAGACAGTGATTTAAAAAACCTAGAGGATTTTAGGCACAAATATATACAACTGTACACTGTACACATGATTGAGAACTGTACACATGACGAATGTTGTCCATAGGATATGATTGCAGACGAGGGGATATGATTGTTACACGATGAGCAAGAAAGGAAATCTACGCTACTGGTCAAGGTCAAACCAGTGTTGGCGTCTGCTGATTTTTTTCCACAACCTTTGCTTCTATGTCACAGTTGGCGGTGCAGCATCACACGAGGCTAACATCAACAACAACAGCAACCAATAAAAAATGTGTGGCCCACAACTGTTCGTTCAGCTCCACCGCGCTCGCGGGCTGGTTTATGTCCAGATTGGTCTGATTAGCTGTGTGGCAGACATGGGTGACACTGTGTTAGCAGCGCAGAGTTCCCTCTCTTACCTCCCCTTTACTTCTTCTTAATGACGTAATATTTGGTCAGAGGTGTAGCAATCTTATTTAACCTGGGGGTGGGGGAGGGGTTAAATTATTTTGTAAATACCATTTAGGCACTTTAAACAAATCTTCTAAATGGTATTAATTGAAATTGAAATTTCCTGACAATAGTTGAACATTTGGGACCAATTTGACCCCCATCTTCTTATCTCTTTTACGTCACGCAGACATGATACGCCTCTGCACAAATAAATACATTTAGTAAAACGTTGAAAACAAGTTACAATCTTCTAGGCCTGCGGACACTATTCAAGGCCTGTATTTAATCTTCTAGTCCAGCATACAATCTTCCAGGCCTGTATACAATCTTCCTGGCCTGAGGACACTATTCAAGGCCTGAATACAATCTTCTAGTCCAGCATATGATTTTCCAGGCTTGCATATAATTCTCCAGGCATGTATATAATATTCAATGTCTGTATAATTCTTCCAGGCTTGCATATAATTCTCCAGGCCTGTATACGATCTTCTTGGCCTGTATATAATATTCATGGTCTGTATAAACCTTCTAGACCTGTATACATTCTTCCATGCCTGCATACAATCGCCCAGGCCTTCAAATAATCTTCAAGCCTGCATGAAATCTTCCAGGCATCTTTTTAATTGCCCAGGCCTGCATAAAATCTTCCATGTCTGTATATAATCTTCCAGGTTTGTATATAATCTTCCAGGCCTGCATATAATCTTCCAAGACTGCATATAATCTTCTAAGCTAGTATTTAGTGTTCCAGGTATACATATGATGTTAGAAGCTTGTAAATAATGATATGCAGATAATATACAACCGTCACAGAACAGTAGATATTGTTATTTCTATATAAGCCTAAGACACATCACAAATTCAATGCTAAAAATAAATGATGCTTCTTTATAACGATCACAGCCCTTCTATTTGACCACTATAACACGAATTTAGGAAATTTAGGCACCGGATATTTAGGCACCGCGTATTTACGGATATTTAGGCACCGGATATTTAGGCACCCGGAAATTTAGGCACCCGGATATTTAGGCACCCGGAAATTTAGGCACCCGGATAATTAGGCACCCGGAAATTTAGGCACCGGATAATTAGGCACTTTTTGACAAGGCGGAAAATTAGGCACCGGATAATTAGGCACTCTTTAATTAGCGACCTTAATTTTGAAAGTAGTTTTAAAATGTTAACGTATATGTTATCCTTAGGCTATGGGCTATCGGTGACGTTATCAAAAAAATAGCAACCATAATGATTCTCACTAAAGAAAAGCTGACAAAATGGGGAAAATGACAATCATGAGAATGTGTGGAAAAAAATTACTCCTGAGTCATTATATAATATAGACATCACAGCATTCAGAGGAGGGGAGGTACAGATGATTCTCCGCTCATTGCTTCCGTCCATCACCAACCCCTAAGGTTGACTGGTGAGTTTTTTTAAATTGATGATTATGCAAATTGTGTAAATATTTAGTTACTAATGTAAATACGTAGGATTAAAGTATTATAAAATATTTTTATTATGTCGGGGAATGTTGGTGATAAATATAATCGCAATCGCCCTCTGCTTGTGGAAAAGGGAGGGGTTGTACTCTTAAAATGGGATAGGCGGGGTGGGGGGGGGGGCGCACACACTCGCAGGTAGATGTAAACTTAGTCGTAAAAGTTACGTAGTGAATCTGAAGGCTACACACTGGACTAAAGGGTATGGAAACACAAAGGTGTTCAAATGGAAGTCTGGGGATTATATTTTAGAGGCCTTCCAAAAACTTTGGTAGACACATTTCTGTTAAAACCATCATAATAATAAGAACAGTAATAAAAATAATAATATATATAAGGGAAATGAAGATAGTTAAATTTCATTGGCAGTTTTGAAAGTTAGGGAAACAAGTGTTGTTGTTTTTTTTTGTTGTTTTTTTAATATGTGTGTGTATGTGTGTTTTATAATGAGTGTATGAAACCTTTTTTGTCGTTTTTTTTTCATTCTGAAGAAACAAATAATTGTATAAGGTAGGCCTACTGAACACAAAAGGAATGGAGGAATCAAACCTTCTCGAAAATTGTAGTAAATATATTTGGTTTATGATAGAGAAGGCGGGGTTAAATTGGAATTCAACAATCTTCTATAAGCAGAATAAGTATTAATAAGAGACCAATATTCAAAAAAAAAAATGATATTTAAATTTTCAACTCATCTGTCTTCTCCATAAACTTTTTTTTAAATTTTCAAAACATTATATTTTATCGTAATTTCTAGCCGTTTTGTGATTTCCATTGCTATTTATATAAATATAAATATTATATTACATAAATCTACATATTAATTCAATAAAAGTTAATGACCACATTTGAAGGACGTAACACACCTTTACACTCCCACAATAGATCTTCCTAAAGGGGTTACCCATTAACAATATAAAAGAAGGAGTGTTGATAATAGATATTAATGCTATTATAAAATATGTATACTACTTTATATTTAATTCCTATAAGTAACGCGCGCAAATCCACCCTGCTCATTTCCGTTCCCACTATAAAAAGACAATTTTCTCCAGACTTCCATTTTAGCAGTTATGTTCAATGCTGTAACCTGCCCTGTACTCCAGTGTGTAGCCTTGAGACTCATTGCGTCATTTTCACGACCTAGTTCAACATCTACCCGCGACAAATCCTCTCCCTAAAGGGAGTGCGTAGAGGGGGAAGGGCTAAGGTCAGGAAGCAATGAGAAGAGAATCAACTCTACCTCCCCTTCCCTGAATCCTGTGAGGTCTATATTTTATAATGACTATTAATCCGGAGTCATTTTTTCCACACATTCTCACGATTGTCATTTTTTTCCTCGTTTTGTCAGTTTTTCTTTTATATCATGAAAATTCAGTAAGAATCGTTATAGTTGCTATTAGTTTTTATAACGTCACCAATAGCCCATAGCCTAAGGATAACATATACGTTAACATTTAAAACTACTTTCAAAATTAAGGTCGCTAATTAAAGAGTGCCTAATTATCCGGTGCCTAATTTTCCGCTTTGTCAAAAAGTGCCTAATTATCCGGTGCGTAAATTTCCGGGTGCCTAATTATCCGGGTGACTAAATTTCCGGGTGCCTAAATATCCGGGTGCCTAAATTTCCGGGTGCCTAAATATCCGGTGCCTAAATATCCGGTGCCTAATTATCCGGTGCCTAAATTTCCAGATACCCTATAACACAGCTCAGTCTTTCACAGCCCTTCTATTTGACCACTATAACACAGCTCAGTCTTTCACAGACCTTCTATTTGACCACTATAACACAGCTCAGTCTTTCACAGCCCTTCTATTTGACCACTACAACACAGCTCAGCCTTTCACAGACCTTCTATTTGACCACTACAACACAGCTCAGCCTTTCACAGACCTTCTATTTGACCACTATAACACAGCTCAGTCTTTCACAGCCCTTCTATTTGACCACTATAACACAGCTCAGTCTTTCACAGACCTTCTATTTGACCACTATAACACAGCTCAGTCTTTCACAGACCTTCTATTTGACCACTACAACACAGCTCAGTCTATCACAGCCCTTCTATTTGACCACTACAACACAGCTCAGCCTTTCACAGCCCTTCTATTTGACCACTACAACACAGCTCAGTCTATCACATTGGATGCTGTCTGCGATAAGTCCGGCATTGATCTAACAATGATACAAGTATCATTTGTAAGTCATATGACCGCACTCAGCTGATTGCACTGACATGTATGCACGGTGTCGCATACCGTGTTAAGTTTTTATGCAAGATTAGGATGGTTCACAATTGACTAGAACACCAACCTATATCCCTAATGATGCAATGCTAAAATATCAAGATATATCTTCTATATATAAGAGTGACACTTCAGTTGTAACACTATCCACAAACCAATGGACCTAACGATTCTAAAATGAAATGTGTGAAAACTAGAAGTAGCACATTCAGATTTTGGTGACAGTTTTTCACATGAATTGGCAGGAGAAGTGCTAAGGGAAGTAATCTATCCATCACAACAATCACTGCTCAGATTATGTGCTTTTTGTTAAGCTTTGTTGTTATCGAATGTACCATGAAGATAGGAAAATGTAGACACAAAGTCAATAGTCATTAATGGTACTACAAATAATGGCGTTGAAAATATTGGTAAAAATTGTAAATAAATTTAAAAAATCAGAAACTATAAAATGAATACATAGATCTAAATATTTGTAAACTAGTTTACCTAGTTCCGATGTTTGCATGTTACACCAGAACGTATACACCCTAGCACGAATCTCCCGTAGGGTAGACGTGGGCAGGGTATGATGGCCGAAGGAGAAGGACAGTCCAGAGCGCATACCGCACGACCAGGCAGCCACCCAATTAATAACGAAAAGTGGTATGGGGTGGGAAGCTTGATATAAGTTACTAGCATTCGAACTGGCTTCTATGCAATATGCTTTAAGAATCCTATCATGGTACATCTAAAAATGTCCACGGTTACGGCTAAGATTAATAGATTGAGATCCACCTATCTTACTATGTATCATCTACATGTGACCTCTAAAGACAGATACATGACTATTACATTTACTGTCTCATCTAACGACATGGCGAATAGAGCACTAATACCTAATAAGTACCTTTCGTATACACTGTACAGTCATAAACTAACACGACAACAGTATTCAACATCAAATTCCACATACTTTTTGAGATACACATAGCCCTACATATAAACTATAGAGCAATGCAATAGTCTTTGGTGAGCAGTACTAGTTCTGCGACTACAGATTTCCATTCCTGGTACTTCCGGTTTCATCCAGCTCCCCCTTATGCCCCTATCCTGAAAGCCTGAGTCAGCGTGTTGTCAAGGAGCGGATTCGGCAATGACCACATGGCGCCCTCATCACTTTGGTTCCCCTTCTCCTATTTGTTGATGGGTAAGGGCGGGGAACATCTCAGGCTTAAAGACTGAATACGATTGGTGGAAAAGAAAAAAAAATCCCCCCCATACAGGAGGTCAGGTGACCAGCCCACGACATTCTCTGACCAATCAATAAGCCTGAGTCATGCTCCAGACATTTTCTCCCCGATGTTTCTCTCTCTCTCTCTCTTCCGTCCCTCTCCTCTCATTCATGTTCTCTGACGCCCACTCTTTCTGCTGGCCATGTTACTCCAAAGTCAGAGACCAGTTTGTAAGGAACGTGAGAGGCACGGAACAAGAAGATAATGGATTTCGCATGAAAGGGAAATGACTCTTTTTTTTTCTTTCTGAAATACGATGTTCCCCGATAACATGGTTGTTGATGAAGCTTGACCATCATAGTTTATGGTGCATCTCTGAGATAAACCACACAGCGTGATATGCAATCCTCCCTTATTGTTTAGCTCATTGGAAATGACTTGAAGTGTTCATGTCAAAGTGTGGAACTCCACTTTAACATTTCTTCAAAATTCCCCGGTCAAGATGCGCACACGCCGACCCCGAGGCTGTAAAGACCGGTCAAGAAAATCACACTTGAGCGAATCTCTGAAGCTCGTCTGTCATGCTTTGAAGCTAACCTAAGGAAGACACGTGATGTGGGTGTCTAGACAAACACGTCTGGCCTGGCAGACGTAGAAGTCGTCTGGGTCTGCACCACTGATCTATAAAAATGACTTAGGTGGCGACTGACGAGCAACCTTTTCGTAGTGTGGGGGGGGGGGGGGGATGGAGTGGTACCTGATAGTGGAAAGCAACCAATGGTTGAATACCCTCAAGTCTTGGCGGTATTTGGGACTCAGACTTTGTTGTTTACGTCAAAGCGATTGCATCACGTGGTTGTGTTGATGAGAAGACATGGCCAGGTAAATCATTGACAAAAAAAAAAACAAAATGTCCGCTCTCTTCTCGCCAGATAGGGTCTGTGAATCTGTTGATGATAATCCGTGTAGTACATGGGGGGGGGGGGGGGGGCTTCACATTTGAGGCTCAGCGAGATCCTATTCTTCTAAGGCGATTTTGACGCCGCCTCTTTAATGGTAAACAATCTGAAAAAAGAAAAAAGAAAGATGTTAAACAATATGTAAAACTATAGCGGCCGTTGAGCATTGGTAGTGTTCAAGGTCACTATATATATATAATCAATATAATTTTAGTAGAATCATTTATGTTAGTTTCACAAGAAGTAGGCTTACATAATCACCAGACTATTATATATATATTTTTGCTCTCTTTATAAGTTCCGAACACAGTGTATATCACAATGTGTGTTTGACAAGGCTTTTTTTTGTGACGGTACGCGCCGGTACGGCGTACCGGCACCTTTTTGAAAAAAAATATTACTTTTGTTGTATTTTAACATATATTATTAATTCTTAGTAGTTAAAAATTAGGTAATCAACTACTGACATTGTTCAATTCAAGTGTTTAATTTTCTAAATCTCGATGTTTGAACAAGCTTCACAATAAAACGAAGACTTACATTGGTCTAACCCAGTGGTTCCCAAACTTTTTTGTCTCGTAGACCCCTTGCTTAATTTGTATTGCATTAATGCCATTTCATCAACATTTTTAAAAAAACTTATTTCTAACTTTAGCAAGTTGAAGAGTGAAAAAGTAATTTAAAGTTACAAATGAAGTTATAGAGATCTAGCTTTTTTATTGATAATATTCAAATTGAAACCAATTAAAGTAACAACAAATATGTATTGCTGGAATCATCAAACACACTGGATTTTTTTTTCGTGTTTATCATCCGGATATTATGTTTCATATTGGAATGTATTGTTCTACGAAGTAGTCCTTCAAATATTTAATATTAATTTATTAATTAATTTGCCTTAAGTTTTCGCAAAGAGTTTCTCGTGTATTTCTTGATCTTTCACGTGTGGCACAAAGATGGGGTCCGCGGAACTGCTGTCACTAAGGGAGAAGGGTCAAAGGTGAGTAACCAGTATGCTTTGCCTTGGCTTGCTACCCACCTGAATTCAAATCTTTTATTATATTTGAAGTTGAACAATGGATGAATTGTCTTTAATTTTTTTTCTTGTTCTATTGTTTGTATTTAGATTGACGGCGAAACGTTAGATGTGGATAGAGTGACAGATAGAACTGTAGTTGTGACATTTCGAATTGCCAGGAGCGTGTTGCTAATGTAATAGATAATAGCAGTTGTTAAAGTTTATCATAAAATAAATAGTGTTAAGATCATTCATTACTCTAAAGCCAGAACTAGAAAAAATGTGGAAAGGACTATTTATACAAAACAAATCTTGGGATTAGAATAATTTGTTTCCTGTTTCTCCCATTTTGAAACTTGCATCTTTGACAACCATGTTTTAATTTCATTAGTTAACTAACTCTTAGTTATCACTAGATTGTCATGACTCTTGATCTACTTATATATCTTCCTACAAGGTACGGGTAGAGTGCCCAGGCTAAAGCAACGAAAAGAAGGCAACGTCAGGGAGTGTTCAGACCTCATACAAATAAAGAGACAGGGGGGGGTAACTGATGGACGGATCTATTATGGTGTTCCAACTGACCAAGACATTCTTAGAGAGTAGGAAAATAAATCAAATCAGTCATCAAGTGAGTCAACTATAATAGGTCAAGTGAGTCAACTACAATGTCAAGTGAGCCATCTACAATGTCAAGTGAGCCATCTACAGTATGTCAAGTGAGCCATCTACAATATGTCAAGTGAGCCATCTACAATATGTCAAGTGAGCCATCCACAGTATGTCAAAAGAGCCATCTACAATATGTCAAGTGAGCCATCCACAGTATGTCAAGTGAGCCATCTACAATATGTCAAGTGAGCCATCCACAGTATGTCAAGTGAGCCATCCACAGTATGTCAAGTGAGCCATCTACAATATGTCAAGTGAGCCATCTACAATATGTCAAGTGAGCCATCCACATTATGTCAAGTGAGCCATCCACAGTATGTCAAGTGAGCCATCCACAGTATGTCAAGTGAGCCATCCACAGTATGTCAAGTGAGCCATCCACAGTATGTCAAGTGAGCCATGCACAGTATGTCAAGTGAGCCATCTACAATATGTCAAGTGAGCCATCCACAGTATGTCAAGTGAGCCATCCACAGTATGTCAACTAGAATAAATCAAGTGAATTGACTACACTAAGACTACAATAAGTCAAGCGAGCCAACTACAAGTCAAATGAGCCATCCACAGTAAGTCAAGCGAGCCAACTACAAGTCAAATGAGCCAACTACAAGTCAAATGAGCCAACTACAAGTCAAATGAGCCAACTACAAGTCAAATGAGCCAACTACAAGTCAAATGAGCCATCCACAGTAAGTCAAGCGAGCCAACTACAAGTCAAATGAGCCAACTGCAAGTCAAATGAGCCAACTACAAGTCAAATGAGCCAACTACAAGTCAAATGAGCCAACTACAAGTCAAATGAGCCATCTACAAGTCAAGCGAGCCAACTACAAGTCAAATGAGCCAACTACAAGTCAAATGAGCCATCTACAAGTCAAGCGAGCCAACTACAAGTCAAATGAGCCTACTGAAGGCACTTTTCATCTTTCAATGTATTTTTCTTTCAGAACGCCACTCATGCAATCCAAAGTACGAAGTAATACACACAAGGACAGTAAGGTGACGTGTATTCTAGTGTTGTTGTTTTTTACGCTGCCTATGTTGATAGTATACACAAAATATTCGCATGAGAGTTGACTACGTTAATGAAAAAAAAAAAAAAAAGCAGCTGTGAAAATCATTTTTGTTTATAATTATCGGTGAAAACATGGCATTAGTCTTTGTACGAAACTAAACGACATGCCCAGAAGTATTATGTAACATCACTAAACGTCACTAGTGACATTACTATTGTAAGACTGTTAGATCTAGGCCTCTACTACTTCAAATAGTCTTACGTAACGCTTACATTTAATCAAGTTGTTGTTTTGTCACGCTGTACCTTCACTACGCCTCATTGCAGTCACGATCTTAGGCATTTTCAAGCTACTTTAGGATGAACAAAAAATCTGGCCACATATACTTACGTCTGCTGAGCAGTAGACATGTCATTTCGAGATGTTTTTAAACTCAAGGCGATCGTAATGTTGATTAAAGCCAAATGGCGAGACTGTTGTGATGTGATGGTGTTTAAAGAAAGCATTGCCGTCTGAAGATTTATTTACCTCATCTACGCAGAATCCCGTGTGATCACATGACTGTCACATGACCGTCACCTGCTAATTATTGGTAAATCTTCTTACGATCGGGGATGCGGACATGAGCTCCGAAAAAAAGTAATGCGTTTTAACTTCCGGCTTTCGTCTGTAAGCAGCCGGGGAGTAGACCGCGGGATATGACTTTGTTTTCCACATCGACTTCCGCAGGTGAACGGAGCAAGGGATGCAATGTGTTGTTGTTTCAATGTCTAAAAATATTTACACACGCTTACAGTTAAAAAAGAACAAGAAAAAAAAACAACACATTCTTAAAAAGACAATACCACATTAATAACATATATAGAGCGATTGTCTTTCTTTTAATAACTAAAGAATGTTAGATTAAAAAACAATGGGATTTTTTTTTTCAAAAAAAAAAAAAAAAAAAAAAAAAAAAAAAAGAAGGTCATTGCATAATATTTATATCTGTCCTAGTCATAGAAAGATAGTATTCTATTTCAAGAAAATAGACACTATTTTAACTATATCACTCTTCTATGTCACAGAATGGTGGACTACTCCCCCCCCCCCCCACCAAAAAAAAAATCTGACCACCTCATTGTCATGCAAAATAATGGTTGTGAACATTCTGCTACAATCAAGTGCAACAATTATAACGATAGAAGTTCTTTAGAATAATGAGTTTCAGTCCGAGCAGTTACTATTTTACTATCTAAAAGCTTCTTGTATATAAATTTAACCATCCGAAAAGAAATATTTGACCCTGACATATAATATCTGGACTGGTAAGTGGCCTTACATCTCCAATAGGTCAAGTAGCTTTATTACATTCCGTCCTGTGTAAGTATACTCTGTGTTAGAACAATCTTTCTCAATAAGTAAACAATTACTTCCCAGTTAAAACATGAGGTCATTGGGTACCCATACACCTATATAACAGAACAACTATTTGATCATGAATTAGTAATTAACAATCCTAAAGGATACATATGTATGTCAAGGATGGGTCCACGTTGTCACGTGAAACAATGCTCCATTTCTTAATCTTCGGACTCGAAGACTTTCACCTTATTAGCTTTTAATTTTATTTAGGCCTATTGTTAACTGTTTGAGAAATCTCTTTCAAGGGAAACAACCAGACATAAGAGAGTGAACAAGATATCTCCCTAAATATATTTGGACATCTAGAAAGAAAGAGACTTGTAGAAAACAGAGACTTCTATAAGAGTTGCTCTGCAGAGACGGATTTCTTATGAAAGAAACTATAAACCTAATACACCAGTGTTTACCAAACTGTGCTCCGCGAAGCCCTAATAGATGTTCCACGAACTTTTGGAATAATTAACTAAAAGGCCACCACGAAAAAAGAATATTAATTTTTTTTTTTTTTTTTATTTTTTTTTTCTAAAAAATTAGCAAAGTGTTCCGCTAAATACTCAGAATGTGCGAAGTGTTCCGTTTAGGAAAAAGGTTTGGGAAACACTGTAATACACGTATAGTCAACCACGACAAGATCCAAGAGGATTCTACTAGGACTACGTCAATGCAAATCTGTAAGTTTGAAATGGCATGAAAACCAAACGATACGATTAATCCATGAATGGAAAACAAATTGAAAACGTTGTTTATTGTGTTATTTGTTTCAGATTCATTTATGGATAATTTACTTTTAGTTTTCAGTGAAGACTTCACAGCTGTTTCGGGGATCATGAGAGACAGCAACACTAGTATCAACACCAACAACTTCAACAATAATCACTAGCATCAACAACTACATCATTAGCAACAATAAAATCAACAAACCACTTATCATTATCATCAACAACATCAAAGCACGTAACATCATCAACAAAACAATAACAAATTACAATTCATCATCAACAGTAATGAAGTTCGTCATCTCAAAACATCATTTAGATTTGTTCTAGTCTAAAGACTCCACATCGCGAATTGTTCCTTAAATACTTCACAATTTCCTTATATTTTTTTTAAAATCCACTTTATTTTGCTATCCTTGAGTTACTTTATTAATTAAAATATAAAACAATTTTTTTTTAAGTGATTTACTTTGCTCTTAATAACTAATGAATGATAGATTAAAAAGGAACATTTTTTACCGTGTATTAATACATTGTATAAGTTTTATAAACACGTTTATCAGCCCAGCTATTTATAATTTTAATGCATACATGTGGGATGTTCACTAACGTACCTGGGTTCAAATTAAATAAGAAAAACATTAAAAATAGTTGTGTTTTTTTAAAGACAATACCTCCTTTATGCAATATATTGAGAGATTGTTTTTACCTTTAAAATGAATGAATGTTAGATTTAAAAACATGTTGTTTTTTTTACCCCTGCCCCTTTCCCCCTTCTCCCATGAAAGACTCTTGGTGAAGTGAATGTATAGATCTAGTACACCTTTTAATTTTCCAATGATAAGCATTTTGATCTAGACTTAGAAGACAATGCGCAAAATTTTCCTGAAAATTAATTTATTAAACTCTTGAATCAATAAAGCCATGCATTCGAAAATTCCCGAACATGATAATTCTTTCAAGAACGCGATAGTCCTTTCAAAACCGATGTAGGATCTAGACCTAGATTTAGTCTCTAGCCAAATTTAAATTTATTTATTTTTACTTTGAAAATTATAACGGTTAAAACTAGAGATTTCCGGGTGTGACCAACGAGCTAGTAATTCTTTTCTCATCGATCTACATAAACTGTTAAATTTATAGGAAAATCGTTAGAGTCGTTTTTTTTTTTTTAGATCAGCGTTCGACCGTAGGTTCCATGAAGGAGTGACTTGAATTTTTAAAAAGACGCAAGCCAAGTTTTATTTTAAGAAGATTATCTTTTGAAAAACTAAAAAGATCAAGCCGAGTTTGCCCTGTGTGGCTAATTCACTTGTAATTCTTTTCCGACAGTTATACATAAAATGTCAATTGTCTAGAAAAATGGAGCCGTTTTCAAGATCCGTTTCTTTTTTTGTTTGTTTGTGTGAACCCACGCGTATTTAGCAAGATGATAAGTGCAATTAAAAAATTAAAGAAAAATCACGAAAGTGTCTTTCTTAAACACCTGTGCGCCTTGTAAAGTTCTGAAGTACCCAGGTACATCCTTCTTTTGAAATAATATAAGCGTGAAACAGTCCGCTGCTATGCACCAGCCAATGTAGGAAGGGAGAGCAAGCGTGTCAAGACTTCACGGACGATTTATCTCCCCATTTTTATTTTTAGGCCGGGAAAAGGTTGTGAGCAGAGGCGTCAAATGTGACTTCACAGTAACAGCGTGGGCGTTACGATGGGCTGTGTAGGTCCGTCTTGCAGCGAATTTAAAGGGATTGCACTCTATTGTGAACACAGACACTTCTGAAGACAAAAGTGACAGCGGCAGATTTGAGTGTCCCAATGGATGTAGGTGGTTACAACGTGTTGGTCACAGTCAGACTCTAGGTCAACTCTAACAACAGCCACTAACACGAACAAATACAATTCTATGCCGGGGCCATGCCGCGTCTTTAGGTCCGAAACTATCGGAATTCGTCTTTACGAAATTAAACAATTTAATCCCTCAAGTAGAGATCATGAAACGATTGAGCACACACTATATACATATTGAGCACACACTATATACATATTGAGCAAGATTGCAATTCAAATTCAATAATAGATTCGCAGAAGTATACTACATATAAAGCTTGAAGCTTATGGACTGAAGAAACTTCTATTTATTTATAGTTTTTCTCATAAACTCAAAGATTTTTAAGATTCTCTAATTTTCTAGTAATAGGTAACCAATTATCTCCCCTTACAACGTTTACTTCTCCTTGCAGAGACTCGAAGCCACTAGAAGCCAAAGTGTAAAAACTTCCTGTTTACATTTTTGTGACAACCTAGACGAGTAGACCGAGTACATCACGTGACCTATACTCAATTAGACTTTAACCGGAAATCAATACACTTCAACAAACCGTTTAAAGCTTAAACCAATGACTAGTCTCAAAGCTTGAATCATTGACTATATCTGATACTGACTAGTGACTACTCTTATTTAGTCACATAGATTCTCATGGGTTTCTTAGCTTGAACCCTTGTTGTTGTTTTTTCCCATTCAAGCTGGTCACGTGGTATGCATTCTGACCTGCCCTCACAATTGTCTCAGGTTAGAACCCTGCCCGCCGTCAATCCATTCCTCCCTGTATGACGTTAGAGTTAGGATGGGTTAGGGTTAGGGCTAAGATGTACAAATCTTCAACTCTGAAGTGAAGGTCCGAAACAATAAAAAAAAAAGTGCCATGATTGAAATCTAAATGTGTATGTCACGCTTCTTCTGTGTAGAAATATACGAAATGCAAATTAAGTATACCACAATTTGTTAAATTATTGTAAACATATAATGAACTAAAATTTACTAGATTGTATTGTAGGACAAAGACTGCCAAAATTAAATGCATTAACAGAAATTGTACTGGTCTACCCCATTGCGGAGTTCCGCGACGAGTTGTCCAGGAACATTGTTGATTATCTTTCCTTTAAGTGTGGACATAAAAACATCAGATCAATGGGCCTTCAGGCTGATCTGTCAGCTGGTGAACGATCCGAGGAAATCATTGACTAGTGATAGTTTTGTATCTTCGACCTTGTAATGAACATGAAAGACTGATATATTTGTTTGACCACTCGCTGGTGCTCCTATATATATATATATATCTGCGACTATTTCTGTGTGTGTATGTGTCCTAGAACTGTTGGACTTTACTAGTACATAAAGACACTGACCTTCAAAACTCCGAAGATCATGCATTTCGTTTGAGATGCAAACCCATGTGGCTTGTATGTCTGGGGCTGGAAAAGGGACATCAAAGTAAACCGAGAACTATGAACAATTCTGAACAAAGTTCCGAGAACTATGAACAATTCTGAACAAAGTTCTTACATTTGTTGTTGTGATACCATAAAATTAGTTGTTTTTTTTAATGCAATGTATCTTTTGGAAAGTGAATTAAAAAAAATAACAGAAAAAACAAACAAAAAACCCCCGGAGTAACAAGATATACTCTCTAACTCTGTGATCAGCGGTGGGAGCTTAAAAGGAACAAGTTGTCCCACTCCAAATATACCCAGGAATACAAACGTGTATTAATATGAAGAAGGAAATGAGAGAATCGATGAAGATGTGGACAGAGAGACAAAATGTCAAGAATCGATGAAGGAGTGGTCAGAGAGACAAAATGTCAAGAATCGATGAAGGAGTGGGCAGAGAGACAAAATGTCAAGAATCGATGAAGATGTGGACAGAGAGACAAAATGTCAAGAATCGATGAAGATGTGGACAGAGAGACAAAATGTCAAGAATCGATGAAGATGTGGACAGAGAGACAAAATGTCAAGAATCGATGAAGATGTGGGCAGAGAGACAAAATGTCAAGAATCGATGAAGATGGGGACAGAGAGACAAAATGTCAAGAATCGATGAAGATGTGGACAGAGAGACAAAATGTCAAGAATCGATGAAGATGTGGACAGAGAGACAAAATGTCAAGAATCGATGAAGATGTGGACAGAGAGACAAAATGTCAAGAATCGATGAAGATGTGGACAGAGAGACAAAATGTCAAGAATCGATGAAGATGTGGACAGAGAGACAAAATGTCAAGAATCGATGAAGATGTGGACAGAGAGACAAAATGTCAAGAATCGATGAAGATGTGGACAGAGAGACAAAATGTCAAGAATCGATGAAGATGTGGACAGAGAGACAAAATGTCAAGAATCGAGGGGGAACTGAACAGAAACAACAGTTAAAAAAAAAAAAAAAAGACAAATCAACTTGTAAAGGAGATCACTACCTCAAAGCTTGAAAGAACAAACACACAATTAAAGACAAAAACAATATTTGTCTGACCGAGGGAAGGAGGTGATAAGACGATGGATGGAATACTGTTCAGAGTTGTATACATTTGAAATCTCAGAAGATCCAGAGCTATTAAATGTCCCGGCAGTATCCAACATCGACGAATATCCTATTCTTCTACTCGAAAGTATTATCAGCATTGAAAGCCCCGGAAAAGGGAAAATCGGCCGGAGTTGACAACATTCCTGGTGAACTTCTACAGGTGGGAGGAGAAAAACATGATAAACGCACTTTTTGCAACAAGATCGGACAATCAGGAGAATGGCCCAAACCCTGGACCCAATCTCTCATCATCACTCTTTCAAAGAAAGGCAATTTACAACTCTGTCAAAACTACCGCACCATCAGCCTCATAAGCCATCCCAGCAAGCTTCTGTTAAAATTTATATTAAACCGGCTAAAACCGATAGCAGACAAAATTATATTAGAAGAACAAGCAGGTTTTAGACAAGGTCGCAGCACAACAGAACAAATCCTAAACCTCAGAATACTCTGTGAAAAATACATTCAACACCAACAGAATCTTTTTCATGTCTTTATTGATTTCCAGAAAACTTTCGACAGAGTGAACATGGGGCACTTAGGGGACAACGGTAAAGTACAATATAAATAAAAGCATGATAAAAGTAATCCTCTACAAGCAGGTCACTAGTACGGAGTACTTCAACCATAATATTGGAGACTGGTTTATTTTTACCAACACTTTTCAATATCATCATTGAAAGGATAATGGAAGATGCTCTCAAGGGCTACGAAAGTACTGCAAGCATCGGAGGAAAAAAATACTAACTTGAGCTTCGCGGATGGCATAGATGGTCTGGGTGGGACAGAAGAAGAACTAGCTGACTTGGTAGTAGACAAGACTTTCGTGGCAAAAGGTATGCAAATCAATGATGAACAAAAAAATTTGGGCCAGCAGCAAACAGGGCTTTAACTCTTTCTATCCTAACTGACGATACCAACGTTGATTCTATCAGAACGTGTTAAATAATAACGGAGAGAAAGAGTTAAAAGGGGCATCAATATTGGAGGTGAAAAGTGTCTGCAGTTTTTAATACCATGGAGTTATTGTCTCAGATGAAGGAACCAAACCTGAACTACTGGCCAGAGTTGCACAGTCCACAGCAGCACTTGCAAAACTTAAACAATATATGGAAAAACAAAGGCGCTGCCTGGTCATGGCTACATTATTATACTTGCAAATCTCGGGCACTGACTCTAGAGAGGATCCTAGCAATGGAAGTGAGATGTTCAAAAATATCCTGGGTATCACATACAAAGATCCTGGGTATCACATACAAAGATCCTGGGTATCACATACAAAGATCCTGGGTATCACATACAAAGATCCTGGGTATCACATACAAAGATCGCATCACAAATGAAGAGATAAGAGACAGGATTAATACAGCAATTGGACTCCACGATGACCTGCTAACTAATGTCAAAAAATGCAAACTAAAACTCAAGGTCCCGAGGGCTCGCAAAGACTTTCCTCCAGTGAACAGTACCAGGAAAATGAAGAAGAAGCATACAGAGAAAGCAATGGGAAGACAACATAACAGAATAGACGGGGCTGTCATTGAAACAGATTCTACCCAAGGCAGAACGCAGAAGACAGAGAGGAATGGGAAGACAACATAACAGAATAGACGGGGCTGTCATTGAAACAGATTCTACCCAAGGCAGAACGCAGAAGACAGAGAGGAATGGGAAGACAACATAACAGAATAGACGGGGCTGTCATTGAAACAGATTCTACCCAAGGCAGAACGCAGAAGACAGAGAGGAATGGGAAGACAACATAACAGAATAGACGGGGCTGTCATTGAAAGAGATTCTACCCAAGGCAGAACGCAGAAGACAGAGAGGAATGGGAAGACAACATAACAGAATAGACGGGGCTGTCATTGAAACAGATTCTACACAAGGCAGAACGCAGAAGACAGAGAGGAATGGGAAGACAACATAACAGAATAGACGGGGCTGTCATTGAAACAGATTCTACCCAAGGCAGAACGCAGAAGACAGAGAGGAATGGGAAGACAACATAACAGAATAGACGGGGCTGTCATTGAAAGAGATTCTACCCAAGGCAGAACGCAGAAGACAGAGAGGAATGGGAAGACAACATAACAGAATAGACGGGGCTGTCATTGAAAGACATTCTACCCAAGGCAGAACGCAGAAGACAGAGAGGAATGGTGAAAGACTGTCGACAGATCTTGTGTGGTGTCCCAACGGTGAAATAGGCATACGGTGAAGGTGGTGAACTCACTCCATCTTTCTGAATGTACACGTTATTTCTACCTTTTCCCATTTTCGGATGAACTGGAAACTTTGCACAATTATTCAAAGTTCCTAACAAAACATTAATCAATAAAAAAAAATCAATTAATTAATTAATTAGTCGTAATTAATATCTTTTATATTGAAAAAAAAGATAATTTTTTTTTACAGTATTGAGATATGTAGCTGTAAATGTCAAGTTTCAGGTGTGCTTGTACGCTTTACTGCGCGCGCAGATGCATGACTATATAGCCAACACCTCCATCTGGTGTAAACTAAATCCTCAGATCAAAAGTCATACCGTCTGCCCCCACACACGGAAGATTACGGGATTAGTTTAAATTGTTCTTTTAACTTGAATAAAAGCGGCATCCAGGAAAAGTGCTGATGGTTGAGGAGGGTGGTAGGAACACCCAAGAGCTCAATAGACACGCGCGCGCCGACATGAGCTTCCATTTTTTTTTTCAAAGCTCACCATAAGAGACAATTTAAGAAATCAAACACACACACACACACGCATTTTTTTTTCAAACACGCCACGCCCCCAAACCGCCCCTCGACGGTTTGTGGCAGACAGAAAAAGTCGGATCGATAACTCGGGTCTGCCCTCACCACAAGAAAATCGAAGTCGTCTGCCACACATAGCGATAGGGACGCGTGCGCGGGAAAACAATGGCGGGCGGTTACAAATTTGAATTTTTGAGGGAATCATTGATGTCAATTTCTTGTAGGTATTATGTCTAAAAGTACAAGATTTGAACTCAGAAATATTGTCCATCATTAAGAGAAACCACCTGAATAATAGTGACTATCAATTCAAGGTGCATATAGATCTAGCCTATATACAATTCGAAACCTACCAGAATTGGCTCTCTTTGGAATAAACCTAACCCCAGGGAGATTGAGATTAATTTGATGAACATGAATGTCTATTTTATTGTAGGATCGATTTTCATAGAATCGAGACTCTCGATTCATCGAACAATGGCTCTTAATTTCTCCAACTGAAATATTTCTAGTTAGAGATAAAATAATTAAAAACAACAACCCCCATTTGTTTATTTTAAGACCGGATTTAAGCCAAGATAATACACTCTTTTTATTTGGACACATTGTTATACGAATAAGACTTTTCAAACATATTTGTTCAAACTTCGGGATTTCGTTTGATTTTTCTTATGGTAAATAGTAGTGTCACAATGATAATGACAATTATTCCTGACAGTGACTTGTCTTTATTAACAGGGTGAAGGTTGGCTAATGGTGTGTGTGTGGAGGGGGTGGGGTGGAATTACTATCAAAACAAGGCAGCCGAATTGCTTAGCTACGAATTACTTAGCGTGTAGCGCAATAAAGACATTCGAATCGATAACTTTTGAACAGCAGATGATTTTTTAAATGCTTAAATAATAGCCTTTTAATAATCAATATTTAGAGATAATTGATATTACAAAATATTAGTTGTATTACATGCAATTTTATATTATAATATTAACAATAAATAAGGTGAAATAATTATGAATTATTTTGTAGAAAAATGGAATTATTTGCGGTTTTTTAAATATTCAAAATATTAACGAAGTACAGTAATATAGGTTCTTTTCTCTCTCTGTATATATATTTGACCATAATCTGATATCTTCACGAGTTGGGAGAATTGAGTGGAGGGCTGTCCAGTGGAGGCTGTGGAGGGCTGTCCAGTGGAGGCTGCGGAGGGCTGTGAGGAGGGAAGGTGACAAGAAATGAGACTAGGACAGTGTTTCCCAAAGTGGGGTACCCCCAGGGGTGGTACGGGAAGACTTTGGAGGGGGTACGCTTTGCGCCTCATTGAGTATGCAAATTTTTTAAATACCTATTTAATATGTTCTGTTAATGAATTAAAATGAGGTAAGGGGGGGGGCGAGGGGTACAAAAATTATACAATGGGTACACATAGGTCAAAAGTTTGGGAAACACTGGAGTAAGAGATAATGACTTCATTCATTTTTCTTTCACCCTCTCCTCGTTATTTACCCTAACCAGATACTTTTGTGATCGTGTGGGTACAAAGTGGAGGAGGTGGCCGGGGGGGGGGGAGGGTTTCTACTTAATTTGCATTAGATAAACATATTTGACACACAACATCAGTAGAAATAAGGGGGTCATTTCCACGAGTCTTTGATCGATCCCGAAGATTAAGGCTGAGTGCAGTGTTTCACGTGACAACGCAAACCCAGTTGCGAACTGCATTATGATAAATAAACAAATCTTTTAATTCAGTGTTATTATTTCCAAACAGTGAGAGTATCTTCGCCCCTGAGTTGACTCTTGAACTAAGAAGACCACTAGAATTCATCCAATAAAACAAGGAAGAGAAATACAAACAAATCTACTCCTGTCATCATGTTCTATAACTCTACTAAAAAGTTTTCGGACAAATTTTCCCTAGTTTTATCCTTTAGAATTTAACCTTAACCTTTGTATCACAACTGAACCAACTATAGCCACCGGTTACGCCCGTATCGCGAATCTAATACTTGACATGCTCAATGTAAAGTGTTGCAACTGTGTGATTCTAAAGAATAGCAACATAATGACATTACAGTTGGTGCTCTCCCCCCCCCCCCCCCAACAAAAAAAACAAAACAAAACACTTTATGTTTTTTCAGTGCTTATTTTGAAAGTAAAAAAAAAAATAAATCAATATGCCGTGCACAAAATACAAAGCTTATGTGTATCAATTAGTTTGGATCAGTCATGTCATTAAATTTGTAATAGATCTAGACTAACAATAATAAATCTTTGCGATTAGAAATATGTTTACCAATTGTTTTGGTATAGAGCCATTTTATGCTTTTAGCTTTTTGAATGCACTATGAACCTATCACTTGTCTGGACCAGTTGAAAGGGGGTTGGGGGGAGAACGAACGGGGTATTTGGGTGATCGCTTTTTTTTATGCATTTAAATAAAATAAAAAAATATAGTGAACGACCTGAATTCGAGCTCGTGGGCTAAAGCCTTCTCAGGCCAACACTGTAACCACTCTGCTAGCGAAGAGCGTATAAACTTGGAAGATTGTATAGGGACTAAGCTACCTATACTAATCCTCAGATGAAGACCTATAAAGGGAACTAATTCAGCTTATATCACCATTTCAGGTAATTAACTAATTGGCTAATTTATTAAATCGCATCTTGTGTTGTCAGGTAAAAAAAAATAATTGTGCAAAATTTCCTCTTGATCCGAGTTTGGGTGTGGGAGAAATAACGTGTAGATATAAGCTTTGTACAGACTCTATCCTACAGTGTGTCACGTTCTTTGAAACACGTCTTCAGTGCTCACGCAAATAGCTGCGATTTATCGGTGGCCATGTCTGTCTGTGTGTGTCTGTCTGTGTGTGTAGAAGCACAGAAGAATAGCGTGGAGTTGAGGAGACACTTAAAATAGTGAACAATTTACCAGTGGCGGCAGGTACATTCTGTCTGTTGATATGCGAAAAGCTAGCAACCAAAAAAAAAAACATTAAAAAAAAAGTGGTAGTGCTATTTTGAAAAAAAAAAAATATAGCGCAATAGAAAGAAATAGGGAACATTACATTCGAAAATAAAGAGCAACTGTAGCCTACACTGTCAAGATAACGAAACAAGACTGTCACATCATTTACCCAAATATATCCAGTAACGTCACAGCAACGTATTCCTTTGTACATTAGACTAACCAAACTTCTTAAAGTATATCCATTTTCTCCTTTTTCTATATATATCTATGTAAGTGTCTGTCGGTCAATCTAATACCTTTTAATTGTTTTTCTCCCCCTCCCCCCCCCCCCACGCACACACATACGCTGTAAAGGCGTAAATAGGCAACTGTTTGCAATTAAACTAAACTCTAGATAAACACTTCTTTTCATTTATCGGCAAGCCTATAAGATCAGCACAAACTAGAGATGATTGCATGATATTTCACGAAGCAAAAACCTTTCCAACAAAACTAGCCAATTGATTTGAATTGTTGGCTTATTGGATTTTTGACTTCTAAAGTTTACACTCGATTAGAAAGACTCAGATCAAGAACATGACCCTGGGCACTTGTGCTGTCCTTACACTATATGTACGTAGTGCACTTGTGCTGTCCTTACACTATATGTACGTAGTGCACTTGTGCTGTGTCCTTACGCTATATGTAAGTAGTGCACTTGTGCTGTGTCCTTACGCTATATTTAAGTAGTGCACTTGTGCTGTGTCCTTACGCTATATGTAAGTAGTGCACTTGTGCTGTGTCCTTACGCTATCTGTACGTAGTGCACTTATGCTGTGTCCTTACGCTATATGTACGTAGTGCACTTGTGCTGTGTCCTTACGCTATATTTAAGTAGTGCACTTGTGCTGTGTCCTTACGCTATATGTAAGTAGTGCACTTGTGCTGTGTCCTAACGCTATCTGTACGTAGTGCACTTGTGCTGTGTCCTTACGCTATCTGTACGTAGTGCACTTATGCTGTGTCCTTACGCTATATGTACGTAGTGCACTTGTGCTGTGTCCTTACGCTATATTTAAGTAGTGCACTTGTGCTGTGTCCTTACGCTATCTGTACGTAGTGCACTTGTGCTGTGTCCTTACGCTATATTTAAGTAGTGCACTTGTGCTGTGTCCTTACGCTATATGTAAGTAGTGCACTTGTGCTGTGTCCTTACGCTATCTGTACGTAGTGCACTTGTGCTGTGTCCTTACGCTATCTGTACGTAGTGCACTTATGCTGTGTCCTTACGCTATATGTACGTAGTGCACTTGTGCTGTGTCCTTACGCTATATTTAAGTAGTGCACTTGTGCTGTGTCCTTACGCTATATGTAAGTAGTGCACTTGTGCTGTGTCCTTACGCTATCTGTACGTAGTGCACTTGTGCTGTGTCCTTACGCTATCTGTACGTAGTGCACTTATGCTGTGTCCTTACGCTATATGTACGTAGTGCACTTGTGCTGTGTCCTTACGCTATATTTAAGTAGTGCACTTGTGCTGTGTCCTTACGCTATCTGTACGTAGTGCACTTGTGCTGTGTCCTTACGCTATCTGTACGTAGTGCACTTATGCTGTGTCCTTACGCTATATGTACGTAGTGCACTTGTGCTGTGTCCTTACGCTATCTGTACGTACCCTATAAATGTTAAAGCGCTGCTCGTAAATCACATCTCCGCTTGAGGCCAATGTGTACGTCACCAGGTGCGAGCCCCCCCCCCCCCCATCTCCTCTTAAACTCCTCTCCCCTCCATCCCTTCTCAAAAACCTTCTCCCGGAGGGCTAACAAAAGTGCTCTGGTCTTGACACAGTTGCCCCACCCAGGTTTAGAGGACTGCATGAGGACAGCAGAAGGACTGCTCGAGGACTTCCGGGTGTAACAAATAAATTAGATATATAGATCATTTAAATGTAAATTTTCCATTGTGGGGTGGGGTGGGGAGTTGACGACTTAAGTTTTACTGGTATTTGTGTTCACTAATAAGAAACTTGTGTTTTTTTTTTTATTTTTACTTCTCGAAGAACACCCACAGACACACACACATACACACACAGAGAGAGAGAGAGAGAGAGAGAGAGAGAGAGAGAGAGAGAGACTCTCTAAATGTCTTTAAGGATTAAAAATACAGCGAAAAGGGAAAAAAATGTCCTGTCCTTTATAAAAACCAAACTCAGTTCCACTCACGGTTTTTCATTTCCTTCTATTGACAGTTCCCAAGTCTTTTCAATAGTTATTAGAAACCCCTTAAGTAGCCCAGAAAGGTGAGTCTAGGCCTTATTGTATCCGTATGGGTCTGGTGGAACAATACGTCATTGTTTGTATTTGTGATGGTGTGGTTACATTTTTAATTATACAATTTAATTTATTACTAATCCAAGGTGTATGTGTGTACATATGCTGACTTATCCTATACGTTTATTTTCTCAACTTTGACCTCTGACCCAATTACACACCTAATTGTCTCCGTGTAAACAGAGTCAGTTTGTTTATGTCTTGAAGACGTGCCAGATGTCTGTGTAACTCTAAAATGAATGTATGTTTAGGTTTCAATAAATAAATATAAATATAAAGCTCATCCAGTCCTACCTGTCCACTCCTGAATACAGCTTGACGAACACAAGTCAGTCAGAACAACAAGTTTAACCAATAAGTCGCAGACGACACCCAAAACGAAGGCTATCCGATTGAACGAGTCAATTACACCATATTTAAATTAATTTACACGAGGACACTACACTACTCTCTCTCTCTCTCTCTCTCTCTCTCTCTCTCTCTCCTGTTCCTGTGTTTATGTGAAGTGTTAGCTATTTTTTTTTAAATTCTAATTATTTTCTTCTTCCCTTCAACTTCCTAACAGATTCGACACGGATGTGCTGCTTCGGTTGTCTAAATATAGCACTTGATAGCACTTCAGAAGCGAACAACAGTGTATTATGTCAGCACGACCGTCAGGTCGTTATCTTAAGCCTGGAGTGAAACAAGTCAGTCTTAATGAAGGAGGAATAATTAGGCTTGGTCTTAGATGTGTCACCGAGAGAAGATATCTATCTATCTATCTATCTATCTATCTATCTATCTATCTATCTATCTATCTATCTATCTATCTATCTATCTATCTATCTATCTATCCATCCATCCATCCATCCATCTAACTATCTGTCTATCTATCTATCTATCTATCTATCTATCTATCTATCTATCTATCTATCTATCTATCTATCTATCTATCTCTATCTCTTTCTTTCTTTCTTTTTTTTATTTATGAATCTATCTTTCTATCGTTCTATGGTCCAATATATTTATTGACAGTTCATAGTATTCAACTAATATTAAAAACACTGCTATGTCCAAGAGGCTCTGAATTCCACAGCAGAGCTGGCTCTCTCTCTCATTTTAATGTAAAAAGAAAGCCACAAAAAACACTAGATCAATCGAGTTTATCCTTAAGTTTTTGTTCTACCAAGAGCCTCCCCCCCCCCCACCCAATCTTACCTTGAAGTCTAAACACTCACTTAACGCCGTATTTCACTGGTGCTAGATTCAAGTCTAAACACTGACTTAACGCCGTATTTCACTGGTGCTAGATTCAAGTCTAAACACTGATTTAACGGCTTATTTCACTGGTGCTAGATTCAAGTCTAAACACTGACTTAACGCCGTATTTCACTGGTGCTAGATTCAAGTCTAAACACTGACTTAACGCCGTATTTCACTGGTGCTAGATCCAAGTCTAAACACTGACTTAACGCCGTATTTCACTGGTGCTAGATTCAAGTCTAAACACTGACTTAACGCCGTATTTCACTGGTGCTAGATCCAAGTCTAAACACTGACTTAACGCCGTATTTCACTGGTGCTAGATTCAAGTCTAAACACTGACTTAACGGCTTATTTCACTGGTGCTAGATTCAAGTCTAAACACTCACTTAGCTCAGGATTTCAATGTCACTAGATCTAAGTATAAACACCCACTTAACGCCGGATTTCATCATCTAAAACAATTGTAAGTCTAAACACTCAACTCCAGTCTCACTGAGACAAGATCTAAAAGACTACTAATAATACATAAAAACAATTAGTAGGCCTAGTAAATCTAGATCTATTAACCGGTGAGTAAATCCAATCAAATTGGTACTAGTGTGTACACTGTGTATGAGCCTCTAGCGTGTATGTGTGTACAAATGTCCACGAAAAAAAACAACAGGTTCAAGCTGGATTTAGGTCTAAATCTAAAAACAAAATCACAGCTAATGTGGCAAGTTTTGTTTTTTTTTGTTTTTTTTGGCGTTTGAAAATCTAAAATTTTTTTTTTTACTTCGCGGCTTTTTTTTTTTTCCTCGTGTCTGCTGAGTCAGCAAGATGGAGGCATAACTGTTTGAACTATCGGCAACATGTGGAGTAGGGGGGGGGGAGACGGGAATACAGGCCGGGGAGTGGGAGGGGTGACTTTCAGTGACACGAAACATTAAAACTAATCAACACACACACACACACACATTCCAGATTATTAATTTAAAGAGAACCATTATGTCTTTCTCTCCCCCACCCCCACATTCAGCTCCCCCACCCCCACCATATTTTTACCATCTGTACGGAATCCATGTTCACATCCAGTTCCACACTCTTATGCGATGATTCTCATACTATAGATGTTACCGTGTGCAGGCTGATTAGTTGTAAGTAAGTTCTTCATCTTTTTTAAATTGAGAATTTGATTTATTTTAGGTTTTGTTGCGCTTGCATGAAATACACATAATAAGTATTATAAATATTATTATCATATTATTGTATAATATTACATTACTATTCCGAAGTATTCCAATACGAGATTCCCTGTTATTAATTGTCACAGTGGGCCGGGGCGATGTAGATAGTCAACAAATAGATATATGTGTCAACGGCCGGCGCGCGCGGTGAGGGCGGGTCGCTCACGCGCTCGCACATCATCGACTCGCAGGGAAGCGCAGACGTCGATAAATGGCGCCAATTCCGTTTTGAATGATTGGCGCGCGCCGGCTAGATGCACTTCTTATATATATATTTTTCTTCTTTTCTAGGAATATTGAGAATAATTGTCCTGAGCACTTCAGTCTTTATAACCTTTTATTTTTCTGTGAGTGTGTGTGACCTTTTGACGTCAAGACTAGGTTATAATCAGGTAAGTTATATCCGTAGGAATCAGCAGATAGATAAGAAAGATACTTATTTTTTTAAATATCAATTTAATGCTACTTTTATCTTGACCCGATCTAGTTTTATGGTACTGTATTATAACTTGCATTCGACAAGATCACGGTCTTACCTTGATTCCAATTGATGCCAAATATGTAGATCTAGAATCTAGAGCTATCTTTATTTCCTGATCCCCATCGAGGCTTCGAACTGATCGTCCACTTGATCGATTGTTCAGATTACACGGCCATGACATTCGAGGGGCGCGTGTATGTCGCCATGTCACCCAGGCAGCACGCCCAGCGAAGGATTGAGAACGAGAGGGAGTTATGTCTCTTTGATTGTCTGCTTTTGATCTAGAAACATTATCTTCATGCAGCAGTCATTTCAGTCATTGTTGCAGCCATTGCTGCAGTCATTGTGACATATTATTATTTCTAAGTGGAATCGAGCTCAACGATTCTAGATCCATAAACTAGCGACAACCATACTCTTTAGCCCTCTCCGCCCCCCCTCCCCCATTTATCCACACAAAGATATATAAATAAAAGGATTATAAGAGCGTTTTTATTCTTTTTAAAATAGACATGCTAGAAATTTAGGCCTGCTAGAAATAATATATAAATATATATGTACATTATCTAGCCTCACTCATTTTTTTATAGGTGGTCATATGTGTAATAGTTAATTTTAGATTTAAATAAATAATCAAATTATACACACGTTACATTTTTTACAAAGTATTTGAATAATTTTCGGTTAATCAAATGGGAAAATACAGTTCTACATGTCTCTTAATAAACGGGTAACCTCATCTGTATGAAATACCATTGACCTAAATATTTGCTTAATCTAAAAATTATTGGAATATATACCTAGTAGTTGGAATAAATTTTCATTTTTATTTATATTTCTAGTTTTAGCTTCCCTTTTAGGCACCTTTTTTTTTCTAAATATCTATGTAGAGTCTATTGATTTATAAGTGATCAGTGTAACAATAATGGCGGGATGGATGAAATAACTACACATCTGGAAGTGATCGCAGCCGAAATTGTGGGTAATGCCTGATTTTTCTTGTTGCATGCTTGATGGTTAGACCGTCGTGTACCAGTGAAGACGCCCTGGTGCTGATAAAGGAGCCAATGTATGTTTTATAATAATGTGATATTCAATATAACACAACCAGAGTAGCACTTTAAAAAAAAAATATTGATGCTATTAATAGTAACACTAGTAACACTAGTCTGACATTTCGTTTCTTCAGATTGATCATGTTTTGATTTCAGGGAAGCTTTTTTTCTTGTCCAAACTCCAGCAGATTCCTGAATAAGTCAAGAAACAAGGAGGAAAAGGAACAGATCCCACAATCGACCGAGTTATTTCCTCTTATCTATTTGAAGACCAGAAGAGCCACAGCTTACAAGAACGCAGAGTAAAACAAAAGGAAATAAAACCAGGTTTCAGTATTGAAGAACGCAAAATTCCGTCTCAATTTTTCCTGCTGATTGTACAAATGGCGTCATTACTGAAGTCGTCAATTATTTTCATCTGATTTCCCAGACCAACTTAGTGTGCTTGAACTTTGGCTGCAAGAAATAAATACAATTAACATTGTTCTAATTCTTTTTAGAAATCCATTCCTCGAAAAGAAGGTGAAGACTTTTGTAAGAGCTAGTACTTTGCTCTCAATAATAAATAAATGATAGATTTAAAAAAAAGGGAAATCTTTTCCACAGCTTCAATTCAAATCCCCTCAAAAAATTTCTGGTAACGCCCCTGTATAAATCTAAGAGTATAGAAAATTCTAGTTTCTTGATATAGATTCATACTAGTCTAGATTCGAATACTCGATCTAGTTAGAGATATAGAACTAGTATTGATATTGTAAATTGATAAGTTGTATAAGTATTATATACACATGTATGTAGTGAGAAATTAACTTTGGCAGTCCAGTGAATGATTTTTACATAAAACAATGTTCAAAATGTCCATGCATGTTTCTTTATTAGTTCTATTCATTTGAATCAAGCGGAAAATACCCGCTGACAGCGAGTTCAAAATAGTTGAGCGCGGGAATTCTCGCTGGCGTATGTTTAAAATAGGCCAAATTTCATTTTAAGATTATTATATTTTGAAAGATTATAACGGTCACACCAGAATTTTCCCTGTGTGGCCATTTAGCTAGTAATTTATTCCCCCCCCCCCCCCCCCCCCAAGATAAACATAGATTTTCAAATTTCTAGGGCAACAGTTAGACTCGCTTTCTTGTGTACCCACCCAGTGTTCACCCACCCAAGCAAATTAAGCACGCTAATAAGAGGACACTGATAATGAATGATATTTACATCCAATTTACTCTAGCTTTGAATCTTTAGTGCTTCAATTTTCTTTTCTTCAATGTTTTCCCATCTCTATTTTTAAATTGAAAAACATGAATTTCTGTTGAAGTTAATATCTCATTCCGTCACCATTAACATCTACACTTTGTAAGTTTCGTTAAACTGAAGAATGTTTATAATAGCCATGACATCATCTTCTTCTGTTTTTTTTCCTTTATCAATCATTATCTCTCCCAATTTCCATTCTCGGATCAAATTGAAACTTTGTACAAATACTCGTTGTCCCTAAAAAAAAAAGAGGTATCAATAGAAAAAAATAAATAAATTATTGCGCTGGTAAATAATTCATTTTGTTTGACATAGAAAAGAAAAAATAAATCCTACAGTTTTGAGAGATTTAGCTGTAAGTGTGCAGTTATTTCCATTACAATTTTTTTTTAAAGTTTGTTTTTTATTTTGATTGATTTTGGGCTCTATTCACAATTGAAATTGGTCTCTGCATATTACTATAAATTGTCTAAAGAGTTAAAGTCAATTCTGATCTAGATCACGTCAGATATTTTATTTCCGGAAATACCTGGCAAACGAATCCACATTAGGACGGGCTTAAAACTAGTACAAAACAAACTAAAACGAAAACAAAAAGACTGCTTACAATTTGGTATCCAATGGCACAACACAGTAAAAACAAAGGGCTCTAGGTAACACGTGTCACGTGGCAACAATGTTGACTTTTAAACTGATGTGTGGCCGTTTTGATATCTAGTCGTCAATTGTTAAGTCACTTCCTTTTGTCCAGTCTCTCTTGACTGCCACTTGCCAACATCACATCGCAACTTTTAGTACAATTGTAGGCCTACACGTATATCAATCTTTATCACAGAGTATAAGGTCATCTTTAGTGCAACAGAAAGTTGGTTGTGTGTTCGAACTCTACACTCCGAGCCAGATTTCTGTGGTTCAAATCTGACTGGAGGGTACACTTTCCTAAGCGTGATTTGAAAAGTTTAATACGTTCAGTTCTAGAGGTTAGCTAATATGTTTTGAAAACTTGTTCTGTATTCCATCATTTGCGTGCGATAGGACCGGTGGCGTCGCAGTAGTGTGCAATGGGTGCGGACCTCATATCCGTTGACATTGAGGCCGTGGCAACAAAGATTTTTTATTTCTATTCAATGCAGACTCTAAAATGTCACATTGTCTAACGACCCAGACACGCCTCTGTACTTTGAATAATAAAGAGATCTTTTATTAGAAAATGTGTGATTTGGGCTTTGGGTACAACCATAAGCTCACAGCACCGGATGACACCACCCCTAGCGACGCCTCTGAATGGGGAATACCTTGAAGACGAGAGATATTTCTTTCTCTGTGTAATTACCAAAAGACAAAAAATACTCAGAAAGACACAAAGATAAAGGCACATTCCTCGTGCCACATGCAGGGCCGGCCTTAGGCCACTGCAGCCTATGCGGTCGCATAGTCCCCGCGCTAATTCTAAGTGTACATTATTAAATTAAACCATTATAACGTATATAAAATAACAGGGTTTTCGCGACCTCCTGATTTTCCAGGGCCTCCAGGAAATCTCATGAAAAGGCAAAATATACGATAAAGTCCTGAACTTTTTTTGAATTTATTCAAATCTCCTGAATAATAGACGAAATTGACATTTTGGGGTGCCTATAAATAAAAAGTGGCATTGCGAGCTTTCATTTGATAAAAATTTATAGCAAAGACGAAAGTAGGCCTATTTTCTAATTCAAAAAAAAAAAAAAAATGTAGACATTAAGCTTATCCCTAGCCAGACTAGGCCCCGCGCGATCCGTTTGGCATAGGGCCCCGCAAATGCTAGCGCCGGCCCTGCCCACATGCTAGGACAAATTTGTACAAATGCTCCTTCTTCCCTATTGCTATTAGAGCATGGAATGGGTTGTCTGAGCTAGCCAGGAAAACCAGTGACATGGCAGAATTTTAGTCATTGGTTAATATGCATGACTGAATGCATGACTCGTAGTACGTAATCATCTTTTTTTGAAGTAACGTCTGTATTATATAAGATAAGATAATAGGCTAAATGTTTTCCAATCCATAGTAAAAGTTGAAAAGGTGTTCTTTTTTTATTGATGTTGTATTTGAGAGATCCTAGCATTCATAATTTTCTAAACCTTTTTTGATGCAAGTAATTTTGTATTTATATGAACAAATTGTAAACAAACGTACAACCAAGGGGCGCAACATATCCTAGAGATCTAAACTTAAATCATTTTCTATTAAAACATGTTTACATTTCACTTAGAGAACATTCAGATGTTTCACTTAGAGAACATTCAGATGTTTCACTTAGAGAACATTCAGATGTTTCACTTAGAGAACATTCAGATGTTTCACTTAGAGAACATTCAGATGTTTCACTTAGAGAACATTCAGATGTTTCACTTAGAGAACATTCAGATGTTTCACTTAGAGAACATTCAGATGTTTCACTTAGAGAACATTCAGATGTTTCACTTAGAGAACATTCAGATGTTTCACTTAGAGAACATTCAGATGTTTCACTTAGAGAACATTCAGATGTTTCACTTAGAGAACATTCAGATGTTTCACTTAGAGAACATTCAGATGTTTCACTTAGAGAACATTCAGATGTTTCACTTAGAGAACATTCAGATGTTTCACTTTCATTTAAAAAAAAAACAAAAAAACCTCCCTCCCCTCCTTACCCAGTTTTGTTGTATATATACAACAGGTCATTGACTTTTCTAGACATTTCTTGTGGCTGTTTCTGCCAGACAAGTCTGGAATGTTGTTGACTACGGCCAGTGTTGATTAGAGGACAATTAACAACATTCAGATAAGGTTCTATTTAAATGTGTCAAGTCTATACCACTCCCCATAATAGTAGTACATTTAGTATTAAAATAAATAATAATTCTAAGAAATTTTGTATCACTCTTAAAAATAAATGTTAATATTTATTTTGGTTCTATTTGTTTGTTTTGTTCTCTCGATTCTTTCATGTTTTTAAGGAGTCTGTGTTTTCGTTGAAGCTACGCCTAAATTATAAAAAGGTTTTAGTTTGAGATAAATTAAATTAAAAGATAATGAGAGAGAGAGAAAGAGACATAGAAATACAGAGGCACTGAGATTTATATTTTGTTAGGTACAATGAAAAATTGTGCAAAGTTTCAACTTGATCCAAGAATGGGTGTTGTAGAAACAATAGGTTCAACATTTTTATCAGACAGACAAACGGAGTTGATATCAGCTGTGTTTGTAAAAAAAAAAAAATATTTACCTACAGAAATTTAGATAGGAATGAATTAATGTATTGCAATTTTGTTTATCTTTCACCAACAAGCAACCAAATGACAGTAATAGAAAACTATGACTAAAATGTTAGACTACAACAAAATCATATTTTCTGTCCTCTCCTTTACCATACCCACAAATCTTTTCCTAGCCCGCTCTCTGTGTCGTCAGAGCTGATAACCATTAGATATTGTGTAATATCGATTTATGTTTGATCTATGTGATTTCTCCATCTTCCCATCACGGATTAAAGATTTGCACAGTGTTCATTGTCGAAGACAATACAACAATTAGTTAATATATTAGTGGTCATTTTGTTTTATAAGAAAAACAAATTTATATAAGCTTTGTAAAAAAAAAAAAGGATTCTTCAAATATTTTGCTTATTATTATTTTATTTCGATCACCTCTTTCCCTAACTCTTTTTGCTTGGTACAAGACTCTGTTCTATCTTATTTTCTAATAAAATATAAATATTTAACCATTGAATAAAAGGGAAAAATTACATTTTAAAACTTTTTAGCCTACCAATAAAAATACCTTTATTTTTTTTAATTAAAAATATAATATATATATACGCCAATACATGCAAAGTCTCATTAGATATTCCTAATATTGTTGACGCTCACATTTTGCAGAGTGGAAGATGTAAGAGACAGAAATACTAAGTCTATGATTATTCGTTTCAAAATAGCTTGAAGGGAAGTCAAATATTTATTGAATAAGATAAAACAAAGACTTATAAAATCAAGTTGTTTGGCATGTTGTTGCTCTCCACCAAGAAGGACACAGGTTTGTGTAGTCAATTTATTCTGTTCTACGTGTTTCGGTTGTTCCTTCAGAGTTGAAGAGAGTTACGTCCTAGCCCAAGCCTTCCACAGGATGACGGGGGATGGAAACCGGGAGGGCTCGAACCTAGGACAATAGAGACTACCGAACGACACGACCAGGAAGCCATCCATGACAGCCCCATTAATATCAACCCGATTTGTACCAACACACACACACTTTCCCCAACTGTTTCGTCCCATTTTTACTCCAACAGGCCATACTCGTTATTTTTTTCATATCGTCTGGAAATTTGTTTTTCGCGCCTTTTTTTTTTTTTTTTTTTTTAAGTTGTGAGTTCCCTTTTTTTTTTTTTTTTGCTAGCTCTGTCTAGAGTGTCACCTGAGCCAACTCAGACTATATTATGATACTATAAGCACTCAATTACTGAGACTACGATTTAGGTCAGGATGACCTAGCCATGATTCGCTTTATCGTTTGTGCCAGGGACCTTGGATGAGACCAACAGACAAGGAAACAAAACAGAAATGCGTTTTATTTTACTTAGTCTATTTTCTTAAGCAAAACTAGCCTATTAAATTGATTTTATTTTCTTAAGCAAAACTAGCCTATTAAAATGTAAAAAAAAGTATATATTATAGTTTAATTATCAATATCCATGTTAAGATAATGCACAAATCGTAAGACACATTTCCTCATGGATAATAAAGATTATTATTATGTAAATACACACACAAACAACATAACAGCCATGTAACGTCAAAGTTGAAAGAGTGAGACTCAAGCCTCTGAAGACTCTAAGATATCCTTTATTATGTACATGAAAGCACTAAATATATATATATACCATACTATAGCTGTAATTGTGGTCACCCTGGAGCCATCAATACCATTTCCTGAACCTAGAATTGTGTTTATTTTAGAGATTCTAAAAACAATATTGATGTATGTGTCCATCCTCTCTCCTGATACACCTACATCTATTTTTATTATTGTAGAAATTAATGAATTCTCATTTTCTGGCGTTGCCAGGGTCGAACCTAATAAAGGGGAAACAGAAATTTATTATAGTCCCCCTCAACAGTGTCCACTGAGGAATTATATTATGTTTATTATTATTATTAGTAGTAGTAGAAGTATTAGTAGTAGTAGAGGTATTAGTAGTAGTAGAAGTATTAGTAGTATTATTAATATTTTAAGTTTTTTTCTCTTTATTTTCTTCCTTTTCCTATTAGTTTAATTTTGTTCTTGCATCTTAATTAGTGTAGTCGTAAGAAAAAGTCAAGCCATCTCCCTGGAACTACACTACTGTAGATGAAGCTCTATAAACAGTCGCTACAGAGATGTTACTAAATGTCTATTAATGTATCAAACGGTCAGGAGCAGAGGTAAATTCAATTCACTCTTAGGACTCTTATTCTAAACATTGTCTCTTCTCTAAATCTAAACACTCTAGATTTAAATTCTCTAAGCTCTAAAGTCTATAACCGTGTGGGTGGACACTGTCAACTCTCTACGCTCGCTAAACTTATATTCTTTAATTTTCTAACTCAAAACTGCTTGCATATTTTTCACTATTTTACCTTGACGATTTCTTGACGCTATTCTATCCATCACTTTTGGAATGGTACTTTAAAATAGATTCTTGTGTTCAATATCTTGATATGACCTATGGTGTCGTGAACACATCATGTAGTCTACATTAAGTATGGCGTTTTTTCCCCCCTTGCTTTTGTTGCAGGAGCTGGTCAGCGTTATTATTAGAAAAGGATGAAATGACGTCATCTTTTTTGCACTTTTCACCTAGCCAGAAAGGATAAATATAAAATGGGGGAGGGGGGTCGAATATTCCTTTTAAAATGTCCCATGAGAAAAGGGTATGAGGGCCTAAAGGCATATACATATATGCCTATATATATATTTATATCCTTCTTTTTTGGTTGGGAGGGAGTGACTGGGTATTCCTTCTATTTTTCCTCATGACCAATGCCCAGGTCAATAAAAAGTAAAAAAAAAAAAAAAAAAACATAAAAAAAAAACCCCAATGATATTAGTGATATTACTGAAAAACATCAGCAGCTACTGAATTGAAAAAAAAAAGGTATTCCAGCAACTTACCATTAAGTATGCAGGTTAGTTTAAGTCGTAATATTTCCAGGAATGAACACAAATTCACATTTTTGAATGTCATAGTTTCTTCGAAGTCACAGATCATCGTCACCAAATTCACCTTCATTCACCCACACCACTCTTGTTCTTCTGAAATCATCTACACACTATGACTGCCAAGTGTCACTTCAAACACAAGCACTTCAAGCGACCAGGACAGCACGAAGAATAGCTACAATAACGAGGCATTAAATGCACTTAAAATGTAAAGAATTGGCCAGGGGCCCCCCTACGATAATATAGTCAAACAGTGAATAGAAGAAAAACAGTGACTACAGCAAGAGTTGGACTTTATATATCTTTGTAGCCTTCTAGCAACAAAATAACTTCAATTTTGAACTTAAAAAATAATTTATTGTTACAAAATGTGTTCACCTACAAAATGTGGGGACAAAAAAAATGTTCCTCTATGTTTATTATTCTGTAGTTTATGATAGTCATTTATTTTATGTCTGTCCGTTTGTCTATCTATCTATCTATCTATCTATCTATCTATCTATCTATCTATCTATCTATCTATCTATCTATCTATCTATCTATCTATCTATCTATCTATCTATCTATCTCTCTCTCTCTCTCTCTCTCTCTCTCTCTCTCTCTCTCTCTCTATATATATATATATATATATATATATATATATATATATATATATATAGATAGATAGATAGATAGATAGATAGATAGATATACTTATCTATCTAATCTAATCTTAGCTTATCTATCTATCTATCTATCTATCTATCTATCTATCTATCTATCTATCTATCTGTCGACTGTCTGTCTGTCTATTTTTCTTGATAACTATCAAGCTAGCTTTATACAGACAGACAGACAGACAGACATCTATTTTTCGGTCTGTTTTACGTAGCTGTCCATGTATGCATCTATATTTACAGTTCTACATTTCTCTGTGTCACGTATCAATTGAACAAGAGCTCCTGTAACATATTCTAGCACTTCCAACAAGGAGAGTACTGTGACACTCTGATAGTCATTTCTCTTCTGTCAGTATGCCTGATTTATAGACACTTGTTTCCTTAAAGACGAGACATTTAGAGCCTCCAGAAAAAAAACGCCTAAAGTGTCACGACTTTTGTCTAGCTACAGAACTAATGACCTAGAACAGAGCTTCTCAAACTTTTGATCCCCAAATACCCCATTACTTATATTGTTCATTTGCTAGTTTCATTTCCCGTCATTTGTTTAGAACCAGTAATACTCCCAAGGTTGTTTTGTTTTGACAAAGTTGATCTCAACTCACTCTGTCTGGGGGGATTCTTTAACACGCTTTTTTTGTCCCACTTCTCATTCTCGAATCAATTTTGCAAAATTATTAATAGTGGGAGACAATACATAAATTAATTTAAAAAATGAACCAATTAGTCAATCAATATATATAATTATATATTTATATGGCAGTGATTGTGCAGTGCTTCCCCGTATATAAGCTTTGTTTTGTTTTTACTAAAGCATTTTAATATTTTTTGTTCTTGTACAGAGTAGGCATCCTGACAGTCCTAGCTCACAATAGTCTCCCAGCCAGCTCAAGATTAACAGTAACAATAAAAGAATACTATATTTGTAAAAAACGTTCGTACTGAAAGTGAGGACAAACTAGATTTCTATTTTCATCGATCTATATCTATACGAATGCTATTGATGCCTTTGAAAAAAAAAATTATTAATTGTATAGTGTTAAAACGTAAAAAAGGAAAAAAGAAAAACAAACTTTGACTTCTTCAAAACATTTCACTATGACCGGAGCGCCTTTACAATGGGAATGTAAAGAGAAGTAGAACCCTGATTTTCAACGAACATATTATTTAGATAGATATAAATATATATATATATATATATAGAGAGAGAGACAGACTATAAATTACTGACGAGATAAGGAGACACTATTGAGACAGACGCACATTTACAAGACATATGTCTCAATTCTGTTCACTTAAAAATACAAAATCAAAGTTTTAAAATGAAACCGTCCACACAAGTCATCTCAAGACTGAAAAGCTTATTTAAAAAAAAAAAGGCTTAAGATAACAATCCCTGGCTCAGCAAGAAGAACTTCGAACCACATCCCCGTGAGCACATCAAGATGTTCAGAGAACTGTAGATCTATTATATATATATATACACTTTACACGGACAAATCAAAGCCAACACACTTGGCACAGTGGTGAAGACTCACCAGCACACTACAATTGCTCTCTGATTTCCTCTTTGGATTGAAACACACGTCTATGAAGCACACACTAGCTAAAACTACACACATCATAACTACACAGTCATATAGCGAGAGAGCGCTGAGAGGGGTGAATAAGGCCAGGAAAAAAAAACAACCTACGTCATATGCTAATGAGCCAACGTAGTATCTTCCCCCCCCCCCTTATGTCTGAGGTTCACAAAAAATCATTAAAACAGAATGTAAACGTAAAGTGTAACTCAATTCTCTGCGACCAGATAGAAAGCAACTGGTTGGTCAGCGTCACCCGAACAGGACGTCACCTCTCTCCTCTCCCTCTCTCTCTCTTAGTTTAGCATTTTCACCCTACCCCCCCCCCCCCTCCCATTTCGTTTTCCTGGCACGAGGTCACCCTGACATGCTGATAGGCACAGACGACGAACAGGGGAACCGGTTCCCCGAAGTTGTGTTCAAGGGATAAAAATACAAATGAACAAGGTGAGTGAGAGATGTTCTAAAAATAGCTTCGGTGGTTTCCAGTTCGTCAGCTGATTTGGACCGAAATAACTGGGGACTCGGGCTGGGCGATACTTGCACCGAATCGATTGCCGGCGTCAACACCAGATCGATACGAGCGTTTACGGTTGACATTATAACTCGATGACCCGCTACAGTTCTGCTCGTCCGCATCTTGTTAGTACATCTAGATATGTAATGACTATCAAAAAATAAAAAAAAAAAGAAATACGAATTCAATTTGTTGTTCTATTGATGTATGTGTGCATTTTTTAAAAAATAAAATTCTCAATAATATTAAATTATGGAAATTGTGTTTTTGTAGATAGTTTTTTTTTTATAAAATAGAGTAGGTTGTAGAGAAATAAAAAAACGATTTTAAGGAAGCAAAGCACACAAACACACACACAGAAACACACACAGATAAAATCACACAGAGGATGGTGGTCTCGTTGTTTATGTGTTCACTTCAGGCTGTCGGCGCGATAGTCCCGAGTTCAAACCTCGCCCGCTTTCATCCGCATCTGTCCAGGAAGTTATGGCTAGTAGGAGACGTCCTTGAACTTCCTATTCAGCAAACAGAGGGGTCAAGGTTGGTCAGAGGACTTTGTAGGGAGTAAGACGTCGGACTAAATGTGTCTGTTTATGATGTAGCAAGTGCCCGAATATTTAGGCTACTGCGCAGTAACTGACTAGTCTTACTTTTACTGCGGGTAATTGTCATTAGTGTTTGTGTTTTTGTTCTGGTTTCTATAACACTATTTTTTTCCATGGGCAGGTTGTTAGCCTATCGCACAACCCCTGTGTCCCGGGGAGGGGGATGCACCTTTCGTCTGGGCAGAAAAATATAGAAGTGCAGATCTTAGAGAGGAAGTGGAGATGGATTGGTCACACCCTTAGAAAAGATACCAGCAACAGAGCTAGGCAAGCCTTAGAGTGGAACCCCCAGGGAACAAGACGCAGAGGAAGACCAAAAAGAACATGGCGACGCAGTGTACTAGAAAAGGCCGAGAGGACCGGGAAGAGCTGGGAAACCATCAAAAAACTAGCAAGAGACCGTGGAGAGTGGATGTTTTTGTCGAGGCCCTATGTTCCATGAGGAACTCAAAGGAGTGATGATGATGATGATGAATTGTCATTAGCGTTATCCGTACAGTAACTAGAATGAGCATCACTTTTTAAAAATACATTTTGTAAGAGCGTTTATTTACTCTTAATAATGATAGACTTAAAACAAAAACATGGATTTTTTTACATGGCCCCCCTCCCCAAAAAATCCTGGTATAGCTTATGTATTAAATGTATATAAAATTCTAATGCTAGGCCTATGGATCCAGACTTAAAGACGGTGCGCAAAATGTTCCTAAACGTCTATTTAATCATTTAACTTTTTAATACTCCGTCAGGTCACTACGGAGAAAATCCAATGGAACTCCAACTTCTACGCGTTTTTCTATTGTGTCATTTCAAAGGTTTCATATTATTAGTTTCTCACTTTGTAAGCGATGAACTAATTCTCTACACTACGTATAAAGGGAACTAATTCAACTTATTTCCCCACACCAATTTCTTTTCCTTGTTCTATATTAAATACAATAATTCACTACCAATAATTATTAAAATTGCGGTCTTTTATTACTTTTAAATTGATACCTGTTCTAGGTACAAGAAATAATTGTGCAATTTATTGTCAGTTTCAAACTTTTAAGCAACGACCTAATTTCTCTAAGTATCACATTCACCTATCCCTTAGTCGGTTGGATACAAAGTCTAAAGGGGAATAATTAAGCTGTTACCGCCACATCTGTCAACTATAATTTATTATCCTTGTTCGATAATAAATATACAATAATTAATTAACGATAGCTAATTAACTTTATTAGCGGCTCCCGTAAGGGGAAGAAGCCGCTATTAGGTTTGTGCAAAATGTCCGTCTGTCCGTCTGTCCGTCTGTCACACTCAGATCTCGAAAACTAGAAGAGATATGAAAAATATTATTTCATCATTAAATGCGGCTTGAAAAGTTTAGGTGCAACGGCTACTTTTGGTTTTCTAAAAGCAAACCGTTTAATTTATAAAATTAATTATGCAAGCGATTTTTTCATAAAAATACACCAATTCTAAAACAATTACGTCACACAAATAGTAAGGGAGGCAATGTTACAATATGCTAACAAAGGTGGACGATTTCTGTGTATTTTCAGTATCACTAAGTCAAATATATTTTTAAAATGTACAGGAAATATTTACAACAAATATAAATAATAGTTAAAGATGTTTTTTCTGGTCAACTAGATAAGAAGATAAGATAAGATAACTAGCTGCTAAAATTAAAAGAAAACATTTCTGTTTGTTTATAAAGGCTAATAATGCATTTTGTATGTAAATATCACGCACATTTTTTAATGGAATTTTATGCAGCGATTTTCGTGCAGTCGCGTAACGTCGCTACATGACCAGGTGCTAAACCAATTCCTTAAACTTTTTTTAAAAATCAGATTTTATTTATTTTTTCTTTAGTGCCCCATCCGAATAAAAGAAGCTTATTTTTGTGCGTTTTGTCTGTTGGTCGGTCTGTCCGATTATATTAAAAAAACTAGAACTCTAAAAGCTATTGAAATCTGATTTACACTTTAATGTTCCTCCCGTAACATCTCAATAGTTTTTAGTATCTAAAAATTGATTGTTCCGAATTTTTTCGTGCAAAACTAATCAACCCCAACAAATGTTTGTTTGCTATTCTAATTTATATTACATTCAATTTCCATGCTTAAACGTTGCAAAAACACATTATCAATAATATGTTGTTCCGTTTTTTATGTAAATAGCATATTAATGCTAACTCAAAAGCTCTATACTGACTTATATTTCATTAAGTGTAAAAATGTTCCGGATATTCTTTTATAAAACATGAATTATGCCTAATGATTGTTTGAAAATGCATAATTTACTAATATTACACTTATATTATTTGACAATGCGTCACTATAATTTGGTTATCAATATCAAATTGTTCCGTATTTTCATCTTTAAACAAATTTTAAAAATATCGACAATAGGTTGTTCAGGGCTTTAAAAAAAGTAATTTACTAGAATTGATTACTGAAAATTACTTTTTAGACATTTAATTTTTTCGCTAAAACATAACATAGAATTTTTGTAATCGATAAAGAAAGTTCCGGATTTTGTTTCTTACAAATCGTCGCCAGAAATTTCCGAATTTATTTAAAAATCTACTAACGCCAAATAATTGTTTGAACTCCCTCTTCTAATTAATAAACAAATAATCTTCTCATTTACGAAATAATGTTTTTACGGATTTTTATGAAAAATATTTTAACTCACTACTCTCTTACAGTACATTTAACTTTCTACCTAAAACATTAAAAAATCTAACTATCGTTATTATTATGTTCCGATTTTTAAGGAAAACAGAATCCAAACACCAAAGTAAGGTATGAAAATCTCTCCACATGGCTGTAGTACCTCTAATTTTTATACGAGACCATCCAAAAAATTTAATTAACGGTATTTCATTTATCTGAAATTCTCTTTTTCTTTTACTATTTATACAAACATCCGGAACAATCTATTATATAAACTTTTCAATTGTGTTCATACCTAAAAATTATTGCGATGTTTTGAAACGTAGAATAAAGGTTAATCAATTTTTTATAACTTTTAGTTGTTGTTTTTTTTATATGAAGATGACGGACAGACCGACTGACAGACAAAACGCAAAAACAATGCGGCTTTGATCCTTTTTAAATAAATTCTATTAGAACTCAGTGCACCAATGTCTATGAACCCTCGTTAAATATCTCGTGTAAATAAAGACATTTTTTTATGGTACCGGTACTAGCTTATTGTGAGGTAGTGGAATTTTTTTTCTTTGACGTCATATGAATGGACTTTTTAAATGTAATGTTAAAAGAACGCACTCGGTGCACCAATGTCTATTAACCCTCGAAAAATCGCTTGTATTAATGAAAACATATTTTAGTCTAACTAAGCAGTGTGACGTAGTGTTTTTTTTTCCCTTGACGTCATATGGAATGAATTCTTTAAAAGAAATATAAAAGAACGCACTCGGTGCACCAATGTCTATGAACACTCGATAAATAGCTCGTAATGATGAAGGCGATTTTTATTCTAGCTAGGCCGTGTGACGTAGTGTTTTTTTTCTTCCTTTGACGTCATATGGAATGAATTCTTTAAATGAAATGCTTAAAGAACGCACTCGGTGCACCAAAGTCAATGAACACTCGATAAATGGCTCGTATCGATGAAGGCGATTTTTAGTCTAGCTAGGCCGTGTGACGTAGTGTTTTTTTTCCTCTGACGTTATATGGAATTAATTCTTCAAATGAAATGAAAAAAGAACTTGGTATAGTAATGTTTATTAAGCCTCGTTATGTGACTCGCGTTTAAAAGATTTAGATCTAATCTAGATTTTTTAAACTAGATCTAGATTTTTATTACAGTATATCTAGATCTGGATTTATATTCTAATTAACATTATTTTAGAGTCTATATCTAGAATTTCTAGATCTAGTCTAGACTAAAATAGACTAGATTAAGATGTAGAATTTCAATTTCTAAACTTAAAGTGTAAAAAAAAAGTGTAGATTTTCATTTCCAAACGTTTTGATCAATATTGCAATGTTTTAATATACTAAAACTAATCTACTATTTTTTATTTAATTTAAATTTAAATTTACGGCAAATGAATCTTTGAAACATTATTACTTTTGACCATCGGATGGCTGCCTGGTCGTGCGGTTTTCGCGCTGGACTGTCGTTCAGATTTATGGATGGTCCAGTGTTCAAACCCTGCCCGCTCCCATCCCCCGTCGTCCTGCGGGAGGTTTGGACTAGGAAGTAATTATCTTCAACTCTGAAGGAACATCCGAAACATGTAAAACATTTTACATCAAAATTAAATCACCTCTTGAATATTATTTGCGATTATGCAGATCCGACAGGGATCCGACTTCGACGGGGGCCGCCTCTGAGTTTGTGTAACACAAACTCTCTTTGTAATCTTGTTTTTTTTATTCTTGTGTTGTCAGGTAAAAGAAATAATTGCGCAAAATTTCAGCTTGATCCGAGATTGGTTGTGGGAGAAATAACGTTTACCAACTTTTTAACCAGACAGACAGACAGACAGACAGAGTGAATTAATATAAACTTTGTAAATAAAAATTTTCTTGAAGATTTCTATGTTTAGATATAATTTTTTATTACGTCCATATAAAAAAAAATGTTTTGAGTCCCAAGGAATGTTAGGTAAAGTTAAAGATCCTCAGAAAGATTAGGTAAATTGACTATTCTAAAGAATGTCCATATATATGACAGGCCCTAATGCAGTTAAAGTAACAACGACCTAATGGCTAAAGTTTATTTTTTTTTATTTTGAGGTAATGTATTAGATTATTTTTATTAGCAACTCCAGTAGTTTCAAGTCTTCCTAAGAACTAGGTCAAGTCATATGTCCGAACCAAGTTCTAATCTTCACTGGGAGGCATTAGCTCTGAGGTCAAGCACCTTGTCTCTCTACTTCCCAGCAGGTCTATATGTGCCTTAGTAATACGATCTTTGACCAACATCTGTTACCTTCACCTATCCCTTAGTCTGTTGAACCGTTGGGGCACACACAAGATCTGTCGACCGTCTTTCTCCATTCCTCTCTATCTTTAGCTTTGGATAGAATTTCTTCCAACGACAGGCCTGTCCATACTTTTATTTTGTCTTCCTATCGCTTTCTCTGTCTGCTTCTGACCACAACATAATTGATGCGGTACTTAAGAGGCTGTTACTTTTATCATAAATGAAATACACCTTTAGAACTGCAGGCAAAAGTACACCTCCATTAACATCTCTACACCGCGCCGTCTACCTCGCCACGTGCTATTCACCCCGCCCCGCCGATGATTGAATGCTAAGAGAGACATTGCTCAATTACTTGAAATTTTTCAACCTACTAAGAAAAAATAAAACTAAAACATGGCGTCTTGCCGGAAGTCCTATACCCCTTAACCAGCTACGACTTCTGGGTGGGCTGAGCAACAGACAAAAAAAGTACTAACAGATAATGAAACAGAATAATGATGCGTAGAAAGGATTAAAAGAAAGGAGGGGGGGGGGATGGGGGGAGAGAGAGAGAAAAAAGGCAGAAAGATGTGTATATATAAGACCACCGTGAAATGTGTATCTATAAGACCACCGTGAAAGAAGTGTATCTATAAGACCACCGTGAAAGATGTGTATCTATAAGACCACCGTGAAAGAAGTGTATCTATAAGACCACCGTGAAAGATGTGTATCTATAAGACCACCGTGAAAGAAGTGTATCTATAAGACCACCGTGAAAGAAGTGTATCTATAAGACCACCGTGAAAGAAGTGTATCTATAAGACCACCGTGAAAGAAGTGTATCTATAAGACCACCGTGAAAGAAGTGTATCTATAAGACCACCGTGAAAGAAGTGTATCTATAAGACCACCGTGAAAGAAGTGTATCTATAAGACCACCGTGAAAGAAGTGTATCTATAAGACCACCGTGAAAGATGTGTATCTATAAGACCACCGTGAAAGATGTGTATCTATAAGACCACCGTGAAAGAAGTGTATCTATAAGACCACCGTGAAAGAAGTGTATCTATAAGACCACCGTGAAAGAAGTGTATCTATAAGACCACCGTGAAAGAAGTGTATCTATAAGACCACCGTGAAAGAAGTGTATCTATAAGACCACCGTGAAAGATGTGTATCTATAAGACCACCGTGAAAGAAGTGTATCTATAAGACCACCGTGAAAGAAGTGTATCTATAAGACCACCGTGAAAGATGTGTATCTATAAGACCACCGTGAAAGAAGTGTATCTATAAGACCACCGTGAAAGAAGTGTATCTATAAGACCACCGTGAAAGAAGTGTATCTATAAGACCACCGTGAAAGATGTGTATCTATAAGACCACCGTGAAAGAAGTGTATCTATAAGACCACCGTGAAAGAAGTGTATCTATAAGACCACCGTGAAAGATGTGTATCTATAAGACCACCGTGAAAGATGTGTATCTATAAGACCACCGTGAAAGATGTGTATCTATAAGACCACCGTGAAAGAAGTGTATCTATAAGACCACCGTGAAAGATGTGTATCTATAAGACCACCGTGAAAGATGTGTATCTATAAGACCACCGTGAAAGATGTGTATCTATAAGACCACCGTGAAAGATGTGTATCTATAAGACCACCGTGAAAGAAGTGTATCTATAAGACCACCGTGAAAGATGTGTATCTATAAGACCACCGTGAAAGATGTGTATCTATAAGACCACCGTGAAAGATGTGTATCTATAAGACCACCGTGAAAGATGTGTATCTATAAGACCACCGTGAAAGAAGTGTATCTATAAGACCACCGTGAAAGATGTGTATCTATAAGACCACCGTGAAAGATGTGTATCTATAAGACCACCGTGAAAGATGTGTATCTATAAGACCACCGTGAAAGAAGTGTATCTATAAGACCACCGTGAAAGAAGTGTATCTATAAGACCACCGTGAAAGATGTGTATCTATAAGACCACCGTGAAAGAAGTGTATCTATAAGACCACCGTGAAAGAAGTGTATCTATAAGACCACCGTGAAAGAAGTGTATCTATAAGACCACCGTGAAAGATGTGTATCTATAAGACCACCGTGAAAGAAGTGTATCTATAAGACCACCGTGAAAGAAGTGTATCTATAAGACCACCGTGAAAGATGTGTATCTATAAGACCACCGTGAAAGATGTGTATCTATAAGACCACCGTGAAAGATGTGTATCTATAAGACCACCGTGAAAGATGTGTATCTATAAGACCACCGTGAAAGAAGTGTATCTATAAGACCACCGTGAAAGATGTGTATCTATAAGACCACCGTGAAAGATGTGTATCTATAAGACCACCGTGAAAGATGTGTATCTATAAGACCACCGTGAAAGATGTGTATCTATAAGACCACCGTGAAAGAAGTGTATCTATAAGACCACCGTGAAAGATGTGTATCTATAAGACCACCGTGAAAGATGTGTATCTATAAGACCACCGTGAAAGATGTGTATCTATAAGACCACCGTGAAAGATGTGTATCTATAAGACCACCGTGAAAGATGTGTATCTATAAGACCACCGTGAAAGATGTGTATCTATAAGACCACCGTGAAAGATATGTATCTATAAGACCACCGTGAAAGATGTGTATCTATAAGACCACCGTGAAAGATGTGTATCTATAAGACCACCGTGAAAGATGTGTATCTTTAAGACCACCGTGAAAGATGTGTATCTATAAGACCACCGTGAAAGATGTGTATCTATAAGACCACCGTGAAAGATGTGTATCTATAAGACCACCGTGAAAGAAGTGTATCTATAAGACCACCGTGAAAGAAGTGTATCTATAAGACCACCGTGAAAGAAGTGTATCTATAAGACCACCGTGAAAGAAGTGTATCTATAAGACCACCGTGAAAGAAGTGTATCTATAAGACCACCGTGAAAGAAGTGTATCTATAAGACCACCGTGAAAGATGTGTATCTATAAGACCACCGTGAAAGAAGTGTATCTATAAGACCACCGTGAAAGAAGTGTATCTATAAGACCACCGTGAAAGAAGTGTATCTATAAGACCACCGTGAAAGATGTGTATCTATAAGACCACCGTGAAAGATGTGTATCTATAAGACCACCGTGAAAGATGTGTATCTATAAGACCACCGTGAAAGATGTGTATCTATAAGACCACCGTGAAAGATGTGTATCTATAAGACCACCGTGAAAGAAGTGTATCTATAAGACCACCGTGAAAGAAGTGTATCTATAAGACCACCGTGAAAGAAGTGTATCTATAAGACCACCGTGAAAGATGTGTATCTATAAGACCACCGTGAAAGAAGTGTATCTATAAGACCACCGTGAAAGAAGTGTATCTATAAGACCACCGTGAAAGAAGTGTATCTATAAGACCACCGTGAAAGAAGTGTATCTATAAGACCACCGTGAAAGAAGTGTATCTATAAGACCACCGTGAAAGATGTGTATCTATAAGACCACCGTGAAAGAAATGTATCTATAAGACCACCGTGAAAGAAGTGTATCTATAAGACCACCGTGAAAGAAGTGTATCTATAAGACCACCGTGAAAGAAGTGTATCTATAAGACCACCGTGAAAGATGTGTATCTATAAGACCACCGTGAAAGAAGTGTATCTATAAGACCACCGTGAAAGATGTGTATCTATAAGACCACCGTGAAAGAAGTGTATCTATAAGACCACCGTGAAAAATGTGTATCTATAAGACCACCGTGAAAGATGTGTATCTATAAGACCACCGTGAAAGATGTGTATCTATAAGACCACCGTGAAAGAAGTGTATCTATAAGACCACCGTGAAAGATGTGTATCTATAAGACCACCGTGAAAGAAGTGTATCTATAAGACCACCGTGAAAGATGTGTATCTATAAGACCACCGTGAAAGATGTGTATCTATAAGACCACCGTGAAAGATGTGTATCTATAAGACCACCGTGAAAGATGTGTATCTATAAGACCACCGTGAAAGAAGTGTATCTATAAGGCCACCGTGAAAGAAGTGTATCTATAAGACCACCGTGAAAGAAGTGTATCTATAAGACCACCGTGAAAGATGTGTATCTATAAGACCACCGTAAAAGATGTGTATCTATAAGACCACCGTGAAAGATGTGTATCTATAAGACCACCGTGAAAGATGTGTATCTATAAGACCACCGTGAAAGATGTGTATCTATAAGACCACCGTGAAAGATGTGTATCTATAAGACCACCGTGAAAGATGTGTATCTATAAGACCACCGTGAAAGAAGTGTATCTATAAGACCACCGTGAAAGATGTGTATCTATAAGACCACCGTGAAAGATGTGTATCTATAAGACCACCGTGAAAGATGTGTATCTATAAGACCACCGTGAAAGATGTGTATCTATAAGACCACCGTGAAAGATGTGTATCTATAAGACCACCGTGAAAGAAGTGTATCTATAAGACCACCGTGAAAGAAGTGTATCTATAAGACCACCGTGAAAGAAGTGTATCTATAAGACCACCGTGAAAGATGTGTATCTATAAGACCACCGTGAAAGAAGTGTATCTATAAGACCACCGTGAAAGAAGTGTATCTATAAGACCACCGTGAAAGAAGTGTATCTATAAGACCACCGTGAAAGAAGTGTATCTATAAGACCACCGTGAAAGAAGTGTATCTATAAGACCACCGTGAAAGATGTGTATCTATAAGACCACCGTGAAAGAAATGTATCTATAAGACCACCGTGAAAGAAGTGTATCTATAAGACCACCGTGAAAGAAGTGTATCTATAAGACCACCGTGAAAGAAGTGTATCTATAAGACCACCGTGAAAGATGTGTATCTATAAGACCACCGTGAAAGAAGTGTATCTATAAGACCACCGTGAAAGATGTGTATCTATAAGACCACCGTGAAAGAAGTGTATCTATAAGACCACCGTGAAAAATGTGTATCTATAAGACCACCGTGAAAGATGTGTATCTATAAGACCACCGTGAAAGATGTGTATCTATAAGACCACCGTGAAAGAAGTGTATCTATAAGACCACCGTGAAAGATGTGTATCTATAAGACCACCGTGAAAGAAGTGTATCTATAAGACCACCGTGAAAGATGTGTATCTATAAGACCACCGTGAAAGATGTGTATCTATAAGACCACCGTGAAAGATGTGTATCTATAAGACCACCGTGAAAGATGTGTATCTATAAGACCACCGTGAAAGAAGTGTATCTATAAGGCCACCGTGAAAGAAGTGTATCTATAAGACCACCGTGAAAGAAGTGTATCTATAAGACCACCGTGAAAGATGTGTATCTATAAGACCACCGTAAAAGATGTGTATCTATAAGACCACCGTGAAAGATGTGTATCTATAAGACCACCGTGAAAGATGTGTATCTATAAGACCACCGTGAAAGATGTGTATCTATAAGACCACCGTGAAAGATGTGTATCTATAAGACCACCGTGAAAGATGTGTATCTATAAGACCACCGTGAAAGAAGTGTATCTATAAGACCACCGTGAAAGATGTGTATCTATAAGACCACCGTGAAAGATGTGTATCTATAAGACCACCGTGAAAGATGTGTATCTATAAGACCACCGTGAAAGATGTGTATCTATAAGACCACCGTGAAAGATGTGTATCTATAAGACCACCGTGAAAGATGTGTATCTATAAGACCACCGTGAGTCTGTTAGTCAACGAATGTCGTACAAGCGCTTTGCTTTTTTTTTTCCCTCGATGTGATTTGTGGAAGTACTGCGTCTTCCAGACATGCGCACCACAGCAGACGTTTCCGTTGATCTCCTTGTGAGTATCCTTTAATGATTCGCGTCTGACACATACTTATCCTTTTTAATACTCTCTCTTCCTCACACATCCATCTGTCTTTCTCTGCCACCACTCTCCCCATTTAGTGAAGTATTTTCTTTTTGTTAATGGCGTAATGCTCAAATTGCCTTCAACGAAATTCTTTTTTACTCCCACCTTCTCTTCTTCTTCTTCTCTCTTTCTTTTTCTCTCTATCACTCTCTCTTACTTCTGTTTCCCTTCTCTCCCTCTGCTGTTGATGGTCGTTGGCTCGAACCACCCAACTGCTGGTAGACAACTAAACCGCTGCAGGCGAACCACCCAACTGCTGGTAGACAACTAAACCGCTGCAGGCGAACCACCCAACTGCTGGTAGACAACTAAACCGCTGCAGGCGAACCACCCAACTGCTGATAGACAACTAAACCGCTGCAGGCGAACCACTCAACTGCTGGTAGACAACTAAACCGCTGCAGGCGAACCACCCAACTGCTGATAGACAACTCAACCACTGCAGGCGAACCACCCAACTGCTGGTAGACAACTAAACCGCTGCAGGCGAACCACCCAACTGCTGATAGACAACTCAACCACTGCAGGCGAACCACCCAACTGCTGGTAGACAACTAAACCGCTGCAGGCGAACCACCCAACTGCTGGTAGACAACTCAACCGCTGCAGGCGAACCACCCAACTGCTGGTAGACAACTTCACCGCTGCAGGCGAACCACCCAACTGCTGGTAGACAACTAAACTACTGCAGGCGAACCACCCAACTGCTGGTAGACAACTTCACCGCTGCAGGCGAACCACCCAACTGCTGATAGACAACTTCACCGCTGCAGGCGAACCACCCAACTGCTGGTAGACAACTAAACTACTGCAGGCGAACCACCCAACTGCTGGTAGACAACTTCACCGCTGCAGGCGTACCACCCAACTGCTGATAGACAACTCAACCACTGCAGGCGTACCACCCAACTGCTGATAGACAACTCAACCGCTGCAGGCGTACCACCCAACTGCTGATAGACAACTCAACCACTGCAGGCGTACCACCCAACTGCTGATAGACAACTCAACCGCTGCAGGCGTACCACCCAACTGCTGATAGACAACTCAACTACTGCAGGCGTACCACCCAACTGCTGATAGACAACTCAACCACTGCAGGCGTACCACCCAACTGCTGATAGACAACTCAACCACTGCAGGCGTACCACCCAACTGCTGATAGACAACTCAACCACTGCAGGCGTACCACCCAACTGCTGATAGACAACTCAACCGCTGCAGACGTACCACCCAACTGCTGATAGACAACTCAACCGCTGCAGGCGTACCACCCAACTGCTGATAGACAACTCAACCGCTGCAGACGTACCACCCAACTGCTGATAGACAACTCAACCCCTGCAGGCGTACCACCCAACTGCTGATAGACAACTCAACCACTGCAGGCGTACCACCCAACTGCTGATAGACAACTCAACCGCTGCAGACGTACCACCCAACTGCTGATAGACAACTCAACCGCTGCAGGCGTACCACCCAACTGCTGGTAGACAACTCAACCCCTGCAGGCGTACCACCCAACTGCTGGTAGACAACTCAACCGCTGCAGGCGTATCACTTGTACAACTTGAAATGACTTAAAAAACTTCTTTGTGAACAAGACTACATGTAACTTTTAGAACAATATCAAGAAATTCAATTTGAGGTGAATCTAAATAAATGTAGTAGACCTTAGTAAATAATATAAAATGGTTTTCTGAACAAAATCCAACTCACTACAAAAACACATCTTTTCAGTTCGGCGTTCTGGAGTCGTCTCCCCTAAGACCGCTGACGACAATGTCGTCTTGCATCATTCACAACGACCAATCGCTAACCTCGTCCAACCGTCACCATAGAAACACACACACATACACTCCATATCACCCCTCTCTGTATATCTCTGAGATTATCTCTCCCTCTCTTTTTCTCCCACTTTATAGTATAATGGAGATACATTCGATTTAAGAGATGATTATTGTACCACTGGCCAAGAATCAAGCAAAACGCTAAAACAAAATACAAGTGATAGTGAAACAAGTGATAGGATCATAGCGTATTGAAACAAGTGATAGGATCATAGCGTATTGAAACAAGTGATAGGATCATAGCGTATTGAGAAAGTGATAGGATCATAGCGTATTGAGACAAGTGATAGGATCATAGCGTATTGAAACAAGTGATAGGATCATAGCGTATTGAGAAAGTGATAGGATCATAGCGTATTGAAACAAGTGATAAGATCATAGGGTATTGAGACAAGTGATAGGATCATAGCGTATTGAGACAAGTGATAGGATCATAGCGCATTGAAACAAGTGATAGGATCATGAATATTGAGACAAGTGATAGGATCATAGCGTATTGAGACAAGTGATAGGATCATAGCGCATTGAGACAAGGGATAGGATCATAGCGTATTGAGACAAGTGATAGGATCATAGCGTATTGAGACAAGTGATAGGATCATTGCGTATTGAGACAAGTGATAGGATCATAGCGTATTGAGACAAGTGATAGGATCATAGCGTATTGAGACAAGTGATAGGATCATTGCGTATTGAGACAAGTGATAGGATCATAGCGTAGTGAAACAAGTGATAGGATCATAGCGTATTGAAACAAGTGATAGGATCATAGCGTAGTGAAACAAGTGATAGGATCATAGCGTAGTGAAACAAGGGATAGGATCATAGCGTAGTGAAACAAGTGATAGGATCATAGCGTATTGAGACAAGTGATAGGATCATAGCGTATTGAGATAAGTGATAGGATCATAGCGCATTGAGACAAGTGATAGGATCATAGCGCATTGAGACAAGTGATAGGATCATAGCGTATTGAGACAAGTGATAGGATCATAGCGTATTGAGACAAGTGATAGGATCATAGCGTATTGAGACAAGTGATAGGATCATAGCGTAGTGAAACAAGGGATAAGATCATGAAAGCTAAAGCATGAAAAAGCGCTAAACAAATACAATAGGTAAAACTATTTCACAGATCTATTACAAAGTTCATTACAAGACTGATACACACTAAATGGATACAGATACACTTCGTATACTTTTTTTTTCTTCTAAAGTATTTTGTAAAATGTTGTTTTGTTTGAAATTGCAATTTCTTACCCTAACAATATATACGGATTAATTCGACCTTGTTCACAAAGCTTTCATTCGAGATGAACTGAACAATGTATCAATATAGTTCAATAGGTTAAGTGTCGTGTAAGCTCTTCTAATGCAGTAACCATTTTTCCAATACGCGAAATGCATGTTTATTAGCCGCCCCCAAAAGAGGAAAAGACGATCTTAATTTTGTGTGATCTGTCCGTCCGTCTACCCGTCCGTCTGCAACGTTTAAAACTAGAAAAGATATTGAAAATCCGACATCACGAAATTGCAATGTTAAATGATAACATAGAGCTGCGTGTGTCTTTTGGAAAAAAAAGATTTTGGTTACAGAGAGCATATACACATTCTTTTGCTTTTTGCATTGCACAAAGATTTGCTATTCCATGTCTCGGTGTGTTTGTTTCTTCACGCAGGGACGCGTGTTAGTTAAGGGGGTCTCTTCAGTTTGTAAGTCCATGTCTCGGTGTGTTTGTTTCTTCACGGAGGGACGCGTGTTAGTTAAGGGGGTCTCTTCAGTTTGTAAGTCCATGTCTACAGCAACAGTTTTCATTGTAGGAGCCCCACGTTGTGTCGCTCACGGAGTGGGGCCTACTTCATCTGAACTCCAGTAGTTGAAGAGCTCATCCCCTCCACTGCTCACACCACTTCACAGCTGAAAGTGAAGGGCTGAAGAGATTAGTGCTATCTAGGAGTACTCATGACACGTGGGACTGCTCAGCATCCTCCTCACACAGCACTTGACCAGTGCACGTGACGTACACTCGAGGTCAACCTGTTTCTAGTTTCTAATTATCTCTGAAACAGGGCTCCACTACACGAGTCCATCCACTAATATTTTAAAGAACAAACAATGTATTTAGTTAATTATATCAATGAACAATTTTATTTGTTTCGGGAATTTAATATTCATCTTATCTTTTCAATTAAACCTAGACTCGTTTTCACAAGTAATCATGACGTACTATACTAAATACACAAGTATTGTAGATTTAAACGATAAACTTAATAATCTCTTAATGGGTAAATAAACTTCAATATGGCAAACTAAATTTAAAAATGGGCTAACAACAGAGGAGCTTAGAAAATTTGATTCTGCAGTGCTAAAATTGCCTGGTCGTGCGGTTTGCGCTGGACTGTCGTTCAGATTTATCGATGGTCCCGGGTTCAAACCCTGCCCGCTCCCATCCCCCGTCGCCCTGCGGGAGGTATGGACTAGGTCACTAGGAAGTAATTATCTTCAGCTCTGAAGGAACACCCGAAACATGTAAAACAAAACAAAACAAAAACTTATCCTGTAACTTGAAAGCATGACAACACTACACCGGATTCACCACAAAGCTTTTTTTTTTCCAACCATTATTAATTTAATACAATTATTATTATAATATATATTATATTATTACCTATATATAGATTAGTCTCGTACATTTTTAAACACAAAAATCTTTTCATAGCAAACTATTCATTCATCCTCAGTGTTATATAGGCATGTGCCAGATTTCCATTCAAAATGACATCATCAAAAAAATCTATGTCTTTATTCATTTCTTGGCACCTTCCATATAAGGATAAAAGCATCAGTTTCTTGTCACGATTTTGTAATGTGTGACTAGAAGTTTTGAATTTCATACTATAGACCCAGGTTTATCTTCACTGTATACCCAGGTTTATCTTCACTGTAGACCCAGATTTATCTTCACTGTAGACCCAGGTTTATCTTCACTGTATACCCAGGTTTATCTTCACTGAGGTTTATCTTCACTGTAGACCCAGGTTTATCTTCACTGAGGTTTATCTTCACTGTAGACCCAGGTTTATCTTCACTGTAGACCAAGTTTATCTTCACTGAGGTTTATCTTCACTGAGGTTTATCTTCACTGTAGACCCAGGTTTATCTTCTCTGAAGTTTATCTTCACTGTAGACCCAGGTTTATCTTCACTGTAGACCCAGGTTTATCTTCACTGAGGTTTATCTTCACTGTAGACCCAGGTTTATCTTCACGTAGACCCAGGTTTATCTTCACTGTAGACCCAGGTTTATCTTCACGTAGACCCAGGTTTATCTTCACTGTAGACCCAGATTTATCTTCACTGTAGACCCAGGTTTATCTTCACTGTAGACCCAGATTTATCTTCCCTGTAGACCCAGATTTATCTTCCCTGTAGACCCAGATTTATCTTCACTGTAGAGCAATAACTACAAACCATAAAAGAAACAATGAGCATCAACTTAGATAACAAGCACCACAAGCACCAACCTAGAATCAATCTACCAACTAAATAACAAGCTACCAACCTAGATAACAAGCACCAACCTAGATAACAAGCTACCAATCTGGATAATAAGGTTCCTACCTAGATAACAAGCTGTCAATTTGGATAACAAGCTACCAACTAAATAACAAGCACCAACCTAGATAACAAGCTACCATGCTGGATAAGAAGGTTCCAACCTAGATAACAAGCTGCCAATTTGGATAACAAGCTACCAACTAAATAACAAGCACCAACCTAGATAACAAGCTACCATGCTGGATAAGAAGGTTCCAACCTAGATAACAAGCTACCATGCTGGATAAGAAGGTTCCAACCTAGATAACAAGCTGCCAATTTGGATAACAAGCTACCAACCTAGATGACAATCTATCAACTAAATAATAAGCACCAACCTAGATAACAAGCACTAACCTAGATAACAAGCACCAACCTAGGTAGCAAGCACCACCGTAGATAAAAACATACCATCTTTGATAAAAAGCTACCAACCTAGACATCAAACACCAACCTAGATAACAAGCACCAACCTAGATAACAAGCACCAACCTAGGTAGCAAGCACCAACCTAGATAAAAAGATACCATCTTAGATAAAAAGCTACCAACCTAGACATCAAGCATCAACCTAGATAACAAGCTACCAACTAATTAACAAGCACCAACCTAGATAACAAGCTACCAACCTAGATAACAAGCACCAACCTTAGATAACAAGCACCAACCTAGATAAAAATCTACCAAGTAGATAACAAGCACCAACCTAAATAACAAACTACCAACGAAATAACAAGCACCAACCTAGATAACAAGCATCAATCTAGATAACAAGCACCAATGTAGATAATAAGCACCAGCCTAGATAACAATCAAGCAACTTAGATAACCAGTTATCTAGGTAACAAACTACAAATTTATACACACAAAACCCCCCACCAATCTTAAAAAAAGAACAACCCAGCAACCTAGGTAACAAGTCCCTCTAGGTAAAGTATTGTTACGATCTTCTCTATCAGGCCTTCTGCAAACACTGCCCAACAGCACAACACGTCTAAAACATCAACTTGACAACAAGAGCTTCAATAAACAAAGTGGCGGTTTATTTACAATTACATCAACAACAGCCAATAAACACAATTGGCTACGGTAACTTCAAATGTTTTGCTACACTACAGAACTGCCCAACTAATCACAAGTCTCTCTAGCTCGTACAGCTACATTTTCGAGGACTCACTTCGTAGCACACAGTCCTTTCTGCTTGCTGTCCTGGACTCTACTGTCCTTTCTAACACACTGTCTCTCGTCTGTAAAGGCTTTGTGGTCACATGACCATAACATTGGTCATATTGCGTGCATTAGTAGTAATGTCCCTTGTTCACCAGCCCTTGACCTGTGTGATTGGCCTGAATCATGTGTGTCAGTAGGCCGCACAAACATTAACCCTTTCAGTCCGCCACTAGGGTTATAGCATTGCCCCCTTCTCAGATTTGTCCGTCCCGGACAAAATCTACCTCACGACATGGGCGTTGGAGGTTTATCGACGCAGGTGGGGGTCTATCAGTGGGAATGGCAGTGGGCCTGTATTGCCATCTCGATGGGGTCATCTTCATTGCTGCCTGTGTATGTCTTTTTCTCCTGCACCAGTTGGTCTTACTTTGGTTGAGAGGACGTCGTGCACGTTGCCTGGTCTTTCCGTCAGTCGCCGCCGATCGCAGCCTCGTGGCTAGTAGCGGAGCACTTGATGTCATGGCAGTGGGCATCAAGACCGTTGGTCTTACACGTTGCTTCAGCAGGCTTTCTCGATGCGCCGTAGGCCCCCAGGAGGCCCGGTTGTCAGACACGGCAAAATCTTCAAGCGTGTCTGGAAGACATGTCTGTGGGGCACGTGGGTAACGTACTGTGTGTACAAGTCCATCTGCTGCACCACCATCAGCGCTTCTCTTGCTGATACTGGTATCAGGACAAACGTCGGTTTGGTCAAGACTTTGTTGGCAAGACTTCCGGTGCTCGTACTCTCCCTGCCAGGCGGCCCTGTCAGTACAGTACTTGCTGAACGGCTGGGTACAGGCAGGAATCACGTTGACTTGATCAGATCTGTGCTCAGCGCTGTCACAACAAATGTCAGGATTCTTGTCGTAGGAGCCAAGCTTGCATGGCTCGCTATCACAGTCATAGACAGCGCTACCATCAACAGCTTCTCCATTGAGTAACGGATTGTTTATACCTCTTGACATGGTAGCCATCTGGTCGTCAGTCTTGTTCATCACGGTATCAAACGTTTCATCAGTCTTGTTCAGCGATGTACTGGTACCTATCTGGTCTACTTTGGCACAGGTCTCTTTCTGAATGTCACCGTTGATCACCTTCTGGAAGCCAGCCAACATCTGTTCTTGAAAGGTGATCAAGAGCTCTACAACATCGGGTTCTAACTCGAACAGGTAGGTGCCCGGATCTTCACCATCGTCCAGCAAGGCTTGTCGAAGGCGTTCTTTAAGAGTTTCATGGTTTCTTTCAAAGCATTTCAGTCCACGACATCGAAGCTCTTGTTTCAATTCTTTTAGATCAAGTTCAGCAAGCAGTTTCACAGAAGCCATAAGAAATCCCACTTCAAGACACCAGTGTTACGATCTTCTCTATCAGGCCTTCTGCAAACACTGCCCAACAGCACAACACGTCTAAAACATCAACTTGACAACAAGAGCTTCAATAAACAAAGTGGCGGTTTATTTACAATTACATCAACAACAGCCAATAAACACAATTGGCTACGGTAACTTCAAATGCTTTGCTACACTACAGAACTGCCTAACTAATCACAAGTCTCTCTAGCTCGTACAGCTACATTTTCGAGGACTCACTTCGTAGCACACAGTCCTTTCTGCTTGCTGTCCTGGACTCTACTGTCCTTTCTAACACACTGTCTCTCGTCTGTAAAGGCTTTGTGGTCACATGACCATAACATTGGTCATATTGCGTGCATTAGTAGTAATGTCCCTTGTTCACCAGCCCTTGACCTGTGTGATTGGCCTGAATCATGTGTGTCAGTAGGCCGCACAAACATTAACCCTTTCAGTCCGCCACTAGGGTTATAGCAGTATAGACTTACAGATTATAGACTATTGTCATTCTGTAAACCTTTGTTCAATTGTAAATCTTATAAATCTTATATCTTATAAATGAGTATTTCAAACTGTGTTGACAATAGACATCTATAAGTATTTCAAACTGTGTTGACAATAGAGATCTATAAGTATTTCAAACTGTGTTGACAATAGAGATCTATACGTCTTTCAAACTGTGTTGACAATAGAGATCTATACGTATTTCAAACTGTGTTGACAATAGAGATCTATAAGTATTTTAAACTGTGTTGACAATAGAGATCTATAAGTATATAAGTATTTCAAACTGTGTTGACAATAGAGACCTATACGTATTTCAAACTGTGTTGACAATAGAGATCTATACGTATTTCAAACTCTGTTGACAATAGAGATCTATACCTATTTCAAACTGTGTTGACAATAGAGATCTATACGTATTTCAAACTGTGTTGACAATAGAGATCTATACGTATTTCAAACTGTGTTGACAATAGAGATCTATACGTATTTCAAACTCTGTTGACAATAGAGATCTATAAGTATTTCAAACTGTGTTGACAATAGAGATCTATACGTATTTCAAACTGTGTTGACAATAGAGATTTATAAGTATATAAGTATTTCAAACTGTGTTGACAATAGAGATCTATACGTATTTCAAACTGTGTTGACAATAGAGATCTATACGTATTTCAAACTGTGTTGACAATAGAGATCTATAGGTATTTCAAACTCTGTCGACAATAGAGATCTATAAGTATTTCAAACTGTGTTGACAATAGAGATCTATACGTATTTCAAAGTGTGTTGACAATAGAGATCTATAAGTATTTCAAACTCTGTTGACAATAGAGATCTATAAGTATTTCAAACTGTGTTGACAATAAAGATCTATACGTATTTCAAACTGTGTTGACAATAGAGATCTATACGTATTTCAACTGTGTTGACAATAGAGATCTATAAGTATTTCAAACTGTGTTGACAATAGAGATCTATACGTATTTCAAACTGTGTTGACAATAGAGATCTATACATATTTCAAACTGTGTTGACAATAGAGATCTATACGTATTTCAAACTGTGTTGACAATAGAGATCTATACGTATTTCAAACTCTGTTGACAATAGAGATCTATACGTATTTCAAACTCTGTTGACAATAGAGATCTATACGTATTTCAAACTGTGTTGACAATAGAGATCTATACGTATTTCAAACTGTGTTAACAATAGAGATCTATACGTATTTCAAACTCTGTTGACAATAGAGATTTATACGTATTTCAAACTCTGTTGACAATAGAGATTTATACGTATTTCAAACTGTGTTGACAATAGAGATCTATACGTATTTCAAACTGTGTTAACAATAGAGATCTATACGTATTTCAAACTGTGTTGACAATAGAGATCTATACGTATTTCAAACTCTGTTGACAATAGAGATCTATACGTATTTCAAACTCTGTTGACAATAGAGATCTATACGTATTTCAAACTGTGTTGACAATAGAGATCTATACGTATTTCAAACTCTGTTGACAATAGAGATTTATACGTATTTCAAACTCTGTTGACAATAGAGATTTATACGTATTTCAAACTCTGTTGACAATAGAGATCTATACGTATTTCAAACTGTGTTGACAATAGAGATCTATACGTATTTCAAACTGTGTTGACAATAGAGATCTATACGTATTTGAAACTTCTGTGCCTCCCCCCCCCCTTTTTTTTTAAATGTTGAAAGTTTGTTAACAATGGCAGCCACTTGATCTTTTTATTCGGGGGGGGGGGAAGGGGCTGTCAACTTTCAAATACCAACAGAAGTGACGCAACAGAAACATATTACCACGTGTTCACAGCTTCAAGTGGGAAGGTCTAGGACGTTGGCAAAGTCATACCATTTGGTTGCACGCTCAAGAAATTTGGTTGCAAGGTTGCGTTAATAGGTCAGGTTGCTGGTTGCAATGTCACTTGATTGCAAGGGGTTGTAACTGGCAATGTCAGGTTACAAGGTTGCAAGTCAGGTTATTTAGTTGCAAGGTCAGCTCATTTGAATGCAATGTTACATTATTTTGGTTGCAAAGGTCTGATTTGTTGCAAGGTCGACCTATTTGATGCAAAAGTAGGGCACTTTGGTGGCAATTAAGTCTAATTTGGTTTCGCACACATAATCTACAATTCATTGGGTGGAAATCATGTCCAAATTGTAGTCTCAGGTGGTAATGAAATCTATCACACTTGAAGATGTTTAAACATAAAATAGTCAAAACATTTATCAAAATATTGTTGGTAGAATGTAGGACCATAGGCGTCACTAAAGTGGTGGTCACCCGGTGCGGTCAGGTGCGATGCGAAAAATAATTTCTCATTGGCTTATTCTTTTGGTAAAACCTAATAAATTGAGCTAATTCCCTACTGCCATTGATTGTTAGATAACTGTAAAATATAAATTGCCGGTATTATTTTAAATGTTAGTTTCTTTTGACAATTTTCAATAGTTTGTACATGTATTAGAATGCTGGAGATACAAAATAGGGTGTTAAAGTTTTGGACATTTTGATGAGATTTCAACCAAAATTATTTTAATTAGAAAAAACTTAAGGCAATATTGATTTATATATTAATTGTACACAAACATCTTCTAGCCACTGAAATAAAAAAAAAAAAGACAAAACTTTTCTATTGCGAAAGTGCATTTTGTCATTGAGTTTCATCCCATTTAGGTTGTCATCTGTTGAGGCCGCACCCCCTAGATCACTGTAGAACTATACAATATATTTTTTGTATAGCATTCTGATTTTTTTTAAATATATATTTTTTATTATTATTTACCTCACAACTAAATAGCCATAATGCCCAGCGCATACATGTCTCACACCAACACGACTGCTTTTAGCTTTGCAGTCCAATAGTTGGCTAGAAAAATAAGTGGATTTATGTGTTTTCAAAAGGGAAGATCTATTTATCTTATCATTTCACTCGAATTGAGATGATGATGATGATGATATTGTAGGTAGTGATGATGATGGAAATGATGAATGATGTGAAAGTGTTTGATAATAAGAATTTGAAACGTTAAACAGATGATGATGATGTTTGAAATGATGATGTTTGAAATGATGATGTTTGAAATGATGATGGAAATTATGTTGATTGATGAGTGCTGAACATGTTTTAATGCTAAGAATGAGTAAATTTGAAAAGAAAAATAATTAGGACAAATTTATTTTTTTTTAATTTTTATTTTTGTATCTTTAATGAATTCACCAATGAAACAACAACAACACACATATATCATGACACGTTTCTCTGACACATGATGCCATCTCAGTGACTTGACACATCTACTTCTACTCTGGAAAACATGGGGAGGACACACGCAGTAGGAAATCAACTGAAATAATGCTAAAATTAAATAACGGGGACAGTCGAATACCACTAACAATGAAACACCGTCGTTTCGGGAAATCCCGTTCAGATGCGCATGTTTTCAACACAATTTAAAAAAAAAGAACACCCTCGTTTCGGGAAATCCCGTTCAGATGCGCTTGTTCTCAACACCGCTAAATTGTAGTACAACATAGTTTTGGGAAATCCCGATTAAATGCGTGTTTATTGTCACCAACCAAAAAGATCATCATAAAACAAAATATGTCTGACAAATTGACTGTCGATGAAAACAAATCCTGTTCTTTGTTATTCCAAAAGTCAAACACTGGTAAATAATCCTTATTTAGCAACATATTCATGAACATAAATATGATAATAACATTTACAAGGATAAAGTAACTTCATATTAAAACAAAATAGTTTTAATAAAAAAAAGCTATAATTACAAAAAGTAAAAAAATGGCGGGATCTAGTTATTGTATAATATATTAGTTTCATTATGTATAAATATCTGCTTGTTCTCACGGCAACAAAACATCAAATGGAGTAAAATACACACACACAAATAAATATTTCTGTACGGGCAAGTCTCGTCCCGTGCTGCGTAACGTGTGACCTCATTCTAGCGCAATGTCGTATTACGAGAATATCAATATATAGACAATTTATTGTCATGTCAATTGAAAGATGTATGTGTGTCACTGCCAAGTCAATTCACAGATGTATGTGTGTCACTGTCACGACAATATTTCAATGTATCTGTGCTACTGCCATTCTAATTCTTTGATGTTTATTTACTATTGTCATCATGTACGCAATTTTTCCTGTCAATATTTAAAAGAATAAGATCTAATGCAATACCATAAAGGACAAACCTGAAGGGTTTCAACATACATTTCATGTCTTCACATTAATTAGTTCTTGTATCAACCAGAAATTATTCCAATATTTTTGAAGACTTGATGTTCACTTTTACGCTTGAACTATTTATTATTGTACACATATTTGCCTAATCAACAATTTAACACCTTCCCACATCCTTTACACTATTAAAAACCTGCTGTTAGCTATAGCAAAAAAAAACAACACAAATCTAATAGCATGGTAAATTATGTGTGACATTCTCCACCTGCGAACGAATACAAAATTCTTTTTTTTTTATTGTGCCTTTTATTATACAGATAATGGTATTTAGAAAATCGCATGTTTCCAAGCAATATGGTATTAAATAAAAAATTTAAATCGAGAATTCTAACTTTAGTTGCACGAGTTTGGTCACACATTACGCAAGATAAAAGAAAAAAACAAACTTTGTAAGTTGTGCGGATTCAAAGGGAGATAATTCATCAATTAATGTGTAACTCGCAGTTGTCGTTCGTTTCTCTACGCCTCATTGAAGCGAAAAGATTAATGATGCTTACATTCAAAAAACAAACAAACCAGAAACAATCATAAAAATAATAAAACTAATGTATTCAATCTCTGAATACAATATCATCAAATATCAAATTAAAATTGAAATACGAATGCTTATAATATTTTAGCGTATTCAGACAAGTATGATAACAATAACATAAACATATATTTCAAACAAATACAACCTAGGAGAACAAAGGCAGCAATACAGCCCAGATATATTTCCCTCAGAGTATTTGTGGCAGAGAGTCTTGCAACAGTCTCAGACCTACTGGCGAAGAGGGGCAACTGAAAACAATGTCTAACACTGGCCACTGGCTGACTCACTCCACCCAACCAGAAACTAGAAAACAATGTCTAACACTGGCCACTGGCTGACTCACTCCACCCAACCAGAAACTAGAAAACAATGTCTAACACTGGCCACTGGCTGACTCACTCCACCCAACCAGAAACTAGAAAACAATGCCTAACACTGGCCACTGGCTGACTCACTCCACCCAACCAGAAACTAGAAAACAATGTCTAACACTGGCCACTGGCTGACTCACTCCACCCAACCAGAAACTAGAAAACAATGTCTAACACTGGCCACTGGCTGACTCACTCCACCCAACCAGAAACTAGAAAACAATGTCTAACACTGGCCACTGGCTGACTCACTCCACCCAACCAGAAACTAGAAAAAAGGGAAAAAAGATGTCGAGACAAGGGAGGGGGAGGGGGAGAAAATAAAACTTATTATGAGCAGGGGATAGGAAAGAGGGGGGGGGGAGTGTATAGAAAGAAGGGGTGGGGGGTGTAGTTGCAGGTTGAGTCATGAGAAGATCTGATAATAGCATACATTTCTGTTCTAACATTTCTCTGGAGTCAAACAATAGATATCCCTTACATTGTAAACATAGGGGGGAAAAAACAAATACAACAAAAATGTTAAGTAGTATAATAAAAGTATAATAACGGTATAAAAAATCGAAATAAAAAGTGTATTTAAAAAACGAAACAAAACATAAAAATATTGAGGTAAAACAAATCAGCAATTTTATTTAGCCTTCTTAAAAAAACAATGGAACCAAAGGATGTTTGATAGGAAATTGTGATGCCATCACACGTGAGTAATTGCCATTTACAGGAAGTCAGCAATACAAGAAAAATAAGAGAACAAGGATAATGTATATTTATATTAATTTTATATGAATATCTCTGGGTTGAATTTATCTAAAATTTTACAACTGTCACAGCCATTTCTATTGATGTAATGCAGAGAAATAATTATATTATTTTTGTCTTTTGAAAAATTTTAGCAACAATTTTAAAACAGTAAAAAGTGGAAGTAGATTTAGATCCATGGACTATTGATCTGTGTTATCTTGCAATGTCATTTTTAAGCAAACAGTTTTTGAAATGTGCTTGAATTTAATTTTTCAAATTTATTTCCCAAATTTTTCGGTTCTCGGTTGCCAGAAGGCCGTTTCGAAATTTGGTTCTAGAACTAAAAAAAAAGTAGATTTTATTTAGACATGATCATTCTTTTGTTTACTAATTAAAATGTTCAACAACAATTCATAGATTCTCTGATATAAAAAATAGTTTGGTTTTTATGTTTTGATTTGTTAAATATCTTCTAGTTGGTCCATCCTTTTAGTATGTGTTTTTGTGTTATCAACGTTTGTGTTTTTGTCTTGTCAACTTTTGTCTATTAGGTGTTGCCAACTTTTGTGCTTTGGTGTTGTCAACTTTTGTGCTTTGGTGTTGTCAACTTTTGTGCTTTGGTGTTTTCAACTTTTGTGCTTTGGTGTTGTCAACTTTTGTGCTTTGGTGTTGTCAACTTTTGTGCTTTGGTGTTGCAAACTTTTGTGCTTTGGTGTTGTCAACTTTTGTGCTTTGGTGTTGTCAACTTTTGTGTTTTGGTGTTGTCAACTTTTTGTGTTTTGGTGTTGTCAACTTTTGTGTTTTTATGTTGTCAACTTTTGTGTTTTTATGTTGTCAACTTTTGTGTTTTGGTGTTGTCAACTTTTGTGTTTTGGTATTTTCAACTTTTGTGTTTTGGTATTTTCAACTTTTGTGTTTTTATGTTGTCAACTTTTGTGTTTTGGTGTTGTCAACTTTTGTGTTTTGGTGTTTTCAACTTTTGTGTTTTGGTGTTGTCAACTTTTGTGTTTTGGTGTTGTCAACTTTTGTGTTTTGGTGTTGGCAACTTTTGTGCTTTGGTGTTGTCAACTTTTGTGTTTTGGTGTTGGCAACTTTTGTGCTTTGGTGTTGTCAACTTTTGTGTTTTGGTGTTTTCAACTTTTGTGTTTTGGTGTTGGCAACTTTTGTGTTTTGGTGTTGGCAACTTTTGTGTTTTGGTGTTGGCAACTTTTGTGTTTTGGTGTTGGCAACTTTTGTGTTTTGGTGTTGTCAACTTTTGCGTTTTGGTGTTTTCAACTTTTGTGTTTTGGTGTTTTCAACTTTTGTGTTTTGGTGTTGTCAACTTTTGTGTTTTGGTGTTGTCAACTTTTGTGTTTTGGTGTTGGCAACTTTTGTGCTTTGGTGTTGTCAACTTTTGTGTTTTGGTGTTGGCAACTTTTGTGTTTTGGTGTTGTCAACTTTTGTGTTTTGGTGTTGTCAACTTTTGTGTTTTGGTGTTGGCAACTTTTGTGTTTTGGTGTTGGCAACTTTTGTGCTTTGGTGTTGGCAACTTTTGTGTTTTGGTGTTGGCAACTTTTGTGTTTTGGTGTTGGCAACTTTTGTGTTTTGGTGTTGTCAACTTTTGTGTTTTGGTGTTGTCAACTTTTGTGCTTTGGTGTTGTCAACTTTTGTGTTTTTATGTTGTCAACTTTTGTGCTTTGGTGTTGTCAACTTTTGTGTATTGGTGTTGGCAACTTTTGTGCTTTGGTGTTGTCAACTTTTGTGTTTTGGTGTTTTCAACTTTTGTGTTTTGGTGTTGGCAACTTTTGTGTTTTGGTGTTGTCAACTTTTGTGTTTTTATGTTGTCAACTTTTGTGTTTTGGTGTTGGCAACTTTTGTGTTTTGGTGTTTTCAACTTTTGTGTTTTGGTGTTGGCAACTTTTGTGTTTTGGTGTTGGCAACTTTTGTGTTTTGGTGTTTTCAACTTTTGTGTTTTGGTGTTGGCAACTTTTGTGTTTTGGTGTTGTCAACTTTTGTGTTTTGGTGTTGTCAACTTTTGTGTTTTGGTGTTTTCAACTTTTGTGTTTTGGTGTTTTCAACTTTTGTGTTTTGGTGTTGTCAACTTTTGTGTTTTGGTGTTGTCAACTTTTGTGTTTTTATGTTGTCAACTTTTGTGTTTTTATGTTGTCAACTTTTGTGTTTTGGTGTTGTCAACTTTTGTGTTTTGGTGTTGTCAACTTTTGTCTTTTTGGTGTTGCCAACATTTCATTTGCCCCCAATTGTCCAACAAAAATTGAGTTCCGATTTATTTAATTAAAATCTTTGTCATCATCAGGACTTGAACTCATTTTTTTGAGAAGTGCTATTATGAACCATTTCTCAGAAAAAATAAAAATAAACTTGGTATATTAAAAACATATATTAATTAAAAACATATATTAATTAAACATATTTTGTACATTGTAAACAGCTTCTCAAATTTATTGTGTAAATAGTCCTTTAACATTTGTCCATAAACGTCGCAAATGGATGACCCTTTCATCTTTAAAACTAAATAGCTGAGAAGTTTTACAGAAGGAAAAACAAAAGGTCCAAGGTGTAATTTTTAAAAGATGAAAAAATAAAGCAGATTTGAGTTACACCCATGATGAAACAATTATATTGTACAAGCGCATAGGATTGTAAGGGGAATGATGATCAGAAAACAATGAAGATGAAAATAATGGTTATTTTTTTTAGGGTGGAAAATGGGGGGGGGGGGGGGCTAAAATCCAATGAAACAAATAGTTTCAGTAGTCACATTAAAAGGAAAAATAATTATAAAAAATAATTATCTTAAGGTAAACAAAATATTTATAATAATGATAACGATAAGATAACATAAAATACTTTTTATAAGATTACGAAGTGTACTGAGTTGGTAGGGAACAGGAAGGGAAGTAATTGTTGGAAGATATGAAGGGAGGTAATGGTTGATCCACTTTAAGGATTAAGTAGAGGTAAGTTACAAGAGAATTTGGGGGAAAAAAAGGGGGAAGGAATTTTTGAGGTTAATGGGTTTAAAAAAAAAGGGAAGTAATAGCAGAGAAAGTTGGGAACTAAAAAGATAAGCAACTGTTGATAAGTGTAATATTTCTTACTATTTTTTTTAAAGAATTATCCTTCATTTAAAAATAACATAAGATTTAACATTCGTTAGGTACAATGAAAATCAATAGTAATAAAGGTAATGGTATTAATAATAATAATAGCAATTGCAATCTCTGCAATGAAATACAATTTCAAACATTGAATATTACAAAATACGAGTGGGAAAATGTGGTAGGCAGTCCATGTATGAAAACAAATAAATAATTATACAATCACAACTTTGTATTGGCTTGGCTAGAAGTCACTATACATTATGGAGTAAATTATTCTGTTAGTATTCTCATTAACTTGTGTTAACATTTAGAGCAATAATTGTTACCAGTGGGGTATCATACCTTGCTACAGGACAGGATTTCTTATTTCCCTTGACACTATTCTTAGGTATAGTGTAAGCAGAAGTACAAAAGAAATAATTCTAAGAATAGCACACAACATATAGGTCAGTGGGATTCTCTATGTAGGTCATATGTGAGAAACACATTCTAAAAAATAATAAACAGCTAAAAAAAACTTCATGGCAATAGAACGAAATGTGACATTCCATCTTTCAAACCAAACAATCTCAAGCCTAAACTACTATCGCTATGTAAATAGAATAACAAATGTATTTATAACACTTCTTCTATGTCATCTGATATACAAAAAATATAAGGTCATAGGTCATATGTAGGAGAACATAGCAACATAACAGCCGGGAAACATTGACATTGAGCTAGAAAATAAAATTCAACCACAATATTGGTTTTTAATTAAGAAACAACAAAAACCTCTAATTACAAAGGGAGACAATTTGACAATTGACAGCAAGGAAAAAGTAGCCGAAATTGCCAGGTAACGATTTAGAGATAACATCTCACGCTAAAATATAGTCTGCTGCACGTTTTCATTGTAGCTTAAAATTATTATTGAGTTGTTCAACTAAATTTATTGTTTTATATCAAGTTTTGAGAAATATATATTATGTTTATTATTTACCACCATTAGAGCCTATTCACTTTTATTTTCGAGTTAGTGACTTTTAAGGCCAAGAGACTTACACACCGTATAGTCAAGAATAGTTCTATTTCTATTCTCCTTAAAAGAATATTTGTTCTGAAAACAAAAAACTGAAACAAAATCAATCTATGTTGAAAAACTACTTTCAATAACATAGGAACAGAAACAATATGCTCCATAAGCACTCAAGTTCTGTGTTTGGCTTTATTACATAATGTGATATTGAAGTAAAACGAAACATCTATACACATGCAGTTTTTACTCAAACAAAAATATGTAACATCTTCTCGTTCTGAACAAGACATGAACAAATATTATTTATATAGAATTATTTTATTTTTTTTTAAATCTGTTGATTTCCTGTCACATTGTACCTTTTTTTTATTGTAAAAGAATTGTACTATGGCCAGCGCAAAAAGGTGATTAAAAGGTGACTACTTCATCCCCCCCCCCCAATCACCTTTCAGCTCCTGTTAAGAATTAAAAATAGAGAAAAACAATCCAAGCGTGAGTGTAACTAAAACTGATAGGGCTCAGAACTAGAACCATCTGTTAGTAAGCAGAGTGCTTCGATTCTTCGCAAAAATATTGTGTCATAGTTATAGGATTGTTATGAGATTGTTTTGTCATTGCTATGAGATTCTTATGAGATTGTTATGTCATTGTTATAAGATTGTTATGATATTGTTACGAAATTGTTATGTCATTGTTATGAGATTGTTATCTGATTGCTATGTGATTCTTATGAGATTGTTGTTTCATTGTTATGCGATTCTTATGAGATTGTTGTTTCATTGCTATGTGATTCTTATGAGATTGTTATTTCATTGTTATGAGATAGTTATGCCATTGCTATGAGATTGTTATGAAATTGTTGTGTCATTGTTATAAGATTGTTATGAGATTGTTATGAGATTGTTATGTCATTGCTAAGAGATTCTTATGAGATTGTTATGTCATCATCATGTGGTAGTTTTGAGATTGTTATGCCATTGTTATGAGATTGTTATGTCATCGTCATGAGGTAGTTTTGAGATTGCTATGCCATTGTTATGAGATTGTTATGAGATTTTTATGTCATCGTTATGAGATTGTTATATCATTTTTTTATGTCATTGTTATGAGATTGTTGTGTCATTGTTATGAGATTGTTATGTCATTGTTATGAGATGTGTATGTCATAGTGTAGGTCGTAGTGTAGGTCATAGTGTAGGTCGTAGTGTAGGTCATAGTGTAGGTCGTAGAGTAGGTCATAGTGTAGGTCATAGTGTAGGTCGTAGTGTAGGTCATATTGTAGGTCATAGTGTACATCATAGTGTACTTCATAATGTAGGTCGTAGTGTAGGTCATAGTGTAGGTCGTAGTGTAGGTCATAGTGTAGGTCATAGTGTAGGTCGTAGTGTAGGTCATAGTGTAGGTCATAGAGTAGGTCATAGTGTAGGTCGTATAAATGATCCATTGTGTAACTGATTGGGTTTGATGTTCAAGATGATCAAAGTAACATCCAAACAGTGATGTGTTCTTTGTCTAAACTCATTTATTTTATTCCTTACCCAATTATTAATCATCTTCATTCTGATATTGAGCTCTATTTGCCGTGGCGCGTTTTTACCCTCTAGGACTAATTAGTTATGTATACAAATACCCAACATACTGCCTCTAACACGCACACACATGGATTCTCAAACATGCTGGAGATAAAGAAAAAATGTGCAAGCAAAAAAGAAAACAAAACTTTCTCTCTATCTCTCTCTCTCTCTCTTCTCCTCTTTCTTTGGCATCTGCCCCTTGAACCTGAGTTTGAAGAAGGAACACAGAAGTACAAAATAACCGATCAGATCCGGGTAACTCCTGAGGAAAAGTAACCGAAAAAAAAAAAAGAAACTACTATTAGAAACAGGAAATTTCCGCAAGCAATATCGGAAACGAAATGTACAAATAATTGATGAAGCACTTTGACCGTAACACATAGTAATACGACTCAAGTAGAAAGAAACAAAGACGGCCGACAACAAAGAGTTATACAAATAACTTAGTGTTATAAGCTGATTCAAGAAGTACGTCATTCAGAACATTGTCAATAACGGGCAAGCAGAAGAGAACTAATGACTCTGGTAGCGACTAACGATGTAGCATTGAATCAGCTCGTCCCTTCCATACGTCTGCTGGTTTTTAATATGACTTGAGGCAGTCTAGGAAATATAGAGTTTGAAGCTTTTAGTGCTGAAATAATGTATGAATAAACATGGCATGTAACATAGAATAATCGCAGCACCAACAGTAGAGGTTATTTAGAGAAGAAGGTGAAGAAACTAGGCCGAAATACATATAAGCCTCAAGGAGAACTCGAATCACGGACCTCGAACCGGCTCCATCACCAAGCAGGTACCTGTGTAACATCTACTTTGGCTATCCAGCTCTCCAAAATAGGAGCTTTCAACTCAGTAGTGAGTAATGTTATCTGGCCTCCGTTATCTGAGTGGCGATGTTACATGTCATGTCTATTCATACTCGGGATAACACTAGAAGGGGAGTAGGGAGTTCAAGTTGTAGCCTAACAAGGATGAAGACTTGATGACTTTTTATCAACTGCCTATTGGTTTTGTCTCAGGATAAATGAAATGAATCTATGAATAAGTTTTGCTGTTCCATCAATTTAACAAAAACGTTTATGACGATGTTATGAATACTGATTTCCAGCCTGAGGGAATCGATTCTCGGAGCTGGTGCTGCACATGTTAGAACACGCCAGGAGCATGTCCATTGAAAGAGAACTCTGCAGGCTCATGAAGTCGCTCTCCGAGTTGTCGTTGATGCCCCCTATCGAACTGCCGAAGTTGTTGCTGGCGAGACTTGCGTCTCCGCTGGACATGAGGTTGTTGTCATTGTTGACAGCTGCCGATGTGGCCGCCGAGTTGACATCAGCGTCCCCGATGCGTCTTTCGTCCCCCGAGGACGGGTTGGTGGAGGCGTTGCATTGAGCCATGCGGTTTTGTGCGTTGAGCAGTTCCCGCAGGCTATTCTGAAGTGCAGCCAGGGTCTGCGGTGTGAGCATATTCTCTTGGTGGGGCTTGAAATAGTCTTTGAGCGTGCTGGTCATGTCTTGCTCAACTACGGGGCCTCTAAAAGCACTTTCCTGTTGTCCACCAAAACTGCCTACCTGCCTTCGTGTGTCTAAGGAATAATTTAAATCCTGCCGCAGGTTTGAGGTAGTGCAGCTGTTTGTGTGAAAAGCACCACACCCTTGTTGACTTGAGAGAAGAGAGTTCTGGAAGTGTCCAGCCTGACCGCTGTCGTTGTTATGGCAACCAAAAGAGCTTCCTGTCTGTTGCAAACCTGACAAGCTCTGGTCGAAGGGAAGTAGGTTTTGTGTAATTCTTTGAATGGTGTTGGCCTGCGTCTCTCGGTCAAAGTCCGGACTGGACAGAATATTTTCACGCTGACACATCGACTGGCAGACGTTATCTGTGTTCAGGTGACCTATATCGGCGTCAAGATGCGCGCCGTGAGTCGCGCTCTCATCCATCATTGAGTCTTCAATGTGGTTCATAGTCAAAGAGTCAAAATTGTTTCTTGTCTGGCTAATATTGAGCGAACTCCCCGAGTCGTCCTGTTGGTTTCTGTTAGGTTCAATGGTGCTGGGCCCATTCTGTTCGCCGCTTAGCTCCAGAAGGGCCTGAATGTCAATAAAGTCGATCAGATCGTCCCTGGCCTCCACCCCTGTAGCGCTTCTTTCGATGTCTTCCAGGCAAAGGACGTCGTCATCGTGCGCCTCGCGGGCTGCTGAGCTTTGGGAACTGCCCATAAAGACGGGCGGTTTAATTTGGCTGTTGATATTGTTGAACATGTTGTTGTCGATGGCGCCGCTGCTGCCAAAGGAGTTATTGTTAATGGCGTTGTTGTTGCTGCTCAAATTGTTGTTATTGATGCTGTTGATGTTAATATTAGTGTTAGCTATGATGGGGGCGGTGCTGTCTGCTTGGCTGATGCTGGAAAGCTGAGAGCTGCTACTGTTTGTGCTGCTGGAACTGCTGCCTACAAACACTGTGCCGTTGTTGTTAGAGAAGACGCTGCTATTGCTTATGACTGACAAGGGGCTCTCTCGGCGAAGCAAGGACGCCAGGGAAGAGGTCGATGATGTCGAAGATGCTGAAGACGGCTGGAGAAAATGAACTGCAGACTGAGCACTGCTCGGCGCCCTGTCGCCGAAAAAGACCGGACTCTGCTGTGTGATCCTCGCCGGAGTTGAGCTGTTGCTGCTGTCTGTCACCGAGATGGGGCTCTGGCTGATCTGCCTTGTTCTCCCTGAACGGGTGAAGCATCCCTCGCCGAAGAAAACCGGACTCATGTGAATTGTTCTTCCCCCTGCGGTTATAGGACTTGTAGCCGTAGGCAGAGGACTCATCGTCACTCCCAGAGGCGTCTTGGGCGACGGCGTGCTGTTGGCTGCAGGCTTTGGAAGGATGGGCACTACCGGTTTCGGTCCTGCTAGATTGAGACGTGGTGGTATGGAGTGCTTGCTCTGCTTCGGTGGCGAACCAAAAGGTATTGGACTCCTGTCACCGAACTTCTCTCCCGGAATGGGCGACTGGTTGATGCGAAGTATAGAGACTGGGCTCTTCCTAGGTCGCCCTGACATGGGGACTGGACTACTGGGCACGACGCGTCCTGGTATGGGGCTTTCCCTCGTGGGGTTAAGGATGAGGAGAGGAACAGGGCTCTCCCGAGTAGGCGGCACTAGAAGCACCGGACTCTGAACCACCACTGGACTCTTTCCCATCACTGGGCTCTTGGCCAGGATGGACGCAGCCGCACTGAGGGGCAGCGTGAGTGGAGATCCCCGAATAGAACCTGGTAGTGGACTCTCACGAACGATAGTAAGCGGGCTCTGTCGAGGCGTGAGTGGACACACGCTGGCGTGACTGCGTATGATACGCGTCAGCTGCTCTCGCTCTTCGTGCAGCTGTTTGATCTCTGTCAGCAGCGTGGTGTTGTGACATTCCAATCTTTGAGTTTCCTGGAGAGACAAAAAAAGAAGTTTAGGATAATTTAGTTGACTTGTAACGCTCTTCAATTGGTACATTAAAATATTAAAGGCTTATGTACAAGACTTTTGTTAGCTATGGGTAAATCCATGAATATCTATGAATCTATGAATAAAATCCAAGGGTTCTAATTGGGCAAGACTTTAGATATGTTTTTAAATTATTAGGAGAGCATGGGCTATGGTAGTTTTTTTTTTTTTTTTTATTATTTAGTATCATGGTATCAGATGAAGGTTCAATGGTTTAAAACCTACTTCCCAGCCAAAATATATATATAAATCGCTGATTAATAAAGAGCAATTTGTTAAAGAAGAATAACAGAATATCGCGCTGTAAACACCTCAGAAAATGTATTTGTGAACCTCAGAATGCAGGAAAAAGTACGGCTAGCGCCGCAGCTCGCATATGTGTGTATTAGAGTGTGTGTATGTGTGCATTGGTGTGTGTATTGGAGTGTGTGTATGTGTGCATTGGTGTGTGTATTGGAGAGTGTGTGTGTGTGCATTGGAGTATGTTTGTATTGGAGTGTGTGTATATGTGTATATGTTGGGTGTGTATGTCTGTATTGTTTGTCAGTGTATGTGTGTTAGTGCATATAAAAGAACAAAACACATCAAATCCCCCATTAAAACTTTCACCACCAGAGGTGTACATTCTGGCTATAGCCATGACTAGTGGAGATTGTGTGTCTGACGTCGATGCTATTTAGCGAGAACTGTGATCACGTGTGACACAAAGTCAATTTGTTAATATAGAAATGAAACCCTAACCCTATACCGATCTAAGTGATCTTGCTGTGTTTACAAATTATTTTGTTTTGTTCCATAGCGACATGTTGAATGGTGTTTTATTTACTTTCATGGAGAACAAAAAAAAACAAAAACAAAAAAAAAAAACATGAGTATTTCTTACCCCCCCCCCCCACCCCTATTGTCGTAATGCTCTGCTTGGCTCACGTGCAGGGACTATCCATGACTCACAAGGTCAAGGAAATCATGAAATGACTTCATCAAACGGGCTGGACATATAATTGATATGATCTATGTCTAGAGACTCTGTGGCGTAGCGTGAGACGTAAGACGTATAAACAAGACATCTCACATCTTTTGTTGTTGTTTTTTTTTTTACCGTAATTCCGAACGTTAAATTCTTTGCTCTGAATTACTTCAGCTCACACAGAAAGCTCGCACAAAAGGTAAAAGGTAATTCGCATGAAGCCCTCCTATTACCATAAATGATTGCAGGGAGCAGACTGAGTTGTAAGATAGAGTGATCTACCCGTGGTGACTCCCCCCTACTCCCGTGCTTCCCTCCCCCTTACCCATTACAAAATCACAGAAGGCAATTTGAATTTCATAACATGGTATTCTTTTGTGTTTGCCATTTCGGTCTTTTAAAAAAAATATGTATTTCTCTCGTTGGTGGTGTTACGATTTGAACTGGCATTGTTAAACTGTGCACCCCACACCGAGAAGGAGTGGCGCCGTGGGCGGCAGAGGGGGGGGGGCGTGGGGAGGCGGGGTGGACAGATATGTTGGACCACACGCATACTGACGGTACATAGGTGGTCCATTAAGCCGCTTTGTTTATACACCTTTCGGTAACTGTGGACGATACCCAACATTCCACAAACTAATTCTTGTGCGATGCTCGTCTGTCTTGTTGTTCTCAAGTTTTATTTGAAAAAAAAAAATCTTTGAATAATCATTTTCCAGACGTTTCCAGTGCCCACAAATGTCGAACATGGAAGTATTGCTGGATAGCTCAGTCGACGACCCACTCATAGTCTGTAATGTCCATTCTCCTTATTTCAATGAGAAATAAAATATGACTGTCCATTGTTACTAAATTATTTTAGAAGAACTGATTTGAAAAAAAAAAAGTTGTTTTGCGATGGTATAGCTTTGGAGTGTAGGTTTATGAGCCTATTGTCGACAGTAAGACCACAGAAAGAACCGGATCAGGCGTGGGCGGTATTATATCGCCTATTACCGTTGTTTTTTTTTTAGTAAAAGTAAAGTTTTTAACTATGCATTTTGTTTCCAGTGATATTAAGTTATTGGGGCGCGGTGGCTAAATGGTAAAGCGCTTGGCTTTCGATTCGAGGGGGTATAGGGTTCGAATCTCAGTGAAAACTGGGAATTTAAATTTCGGGCGCCCCTTAGTCCAGCCAACTCTAAACGGGTACCTAAGATAAGTTGGAGAAAATCGTTGTGCTGGTCATAGCCCTAGCCCTAGTCCACAGAAACAGATGAGCTTTAAGTCTGAAACTATACAGTTGTACTGTGTACCACTATATATATATCTTGTTGGCTACTATAGACCTACCTTCGAAATTATAAAAGCTTGACAAGCCGCATATTGATTACATTTAAACTCGTCGGCTATTTTAACTGTTATCGTATGCCAAGTACTCCAGAACGACAGAATGTAATCGAAACCACCCACCACCCGCCTGATAGCGATACATTGTTTTGATTTCTGCCCCTCACTCAATATAATCTCAGATACATTTGGAAGAACACCCCCAGACCCTAGACCTAGGTCTATTTTCTTTCATTTTCGGCTCGACATTCTAGAAATTTCCACAATTTCTTCGGATCGTTTCCATTTTCCACCCACAGTCTTAAGAGTCTTAATTACCAGGGAAATTCTAAAAACCAACGAGGTATTTCCCTCGCGTAAGAGGCGGGGTGAAATGGATCAAAACCCTACAGGTATGCCGGACCCTCTCCCTAACGCAATAACTCGTCTCTAGTTTGTGTTTATTGTGATAGTCGATAGGGGCGAGTGAGGCGGACGTCCCAGGTCTTGGTATGAATGTTACTGGCGGGAAGAGAATGCCAAAAGCGGGATGAGATGGTGTGAGCAGACGACTTGGAAAAGCAGAGGAGAGATGAGTGTAAGAAGATGCCAGAATTTAATACCAAGCAAAACCAAGATTGGGGGGGGGGGGGTCATTAATTCAAGACACAAGCTTCAAGCATCCTACCCCGATAATGATTTTGTGTACACATATATCTTTAGATAGATAGATAGATAGATAGATAGATAGATAGATAGATAGATAGATAGATAGATAGATAGATAGACAGACAGACAGATACAGACAGACAGATACAGACAGACAGATACAGATAGACAGACAGATACAGTAGACAGACAGACAGAAATATACATAGATAGATAGATAGATAGATAGATAGATAGATAGATAGATAGATAGATAGATAGATAGATAGATAGATAGATAGATAGATAGATGAACAGATAGCCAGACAAACAGACTGACAGACAAAATGAAAAAAAAAATATCTACTTCTTGTAGTCCTTATTACCTAATACAAAGTATCTGTTTCTCAAATAGACCTTAGTTAGTGTAATCTTACTCCATATGCTACTTACAAACAATAACAAACACTTTGTACTTTAATAGACAGTTGTTCAATAACAATGTAATATTAGAACACTTTTGTTCGTTCAATTTGACTTTGATGTTCAGTAACTGCCATAACAACAACAACAAAAAAAAAAACAACAAACAACTATGAATATTTCGAAACGGTGATTACTTATTTTGTTTGATATTGAAATGAAGGGAATAAACGCTGCTTAACGAGAGATGTGGATGTATATATGGAATTATAAATCTAATTGGCGGAAATGTTCTCTGCAAGAACTATGGGACAGCTGGGGCTAAATTTGCTATTTTATTTACTTGATAACGTTTATGAAGGTGATTATACAATTAGTACAACGACCGCCAGCAGTTACATTTCCTGGACATATTTTTGTAGAGACGGTTGACTAATGTCCTCGATTTTGGATTGTAAAGTCCTGTACTTTACCCAAAATTGAACCCATAGCCATGGATTCGTCCACTGTTATCTACCAACCAGGCCACCGCAATGAGTTATTTTGTTGACTTTAAATTAGAAATGATTTATATGCAGTTATAGTCTTCGTCACGCCTAAAGAGCTGCGCACATGTTTGTAATTGTCTAGACCTTGTGATTAGTATTCATATCTGTGCCGTGTTAATTACACCTAGTCTGAGCAGCAGTCTAGACAGTCAGAAGTACATGTTTGGACTATGATTTATAACACTGTCTAGCGAGCTAGGTATACAGTACTGGAGGTTAGGGTTAGGGTTAGAGTTCACTATTTGTTTGGAATGGCCTTCAAACTATATGCATTCAGACCTATGACTGTTAATTGAAGAACATCTCGGGGGTTGGGGGGGGGGGGGCGTAGGGAGGAAGAGAGGGGTGAGGTTAGCATCAGATCACAATGTCTATTTTACATCAATTGAGTTGAATTCTGTCTGGGTTACGAAATTAGATGCGCCATGAGATTGAATTATTTGATTTTAAATTTCCAGAACATAAAGAGATTTATTTATTTGTGAAGAAATATAATTTCTTTGTTTCTGAATTCTTTTTTTTTTTATATTTACATCTTTTGTTTGTGAAGAGATTTTTTTGGGGTTATGAATGACTTCATTTCATTGTTTATGAAGAGATTCCATTCACCATTTTACTTGTGTGTATGTTACGTGCGCATCGTAGTGTGAATGTGGACTGGTGTGAATGTGGACTGGTGTCAATGTGGACTGGTGTGAATGTGTGTTGAAAGGAGAGTGGAGAACCAAGATGGAGGAATAGAAACAAAATGGTGTTGACAATGTTACTGAAGATTACATTATTTATAATCTATGATTTTGTCGTTTTGATGGTTGGTGTATCGCTACAGAGTCTCATCACATAATAGACCTAACATTATATGCCCTACTTTAAAGGAGGTTGGTGGTTGTGCTGTCCACGACACCCTCGTTAACCGTTTACCTTTGCATTGTCTGTCCTACTATTTACAAGGTCTAAAAAAGGTTACATTTTTTTTACTTAAATTTATATATATATATATTCTTGATATTATGATTAATTACTCTATAAAGAATGAAACATTATGATATCTATAAGAGAAACACATTTGCCTTGATGCGGCTTGTTTGAAGTATATTTGTCAATGAGATCAAAACGACTAAGGGCCAAAAAGTATATATAGTTAAAATAAAACAAATAAAATACTTTTTTGGAGAACAAAGCTTACTTAATTGTACTTGTATCAGTTAGTTAGATCAGTCATGTAATTAAATTTGTAATAGATTTAGACTAAAAATTATAAATCTGTGCTATTAGAAATATTTTTACCAATTGTTTTTGTTTAGTGCAATTTCATGCATTTATCTTTCTCAATACGCTAGGATACTATCACTTGACTAGACCAGTTGGTAAAAGGGGGGGGGGAGGAAGAAGGGTGGTATCTGTATGAAGGTTATAGTGATCGCTTTATAATAGCATTAAAAAAAATTGTACAGCTTGAATTAGAACTCTAGGGCTTAAAACTCACCAAGAGGCCAATTTAACTCATACCACCACATATGTCAAGTACAATTTCTTTCCCTAGTTCGATACTAAACAAAATAATTAATTACCAATAATTAGTTATGTAAATGTTCTTTTCTTTTGATTTTTGTTTCGTAAGGTATACAAAATAATTATACAAAATTTCAACTCGATCCGAGATTTGGGTGTGGGAGAAATAAAGTGGACAAACATTGTACCAGACAGACAGAGTTGATATTAGGTTTGTAGCATGCAAAATATAGGAAATAAAAAAAAAAAAAAAAAAAAAAAAAACAAAGCTGATCTAAATGGGAAGAACTCCGTCCGTAAAACTATATCACCTAATAATGTACAAGTTATTTCTCCTATTCGATAACAAACAAATAATTAATTACCAATAATTAATTGACTAAGTGAATATTTTTTGTTTATTGATTCATGTTTTATTAGATACAATGAATAATTGCTTGCAGTACCAACTTGATACGTGAGGGAGAAATAGCATTAACGTTTAAGGGGACTAAACCCACACAATTTATCCATATGAATGAATTTTGAAGTATTAGTTTCCCTTGTTGCTATTAAACAAAATAATGAATTACCAGTAATTAATTGTCTAATTAGTTACATTTTTAAAATTGATTTATGTCTTGTCTATGTCAATGAATAATTGTTCTGGTATGGAGCTTTCCCTCTTTTCAGGTTAATCCGAGAATGGGTGTGAGAGAAATAACGTGTACAGACAGACAGACAGAAAGAGTTGAAAGAAGCTTTGTGAAAATTAAAACAACCCTTTTGGATACAAAAAAAAAAAAGGCTTAAGGGCCTGCTGAGGAACACAAACTTAATTGGATTTTAGTTTTCATTCTTTATTGTCCTCCCAAAAAACCCTTAAAACTGACGAAAAGGGTGGATGGGGCTTTGATGCTGAGTCTTTCATTTTTTTTTTTTGTTTAGTACATTGATAGTCTAGAGTAGATTGAGAAGGATAAGCCCATACATTGGTCTAATTAAAAAAAAAACAACTCTTCTTTACTATTTGGTCACGGTCTATGTTCGGGTTAGAAGATGTAGTTTTGATGATGATGATACTTTTGTTGTTTCGAAGGTGCCAAACATTTATTCGTCTGAGCTACGAAGAATCACGAAACTTTGCTTCGGAAATTTCCCGAAAGTTGATCTCCAGACGTCTGCAAAAATATGGGTGACATCACCATTCAGAGGAAAAATCAACAAAGTTTTTTTTCTGAAACAGGGCAAATTGAGAGAGCGAGTGAATGAGAGAGAGAGAGAGAGAGAGAGAAAAAGAGAGAAAGAGCTTATCGCTTATCGTCAGGTAAAGGGAAATAAATTACCGCGGACAGCCGTGAGAAATGGTAAAATAATTGTTAGAACTCGCGTCTGTGCATCGTCTGCTCCAGACAGGTGTTTAGACCAGGTACGAACCAAGTCCGAAACTGACGCCCGAGCGAGAGGAAGAAAGTTCCAGAAAAAAAAATGTCTACGGCATTTAATGAGTTCTGTTATGCCCAGAATGTCCCATTTCTTTTGGTGTCCATTCTCTCTATCCGCGGCTGGTGTGGAGTTTCAAACAAAAATTAACAAAGTAAATATTACGAACATATGGAGCCAGAGTCATGTGCTGATTAGTCAGGGCTCAGGGGTGACGCCAGGCAATGAGTCACAATGAGTCATATCGACGGTGTCATAGAGTAGGTCTCGAAAAGTATTCATCATTGCATTACTATTGTACAAATGCATTTATTTTCCTTGTCTGGCATTGCCAGGTCAAGTTTCTACAGCGGAAAACAAAAAAGTCATCGTTGTCTCAGTGTCAACTGAGCATGTCTGAAGCAGTACCTGCGCCCAAGAGAAAGGCAACAATCTCGCTAGGAATGTTCAGGACCCCTAAGATTAAGATATTTGAAAGGTCAGATGTCTCCACTCCCTAGGCTGATATTACGGTTAGGTATATTATAACTTTAGAAAACTTACATAGTTACCTAACACTCGTTATTGGGCACCCATGTGAAGACCTGATAGAACAGACTTTGCCCCTGTCTGTTATTGGACGCCCTTGTGAAGACCTGATAGAGAAGACTTTGCCACCGTCTTTCTCATAATGCGCTAAACAAAAAAAAAAAGACCGATCCGAAAATGTTTAGGTTAGAATTTGATTTTCTACTGTTAGAAATCTGAGACTTGAATTTAAATTTCAAATCGTTTGTAGAATGTAATATAGTAAAATATACTTTCGTTTTCTATTGAAAAGGAATTGTCTGCTAGTATCAAATGTTTTTTTTTCAGTTGCGTTTGACCCTTTTGTAAAACGAATGTTTCCTGCTACAGCGTGCTCGCTACGCCTGGATACAATCTTAGCAAACACAATTCAGTTTGAGTCAAATTCTTATGACAACTTTCTTGGTCTACATCGAGATACACACTAGAGCCCCCTTGTTTGGTAGCCAAGTGATTTATGCCACTAAGACACATCTCCAAAACATCAACAATGAACAAGCCAAATGTTTTAATTGAACTTAGTATTACGATAGTTTTGAAATTCCTGGCTGTTGACCCGAACGTATCCAGTTTGAATCCTAGCCTAGTCTGTCTAGTCCAGGGGTTCTCAACCTGTGGGTCGCGACCCCCTTGGGGGTCGATTGACGATTTGCCCGGGGTCGCCTAAGACCATTGAAAATATGGTTTGTTATTGTCCATTCTTCTATTGCTGTATGTGTGTGTGTGTGTGGGGGGGGGGGGGTCGCCGCAGAGTTGGGGATTGTAAAAAGGGGTCGCCGAGCATAAAAGGTTGAGAACCGCTGGTCTAGTTCATTCAGATCTGCTAGATAGCAAACACTGATTTATCTTTTTTTTTCGGTCTCTGAGGACGTCTGCAGTTGGTCTGTAAATCTGAATGGGATGTGCTTAAATCTATTCACTGTATTTGAGAGAATCAGGAAACTAAAAGTTTAATTATAAACAAAAGTTTATTTAAAAGTTTTATTTAAGTACCCCATGGTAAGTAACACTGCTGAGTAAACACGACTCACGCCTCAGACAGACCCCCACTAAGACTAGAACATCACATTAACGTCTACGGGAACAGTTTCTCAAACTCTGAGGCAGAAAAAAAAAAGGGGGGGGGATAGACATCATGCTCAGTGTCTATTTTTATGTTCACGCCATTGTCAACAGAGGCGAGACTTAGTGGTCCATGGCATACAGACCTTAGAACAACTCCCAACCATTGTCAACAGAGGCGAGACTTAGTGGTCCATGGCATACAGACCTTAGAACAACTCCCAACCACCCTTCTTTTTCTCAACTCCCCCTTCCCTATCCCAGCACCCCCATCGACTTGCGCTTGATGTCAACTATTCACAATTTCTAGAGACATGTTTTCTTTGGACTTACGCGGGGAAACAAATACGTTGCTTATCAATGGCTCCGTAGTCTGCACACCGGATACACCACACACACACAAAAAAAAAATCTTGCCCCCTGTATGAGTCTCTCACGAAATAGTGAACGATAACATCAAACAATCTTGCCCCCTGTATGAGTCTCTCACGAAATAGTGAACGATAACATCAAACAATCTTGCCCCATGTATGAGTCTCTCCAACTCACGAAATAGTGAACGATAACATCAAACAATCTTGCCCCATGTATGAGTCTCTCCAACTCACGAAATAGTGAACGATAACATCAAACAATCTTGCCCCATGTATGAGTCTCTCACGAAATAGTGAACGATAACATCAAACAATCTTGCCCCATGTATGAGTCTCTCCAACTCACGAAATAGTGAACGATAACATCAAACAATCTTGCCCCATGTATGAGTCTCTCCAACTCACGAAATAGTGAACGATAACATCAAACAATCTTGCCCCATGTATGAGTCTCTCCAACTCACGAAATAGTGAACGATAACATCAAACAATCTTGCCCCATGTATGAGTATCTCCAACTCACGAAATAGTGAACGATAACATCAAACAATCTTGCCCCATGTATGAGTCTCTCACGAAATAGTGAACGATAACATCAAACAATCTTGCCCCATGTATGAGTCTCTCACGAAATAGTGAACGATAACATCAAACAATCTTGCCCCCTGTATGAGTCTCTCACGAAATAGTGAACGATAACATCAAACAATCTTGCCCCATGTATGAGTATCTCCAACTCACGAAATAGTGAACGATAACATCAAACAATCTTGCCCCATGTATGAGTATCTCCAACTCACGAAATAGTGAACGATAACATCAAACAATCTTGCCCCATGTATGAGTCTCTCCAACTCACGAAATAGTGAACGATAACATCAAACAATCTTGCCCCCTGTATGAGTCTCTCACGAAATAGTGAACGATAACATCAAACAATCTTGCCCCCTGTATGAGTCTCTCCAACTCACGAAATAGTGAACGATAACATCAAACAATCTTGCCCCCTGTATGAGTCTCTCCAACTCACGAAATAGTGAACGATAACATCAAACAATCTTGCCCCATGTATGAGTATCTCCAACTCACGAAATAGTGAACGATAACATCAAACAATCTTGCCCCCTGTATGAGTATCTCCAACTCACGAAATAGTGAACGATAACATCAAACAATCTTGCCCCCTGTATGAGTATCTCCAACTCACGAAATAGTGAACGATAACATCAAACAATCTTGCCCCCTGTATGAGTATCTCCAACTCACGAAATAGTGAACGATAACATCAAACAATCTTGCCCCATGTATGAGTCTCTCACGAAATAGTGAACGATAACATCAAACAATCTTGCCCCCTGTATGAGTCTCTCACGAAATAGTGAACGATAACATCAAACAATCTTGCCCCATGTATGAGTCTCTCCAACTCACGAAATAGTGAACGATAACATCAAACAATCTTGCCCCATGTATGAGTCTCTCCAACTCACGAAATAGTGAACGCTAACATCAAACAATCTTGCCCCATGTATGAGTCTCTCCAACTCACGAAATAGTGAACGCTAACATCAAACAATCTTGCCCCATGTATGAGTCTCTCCAACTCACGAAATAGTGAACGATAACATCAAACAATCTTGCCCCATGTATGAGTCTCTCCAACTCACGAAATAGTGAACGATAACATCAAACAATCTTGCCCCATGTATGAGTCTCTCCAACTCACGAAATAGTGAACGATAACATCAAACAATCTTGCCCCATGTATGAGTCTCTCCAACTCACGAAATAGTGAACGATAACATCAAACAATCTTGCCCCATGTATGAGTCTCTCACGAAATAGTGAACGATAACATCAAACAATCTTGCCCCCTGTATGAGTCTCTCACGAAATAGTGAACGATAACATCAAACAATCTTGCCCCATGTATGAGTCTCTCCAACTCACGAAATAGTGAACGATAACATCAAACAATCTTGCCCCATGTATGAGTATCTCCAACTCACGAAATAGTGAACGCTAACATCAAACAATCTTGCCCCATGTATGAGTCTCTCCAACTCACGAAATAGTGAACGATAACATCAAACAATCTTGCCCCATGTATGAGTCTCTCCAACTCACGAAATAGTGAACGATAACATCAAACAATCTTGCCCCATGTATGAGTCTCTCCAACTCACGAAATAGTGAACGATAACATCAAACAATCTTGCCCCATGTATGAGTCTCTCACGAAATAGTGAACGATAACATCAAACAATCTTGCCCCCTGTATGAGTCTCTCACGAAATAGTGAACGATAACATCAAACAATCTTGCCCCATGTATGAGTCTCTCCAACTCACGAAATAGTGAACGATAACATCAAACAATCTTGCCCCATGTATGAGTCTCTCCAACTCACGAAATAGTGAACGATAACATCAAACAATCTTGCCCCATGTATGAGTCTCTCCAACTCACGAAATAGTGAACGCTAACATCAAACAATCTTGCCCCATGTATGAGTCTCTCCAACTCACGAAATAGTGAACGATAACATCAAACAATCTTGCCCCATGTATGAGTCTCTCCAACTCACGAAATAGTGAACGATAACATCAAACAATCTTGCCCCATGTATGAGTATCTCCAACTCACGAAATAGTGAACGATAACATCAAACAATCTTGCCCCATGTATGAGTCTCTCCAACTCACGAAATAGTGAACGCTAACATCAAACAATCTTGCCCCATGTATGAGTCTCTCCAACTCACGAAATAGTGAACGATAACATCAAACAATCTTGCCCCATGTATGAGTCTCTCCAACTCACGAAATAGTGAACGCTAACATCAAACAATCTTGCCCCATGTATGAGTCTCTCCAACTCACGAAATAGTGAACGATAACATCAAACAATCTTGCCCCCTGTATGAGTCTCTCCAACTCACGAAATAGTGAACGATAACATCAAACAATCTTGCCCCATGTATGAGTCTCTCCAACTCACGAAATAGTGAACGATAACATCAAACAATCTTGCCCCATGTATGAGTCTCTCACGAAATAGTGAACGATAACATCAAACAATCTTGCCCCATGTATGAGTCTCTCCAACTCACGAAATAGTGAACGCTAACATCAAACAATCTTGCCCCATGTATGAGTCTCTCCAACTCACGAAATAGTGAACGATAACATCAAACAATCTTGCCCCCTGTATGAGTCTCTCACGAAATAGTGAACGATAACATCAAACAATCTTGCCCCATGTATGAGTCTCTCACGAAATAGTGAACGATAACATCAAACAATCTTGCCCCATGTATGAGTCTCTCCAACTCACGAAATAGTGAACGATAACATCAAACAATCTTGCCCCATGTATGAGTCTCTCACGAAATAGTGAACGATAACATCAAACAATCTTGCCCCATGTATGAGTCTCTCCAACTCACGAAATAGTGAACGCTAACATCAAACAATCTTGCCCCCTGTATGAGTCTCTCCAACTCACGAAATAGTGAACGATAACATCAAACAATCTTGCCCCCTGTATGAGTCTCTCCAACTCACGAAATAGTGAACGATAACATCAAACAATCTTGCCCCATGTATGAGTCTCTCCAACTCACGAAATAGTGAACGATAACATCAAACAATCTTGCCCCCTGTATGAGTCTCTCCAACTCACGAAATAGTGAACGATAACATCAAACAATCTTGCCCCATGTATGAGTCTCTCACGAAATAGTGAACGATAACATCAAACAATCTTGCCCCATGTATGAGTCTCTCACGAAATAGTGAACGATAACATCAAACAATCTTGCCCCATGTAAGAGTCTCTCCAACTCACGAAATAGTGAACGATAACATCAAACAATCTTGCCCCATGTATGAGTCTCTCCAACTCACGAAATAGTGAACGATAACATCAAACAATCTTGCCCCCTGTATGAGTCTCTCCAACTCACGAAATAGTGAACGCTAACATCAAACAAAGTGTGACGACATCAAAGTGAAACAATAATTTCTTTCTACTACAACCTGTCAGTAAGTTACTGGAGTTATAAAGCAACATCGCTTATAGATGATCATAGTTTGTGGGTCTGTACTAAAAAAAAGATAATAATTAATATAACTTGTTTAAGAAGGCTACTCTTTCTGATGCTTCTGTTATCATGTATTGACTTCAGGGTGGCCACACTTTGTGATCAGTGTTTCTTCAATAAAGAAATAAATAATTGCCCTGGTACCTTAGTGATCTGATCACTTCATATGTCCCTCAGAGAACACTGCGCTCCATGGACTCAACGCTTCTAGCGATGCCACGTTTCTCTCTCAAAAGCTACGGTCAGCGGGCTTTTTCAGTACACGAGAAGGTTTGGAACTCACTCCTCATTGATCTCATACAGACAATTTGCTTCACTACATTCAAGAAGAACGTTAAGACCTATCTGTTCAAAACTTTTTAAAAGATTAGTTTGTCATGTTAGCTCTCGTGTTTATGTTTGTAATGTTATCCCAGCGCCTTGGGCCTACATTTTGTTTGTTAACAGCGCTCTATGAATTACATCATTATTATTATTATAATTATCCACTTTGAGTTTGTGGTCAACTTAATTACCAACTGAACCAAGTCTTGTCAACAGTCCCACTTTTTACAACTCCTCTATTCAGCTTACAAATTCTTCATTGGCAAAACATGGGCTGAACTTGAAACCTGGGCACGGGTCTAGAAAACGGCTTTGACGATTTTCCTACAATGGGACTGTTTAAGTATAGCTAAAGGAAAACTTTTTAAAAAAATAAAATCTGTCATTCACTAGTTATAAGGAACAAAATAACCGCTTTGACAAAGGTCCGAAGTACTAAAGAGGAATTGTCTTTTCAAACAAAATAAAAAATGTTTTTTGTTCCTATATTTGTCCCAGGTCTAAGACCTAACAAATCCGAGGCAAACCGATTCGGCATACAACGTCAGCTTCATGCCTTTTAAAAACCGGCATGGGAAATTTGAGTTTAGATTCCACGTCTGAGCGACTAGCCTTCTTTAGCTCCGCCCACTAGTACCACAAGGACTAAACAAAAAAAAAGTTCATCTGTCTTTAGTACCAAACAATGCTCAGAGGATGCTGGGGCGTGGAATGGTAACACTTGGGAGAGGGGAAATGAAGGATTTCCCAGAACAAAAGAGAGGACCATTGTCTCATTCTAGTGGTCGGCCGAGATGGTCCGACAGACTTAAACACCAATGGCGTGATGGTTTGAACAAAAAGAGAGGGAGGGGGGATTGTAATGAAAGGGAGGGACAGATTCTCCGCGGTTCAAATTTTAACTCATGCTACGTATGGGTGGTTTGGAGATTCAAGGGAACATACTATGAATTTAAAACAAAAACGAATTCTGGGCAGTGTTTCATCCGGTTATCAGCCCCCTGACGGACTCACGGACAGACCAATAGCGTTAGAAGATTAAAATACTAGTGTGAAGCATCAGACTTGATTCAGAAAGAGTGTACATTGTTGAACGGGGCAGAATACTTACTCCGAGACAAATACGTTTATAGTTATGTGTGTCCGGGATCAAAGTCAAACAAATAAAAGTGACCTAAAGGCCTAGCAAATACAAGTGACCTAAAGACCTAGAATGCCCTAGATTTCTAGATCTACAGTCTGGACGAATACGTTTCATATGTTTATACTTTTAACGAATGTTTTTTTTTTTTTTGTGTGGGGTAAAAGTGTTGAAAGTTGGATGGCTGTCTTGTCGTCTGGTATACACTCTAGACTGTGGTCTTGATGGTCTAGGGTTTGAGCCCAACCCTCGCCGTTCCAGCGGGAGGTTCAGGCTGGGAAGCAAGAACATGTGAAACATTGTTAGTGGCAAAGCAGCGGCGTAGCCAGAGATGACAAGCACAATGGGACATCAGTCTAGCAGTAGAAGTGTAGATGGAAAGGCGGAACCTACTCAACTATTTTACATCGCATCAAACAGTTCACATGAATCATTACTTTACTAGCATGAATCATTATTTTACTAGCATGAATCGTTACTTGACTAAAAAGAATCATTACTTTACTAGCATGAATCATTATTTTACTAACATAAATCATTACCTTACAAAAATGTAATGGCAGGATTATATTATGTCACTATAACACAGTGACTTCAGTTGAGCTTTTATCTAATATATAACATAGTGACTTCAGTTGAGCTTTTATCTAGTATTAAATACACCTGAATTGGGCGTGGTGACTACGTGGTAAAGCACTTGGCTTCCGAAACGAGGGAGCTCGGGTTCGAATCCTGGATATGACTGGAATTTAGAATTTTGGGATTTTTAGGGTGCACCGTAGTTCCCTTAACTCTAATGGGTACCTGACATTAGCTGGGGAAAAGGAAGTTTGTCGTTGTGCTGGACACTCCTTCGTTAACCGTATGCCGCAGAAACAGATGACCTTTATATCATCTGCCCTATAGATCGCAAAATCTAATAGGGGAACTTTATATTATAAATCTGAAGACACTGTTCTCTTCCGGTTTATTTAGAAAATAATACATTCGTATCTTATCTAAAAAAAATTACAATAATTTTTTTTTAATGTTCTAGAAGTTGTTTTACCCACATTACATGCCCATGTAAATGCCGGGAGGTGTTAGGGGGGTGAATAGCCTTTAGCTGGTGCTTGTTGCCTCCTTTAGTGTTAACGTAAAGGTCTTGGCAATCTTGAACCACGCTCATATCTGTAGTATTTTAAGTTTCATTGTCACTGCCTAGTATGGCAATCTAAATTACCAATAATTAATTGACTAATTGTTGTTTTTTTTTCTTGATTCATTTTTAGCGGCCCCGAAAGGGGAAAGACGCTATCAGTTTTGTGTGGCCTGTCAGTCCGTCCGTCCGTCCGTTCCGTTTAGACCTCAGAAACTAGAAGAGAAAATGAAAATATGACACCATGATATTTTAGATCATTCAAAGTTCTGATGCAACGGCTACTTTTTTCTTTTCCGAAAGTGAACCATCCAATTTTTAAAATTATCTATGCAAGCCTATTTTTCAAAACAATACACCACTTTTTAATGAAAAACTTCAGCCAAGGTAGTTCTTTTAAAAAGGTCACAGACTTCTTCGTTAATAAATCAAGCTTCATTCATAGATTCGCGCATTGGTACAAAAAATTAGCATCTAAGGTCACAATGGAAAAAGAATCAATGGATCATTAAAAAATAGATTTTCCATTTATTAACTTACTCATGGAATAGAATACTGATTCAAATGTTGGTTTAAAAAATAATTTTAATACGAACTTCGTTTTAGTTGAAAGTTAAAAAAAAAACAAACTACTTTTATAGCGCGTAGTTTTGACAAATCCTCATTATAGGGTCTTTATTTGACAGACTAAATAAGACTAAATAGCGCCCAGATCTAGATATATTTATAATACATATATTATAAATGTATTAATAATTTGAACAAAATTTTAATTATTAAGGCAATAACTTATTTTCTGACAGCTTATGGGTGCAGATTTATTTATTATGTAAACAGTAGTATCACATTAAGAAATGAATCGGATACGAACAGCATAGTATAATCATAGTACACCTTTACCCGGTAATAAAAGGCCTACTATTCATGATTATAACATTGGCCTAGGTCTAGTAATTTTAAGATTGAATGTGTAAATTCATACGAGTTCTAGTCTAGATATAGTAGATATAGTAGATTCTATCTCAAGATTCTATATCTAGTTCTAAATCTAGATCTATACTAACTGTATGTATTGTCTAAGGCAAGTCTATGCCAATGAAGAATTGTGCAAAGTTTTGATTGGATTCCAAAATGGGGTGGAAGAAATAATATGTTTAAACTTTTTATCAGACAGACAGACATAATGAGTTGATATAAGCTTTGTAATAAAAATAAACTTCACAAAATCTTAAATGCTGCTAGTAGGGTCACTGGTAACAAACAAACAATAATTAGGACACCTGTTCGAGAGAAGCAAATGTCCTTAATTCTGTGGAAGTAAAATCATTATACATAATTCCACTGTCTGATATAAACATTTGACATGTACTGTTGGAGTGGAACTTGTGTCAACTTATAATTTCGTTTTAAATAGTCAAAATGTTTTGTGTTGTGTAATGCACACATTATAAGACAAAATTTTCCGTATGGATAATGAAGATTACAAATAATTATAATTATTTACACCTTCCAACTACAGCAGACATCAAGGGTTCAAAACCTTCCTATTTATTATTCCGTTGGACTACGCTACTGTCCCGACGACTTCAATTCATGACAAAGTAAACCTGATACTAATTGATTCCCAAGCGCCTAAAAACTCTTTGATGTCACTTCTTTTATACTCTCCCCACCACCACCCCCTCCCCTTTGACCAGCTTCCCAAACCTACGGGAAGACATAGACTCTGATACGCTATGACACGTGACGAACAATCTCACGCGATCTAGCTGAAACGCCCTGTGTGAAATCTCCCAGACTTCACCTAGAATCCTACAACAGGTGATTTCTCTTCTTTTGATGTTAGAACAAATATTGCAGGAAAAAAAAAGGGGCTAAAAATAATACATATATAATTTTGTCTACAAAGACTTCATTTTTTTTTCATCGATGTAGATAACTGTTAATGAGTTACTTGCCCTTAGTAGCTTTAAAAAAATATATCAATGCTGTTCCTTGTTTAAAGATAACACAGTGTGGTTTAAATGTACACCTCACTGATTCCATTTCCGACTCCACCCCCTGTGGTATCCGCCTCTTGAAACTCGAGCAAGCAAGAAACTGTGACGTCAACTTAAATTTAGGAACACGTGCATCATGGGTAGAGAAGTTTCACGAAACAATTAATTATTCGCTTATCTGAAGAGAAAATGTTTCAAACCCCCCAAGATAGTAGATTTATATTTCTTTTTTTTTTCTCTTTCGCTCTCATTGCGTTCCCGTGTTCTTTCATCTTTAAGTGACGCTAGACAAAGAGAGAGAGAGAGAGAAAAAAAAAAGCTTTCTGTCAAGTTTTGAGACGCGATTTGGTGGGCAGATTTCAATGGAATAAATGAGTGCACATAGATGACAGGATTATGGATGGTGGTTAAGGATTAGAGTTGACAGCAAGTCCCTGTACACGTGGGGACTTTGACGGAATTCTGTTCACTGACCATTTTTCGTGTGTACGGTTGTGCTTTGTGCAAACCATTGGCAAGTGGCGAGGCGTAGTCACGTCTTCTTAGCGCCCTCCACCAACCCCCGGGTTTCTCTTTGGTCACGTGAATAAGAAATATATAAAGAACAGTTTTTTTTTAAATCCATTCCTACTGTTTGAAGCTGATGGTCGTCTATGACAGTGGTTCTTAAAATGTGTTACATGCAGTGGCGTCACTAGGTGGGTTCAGTCCGCACCGGGTGACACCCGTTAGGTATACCAGCTGCATGTAGGTACATGAACAATGATTTGATTTTTTAAAAACATGTTTTAATCGAATCTGTTGAATTTGTAGCTAGCACCGTAAGATCAGGATGCCTAACAATAGTCACTGTTTAACAAAGGACATTCTTCAGACATACAATATTATTGAAATCTCACATGCAATTTTTGTAAATTTTGTAGAATTGGAAAGTAAATAATTGGCCATTGAGATTTCTTGAAATTATGATATTTCATTTTTCTATAAAAGAAGCTGCAGCCAAGATGAAGGAATTGTTACAATGTGTCAATCCAATGATATACTTGGTAGGGAATTTTTATTATTGGCTAGTGCCAAGTATGGTTCAGATGCTTCCTAATGGGGACGATTTAGTCACTTAATAGCAAAAAAAACTGTATTGCCTTTTTTTAACTAATTGTGCGTACCGTCGCTAAAAAATAGAGCACTGGATTGTCAGTATGTCTATAATACATATTGCAGTTTTTTTTTAAATATAAGAAATTTTTCTGTGTAATGTTTTAAATGCAATGACGGCAGTTCAAAGTTCAAAAGTTTAAAGAAAGAGATTTAAAAAAAAAAAAAAAAAAAGAAACGAGAAAAGAAAAAAAAAAAGTAAAATAAAATAAATGGAATTAAATAAAAGGAAAAAAAAAGTGGTTGGGGGAGATAATTGTTTCTTACCTCCATCAGATGCTCTCCCCTCTCTTTCTTTTTTTTTCGGAACTTTTGGGCCGCTCTTCTGTTCTGTTCTCTCCTTCTGTCTCTCTTCTGCACCTCGTCTGGTCGTGGCTGGAAGCAGGACAGATACACAGAGATAAGATCAGTTTCATTTCAAGGTACGAACAGCGGACATCCGATTATTCCAACTGCGAATCTATGTGTCAACCAGAAAACTATTAACAGGCAACGTTCCGATATGACGTAACAGCCCTAAGGCGGTGTGGGGGAGGGGGGGTATATAACTTTTTACAATCTGTTACAAGGGGGAGGGGGGGATCTGAAGATTTACTACGTAATAAAAATTTAAAAACATATTCAAATGAAATAACACTACTTTTAAGATCAGTTTGTGTCATTTAAATTCTCGTGTTTGTGTTTGTTATGCTATAGCACCGGGAGGTTAAACCTACATTATATTCGTTAACAGCGGTTTATAAATAGACTAATATAAGATAAGATTATTTAATTGGTCCAAGCAGACGGGCATTCAGTTTGACTACAATTAGTCCGCCTCAACATAAAAATTATAATAACAATATAGATGCAAATACTAACACCATTCAGACACATCATACGCACGGCACATGCACACGCACACGCTCTCTTTCTCTCTCTCTCTCTCTCTCTCTCTCTCTCTCTCTCTCTCTCTCTCTCTCTCTCTCTCTCTCTCTCTCTCTCTCTCTCTCACACACACACACACACACACACACACACACACACACACACACACACACACACACACACACACACACAAACACACACACACACAAACACACACACACACACACACACACACACACACACACACACACACACACACACACACACACACACACACACACACACACACACACACACACACACACACACACACACACACACACACACACACACACACACACACACACACACACACACACACACACACACACACAAAAACTAGCACTTTATGATGTAAGCTTGATTTTCGAGGATCCGACTTTTACGGAAGGACTACAAAAAATATTAATGGAAAAAATTACGCCTATTTTTAGCGGCCACCGAAAGGGGAAAAGACGATTTTAGTTTTCTGTGGCCTGTCTGTCCGTCTGGTTTAGATCTCAGAAACTAGAAGAGAAAATGAAAATCGGACATCGTGATATTTTAGATCATTCAAAGTTCTGATGCAACGGCTACTTTTTCTTTTCTGAAAGCGAAAAATAAAATTTTTTTAAATCCATTATGCAAGCATAATTATGCCTTTTTTTCTGCCTGGGTTGACCACTTCGGGGGCCGATTTTGAGTTTGTGTTACCACACAAACTGTCTTTGTAACCTTGTTGTTGTTGTTTTTTAACCCGGGGGTTTTCCGGTGGTCGCCCAAAGTGTTTGTACAGTATTGGGGAAGAAATACGTCAAGATTACGTCATCGAAGCGCGAAAGAATTCGAAACTTGCCCCATCATTTTTGAAAGATACTATACTTAGTAGAATGATAAATGTAATCCTAGTTATAAAGAATGAATAGGTAAGTTGTTTCTAAAAGTTGAATTTTCCTTTTATGTTACTTTCTTGGGGGTGGGGGGGGTGTAATTGAGTTTTGTAAAGATTTGTTTCAAAGGGAGGAGCTTTATAAGGGGGGGGGGGCGTTACGTAATATCTGAACGTTCCTAAAATATTATTTAAAATTATCTAAAAGGAAGAACCGCAAAATCATGGCAATACTTAATACAGCAAGGCTTAACACCCTTTTTTATATAAAACAAAATTAACCAATTGACCAATTGCTTTTTTTTTAATTGATTGAATAATATAGTGCGAAAATTAAATTTGATCCCAGAATGGGAAATGGGAGAAAAACTGACAAAAAGAGAGACAGACAGAATGGAGTGATTTATTATGAACTTTAGAGGCAAAAAAAAAAAGCTCACATCTCTCTATTTTTTAATTATTTTTTTTAGGAAACGAGCGGGAACTAGACTTTTGTATTTAATTGAGATACATTTCACTTCATCTTAAAATAAACAAACTTTCATGGCGCCTTCCCTTCTCCCTAAAAGATAACGATTTTATTATTAATATTATTGTTTTACACACTTCATTATATGCGGGGTAAAAATTGTGTCCAAAAAAAAAAAAAAAGGTCAAGTCGTGTTTGAAAGTCAGTGGAAACAATAAAGGGGGAGGGAGGGCGGCTACTGATGAATATTTTATTTTGTGAGCCGCCTCCCCTCAGTGAGCCCCCCCCCCCTCCTCCAGCGCCCTCCTCTTCCTCCTGATTCTGTTCTGTCCCAGGTCTCTCAGCATTACGTAGAGAAACGGTGAAAGATGTCTTATCAGGCGAGGATCAGACGGACGGGCTAAATACCAGGGTACGAGGGTAACTGGATACCACGGGCTGGAAATGCCAAACCGATGCCAGTGTCGGAAAGCAAAATGAAGGGAGAGGAGGTACACGATGTGAGAAAGATGTAGCATAGAAAGGAGGGGGAGGCGAAGGTTCTGCAGAAGTGTTTCGGAGTGAGAAGGGCGTCCCTGAGTTTGAAAACGAGTCGTCTGGTTACTATCTCATTTAATCAACCCGGCACTGTTTAGGTTGCAATCAGACGCGAGGGGTGAAGGAGAGAAGGTAATAGAGAGATTGGTAGATGATGGAAAAGGAAGAGTAGAGCGCCAAAAGACGAAATTAAGTAACTTTTTGGGGCTCGCTAATTATCAAGAAGCAAAATATCAAATACTGTGAAAAAAAAGGGTTATCTCTCAATATTGTAGAAATTATTTCTTTTTTTCAATATCAAACAAAATAATTAATTACCCAAAATTAAATGACTAATTGGTAAATAAAAAAAATAATTAAGATCTGGTTGACATTCATTAAGCAATTGAATACAGGAACATAGAAAAAGTACAGAAAGACATAACGAAATGTGGAATAAAAATAAGGTAATACAATACCAACTTAGAATAAAAGATTGGGGAAAGATTTGGAACTAGATAGACCAAATGAACAATGTGAAGAACTGTTGCCAACTCAAAAATAAAATCAAAATGGTGGCCTGTCAGAATTTAAACATCTAACATCCGAGCACAAGCCTCTCGCAGGACTGCAAGGGATGGAGGAGTGCTGGGTTCGAACCTGGAACCATCGTGTCTACGGCCAGTTTAGCATGCAGTGAGATCCCACTTCTTTCATAACTTATTTTGTTTTGTTTTGGTCACAATGTAATGAATATCATCTTTGGAATCACTTTGTAATCAATGATTATGGCTCCTTCTATTGACGATTTAGTTTCACCTCTTTTAGTTCTTTAAAAGAGCATAACAAAAAGGTAAAGCCAGTCAAGGGAGATAGGGGAAGTGTATACGTGTGTGTGTGGGGGGGGACTTGGTGTTTCCTCTGACAGATATACAAATAACCTAAATCTAAGCGACTCCCCCTGCGCACGTGCAGTAATTCGAAGCTCAAAGGGACCGGTTGCCTGCCCCTGGGGAGTGTAAAACTGTTTGGAATCACATAGTGAGAAACTCGTTTGGTCTCCCCTGGACTTGAGAGCGAATAGGTCAGGGATGTCTTCACTACACGAAGACAAAATATCCCCCCCCCCCTCCTTATTCTTTTTCCCACTACCACCACTAACCGTCTCAAACGTTTGCTGTTAGTGTATTAATCTTCTTAGAGCCGGTTTTAAGGGATAGGGGAGCCGGGGAAATAAAACCTTTGGGAGCAAGTCTAGCGTGGTACTTCTACCATACAATTCCACGACAATTCGTTCACTGACATTTCATTCACCGACAATTCGTTCACTGACATTTCATTCACTGACAATTCGTTCACTGACATTTCATTCACCGACAATTTGTTCACTGACATTTCATTCACCGACAATTCGTTCACTGACATTTCGTTCACCGACAATTCGTTCACTGACATTTCATTCACCGACAATTCGTTCACTGACATTTCATTCACCGACAATTTGTTCACTGACATTTCATTCACCGACAATTCGTTCACTGACATTTCGTTCACCGACAATTCGTTCACTGACATTTCATTCACCGACAATTCGTTCACTGACATTTCGTTCACCGACAATTCGTTCACTGACATTTCATTCACCGACAATTCGTTCACTGACATTTCGTTCACCGACAATTCGTTCACTGACATTTCGTTCACCGACAATTCGTTCACTGACATTTCATTCACCGACAATTCGTTCACTGACATTTCGTTCACCGACAATTCGTTCACTGACAATTCGTTCACCGACAATTCGTTCACTGACATTTCGTTCACCGACAATTCGTTCACTGACATTTCGTTCACCGACAATTCGTTCACTGACATTTCGTTCACCGACAATTCGTTCACTGACATTTCGTTCACCGACAATTCGTTCACTGACAATTCATTCACCGACAATTCGTTCACTGACATTTCGTTCACCGACAATTCGTTCACTGACATTTCGTTCACCGACAATTCGTTCACTGACATTTCGTTCACCGACAATTCGTTCACTGACATTTCATTCACCGACAATTCGTTCACTGACATTTCATTCACCGACAATTCGTTCACTGACATTTCATTCACCGACAATTCGTTCACTGACATTTCGTTCACCGACAATTCGTTCACTGACATTTCATTCACCGACAATTCGTTCACTGACATTTCATTCACCGACAATTCGTTCACTGACATTTCATTCACCGACAATTCGTTCACTGACATTTCATTCATCGACAATTCGTTCACTGACATTTCATTCACCGACAATTCGTTCACTGACATTTCATTCACCGACAATTCGTTCACTGACATTTCATTCACCGACAATTCGTTCACTGACATTTCATTCACCGACAATTCGTTCACTGACATTTCATTCACCGACAATTCGTTCACTGACATTTCATTCACCGACAATTCGTTCACTGACATTTCGTTCACCGACAATTCGTTCACTGACATTTCGTTCACCGACAATTCGTTCACTGACATTTCGTTCACCGACAATTCGTTCACTGACGTTTCGTTCACCGACAATTCGTTCACTGACATTTCATTCACCGACAATTCGTTCACTGACATTTCGTTCACCGACAATTCGTTCACTGACATTTCATTCACCGACAATTCGTTCACTGACATTTCATTCACCGACAATTCGTTCACTGACATTTCATTCACCGACAATTCGTTCACTGACATTTCATTCACCGACAATTCGTTCACTGACATTTCATTCACCGACAATTCGTTCACGACTTTTCGTTCACGCGACTATTCATTCACCACACGGTTCGTTCACCCGACAATTCGTTCACCCGACAATTCGTTCACGCGACTATTCGTTCACACGACAATTCGTTCACGCGACTATTCGTTCACGCGACTTTTCGTTCACGGCACGGACAAATTGATTAACAGACAAATCGTTCATTGAATAGTAACATATTGTTAATATTATATATTCTCGTCGCTTATTTAATTTATTTACATTAAAACTTTTGTAGCTATTATTTCTAAAAATAAATTTCTAGAGGTCAGGTCTAATCCGATTTAATTTTATTTCGTTGTTGTTGTTGTTGTTAATATTTTGTTAATGAGGAAAGTATATGATAAAAACTATACTTAAAAGAAAAAAAGAGATCTTAGAAGCTAGCTGAAACACTTTAAACTGGCTTTCACTTTACTTTAGGTAACATGTTTTTGTTAGATTTTGTTTGTTTAGCTCTCGTGTTTCTGTTTGTAATGTTATCCCAGCGCCTTGAGACTACCTTATATGTTTGTTAACACCGCCTTGTAAATTAAATTATTATTATTTAGTTAATTTTGCATTAATTTAAGAGATCCTTTCAGTATTCTTTAGTCAGTCAATCGCTTTTATGAGGAGCCTCATTCGGTGATTGAGCGTTAAAATATATCAGTGACGTTGCTAGAAATTTCCAATCATTTGGGGGCTCGGGGCTTGGCCTCTTTAACCTCCCCTGCATTTTGCGGAATATTTAATGTAAAAAATAAACACTCATTTGGGCCCCCCAAAGTGGGGGTTAGGGGGTATTTTCAAATTCTCTCCCCTTCTCCCACCCTAGCTACGCCACTGATATATATATATACTTGGTTCTGGCACTAAAGTAAGTAGGGCTTGAGGTACTACCTTTGTCCTCTGACCTTTAAACCTTTATAGTCTCATTACACGCAATGGCAGATAAGTGTTCATAAAAAAAATATTCTTCTTGACAATAATGGTGATAAATACTTTTATTCTCAGCTCCCACATGACATCGTCTCTCCCATTCTTTTCTTTTTTTTTTCATTAACGCCTTTTTCTTTTCTTTTAATATAATCAACTGCTATATTCTAAAACGAGGCTGATAAAACGAATTTCTATTGGTTAATCTCCAGCCCAAAATCTGTAACTCTAAACGCGGCAATCTTAAAGGGAGAGCAGCTGCCGAATGTGAGAGGTAATGGAAGAGGCTTACGTCCCTTACTTTCCATGGTGCCTCACCACGAACTCAACCTCCCCCCGAAATGCCTTCAATTACAATGCGAGCATTGGCTCGAGCGTGACATTCAGGTGAGACCAGCAGGATGACTCAATTAAGTAGAAAACACCAAGACCAGATTGCAATGAAGGTGTGGAAGACGAGCCTATGTGTGTGGGAGTGTGTGTGTGTGGGGGGGGGAAGGGGCTGTGATGAGGGGTTGGGGTGTGAGGGTGAAAGAAATAGAGAATGATGTGCGGGGAAAATGTAACACTAAATATGCAAAGCAATGTGATATTACAAAGGCAGCCATGAATGTCAAAGTTTTCTAGGTCAGAGAGACCGGTCTATGTAGGTCAGGTCGTGACTCACACACCTGGTGACACGGATTAAGTTGCAGACGTGAAGACCGAACATCAACATCAGGAAGTGCTCACACAACAGCTTTGTTTGTTTTTGTTTGTAGTTCAGCAAAACAGACAAACATAAATGTTATACGTCTGCTAAACCTGCATTCAAATCTCCCGCCATTTTTAGACACGGGAGGGGGGGACGAGAGTTTGAAAAAAGAATACATTAACACTACGATCATAGCAGAAGTTCATCGACCATTTAAATTCAAATAGGAGGTCAATAGGTCATTTTCCATTAGGACTAGAGTTGCGAATGAATAAACTCTGACTTAAGCATTTAAAACTGAAAAGGGTCGAGATGTCAATTTAAGGAATCAAATGTAAGTTCCGCCCCATGGGTCAGGGGATGTCAAAGTTCAAGGCGAACCTCGAATTAAAACTCTACGCCAGGATTCAAACTGGAGCCCTCTCGTGTAGCCAAGTCACACAAATCACACCAAAGCCATAGCATGCAGCATGAAGTCCAAGCAAAGATTTATTGCAGTTGGATCGAGAGGAAACCAAGTTTAAGTAGATTTGGTCTTCAATCCTGACCATAGAATGAAAAGAGCAGAACTGAATGTGCCGACAAAGACCAGGATGTGACCTACTAATTTCACCTCCAACTAATGCAGACGAATCTGTTATTCAAAAATCTTCTACTTAATTTTGATTTTTGTTTTCAGGACGGTACCAAAAAAAAAAAGATAAAATAAGTTTTGTATTAGCACTTTTAGGTTTGGCGGTCCTAAATCTGAGACATTTGTATTAGCACTTTTAGGTTTGGCGGTCCTAAATCTGAGAGATTTGTATTAGCACTTTTAGGTTTGGCGGTCCTAAATCTGAGAGATTTGTATTAGCGATTTTAGGTTTGGAGGCCCTAAATCTGAGAGATTTGTATTAGAACTTTTAGATTTGGAGGTCCTAAACCTGAGAGATTTGTATTAGCACTTTTAGGTTTCGTTTTCCTAAATCTGAGAGATTTGTATTAGCACTTTTAGGTTTGGCGGTCCTAAATCTGAGAGATTTGTATTAGCACTTTTAGGTTTGGCGGTCCTAAATCTGAGAGATTTGTATTAGCACTTTTAGGTTTGGCGTCCTAAATCTGAGAGATTTGTATTAGCACTTTTTAGGTTTGGAGGTCCTAAACCTGAGAGATTTGTATTAGCACTTTTAGGTTTGGCGTCCTAAATCTGAGAGATTTGTATTAGCACTTTTAGGTTTGGAGGTCCTAAACCTGAGAGATTTGTATTAGCACTTTTAGGTTTGGCGGTCCTAAATCTGAGACATTTGTATTAGCACTTTTAGGTTTGGCGGTCCTAAATCTGAGAGATTTGTATTAGCACTTTTAGGTTTGGAGGTCCTAAACCTGAGAGATTTGTATTAGCACTTTTAGGTTTCGGGGTCCTAAATCTGAGAGATTTGTAGTAGCACTTTTAAGTTTGGAGGTCCTAAACCTGAGAGATTTGTATTAGCACTTTTAGGTTTCGGGGTCCTAAATCTGAGAGATTTGTATTAGCACTTTTAAGTTTCGGGGTCCTAAGTCTGAGAGATTTGTATTAGCATTTTTAAGTTTCAGAGTCCTAAATCTGAGAGATTTGTATAAGCACTTTTAAGTTTCGGGGTCCTAAGTCTGAGAGATAAGCATACGAACAAAGGGAAGACGAACCAATAGACTACGCACAACTTAAAGAGTGTCCTTTCCCTCTTTTCACCATTATCTTTCCTTTGAGTTCCTCATGGAACATAGGGCCTCAAATAAAAACACGCCACACTCCTTGGTCTCTTGCTAGTACCTCATGGAACATAGGGCCTCAGTAAAAACACGCCACACTCCACGGTCTCTTGCTAGTTCCTCATGGAACATAGGGCCTCAGTAAAAACACGCCACACTCCACGGTCTCTTGCTAGTTCCTCATGGAACATAGGGCCTCAGTAAAAACACGCCACACTCCACGGTCTCTTGCTAGTTCCTCATGGAACATAGGGCCTCAGTAAAAACACGCCACACTCCACGGTCTCTAGTTTTTTGATGGCTCTTTCCTGTCCCCTCGGCTTCATCTAATACACTGCGTCGCCACGCTCCATCTTTTGTTCCCTGGGGGTTCCACTCTAAGGCTTGCCTAGCTCTGTTGCTGGTATCTTTTCCAAGGGTGTGACCAATCCATCTCCACTTCCTCTCTAAGATCTGCACTTCTATATTTTTCTGTCCACTCATCTCCCACAGTTTGGTGTTTTCTACTTTGTCATACCAGTGTATTTTTAGGATATTTCTCAGGCATCTGTTGATGAAGGTCTGAACTTTTTTTGTTGTCATTTCAGTTGCTCTCCATGTTTCAGAACCGTACAGGCGCTTAAATTTATAAAATGGCTCATGAGGTGAGAAAAGTGGTATCACAAACTGAGTGAAAAAAAGGTGACGAAGATGTATATATAGAGAGAGAGAAAAAAAAAAGAAGATACAGATCAATTGAAAGTATGGAGGAAATTAAAAAAAAGATAAAGATAAGATAAGATAAGATAAGACAATTTTTATTGGTCCAATCAAATGGAAATTCATTTTGACTACAATTGACAACCTCAGCGTAACTACTGTAACAATAACAATATAGATGCAAATACGAACAACATTCACACACTAAACACACACTCACAACCAGCGCTTTATGAAGTAGACTTCTATGTACTTCTCATTGACGACAGACGACCTTGTAACACTCTGGCCGAAAGTGTGATAGAATAAAGAGAATGAGAGAAGGAAAGAAAATGAAGATAGAGAGAATGAGAGAAAGAAAGAAAATGAAGACAGAGAGAATGAGAGAAAGAAAGAAAATGAAGATAGAGAGAATGGGGGAAAGGAAAAAGATAAAGAATAATAGAGAGAATGAGAGAAAAAAAAGATAAAGAATGATAGAGAGAATGAGAGAAAAAAAAAGATAAAGAATGATAGAGAGAATGAGAGAAAAAAAAGATGAAGATAAAGAGATTGGGGACAAGAAAGAAGATGAAGATGGATAGAGAAAATGACGGAACTCCGCGGGAGGAAACAACTTGCACATAAAAACGACATCTAGTTCAACACAGATCGCAGACGAGATTAAAAACAGATCACTTAGAAACAATCTTCCCTGGGCGCGCCCACTCCCCTCCCTGCGCCACATTTTCCTTTCTACTTCTGCACCTTAGCGCCTCTAATGGAACAGTAAACCTTTCCTTCCACCCAGGAGCATTAACACTACGTAAGAGCGGGTGCTCTGAAGCAGCATGGGGTCAGGGAGGAGCCCCTTTCGTCCCATCCAGCCTTCCCCAGACTTAGAGAGCAGTAAATCAAAAGAGGGTATGGCATTTAATGAGAAAATGAGAACCGTAAACATCCCCATACAGACGCTAACACACTGCTCCCCCCACCTCCCTAAGCCAACACCACAGAGGCGCCGTGTCCGCCCCTTCCTTCCAACCCATTCTTTAAGAGCAATCAAATCCTTAATTCGCGACTATTTCTTCGTTTCGTGCCTCCTCTTGTATTTCCACTTCATTTGCCCTACTCCCCACCCTCCCAACCTCCAAACATACACCCTCTCAATTTCGCGTTCACTATCATTTCTTAGGTTCTTATATCCCATGGACGCCCTGGTGGAACACAAAAAAAGGTGTCTGACTCTCTGCCTCCTTGCACCCCTCCCCCCATCGTCTCCATAACCCCTCCACCTGTCAGACAAGCTAAGACAGTCTAGCAGTGTCTACTCACAATTCGCTTCGTGCACGTGCGATGCTGGTAAGTGAGCTCAGCCCATGCATGGTGGCCAAGGGGGGGGGGAGGCATTTGAGGAATTGGGGAAGTGGGGGGCTAAAGTCAGGTGGATATAATGATAAAGAAGGATGAAGGGGAGGGGGGGGGGGTGTGCGTTTGCCTTTAGAAGGAAAAAAAAATAGACACCAGTTAGTCATCAGCAAATAAAAGTTAAGAAGGGGAAAGAGTCTGCCTACAAAAGAGTGTCCAATTTCTGTGACTCTCCATTCTTCTTTCCAACATCAATGTCAGTCTCCCACCCCTCCTCCCAGTCGACACTGAGATACACACGTCAATTCTTATATGATATATTTGTATCCTATTCAAAGACTTCAGCGCGCTAGAGACAGGGGCCAGTAAGTTGTGCGGTGCAGGCAAGTCCAGGCAAGAAAGACAACCACTTCTTTTTTTGTTGTTGTTGTTGAAGTTTGAGATCCTTACTTTTCCCATCGGATCGCTCCTCCCCTAATTATCTTCTCCTGTCTGTCTCACGTACTGAAATTCTCCGCCTTAGACCCGCCCATTGGTTAAAAGTGAGGGTTTTTTAAAACTTACTCACTCATAGATCTAGACACTTCCCCCCCCCCCCAAAAAAAAAAACAACAAAAAAACACGAAAAGATTTAAAACACATTTTGAAAGGAAGCCGAGAATGTCTACCAGGATATGACAAAGATTTCCAAAACATTTGTGTCTGCAAGTCATGCTGACCTTACTAAATACTGTTAATGTTTGAAACCAACCATCATTGGAAGCAAGTCATAAACTGAATCCATACAGTTCGTTGGCCAATGTATTACAAACTACAACTTTCCTGTTACGAATTAGAATGGATTACTACAAGACACAGGCTGATAGATCTTCACACTATTTATAATAAGTTCAGACTGATACCACATTAGTTCTTGACTGTGTGAATGGCGTGTAAAGCGGAATGTATACATTAAATTACAAATGCATCTCAAGTGCTAGAACATAAACAGAATGAGAAGTTTTGCAGTAAATAACAACAGTCTACATTACACGCCAGTTTCTGTGGGAAGGCTGTCATTGACACATGTCACTTCCGAGGTTGAAAATACTTCCGCTTTGACTCTTTAAACAGAAAAGTTCATATTCGGGGCGCCAGTTTCGAGTTTGAAGGGAAGTCACTCTCTTGGAAATAAGATTAAAGAGTAGGTCCTAAATGAGAAACCTAAAAAAAAAAACAACAGAACTACTTGTTATGGTACGAAAAGAATTCATTCTACATGATGACGGTAATCTTGAAGTCTCCACATTTCTCTTACAATGTATCCATGCGTTTACTTCAACAGTGGAAAAAAAAAGAACTAAAGAGATACGCCCATAATTATCTGCCCTTTAGATTGCCAGGTCTGAAAGGGGAACTTTCCTTTCCTTTACTTCAACTAAGAATAATTTTTTTGTTTCACATCACTTTATACTTAGCGCGACATTTCCAAATTTGATACTTGGGATGGGTTGTTTCCCTTCCCCTTTATTTCTTGACTTAGAGTCAGCAGATGACTGACGCTGGTACTCAGCGTGATCAACATCTTATCAACATGCGCATGGGTGGCGCAGGGCGCCGAGTTGCCTTTGAGGCGAAGACAAAGTCTTTCGATATGATCCAGACATACCAGGTGATTTTCGATTTCGTCACAACTCCCCCCTACCCCCCACCCATCGCCCTGCTCCGACCATCACAAAATACAATCAGTGAAAAAAATCTTTCTTGCTTTAATTTGGCACGTCATATTTAAGTGTAGGAAGACAGAGTTCCTATCAATCGTGTAGGTTAGAGACTTGTAGTGCATCCGTTAAATGGTCGCTTGGTAACCTTAGTAAATTCCTTGTTATTGTTTTGAGAAGTCATAATCACAGAGAGAGAGAGAGAGAGAGAGAGAGAGAGAAAGAGAGAGAGAGAAAGAGAGAAAGAGAGAGAAAGAGAAAGAGAGAGAGAAAGAGAGAGAGAGAGAGAGAAAGAGAGAGAAAGAGAGAGAAAGAGAGAGAGAGAAAGAGAAAGAGAGCGAGAAAGAGAGAGAGAAAGAGAAAGAGAGAGAGAGAAAGAGAGAGTGAGAGAGAGACAGAGAGAGTGAGAGAGAGAGAAAGAAATGCCAGACACACAAATGAAGGAAAGAATAGACAAAGACACTCACACAAAAGAAATAGAAAAATGCAAGAGTTAGAAAAAAAATGGAAAAAAAGAAGACACAGAAAGAGAGAGTGAAAAAAAAAGAAAGAGATGTGCAGTTAAAAACTAAAAGGAGAGAGAGAGAGAGAGAGAGAGAGAGAGAGAGAGCGTATGTGATGTTAAGAGGCAAGAGACCCACTGGCTCTGTCTTAATTAGATCATTTTGTTTATTTTCATTGTGAAACATCGTTTAAACATCGTTTGCACGGACCCCCATATCTCGGGGGTGTCACACGGTGCAAGCCCCTGTGCCATAGAGTGCATGTTCCGTAAGATGAGGTGTCCACAATAACCTTTGACCTTCTTAACATTCGAGATTGATCTTGCTCCTCGCCTCGGGTATTTCTCACACCTTAAACATTACAGGATAGCATGTCTTTCTTTCCAATATATTACCAGCCATTTACCCACCGGCTACGCCTGGTATTTACATCCAGATATATTTGTATTGAATGGTATATTTACATCTACGTCACTAGGACGTCTTCAACTTCGTCTGCTTCAGTTTTTTGTTTTGTAGATCTGCAGGAGGGAAAAGGAGGGAGAAGGGGGATTGTGGTCCAGAGGGACAATAGAAATTGGAGTGTATAAGATGGTCTTAAATAAGAGCGAAACAGAGAGAGAGAGAGACAGAGAGAGAGAGAGAGAGAGAAAGGGGAGAAACAGAGAGAAGCAGAGGATAATGACCTTCGTACACAACAAATATCTCAGTAGCAGTCCTCAAACACAGATCTCGATACCAGGGCAGTCCTCAAACACAGATCTCGATACCAGGGCAGTCCTCAAACACAGATCTCGATACCAGGGCAGTCATCAAACACAGATCTCGATACCAGGGCAGTCCTCAAACACAGATCTCGATACCAGGGCAGTCCTCAAACACAGATCTCGATACCAGGGCAGTCCTCATGATGAAAAGAATCTATGCTGGGGCGTGTGTAACAGTTTGACAACCCCGCCCCGACATGAGTGTGATACGAAGGAAAATGTAAGCTACAGAGCTACGCGAGTCTCTGTGACAAGTTGCTACTACAGATAGTGTCACACTGTATCAAACCAGGGGCGTTAACCCATCGAAGTTTTTCTTTTCTTTTTTTTTTTTCTGGCACGGGAATACGGTCTTACATCTCGCATTGCAGAGTTCAACCGGGAACAGTATTTGAAATCTAAGCACTTCTTTTGTTGATAACCAGGTGATGGTGGGGTTGAATTATCTGCCCTTGTTGCAGCGTTGATGACTCTGCTCGATAACCGATAGCTAATGGTCGAACATTTTGTGATACTTACGTCATCAATAAGTGGCAGAGACACACACACACACTCACTTAGATCCCCTCACACACATATACATAACAATGTTGTTTTTTTGTTTTTGTTTTTTTTCCTCCACTACAGGAAAAATTATCGTTCCGCAGGGTGCGCGGAGTAAAGTTTCAGCTAATTGACGCCTCGATTATTTCCCTTCGCGACCCCGCCCTTAAAGGAAAAGCAACCAGGAAGAATGCCCTACAGTGGATCAATGCTAGTGTTGCATACAACACGCTACATCAAGATGTCAGGTGTCAAAGACAATAGAATGTTACAGTTGATTTGTTGTTTTTTTAAAGATCTAAACTGTCCCGAAGATAGACGTGTGTGTGTGTGTGTAGGTATATAAGGACATTATTCATGTAGAAAGCACGACAAACGAATAAAAACCCAGCTGGAATGAGGCTAAAATAGTGTAGGGCTAATATACAACGCCATATGCATAGCACATGAATTTTAAATAATCAGGAACCGTAGTTGGCATGCACTTAAAGCGAAGGTCACGGCTGCTGGAGACGTCTGCATAGAACAAGCGCGGCATCAAAGGGAGATAACAAAAACAATTTTTTATTTTAAACAAGGGGTGAAGGGAAAGGGGGGAAAAGGAAAATGTAGGGGAGATAAATTCAGGACACATTATTAAACGAGAGTGTGTAAAAGAGTTAATGACTCCTGGTTGAATTTTTTTTTTTTGTTGACGTAACACTTAATTTTTTTAAAATGATTTATTGACAAAGAAACAATCAATGGATTCAAAATCACTATTTTTCTTTTCCCTACGTCCTTTATTTATTCGTCTACTTTTCTATCTCTCTACTCTTTTAATATTGAAATGATACTACTATCATTCTCCTTATCAGAAGGGACTTTTGACACTACGACCTGCAGAGTCTGTAAATCATGTCGCTATTTCAATTAAAACAAAGATATTACTAAATATTAAAACAATAAATGCAATCCAGCATTGAGCCCCCTCCTCACCACGAAAAGAAAAAGGGGGGAGGGGAGGAAATCGTATACAAGTATTTCAGGGGCGCATCAGTGTGGAAAATTGACAAGTTCATAGGAGCTAAGCTTTTCCAATTTGCATTGTGTGCATGTATCGAGAGGCAAGAAAATCTCGAGTCATGGGCAGGATCCAGCCCGCGGGTCGTAGGTTGGACATCACTGTTTTAAATATATAGGTGTTGTTGTTTTTTCTGTAATACTCTTTTAAGATTAAAGTACGAAGGGTAAGTCTGAGAACGCTGGGATACAGGTTCGCCAAATATCTTCTGAAGACGGCAGACGTGAAGAAATGTTTTTTTCTTTTTCATCGGCCATGTTATTTCTTTATTTGATGTCCGTGACATAAAAAAAAAAGATGAAAGTAACTTCAAATTATAGATGGCTAGGTAAATGTTTATCAGCAGACGTACATTGATTTAGATAAGTTTTGTTGGAAGATTTGGGAGCGGTAATGTCGAGGTCCTGCTGTCTGATAGGTCAAGGTCGTGCTCTCTGTTAGGTCACGGTCGTGTTCTCTGTTGTTGTTTTATTTCTGTTACTTTCAACAGCATGCCTCGTTTTCAGATTGACTTCTGCTTGTATTCCAGGGCAGCAAACCGATTCTACTTCCTGTGTTGTTTTTTTTGTTTGTGGTGAGAAAATTCAATAACTCAAAACCTTTTTTCGATCAAAATACAAGATCTGAAATCCGTTGGCACCAGTTGGGAAGATGCTGTGGATGTTGCCTATGACAGATCTCTGTGGAAACAGGGGACAGGCGGTTTCTTGTACCCTGCACAACTTTCCCCTATAAATGTCAGGTACACATAAGATAAGATAATTTTTATTGATCCAATCAAATGGAGATTCAGTTTGACTACAATTGACAACCTCAGCGTAACTACTGTAACATTAATAATATAGATGCAAATACGAACAACATTCGAACACTAAACACATACACACTCACAACCAGAGCTTTTATGAATTAGACTTCTATGTACTTCTCGATGACGACAGATGACCTTGAAACACTCTGACCAAAAGTGGGATAAATCTTTCTGTTTTAGAGTATGGTAGAGGTGTCCTAAAAATCCTGATGCTCAAATCCTAGTCTTCACGGGATTTCGAACGCGAGAAATCTGGGTTCTCAAACAGTAAGCTTTATCACTCAACCACCATGTTTCGTCAATGCAGCATGGCCCGAGAGTCATAAAGACTTAAGGAAGTTATGGACTAAACCTGTTCACAAGCCAACATTGGCCAATCGCTTCTTGGCGCCAACTACGGAATCTAGAGGAAATGACTGACAACAGAATGTGAGAGCTGAGTAAAAGTGATAATTGTCTCTCAACGTTTTATATAGGGAAGTGACATTAAACATTCCTAAACATGTTTCGTGTAAGTTAACTTTTGATATTATTGCTTTTTATTTTTAACTTCCAGCGCCTTCACTCAACCTAATGCTTTATTAAACAAGAGTACAATAATTGGGAGGGGGGAGATATAATCCTATCATTCAACGGCCTGGCATGTGTCCCCTCAACAGACTCAAAACAAAAAGAAACCAAATAATAGCATATCGTATGAGGAAAACGCGGGAGACGGCGCGAAAAGGGAACTCACTCTTATCCAACAATGAATACGTCTGGTGTAAATATTTACAGACGAAATGTCAAAACGGTTTTGTTGACATGGTAGATAGTGGCGCTGAATCGCTCACGTTTGGGCGCCGACGACTTCTTTGGCACAGTTGTTTTGACAGTTCTTGAGCCTTTGACAGTGACAGCTCGTGAAGAAAGGTGTGTGTGTGTGTGGGGGGGGGAATAGGGAGGGGGAAGAATATAGAAAACAATATTCACAAATTTTGTTTGTAATGTAAAAAAAAAAAAAAGAGTTGTCACTCTTTCCTGCCCAAAAAAAAAAAAAAATATTTGTTGGGCAGCCTCGGATTTTAACAAGTGGTAAACTAAAAATGGTATAAAGTCCCCAGTCCTGCGTTTATAAACATTTGTGACAGGGGCGGAGGTTGGATGAGGCTCTGATCTCTCAATCCCAATACTTTTTTTTTTTTTTTTTTAAAGATTTTCGCGCGAATGAGTGCGATAGGTTGCAAAAGTAAACACAAGAAGAGTAAACGGGAAAAGATAGTAATCCTAAATTTGTGTTGCCCATTTCTGTACCCACATAGGAGGCGAGAGTGTTTGTTTGGATAAAAACTGAGAGAGACAGAAATAGAATGTCAAGAATAGCCTCTCAGCCAGGAGGTCTAGAGATTATAGAAGTGTCTTTAGCTAAATATAGACATATATACAAAGGCTTATTTGAAAAGCCTCTTATTTATAGCAAAATATGTTGATACAGACTAGAAATAGACATAGAACACAAATATGCTGCCTATCTTCTGTATACAAAAAAAGTTGGCAAGTTTTTAAGATATTGTGGGACACTAGTATCATGCTTTTAGTGTGTCTTTATGAATATCATCACTTATTGATTATAGTCAATATTTAGAATATGTCTATATGTGGTTCTATCTTTTAAAGACAATGGATTTTCCAAGATGAATCACTGGTTCTGGTTTCTGTTTGAGTCCTTGCAGAATGTGATTTAACAAGCCGATTCTATGGGTGACAGAGTTTGCTCCAGTTCGTGCATGTGAATGCAACTATTTTAGGGCTCCCTGATTGGGGATCTTTCTATCAGATTCTCATGTTTCTTCTTTCCTTTTGTTCTCGGTGAACATTTGCGGGGCCCTATGCGAAAAGGATTGCGCGGGGCCCAGTTTGGGTAAAGATACGGATAATAAGTGTAATTAAGATTTTTTTAATTAGAAAATAAATTCGTCTTTGCATTTTATTCATTCTTTGCAAAAAGTTACAGGTATTGTATTATGCCGTTTTTTTTTATCACGCGTTGGATTGGCATTTTCCATAATAACACACCAAAATGACAACTTTTCTATATTTCAGGAGATTTTTATGAGTTTTAAAAACATTTAATAATTTCAGTAGAATTTCAGGACTTTTCGTATATTTTGCAATTTCAGGAGATTTCCAGGAGCTCCTGGTAAATCAGGAAGCCGGGGGTAATTTGTTATAAGTTATAAAATAGTTTAATTTACACCTAGAATTAGCGCGGGGTCTATGAAAGTGCGAGGCCCACTGCAGTCGCATAGGCTGCAGTGGCATAAGTCGGCCCTGTCAGTGAAGTTTGTACCAGCACATACAGTCAGTCTCCCTGCTGTCCTATGCTGCGTGATTTCCTCTCACATACTTTCATAGATGCATGTAGTCCTCAGATGTCTGTAGTTTTGTCTAGGGCGTCTCCTGGGTCTGGCTTCCTCCGCAAGCCCAGGAAATCCTTGGGGATTCTTCCATCAGGCATGCGTGTGGCATGTCAAAACAGCCTAGACTCTGTGCGTATTGGCCCATTACAAAACTTCCTGATTAGGAACAAAAACGAGACCTCCAGGACCGTGGTTCTCAAACTGTGGTCCGCGGACCCTCATGGATCCTTTAGACGAGTCCGAGAAAAATGTAAATTGTATACAATTAAAATAACTTCTTCGCCCATTTTAATAATAATAAAATCGCCCCTCACGACTGTTTAATTAGTCTATTACGTACTATTCTGTGAGTCAGTGCGACGACCTTTAATGAAATGTATTTTTTTTAAACATTTGTAACTATACACAATGCATTTATATAGCTTTTTCTTTTAAAGAGTCCGTGGGCAAGTTTTGACTATATAAAGTGATCCCGGGATCAGAAAAGTGTAAGAACCACTGCTCATCCAGTTGATGTACATGATATGTCGAAGGCAGCATGAATTTTGGCCATTTTCGTAGTTATTTAGTAGTGTATGTAAGACGCCATTGCATGTGCCGGGTATAAGAGAGTTTAAACAAAGAGACCAGCGCCATGAGAAAGGAGTAAATATTATTTGCTGAGAAGAAGTAGAGATATAGGTCCAAGTGATGTGTTGACAATCCTTTAACATCTTGTGATTCAAGAAGTATTTGTATAGTTCATAATATGTCTACACTAACAAGGAAAACCTGTAGATACCCCCCCCCCCCCACTAAATATGCAGGGCTTCGTCCCTTTTGATAATTGAACAATTGATTTCTTCTACACATATTCTCGGATCAACTTGAAACTTCAAACAATAATCTATTGTGACTAATAAAACAGGAATCAATTAAAAAATTAATCACCTAGTCAATAACTTATTGGTTATTAATTATTTTGTTAGATAGGATCTCAATTCGTGTGATATCGCTACTAAATCCTTATATAAGTAAGTGTTGAACATTTATTGTGGGCCCTAAGCTCTAACTTGTGTTGCCTAAATAGGGCTCTATTGCAAACTTGGTTATTTAGCCTCTTTAGATGACATTTATTCGGCTATGAAATAAATCTATATTGGTTAAAAGAACACCCCCAACCACCAACCCCCCCACACACACCCACCCTCCCCCACACACACACCCACCCTCCCCCCACACACACACCCTCCCACCCACCCACCCTCCCACACACACCCACCCACCCTCCCACACACACCCACACCCCACACACACCCTCCCACACACATACACATCCTCCCACACCCTTCCCCACACCCACCCACCCTCCCACACACCCACATTCACCCTCACACACACACACCCACCCTCCCACACACCCACCCTCCCACACACACACACCCTCCCCCCACACACACACCCTTCCCCCCTACCCCCCTACCCCCCCACACACCCTCCCCCCACACACACACACCCTCCCACACACACACACACCCACACATACACCCTGTGACATGTTCCATGTTTTGCAGAGTCGATTGGCAGACGATACACCTGAGATAAATATTGCTCTTATGCTGCGGCCAAAGAGCAGGTGAAATCAGGTTGAAATAGTTTACCTGGCTTACGGCAGTTAGCCGTCTTGACATCGTGATAGCCCGTTACTGTCGGACTTCATTTAGAAAGATACTTGTTAGAATTTTTTAGTTGTATTTAATTACTTAATTTATAGGAAAATGCTTTGAAGTGTTCGATAAAACAAAAAGGAATACATTAATCAAATTAATAAGTGATTTCACAATTAAAATCAAGAAGTTCATAAAAGTTCACAGATCAGTAGACATACTAGACTTGCATATTTCCATACAGTGAGAAAATTACACAATAATTTACAATCTTTTCTTTGGTTACGAATTGTGAATTTGAACATTGTAGATTTCTAACTCTGTAGAGCTGTAACTTTAACTTTGTAACTTTAACTATGTAGAACTGTAACTTTAACTTCGTAACTATAACTATGTAGAACTGTAACTTTATCTTTGTAACTTTAACTATGTAGAACTGTAACTTTAACTTTATGGAACTGTAACTTTAACTTTGTAACTTTAACTATGTAGAACTGTAACTTTAACTTCGTAACTATAACTATGTAGAACTGTAACTTTAACTTTGTAACTTTAACTATGTAGAACTGTAACTTTAACTTTATGGAACTGTAACTTTAACTTTGTAGAACTGTAACTTTAACTTTGTAGAACTGTAACTTTAACTTTGTAGAACTGTAACTTTAACTTTGTAGAACTGTAACTTTAACTTTGTAGAACTGTAACTTTAACTTTGTAGAACTGTAACTTTAACTTTGTAGAACTGTAACTTTAACTTTGTAGAACTGTAACTTTAACTTGTAGAACTGTAACTTTAACTTTGTAACTTTAACTTTGTAGAACTGTAACTTTAACTTTGTAGAACTGTAACTTTAACTTTGTAGAACTGTAACTTTAACTTTGTAGAACTGTTAGTTTGTTACTTAGATCCTCCAGCCGAGACCAATCATGATAGCAGGCCTGAGCACCAATAGTTAAATTCAATAGCGCGTATTGCTACGTCACAGGTCTTCACGACGTGGCAATGAGCTGTTGGTCTCCACTGCCCACAGGTTGCGACGTTGCAGGTCAGTGTTGAGGCCTTCTATAACGCTCCAGCGACATTTAGAGCATTGGGTGGTATGCTGTCTTCATAAAGATCTATCACTGGCTGGGTCAGGTCAGTTCACCACATTGGTTTAGGGGTGTCACTCTAAATTAAATTGATATTTTGTAACATATAAATTGTAACACTGTAACACAGTGCACAAACAAAAGACCAAAATGCAAATATAATGACAAACAAAAACAGGACGACAAACTTAACAGCAAACACAAACATGACGCCAAACACAAACATAATGAGAAACATCTTCGTCTCTGTTAGGACCTGGTGCAGGCCCAGAGCAAGTCTGGCAACTCTCTGGGATTGGGAGGAGGGTATGTAGAGGCATGTTGAAACAGTTTACATCATAGGAGTAGCTTATGTATACATGACCTTTCATGTCAAGGCCGTCTATACCTTTTTATTTTACTCATTCAATCTCATTTATTTATGACCCCCCCCCTTTTTTTTTCCCCTTTTTCTCCTAACTCAGTGTTTCCCTAACTTTTTCCTTAACGGAGCACTTCACACATTCTGAGTATATAGAGGAACACTTCACACATTCTGAGTATATAGAGGAACACTTCACACATTCTGAGTATATAGAGGAACACTTCACACATTCTGAGTATATAGAGGAACACTTCACACATTCTGAGTATATAGAGGAACACTTCACACATTCTGAGTATATAGAGGAACACTTCACACATTCTGAGTATATAGAGGAACACTTCACACATTCTGAGTATATAGAGGAACACTTCACACATTCTGGGTATATAGAGGAACACTTCACACATTCTGAGTATATAGAGGAACACTTCACACATTCTGAGTATTCAATGGAACACTTTGCTTATTTCTTTTTAGACAGAATAATTCACATAGTGGTCTACTAGTTAATTATTGCAGTAGTTTGTGGAACCCATATTCAGACCTCACGGAACATAGATTGGGAAAAGCTGTCCTACCTAAATAGAGTCGACTTCTTTTAAAATTATTTTTTATTTTCTAAAGTATTGGCATCGAAATAAAATACAGAAACGAAATCAAACAAACAAACAAACAAAACAATGAGAGAAAGTGAAACAGGTAAGTGCAATTAGTTCAACCCATTAGTAAGGTGAGATATACAAGAACCACACCCTCAACCTTCAAATTACACAAATTATAGGGAAGCAGGTGTAATCAGATGTAATAAGATGTAATCAGATGGCTGATAACGCTGTCAATTAGAACTATCCATTCTTTCAGTATTGTCTTCAGTTGAAAAGGGAATACACATCAAAAGAGTCTGATGAACTGTACAGCTCAGAACTATTTATTTGTCTTAAGATCATTACACTTGTACAGCTCAGAACTATTTATTTGTCTAAGATCATTACACTTGATCTCAAAATCTCTACGACTAGGAGTCACACGCAGTAAACAAAGAGGAACACTGGAATGTGATAGTTGTTTATTTACAGGATCAATACAAGACAATCGCGCCTAATTTTCTGATATACATTCTCCCCAAGAAAATAAACATATTCCTCAAAGCAGTTGCCGAACAAACTTGCAATTATTTCCCTTGTGAGTTTGTACTCTCCAAGGCTTTAAGACCACAAGCCATACTCTAGCTTCCAATACATTATAAGCCAAATCCTGACTAGGATTCAATGATCACAAAGATATACTTACAGACTATACACTCTGCTAATCTACAAAAAGTGTTGCTAGAAGGCTGGTTATATTTATTTCTTCAACAAATTTAAGGCACCATTGAGTCTGTAAACGTAGCGCTATCTCGGCATCTTAAAAACACTTTCTAAGGCACCTATTCAGGTGTTTCTTTATCTAGGTTGTTTTTTCTTTGCGGCGGCGGCGGCGACTGATTTTTATTCTGGGTGGTCCCTGGAGTGTCCAGACAAGGGTCACATACTTAGTGTGTCCAGATAAGGGTCACATACTTAGTATGTCCAGACAAGGGTCATATACTTAGTGTGTCCAGACAAGGGTCCCACACTTAGTGTGTCCAGACAAGGGTCATATACTTAGTGTGTCCAGACAAGGGTCACATACTTAGTCTGTCCAGACAAGGGTTACATACTTAGTGTGTCCAGACAAGGGTCACATACTTAGTGTGTCCAGACAAGGGTCACATACTTAGTGTGTCCAGACAAGGGTCACATACTTAGTGTGTCCAGACAAGGGTCATATACTTAGTGTGTCCAGACAAGGGTCATATACTTAGTGTGTCCAGACAAGGGTCACATACTTAGTGTGTCCATAACTGGGTCACATGTTTAGTCAGTGGCCTAGCAATGTACTCTTGGGCCCGGGTTCAAGAATATTTTGGTGGGCCCCCCATTCCCCCCCCCACCAAATAGACACACTAAGTATGAGACATACAAATGGAGAAGTCTGTATGTATTATCATAAAGACATTTCATTGCTTCTAGTGTACTTTTATGTCATTAAGCTACTGGCACTGTATTCAGTTATTGCCCATTCAAACATAATGATAAGAGCTGCCCACTATTAGGCCTACATAAGAGCTGCCCACTATTAGGCCTACATAAGAGCTGCCCACTATTAGGCCTACATAAGAGCTGCCCACTATTAGGCCTACATAAGAGCTGCCCACTATTAGGCCTACATAAGAGCTGCCCACTATTAGGCCTACATAAGAGCTGCCCACTATTAGGCCTACATAAGAGCTGCCCACTATTAGGCCTACATAAGAGCTGCCCACTATTAGGCCTACAAAAGAGCTGCCCACTAGTAGGCCTACATAAGTCTGATGAATGCAGTGTCTTACATCAAAACAGACCAAGCCACAGGTACATAGAATCTAGCTGAAAATACGGGCTATCATTTTGAAGTCCAGACAAGGGTCACATACTTAGTGTGTCCAGATAAGGGTCACATACTTAGTATGTCCAGACAAGGGTCATATACTTAGTGTGTCCAGACAAGGGTCCCACACTTAGTGTGTCCAGACAAGGGTCATATACTTAGTGTGTCCAGACAAGGGTCACATACTTAGTCTGTCCAGACAAGGGTTACATACTTAGTGTGTCCAGACAAGGGTCACATACTTAGTGTGTCCAGACAAGGGTCACATACTTAGTGTGTCCAGACAAGGGTCACATACTTAGTGTGTCCAGACAAGGGTCATATACTTAGTGTGTCCAGACAAGGGTCATATACTTAGTGTGTCCAGACAAGGGTCACATACTTAGTGTGTCCATAACTGGGTCACATGTTTAGTCAGTGGCCTAGCAATGTACTCTTGGGCCCGGGTTCAAGAATATTTTGGTGGGCCCCCCATTCCCCCCCCCCCACCAAATAGACACACTAAGTATGAGACATACAAATGGAGAAGTCTGTATGTATTATCATAAAGACATTTCATTGCTTCTAGTGTACTCTTATGTCATTAAGCTACTGGCACTGTATTCAGTTATTGCCCATTCAAACATAATGATAAGAGCTGCCCACTTTTAGGCCTACATAAGAGCTGCCCACTATTAGGCCTACATAAGAGCTGCCCACTATTAGGCCTACATAAGAGCTGCCCACTATTAGGCCTACATAAGAGCTGCCCACTATTAGGCCTACATAAGAGCTGCCCACTATTAGGCCTACATAAGAGCTGCCCACTATTAGGCCTACATAAGAGCTGCCCACTATTAGGCCTACATAAGAGCTGCCCACTATTAGGCCTACAAAAGAGCTGCCCACTAGTAGGCCTACATAAGTCTGATGAATGCAGTGTCTTACATCAAAACAGACCAAGCCACAGGTACATAGAATCTAGCTGAAAATACGGGCTATCATTTTGAAGTCAAGGTAGAGTTTAATACCGATATAAATAATGTTTAAGGCCTTTTTTAAACTAGATTTTTACAAAAGAGCAATTTGGTTTCCACTCAAGTGTCATCCTCAAAAGCTCGTGCGGGTCCCAATCGGTCATGAGTTATGGGTCCACGTGCAATGAGCCCTTTCGCGCTCTGGTTGCTATGCAACAGGCTGTGGGCCTCTCATGGTCGTGGGCCAGGGTTCATTGAACCCTTTGGCACCGTGGATGCTAAGTCACTGTGTTCAGTATGTCCAGACAAGGGTCACATACTTAGGGTGTCCAGCCAGGAACACACCAGGGAGCCAGGGAGCAGAACAGAAAATCCCTGGATGAAAATGTTTGTGGTTTGTTATCGTATAAAAGTTTCTTGAAAAGATTTTATTTTTGTCTTTCAACTAAGTTTTTACTTAAGAAGAACAAAATAAAAAACTGTTTAAAATTATTATTTCTTATCTTGTTATTACCACTTATACATTCGGATACAAGTTTTCGTATACCATTTTGAAAGTTATACTCACACCAAAAGTACTTAAGAAATGGAATAGGCATATATGTTTGTAAAACCTGCTTGAAGCTCGCTCAGTTCTTCGTACATTACGCCAATGAAACTAATGGTACACACGTGGTGTCTACTCCGTTGGTAATCTAAGTCTTTCCGGTTTGTTTTGTTTTGTTTTTCACGGATGAATGAAACCTAAAATAACTTTGTCAAAATGGACAAGACTTTATTTTTTTATTTTCAGTGACATGCTTACACTTTAGTTAGAAATATCTGACTTATCCTAAAGTTAAAAAAAACAAAAAAACAAATCCAGCCATCAACCAGAACTAAACCAAGAAACAATCACGAAACCAGAACTAACACAATCAAATATGCATATAGAATTTGTATTTAGAAACAGAGATAAAGCTTATCTAAGGAAAAACAACAACCTGAGCACTCTAAATGATGTAGAAGTTATTTCCCTTATTTGATACCTGACAAAACAATTAATTACCAATAATTACTTGACTAATTGGCTAATGTTTTAATTGATTCATGTCTTGTTAGGTACAATAAATGATTGTTTAAAGTTTGAATTTGAAATTTTCTAAGCTGACGAAACCCTACATATTTAGCCGTATCTCTGAATACTGAAGGATTATTTCCCTTATTGGTGTCAAACAAAATAATTATTTACCAGTAATTAATTGATTAATTGGATAATTTTTTTATTGATTCATGTCTGGTCTATGCCGATGAATAATTGTGCAAAGTTTCAACTTGATCCGAGAATGGGTGTGGGAGAAATAATGTGTACGAATTTTTTACCAGACAGAGTGAGTTGATATAAGCTCTGTTATAGACAAACAAACAAACAAACAAACAAGTGTTTGAATCCAAAAATCTAAAAAGATCAAGCGAGAGCAAAAAAAAAATAAAATCCGCCGACTGACAGCAATAAAATGTTGACGCTGCTTACGCCCCTGGTAACGACTTAACCATGCGAGACAGACGTAATAGAAAAAAAAAAGCGTTGAAAAAAAAAAAAAAGAAAGTATTGAAAGTATTCAGGGGCGTTGACATGACCCTAGGTAACTCAGGTGGGTGAGTAATCTCCTGTTCAATCTCACGGTTCAAGGCTATTGCTCACATCAAGGACAAGGAAAAGGTAAGTGGTAGACTGTACGGCAGGGAGGAGATGATGGTGTGTTTGGTATCAGAAGAAAAAGTTCTCTCCCGTGTCTTAGTAACATTTTCCCACGGTCTCTACCTGTGGCTCTTGTTCAACAGTGAAAAGTAATTTTGTTTTTTGAAAGCAGTATTTTATTTACATCAATGGCGTAATACTTGAAGGAAGCCCATGAGATAGGTGGGCACTTCCCAGGGACTTTATCCCCCCCCCCTTCCCCACACCAAAAAGCCTAGTGTATCAGCATTGGTGTACACAGATATGAATAAAACTATTGAAAAGTAATCGGTAGTCTCGAGGGTTGAACATAAAATAATACTGGATAGCCTACGGAAACATAGAACGTACATTGATTCCTACTTAACTAACTAATAAAATGCTAATTTGATAATTATAAGATAGATAGATAGATAGATAGATAGATAGATAGATAGATAGATAGATAGATAGATAGATAAACATCTTTATATTCGGCCATTTCCCCCTATGAAGATTGTACATTTAACACTTGGTCCAATTTGTTTTCCTCCTGTAGAAGCAGACAACTGGTATGCTATCTTCTTGTTGATGTCCTGGAATGACACTTCCTGGGCATGTCAGCAGGTGGAACTCGAAGCAAGCTTCTATGACGAGGTTATCCTCAGGCAGCTGTGGCGCGAGGCGCCCTACACAATATAGCGCAATGTGAGTAGTGAAAAGAGGAAATTAGTTTCCCAACTGGGAGATCTTTTACTCTTGTACCACTGGGGCAGCCATTGTGCAGCGTCAGCATTGTCATCATCATTCCAAACACGAGAATCCCTCAACAATTCTACGGTAAAAATGACGTCTCAAACCAACTGGAACTAACCAGCTGCCTCTGTGCAGAACCTTAGCAAATAATAGCGAATAAGGAAATTGGGCCTACCTCTCCGCCTGCATATTCACTACGCCCTGAAAAGACACGGTGAGGGTGATGTTTCTGTAGAGCTGACGGGGGAACACCTTTTGTTTTGATTGTCTAATATCCTTGACGTATCTCCCGGGCCTAATTTTTCACCTTTTTTTTTCTCCACCATCAGAAGCAGCATGATGTTTTTCTAAATGTAGCCGCGATTCCAACCAGTCCTATCCCATTTCCGGAACCACTCCTTGTCTTCGGCCAAAGGTAACGCGCTAACGTGTACACTTCCGGAACAAAGTACAAAGAGAAGAAACAAATTTCCCGCACCTGCTCGCCCTTTTCCCGGTGTCGTCTGGAAGAATCAACAAGAAATACGAGGTTAAAATAGGTGGAGCACAGAAAGTCCTTCCTTATTTTTGGTTTGTGAGAGACCAACAAATCTCAGAAATTGTTAAACTTAGAAGTATGCTTTCCTCTTACAAGAGGGAGAGGTGGCTGAGCGGTAAAGAGCTTGTGGTCCGGAGTTCCGATCCTGATGAAGACTGAGATTTTTAATTTCAGGATCTTCGGGCGCCTCTGAGTCCACCCAGCTCTAATGGGTACCTGACATTATATAGGGAAAAGTAAAGGTGGTCGTTGTGCTGACCACATGACACCCTGGTTAACCGTAGGCCACAGAAACAGATGAGCTTTAAATGCCCAATAGACTACAATACTTTTTTTCCCTTTACGTAGATATGGAAATAAATAAATATTCTTTTTTTTAAATGTCCAATTGTACAGTAGTTAGACCTACTTTCCTACAAAACAATGTCCACTGGAACCAAAGCCGAGTCCTGGAAGAGGAGAGGTCATGTTAAATGGACTGAAACACAAAGATTTACTTTCTAGCCAGGTCTGAAGACTTCTGTCAACATTCTGCAGAGGGAAGGGAGAGAAGAAGTAAGACAAGGAGGGGGGAGGGGGGCAGGGTACAAACCAGATTTGTTTTCCCTTCTTGTGTCACAAGCTTACTAATATTTGTCCGTACTGTCTGTGGACTGACACTCCGACATTGACATGCCAGGGAATGTCTGGGCCACGATCTCCCGTTTCTTAATACGCTTGCACGTCTTTCTTTCCCCCACTCCCTTCCCACCCCTCTCGCCTTACTTGTCTTCCTACAAGGCAGCCACAAGTCTGTCATCTGAGGCAGGGCTAAGATAATCATCAGATCGAGCCAGATTATCTTCTTCTGGCCGCGCGCGGCAAACGTCGGAGCCGAAGGCGTAATTGCCAGCACAAATGAAATCCTCTGGAAACCAAAAGCTCCTGGCCTGGTCACTATAGAGTGATGCGTCAAATTTTTTTTTTGTTGTTCTTCTGTATTCTGCTTGACATTCCGACGTACTGAGAACTCATTTACTGAATTCAATGGAGATATTTACAAAGAATTCGTGACTTCAATGAGGATATTCGCAAGACTTTTTGAGTTCACCAGGGGTTCTTGCAGACTTGCAAGCATCATTGGTGATTCCGATAACCGAAGATATAGAAGCATAACAATTTAGTACCAATACCTAATAACATAAACATCACAATTAGTGCTGGACTTGCAATTGTTGCCGGTATTCAGTAGTAGCCACTGCCAGGGTAGGGTGGTCAATGTACTACCTGTTGCAAAGATTCCAATGTCCACTCCTCAGTTGCTGGAGTTAAGAAATAAACGTGACTGGTCACTCTCTCCACCTGTACAGGATCTACACGATGAACAACTGATTGTCCAAGGTCGACGGTTAAAGAGAGTGTTATGTGGCTAGCGAAACGACCGACTTTATCAACGCATGTCAGGTAGCCATTAGAGTTGTAAGGAGCCAGGGGTTTCATGGAAAATTCTGAAATTCAAATTGTCTTCACTGGGATTCGAACTCGAGATCCCCAATTTCGGAAGCCAAATTCTCAACCACCACACGCATTTAAAAGCATATGTAATATACTGAAACCCGCATCTGGCACATTTTGACTTCTGTGATATTATCAGTGGTCCAAACTTGAAACAACTAGTTCCACACCATTCATTCATGGCAGTTACAGGCATCATGATAAGGTGACTTCTTTCTCCGATATGTATCCAACAGCAATAATAAAGAAAAACATAAAAAACTAAAAGCAAATACAAAAAAAAAACACTTTCAGGACGAGTGTTTGTAAATTTCATTGTGCTTAGCTTTCATCTATCACCAATTATAGCCAATGACATGTTTCATTTGTGTATCCCAGCAAGTGAAGACCTAATCCATCTCGTCTAGATCTTCCCCTGTATCAAGAGCACCAGTGCCACGTTTTTAATGAGATTCCAGCCTGGAATGTGTGCCGCAGTTTCTGGTCTCTCTGGATGGTTGACAGATATAACAGGAGCAGATAATCGTGTTAGGATAGCCGTCACAAGTTTCGGCAACAAACCTTGACACTGGAATCTGTCTAAATTATCAGGGCGATGGTGCAAAGTACGTTTTACCCGGTAATTTTGTTTAAAAAAAAAAGAATGAAATAAAGTATTTTCAAAAAGCTCTCAATTGACTTCTTAACAGGAGAACAGAGAAAAGAAGAAAGGATAATATATAGGAGAACAGAGAGGAACAAAGAGGAGAAGGCAGAGGAGAACAGAGAGGAACAAAGAGGAGAAGGCAGAGGAGAACAGAGAGGAACAAAGAGGAGAAGGCAGAGGAGAACAGAGAGGAACAAAGAGGAGAAGGCAGGGGAGAACAGAGAGGAACAAAGAGGAGAAGGCAGAGGAGAACAGAGAGGAACAAAGAGGAGAAGGCAGAGGAGTACAGAGAGGAACAAAGAGGAGAAGGCAGAGGAGAACAGAGAGGAACAAAGAGGAGAAGGCAGAGGAGAACAGAGATGAAAAAAGAGGAGAATGCAGGGGAGAACAGAGAGGAACAAAGAGGAGAAGGCAGAGGAGAACAGAGATGAAAAAAGAGGAGAATGCAGGGGAGAACAGAGAGGAACAAAGAGGAGAAGGCAGAGGAGAACATAGATGAAAAAAGAGGAGAATGCAGGGGAGAACAGAGAGGAACAAAGAGGAGAAGGCAGAGGAGTAGGCAGGGGAGAACAGAGAGGAACAAAGAGGAGAAGGCAGGGGAGAACAGAGGAAAGGAAAAAGATATTTGTAGGTACTGTGCTAAGTGAAGTGTCACATTTTCCCCCAGAACAATTTGGAATAATACAACGAACTGGACTATGAAATTGATGATTTGACGTCTGTATTTTATAAAAAAAAAAGAGCTAAGATAAGATGATAACATGATGAAATTGATGATTTGACGTCTGTATTTTATATAAAAAAAAAGCTAAGATAAGATGATAACATGATGAAATTGATGATTTGACGTCTGTATTTTATAAAAAAATAAGCTAAGATAAGATGATAACATGATGAAATTGATGATTTGACGTCTGTATTTTATAAAAAAAAAGGTAAGATAAGATGATAACATGATGAAATTGATGATATGATGAAGTTGATAAAATTATGAAGTTTGTAATATAAAAAAGTTGATGGTATCATGGAGCTGATGGTATCATGGAGTTGATGGTATCATGAAGTTGATGGTATCATGGAGTTGATGGTATCATGAATTTGTAAAAATATTTTTTTGAATGGTCCAGTGTATAAAAGTATTTTGAATAAAAACAAAATCCTACTAGTTGATTCTCTCACTCAATATGTATACACTTTACTAATTAGAGCATTGTGACAGTGAAATTAAAACAAATTGACAGATGAAGTAAAACTTTTCTAAAATGGATGCGTCCAGTAATAATTCTTCTAATTATTATTGTATGCAAACGCCTTCAGAGATTTTTTGAGAGATTTACAAAGGCAACACTCGAAATTTTATGGGAGCTTAAAATTCTACAAAGAATATATTGAACCATGTATATAAATATATAGAGAGACATTTTCAGACTCCATAGCGAATATAGTTTTAGAAAAGACTTCAACAGATATGTTCCAGAAGTGTGTCGGCTATCAATCAGTTACTAGCACGTGTAGGTGTTGGACTAGGTGAGGTTTTATTGTTCTGTTGGATGTGTCGTCTGCTGAGTTTCTCTTGCTTGGCTTTTGTTCTTTCTTGCAGAGAAAATTGGACCTGTTTGGGAACTTAGGGCTGTTTGTGAACTTTGAGCTGTTTGTGAACTTTGAGCTGTATGGGAACTTGGGCCTGTTTGTGAACTTGGGCTGCTTGTGAACTTTGAGCTGTATGGGAACTTGGGCCTGTTTGTGAACTTGGGCCTGTTTGTGAACTTGGGCCTGTTTGTGAACTTTGAGCTGTATGGGAACTTGGGCCTGTTTGTGAACTTGGGCCTGTTTGTGAACTTTGAGCTGTTTGTGAACTTGGGCCTGTTTATGAACTTGGGCCTGTTTATGAACTTGGGCCTGTTTATGAACTTAGGGCTGTTTGTGAACTTGGGCCTGTTTATGAACTTAGGCCTGTTTGTGAACTTGGGCCTGTTTGTGAACTTTGAGCTGTTTGTCAACTTTGAGCTGTATGGGAACTTGGGCCTGTTTGTGAACTTAGGGCTGTTTGTGAACTTGGGCCTGTTTGTGAACTTGGGCCTATTTATGAACTTGGGCCTGTTTATGAACTTAGGGCTGTTTGTGAACTTGTGCCTGTTTGTGAACTTTGAGCTGTTTGTGAACTTGGGCCTATTTGTGAACTTTGAGCTGTTTGTGAATTTTGAGCTGTATGGGAACTTGGGCCTGTTTGTGAACTTAGGGCTGTTTGTGAACTTGGGCCTGTTTATGAACTTGGGCCTGTTTATGAACTTAGGCCTGTTTGTGAACTTGGGCCTGTTTGTGAACTTTGAGCTGTTTGTCAACTTTGAGCTGTATGGGAACTTGGGCCTGTTTGTGAACTTAGGGCTGTTTGTGAACTTGGGCCTGTTTGTGAACTTGGGCCTATTTATGAACTTGGGCCTGTTTATGAACTTGGGCCTGTTTATGAACTTAGGGCTGTTTGTGAACTTTGAGCTGTTTGTGAACTTTGAGCTGTATGGGAACTTGGGCCTGTTTGTGAACTTGGGCTGTTTGTGAACTTGGGCTGTTTGTGAACTTGGGCCTATTTGTGAACTTAGGGCTGTTTGTGAACTTAGGGCTGTTTATGAATTTTGAGCTGTTTGTGAACTTCGAGCTGTATGGGAACTTGGCCTGTTTGTGAACTTGGGCTGTTTGTGAACTTGGGCTGTTTGTGAACTTTGGGCTGTTTGTGAACTTTGGGCTGTTTGTGAACTTTGGGCTGTTTGTGAACTTGGACCTGTTTGGGAACTTGAGTTCTTTGAGAAGATTTTTGATGGTTTAAAAGTTTAGCAACATTACAAATTGTTGTTAATTTTAGTCCAAGAAAGCAAGAGAAAGAGAAGGAGAGAGAGAGACAGAGAAAGGAAGAGAAAGAGAGTGGAGAGAGAGGGAATGGGAGGGAGTGAGAGAGACAAAAAGAGAGAGAGAGATTCACATAAGCACGTGTCTCCTCGGATTTAATTGAATCTATTACCTGTTATAGACAACTCACCAGTCAAAACAAAACAAACAAACAAAAAAACCCCCATAATTATCTCCTCTTACCATCAGGTAGGCTGTCCGGAATAATTATTCGGACGAGGACCAGGCACTAGGGGTCGGACAAGTCGAAAGGTAAAAAAAAAATGAGGGGAGTAGGACAGGGTTTGGTGTGTGGGAGAATGAGTAATTTCGGAGTAATTGTTTCTGTGTGTGGGGGAGGGGGAGGCTCAGGAAATGAGTATAGGATGTTTTGGAGTTGTAAGAAGCAGGATAATTAATTCTCTATCGAAGAGTCTTCTCCCTGATAATCAACACTTATGGACGATGCCTTTCGCTAATACAATGGCAGGCTAAAGTTCAACCAACGCTTAATGAAACTTGAAAAGAAAGAGGTCCGCTTTGTTTTTGAGCCAGACTACAGAACAATAAACTTCTTTTTTTTAAAATTGTTTTTACTATCTGAGCAAGTTATAACAAAATATTTTTATTTGTAAATTACTGTCATATGTTTTAGAAATATGAATAATTTTTTTGTAATTTTACTTCCTCAAAAGTTGTTTTTTTTACACAAATTTATAAATCTTTTTAAAACCCAATATAAGGGGAATAACTGCAAAAATCTCTACCATATATCTCATTTCTGAAAAAAAAGCAACCTTTTTTCTACATAAAATAAAGTTAATTAATTACCAATAATTGATTAAATAACTAAAAATAAATAGATTCGTATATTGTCATTCACTGAGCAATTATGCAAATTTTCAATTTGATCCGAGTATGGCAAGTGGGAGAAGAACGTGTACAAAAAGAAACAAGTAGCCTTTATTTCCTTTTTTCAATACCAAACAAAATAATCAATTGCCAATCATTTATTAACTAATTTGTTAATTTTTTGATCGATCTAATGGAAGTCTAAACAATAGATAATTGTTTAAAGTTTCATCTTGATCCTAGAATGGGTGTGGAAGAAATAACGTGTCCAAACATTGTGCTAGACAGACAAACAAGGAGATATAGAATTTGGTAATAAAGTTGTTCTTAGTAGCTTAAAGAAATACTTGTGACAAATAATTACAGTTCCATATTGTCAACAAACTCAGTTCATAGTGATTCAGTCCGTTAGTCCCTGGTAATTATTATATTGCCTTCAGCAATGACACAGCCTCCTGGGAGACGGAAGCACATTATAGGGCATCATGGCGTCGCGATGTAAAAACTGGAGCACAAAACAAGAAAACAGCGCTGGCAGAAGTAAAGCGCCAGAGAAAAAGAGCAAGGCCAATGACACTTGCTTTAGCTCGAATAATCTGCCCAGTGTGCAGCCGAACAATTCGGGCTCATATAGGTCTCACCAGTCACACGAGGAGGCACAAATTCCCAGTGCAAAGCCCTCAGGATGACACAAGTGGACATAATCGAATGGACGAACTATATATATATAATATATTGCGAAGATCAAATATACAACTTTCATAAACCCCATTAGCAGATTAGTAAATGTTTTTATCCTCCCCAAACCAAGTTGACATAGAGGGGACTAACGCAGCAGAGCTTGACCTAGATAGGAATGATCTAGATGCTTGATGACCTAAAAGTCCTAATTAGTAAAAGGGCAACAACTCCTCAAAGAAAACTTACATGTGATGGTGTGGGAGATGGAAACTCCACCAGCAGCTCCTCCTTTCCTTCAGACAGTCGACGACTCTGGATGCGACACCGTAACTCTTCTTTGATCAGTGGCGTCAGCCGTCCGCACTCCAAAGACTCCATTGTTGCACGAAGAAGTCCTGTCATTCGCCAAGACACACAAAATAAATATTAGTGAACAACAAGAAGCTTAAAGCACAAATCACAATTTGTAAATGAAAGCGGTGAAGATAAAAGTCATGTCAGGTCATGAAATTTTGTTTCATTAACAAGAAAGATAACAACAAATCATTTGATCAATGCCATTTCTATAAAATCATTGAAGGCGATAGAAACACGAAACACTTCGCACATATGTAGCTGGACACTTTACTTAATTTTTGTAGAGTGATTAATTCACGTGGTGGCCTACTAGTTAATTATTCCAGTAGTTCGTAGAAACCTATTCAGGCCTCGCGGAACTCTAGGGTTCTGAGGAACACAGTTTGGGAAACACTGATTCGAGATATCAGTGAGGTGTGAGATGTAGCATTATTCAATTATGTTCATCTGAATACGGCTTTCTATGTTTAAGATCTAGTTAGAGTAGCCATCAAATGTCAATTGTGTAGCAACACAAGGGCTTGTCTGTTCGTTTACTTGCTACATTCCTGAGTAAATGTCAGTCAGTCACTCCATAGTTTACATTTCTTAAAGAAGTTGATCAGAAATAGACTATACATGTTACAATATATTTTTACATAGGGGTCAGTGTGTCTGAAATGAAAAATCGCATTAAATATTACGATACAGACAAAATTACATACACAAATATGACAGTGGAAAGAAGCCAAAAAAATCTAATAAATAGACTACCTTCAGGTCAAATACTGCTAGAAATTCCACAAAGTTGTCTCGAGAAGAAAGTTACTAAAATGTTAGCAGTAAAATGTTAATGGGATGTACTAGAATGTTAGCAGTAAAGTGTTACTAGAAAGTTACTTAAATGTTAGCAGTAAAGTGTTACTAGAAAGTTACTTAAATGTTAGCAGTAAAATGTTAATGGGATGTACTAGAATGTTAGCAGTAAAGTGTTAATGGGATGTACTAGAATGTTAGCAGTAAAGTGTTAATGGGATGTACTAGAATGTTAGCAGTAAAGTGTTACTAGAAAGTTACTAAAATGTTAGCAGTAAAGTGTTAATGGGATGTACTAGAATGTTAGCAGTAAAGTGTTACTAGAAAGTTACTAAAATGTTAGCAGTAAAATGTTAATGGGATGTACTAGAATGTTAGCAGTAAAGTGTTACTAGAAAGTTACTAAACTCTTAGCAGTCGAATGTTACTGGAATGTTACAAGACTGCTGCTGCTATGACAAGAAAAGAAGACCTTACCGGCATCGTTCAGTGCTGCCAACTCCTGTAAGAAATCGTCAGTGTCACTGGAGTCTGACAGAGAAGGCACATCCAGACGTTGCAGCAGATCCATTTTGTTCTAGTTGTCTGTCTTAAATAACACTGGACTTTCCCTTGTTTGGAAACCTCCGTTGACCAGTTGAACTATTGGAAGATATATAGAACTGGGATGGTGCTCCTAGTGGACCTGCTCCTCAGCTCAAAGAAGACGCTAAGATGATTGCGCTTTGCATTTATTGATTCATTAAATTTTAAAAAGTTAGGTCTGCAAGCTGAGCAAATGTTCAGATAGTGTACGCGACTTCAATCCAGATAGATCTAATTTGTCCTTCAAACTTTATATTCTTCGCTTGAAGTTGACACAAAACAACAAAGAACAACTTCTTCTAACGCTCAAACAATATATAAATAATATAAAGGATACTACAAGAATCTGGAGGTAGAGGAGTACGAGGACCTGCTTCTAGAACACACACACATGCTATTGTCTCGGACAATTCTCATCAGCTAGTGTCAGAATCAAGGGCATCATTCGTATAATGCCTGGAGTGATGTGCACATCAGAATGATGATCCCGCTGTTCTGCCTGTGAGGGGTGGGGGCTAGGCGATCTACAACAGGTGAGCAGTGAAGCGTGAAGCAGTCACACCGGAAGTCAGCAGGCAAAATGGTGATTGCATTGTTGGAGATATTTTTCTTGCTTTGTTTATTTTGAGACTCTTTTTTTTTGTTGAGGATTCAAAAGTTTCAATCAAAATCTAATCGAATGATTGCAGAAAGTTTCAATCAAAGTTGAATCTTTTTTTCCCTCAGTTTAGGTAACAATAATAAATAAAACGAGATGAATGATTATGTTCTGAGCAGATTGCACTTGATGACCTTGACAATGATTGGCGTAACAGGCGAAGCATGAACACAATAATGATTCACAATAATAATAATAACATGAAATGTGAAGAGATGGAAAGAAAGGCTTAGAGATGTCCACTAGATGTGTGACATCTCTGGATGACCCAGGAGCGACACACGACGGCGAATGAAGAGGTAGTTTTATGGTATGACCTTTGGACATGGACAGGAAGGGGGGGGGGAGACGAGGAAAGACCTGGCCTGATGTAAAAAAGGAGGGTTGAGGAGAAGTGAGTTAAGCGTCCTGGTACCTAGGTATATGAGGACACGTACGCCTGAGATCAGAATGTGTCTGTTTGGACTTGACATAGTGCGACCAGACATGTACGAAGTTTGGAGGACATCCGAGTGGACTGACCACTGACAAGAAGGCGTTGATCTCCATGTGAACCGATGCTTTGTCCTCACAGTTGGGATTTCGAGTTGAAGTTTTTGATGAGTCTTAGATCTGAGTTGTCGACTTTGAGACCCGGGTCCAGTAAGCAGTCAGCGCTCTGGGAGAATAGCAGAAAGAAAAGTTAGAGTACAACATGGATGTTTACAAGAACACAAGACACAAATTTTATTTTCTAAAAGTAGTTACATAACATGATTTGCCTAATTACCCAGGTCTGATTAAACACCTGAATTACTGCACACTTCATTAATTTCACGATTTGTGGGTTTGATCAGTACATGGACCAAATAATTGGAACTCTTCGTATTAGCTCCAACAAAATGCTTCGCTACAGACTCAAGAAGAACATTGAAGCCTGTCTGTTCAAAACTTGTTTAGATTATTTGGTCATTTGAACACTGGTGTTTATGTTTGTAATATTCTCACAAAACCTTGAGATTAAAGTGTGCATGTGACAGCACTCACAAAACCTTGAGACTAAAGTGTGCATGTGACAGCACTCACAAAACCTTGAGATTAAAGTGTGCATGTGACATCACTCACAAAACCTTGAGATTAAAGTGTGCATGTGACATCACTCACAAAACCTTGAGATTAAAGTGTGCATGTGACAGCACTCACAAAACCTTGAGATTAAAGTGTGCATGTGACATCACTCACAAAACCTTGAGATTAAAGTGTGCATGTGACATCACTCACAAAACCTTGAGATTAAAGTGTGCATGTGACATCACTCACAAAACCTTGAGATTTAAGTGTGCTTGTGACATCACTCACAAAACCTTGAGACTAAAGTGTGCATGTGACAGCACTCACAAAACCTTGAGATTAAAGTGTGCATGTGACATCACTCACAAAACCTTGAGATTAAAGTGTGCATGTGACATCACTCACAAAACCTTGAGATTTAAGTGTGCATGTGACAGCACTCACAAAACCTTGAGATTAAAGTGTGCTTGTGACATCACTCACAAAACCTTGAGATTAAAGTGTGCATGTGACATCACTCACAAAACCTTGAGATTTAAGTGTGCTTGTGACATCACTCACAAAATCTTGAGATTAAAGTGTGCTTGTGACATCACTCACAAAACCTTGAGATTAAAGTGTGCTTGTGACATCACTCACAAAATCTTGAGATTAAAGTGTGCATGTGACAGCACTCACAAAATCTTGAGATTAAAGTGTGCATGTGACAGCACTCACAAAACCTTGAGATTAAAGTGTGCATGTGACAGCACTCACAAAACCTTGAGATTAAAGTGTACTTATGACAGCACTCACAAAATCTTGAGATTAAAGTGTGCATGTGACAGCACTCACAAAACCTTGAGATTAAAGTGTGCATGTGACAGCACTCACAAAACGTTGAGACTAAAGTGTGCATGTGACATCACTCACAAAATCTTGAGATTAAAGTGTGCATGTGATAGCACTCACAAAATCTTGAGATTAAAGTGAGCATGTGACAGCACTCACAAAACCTTGAGATTAAAGTGTGCATGTGACAGCACTCACAAAACCTTGAGATTAAAGTGTACTTATGACAGCACTCACAAAATCTTGAGATTAAAGTGTGCATGTGACAGCACTCACAAAACCTTGAGACTAAAGTGTGCATGTGACATCACTCACAAAATCTTGAGATTAAAGTGTGCATGTGACAGCACTCACAAAACCTTGAGATTAAAGTGTGCATGTGACAGCACTCACAAAACCTTGAGATTAAAGTGTGCATGTGACAGCACTCACAAAACCTTGAGATTAAAGTGTGCATGTGACAGCACTCACAAAACCTTGAGATTAAAGTGTGCATGTGACATCACTCACAAAACCTTGAGATTAAAGTGTGCATGTGACATCACTCACAAAACCTTGAGATTAAAGTGTGCATGTGACAGCACTGACAAAACCTTGAGATTTAAGTGTGCATGTGACAGCACTCACAAAACCTTGAGATTAAAGTGTGCATGTGACATCACTCACAAAACCTTGAGATTAAAGTGTGCATGTGACAGCACTCACAAAACCTTGAGATTAAAGTGTGCATGTGACAGCAATCACAAAACCTTGAGATTAAAGTGTGCATGTGACAGCACTCACAAAACCTTGAGATTAAAGTGTGCATGTGATAGCACTCACAAAACCTTGAGATTAAAGTGTGCATGTGACAGCACTCACAAAACCTTGAGATTAAAGTGTGCATGTGACAGCACTCACAAAACCTTGAGATTAAAGTGTGCATGTGACATCACTCACACAACCTTGAGATTAAAGTGTGCATGTGACAGCACTCACAAAACCTTGAGATTAAAGTGTGCATGTGACAGCACTCACAAAATCTTGAGATTAAAGTGTGCATGTGACATCACTCACAAAACCTTGAGATTAAAGTGTGCATGTGACAGCACTCACAAAACCTTGAGATTAAAGTGTGCATGTGACATCACTCACAAAACCTTGAGATTAAAGTGTGCATGTGACATCACTCACAAAACCTTGAGATTAAAGTGTGCATGTGACAGCACTCACAAAACCTTGAGATTAAAGTGTGCATGTGACATCACTCACAAAACCTTGAGATTAAAGTGTGCATGTGACAGCACTCACAAAACCTTGAGATTAAAGTGTGCATGTGACATCACTCACAAAACCTTGAGATTAAAGTGTGCATGTGACAGCACTCACAAAACCTTGAGATTAAAGTGTGCATGTGACATCACTCACAAAACCTTGAGATTAAAGTGTGCATGTGACAGCACTCACAAAACCTTGAGATTAAAGTGTGCATGTGACATCACTCACACAACCTTGAGATTAAAGTGTGCATGTGACAGCACTCACAAAACCTTGAGATTAAAGTGTGCATGTGACAGCACTCACAAAACCTTGAGATTAAAGTGTGCATGTGACAGCACTCACAAAACCTTGAGATTAAAGTGTGCATGTGACATCACTCACAAAACCTTGAGATTAAAGTGTGCATGTGACATCACTCACAAAACCTTGAGATTAAAGTGTGCATGTGACAGCACTGACAAAACCTTGAGATTTAAGTGTGCATGTGACAGCACTCACAAAACCTTGAGATTAAAGTGTGCATGTGACATCACTCACAAAACCTTGAGATTAAAGTGTGCATGTGACAGCACTCACAAAACCTTGAGATTAAAGTGTGCATGTGACAGCAATCACAAAACCTTGAGATTAAAGTGTGCATGTGACAGCACTCACAAAACCTTGAGATTAAAGTGTGCATGTGATAGCACTCACAAAACCTTGAGATTAAAGTGTGCATGTGACAGCACTCACAAAACCTTGAGATTAAAGTGTGCATGTGACAGCACTCACAAAACCTTGAGATTAAAGTGTGCATGTGACATCACTCACACAACCTTGAGATTAAAGTGTGCATGTGACAGCACTCACAAAACCTTGAGATTAAAGTGTGCATGTGACAGCACTCACAAAATCTTGAGATTAAAGTGTGCATGTGACATCACTCACAAAACCTTGAGATTAAAGTGTGCATGTGACAGCACTCACAAAACCTTGAGATTAAAGTGTGCATGTGACATCACTCACAAAACCTTGAGATTAAAGTGTGCATGTGACATCACTCACAAAACCTTGAGATTAAAGTGTGCATGTGACAGCACTCACAAAACCTTGAGATTAAAGTGTGCATGTGACATCACTCACAAAACCTTGAGATTAAAGTGTGCATGTGACAGCACTCACAAAACCTTGAGATTAAAGTGTGCATGTGACATCACTCACAAAACCTTGAGATTAAAGTGTGCATGTGACAGCACTCACAAAACCTTGAGATTAAAGTGTGCATGTGACATCACTCACAAAACCTTGAGATTAAAGTGTGCATGTGACAGCACTCACAAAACCTTGAGATTAAAGTGAGCATGTGACAGCACTCACAAAACCTTGAGATTAAAGTGTGCATGTGACAGCACTCACAAAACCTTGAGATTAAAGTGTACTTATGACAGCACTCACAAAATCTTGAGATTAAAGTGTGCATGTGACAGCACTCACAAAACCTTGAGACTAAAGTGTGCATGTGACATCACTCACAAAATCTTGAGATTAAAGTGTGCATGTGACAGCACTCACAAAACCTTGAGATTAAAGTGTGCATGTGACAGCACTCACAAAACCTTGAGATTAAAGTGTGCATGTGACAGCACTCACAAAACCTTGAGATTAAAGTGTGCATGTGACAGCACTCACAAAACCTTGAGATTAAAGTGTGCATGTGACATCACTCACAAAACCTTGAGATTAAAGTGTGCATGTGACATCACTCACAAAACCTTGAGATTAAAGTGTGCATGTGACAGCACTGACAAAACCTTGAGATTTAAGTGTGCATGTGACAGCACTCACAAAACCTTGAGATTAAAGTGTGCATGTGACATCACTCACAAAACCTTGAGATTAAAGTGTGCATGTGACAGCACTCACAAAACCTTGAGATTAAAGTGTGCATGTGACAGCAATCACAAAACCTTGAGATTAAAGTGTGCATGTGACAGCACTCACAAAACCTTGAGATTAAAGTGTGCATGTGATAGCACTCACAAAACCTTGAGATTAAAGTGTGCATGTGACAGCACTCACAAAACCTTGAGATTAAAGTGTGCATGTGACAGCACTCACAAAACCTTGAGATTAAAGTGTGCATGTGACATCACTCACACAACCTTGAGATTAAAGTGTGCATGTGACAGCACTCACAAAACCTTGAGATTAAAGTGTGCATGTGACAGCACTCACAAAATCTTGAGATTAAAGTGTGCATGTGACATCACTCACAAAACCTTGAGATTAAAGTGTGCATGTGACAGCACTCACAAAACCTTGAGATTAAAGTGTGCATGTGACATCACTCACAAAACCTTGAGATTAAAGTGTGCATGTGACATCACTCACAAAACCTTGAGATTAAAGTGTGCATGTGACAGCACTGACAAAACCTTGAGATTTAAGTGTGCATGTGACAGCACTCACAAAACCTTGAGATTAAAGTGTGCATGTGACATCACTCACAAAACCTTGAGATTAAAGTGTGCATGTGACAGCACTCACAAAACCTTGAGATTAAAGTGTGCATGTGACAGCAATCACAAAACCTTGAGATTAAAGTGTGCATGTGACAGCACTCACAAAACCTTGAGATTAAAGTGTGCATGTGATAGCACTCACAAAACCTTGAGATTAAAGTGTGCATGTGACAGCACTCACAAAACCTTGAGATTAAAGTGTGCATGTGACAGCACTCACAAAACCTTGAGATTAAAGTGTGCATGTGACATCACTCACACAACCTTGAGATTAAAGTGTGCATGTGACAGCACTCACAAAACCTTGAGATCAAAATGTGTGCATGTGACAGCACTCACAAAATCTTGAGATTAAAGTGTGCATGTGACATCACTCACAAAACCTTGAGATTAAAGTGTGCATGTGACAGCACTCACAAAACCTTGAGATTAAAGTGTGCATGTGACATCACTCACAAAACCTTGAGATTAAAGTGTGCATGTGACATCACTCACAAAACCTTGAGATTAAAGTGTGCATGTGACAGCACTCACAAAACCTTGAGATTAAAGTGTGCATGTGACATCACTCACAAAACCTTGAGATTAAAGTGTGCATGTGACAGCACTCACAAAACCTTGAGATTAAAGTGTGCATGTGACATCACTCACAAAACCTTGAGATTAAAGTGTGCATGTGACAGCACTCACAAAACCTTGAGATTAAAGTGTGCATGTGACATCACTCACAAAACCTTGAGATTAAAGTGTGCATGTGACAGCACTCACAAAACCTTGAGATTAAAGTGTGCATGTGACATCACTCACACAACCTTGAGATTAAAGTGTGCATGTGACAGCACTCACAAAACCTTGAGATTAAAGTGTGCATGTGACAGCACTCACAAAACCTTGAGATTAAAGTGTGCATGTGACAGCACTCACAAAACCTTGAGATTAAAGTGTGCATGTGACATCACTCACAAAACCTTGAGATTAAAGTGTGCATGTGACATCACTCACAAAACCTTGAGATTAAAGTGTGCATGTGACAGCACTGACAAAACCTTGAGATTTAAGTGTGCATGTGACAGCACTCACAAAACCTTGAGATTAAAGTGTGCATGTGACATCACTCACAAAACCTTGAGATTAAAGTGTGCATGTGACAGCACTCACAAAACCTTGAGATTAAAGTGTGCATGTGACAGCAATCACAAAACCTTGAGATTAAAGTGTGCATGTGACAGCACTCACAAAACCTTGAGATTAAAGTGTGCATGTGATAGCACTCACAAAACCTTGAGATTAAAGTGTGCATGTGACAGCACTCACAAAACCTTGAGATTAAAGTGTGCATGTGACAGCACTCACACAACCTTGAGATTAAAGTGTGCATGTGACATCACTCACACAACCTTGAGATTAAAGTGTGCATGTGACAGCACTCACAAAACCTTGAGATTAAAGTGTGCATGTGACAGCACTCACAAAATCTTGAGATTAAAGTGTGCATGTGACATCACTCACAAAACCTTGAGATTAAAGTGTGCATGTGACAGCACTCACAAAACCTTGAGATTAAAGTGTGCATGTGACATCACTCACAAAACCTTGAGATTAAAGTGTGCATGTGACATCACTCACAAAACCTTGAGATTAAAGTGTGCATGTGACAGCACTCACAAAACCTTGAGATTAAAGTGTGCATGTGACATCACTCACAAAACCTTGAGATTAAAGTGTGCATGTGACAGCACTCACAAAACCTTGAGATTAAAGTGTGCATGTGACATCACTCACAAAACCTTGAGATTAAAGTGTGCATGTGACAGCACTCACAAAACCTTGAGATTAAAGTGTGCATGTGACATCACTCACAAAACCTTGAGATTAAAGTGTGCATGTGACAGCACTCACAAAACCTTGAGATTAAAGTGTGCATGTGACATCACTCACACAACCTTGAGATTAAAGTGTGCATGTGACAGCACTCACAAAACCTTGAGATTAAAGTGTGCATGTGACAGCACTCACAAAACCTTGAGATTAAAGTGTGCATGTGACAGCACTCACAAAACCTTGAGATTAAAGTGTGCATGTGACAGCACTCACAAAACCTTGAGATTTAAGTGTGCATGTGACAGCACTCACAAAACCTTGAGATTAAAGTGTGCATGTGACATCACTCACAAAACCTTGAGATTAAAGTGTGCATGTGACATCACTCACAAAACCTTGAGATTAAAGTGTGCATGTGACATCACTCACAAAACCTTGAGATTAAAGTGTGCATGTGACATCACTCACAAAACCTTGAGATTAAAGTGTGCATGTGACAGCACTCACAAAACCTTGAGATTAAAGTGTGCATGTGACAGCACTCACAAAACCTTGAGATTAAAGTGTGCATGTGACAGCGCTCACAAAACCTTGAGATTAAAGTGTACTTATGACAGCGCTCACAAAACCTTGAGATTAAAGTGTGCATGTGACAGCGCTCACAAAACCTTGAGATTAAAGTGTACTTATGACAGCGCTCACAAAACCTTGAGATTAAAGTGTGCTTATGACAGCGCTATATCCTAAGTTATCCAAGGACTCGATCACTCGTTCTTTTGACCTCCTCCCTGCATTTACCTAAACGTATATACTAGTACTAAACATCATTTCAGACAATGTCTACTTCAGTTTATATACTAGTACTAAACATCATTTCAGACAATGTCTACTTCAGTTTATATACTAGTACTAAACATCATTTCAGACAATGTCTACTTCAGTTTATATACTAGTACTAAACATCATTTCAGACAATGTCTACTTCAGTTTATATACTAGTACTAAACATCATTTCAGACAATGTCTACTTCAGTTTATATACTAGTACTAAACATCATTTCAGACAATGTCTACTTCAGTTTATATACTAGTACTAAACATTATTTTAAACAATGTCTACTTCAGTTTATATACTAGTACTAAACATTATTTTAAACAATGTCTAGGTTTTTTATTCTTTAGAAACATTAGCAGGATGGTGAGACTCCCTCCCAAGCCCGGTAGATTAACTTTAAAAAACAATTTTTACTTTTCAGGGTTTAGATTAAGGATTAGACATGTGCAATACCAAAGCTATTTAATGAAAAACAAGGTTCCAAAGACAGTTTGTGTGGAACCACAAACTCAATATCGGCCCCCGAAGTGGTCCACCCAGGCAGGTAAAAAGGCAGGTATCCATATTTTCAGAAAGAACATCAGAATTAAATTCTATCAAAGACAAATGACAGAGAAGAATGGAGAAAGAAGGTTGACAGTTCCTGTGTGGTGCCTCAACGGTCCAGCAGATCTAAGGATAGGTGAAAGTGAATGTGAAGTTCAATGTGAACCTAGCCTAAGCCGATGTCTTTAAATGAATATCTAATTGATCTAATTGTTATGTACAGGGTCAATCTCTTATTCAAATCCTCAAAAAATAAAAGAACAATCATTTCCGTAAAAAAAAAACCAGCCTTTAGTTAAGTATGTAACGGTTACTGTGTAACGCTGCTGTTCACACGATAATGTGAAAAACTACTTATTAACTGTTGTTTTTAATTATGCCCAACCTATATGCATACTAAATAGATTTTTTCTCTTAAAAAAAATAAAAACATTATTTTTGGGTATTATTATTATTACATAACTTAGCAATACAGAAGGATCCTAGGCATCACATTCAAAGACCGCATCACAAACCAAGAAATCAGAGACAGGGTTACTGTAGCGATCGGAGCTCATGACGACCTGCTTACTATTGTGAAAAAACGAAAGCTTAAAACCTTTGGCCACATTACAAGATCTACGGGGCTCGCAAAGACCTTTCTTCAGGGAACAGTGCCAGGAAAAAGAAGAAGAGGCAGACAGAAAAAGCGATGGGAGGACAACATTAAAGAATGGACAGGCCTGCCATTGAGAGAGGTTCTGATCAAGGCAAAAAAAAGGGAGGAATGGAGAAAGACGGTCGACAAATCTTGCCTGGTGCCCCAACGGTCCAACAGACTAAGGGATAGGTAAAGGTAAAAGGTAAAGCAATACAAATGTTAAAAAAAAATTTTGACAAAAAATCTAAAACCATTTGCAGAAATGTGTTAGAAATATGGCAAGTAGGTATTACCCCTACTAAAGAGCCTCCGGTGTTTGTTACTATTAATAGTGAATAGTTGTAAAAGTGGTGTATTTTTATGAAAAAACTGCTTGCATAAGTGATTTAAAAAATTAGATTTTTCGCTTTTAAAAAAGAAAAAAGTAGCCGTTGCATCAAAACTTTGAATGGACTAAAATATTATGATGTCGAATTTTCACTATCTTTTCTAGTTTACGAGATCTAAAAGGGACGGACGGACAGACGGATAGACATTTCACACAAAACGAATAGCGTCTTTTCACCTTTCGGGGGCCCTTAAAAAAAAAGCTTGTTGACCTTGATATACATTTCCGTCTCGCGAAAGATCATGTCATGGTGACATATTAGCAAGACTCGGGGGTAGTGTGTTTCTGTACAAATGCATGTACTTATATTGTAGTGTTTGTGTGTTTTATACAGTCCAGCTAAGATAATCAACAAGATCGATGAGCCTTTACCTACATGCACCGATAAACTATGATGAGCCTCTCTGTCTGTCTGTCTCTCACACACATTTATCTAGACACTTCATATCTATTTGTATTGAATCTTCCTTTTTGAAAATCTTCTAACCCTAACCCATCTTCAAAACAAAAACAAACAAAAAAATACATTTATTTGGGCACAAAAACAAATGAATGCGAGGAAACAAGACCCACCTACTGAAGAAAAGCATTGGCCACCTAAAAGTCGAACATAGGCTAAACATGTCTCAACAACGATGTCTCAACAACGATGTCTCAACAACGATGTCTCAACAACGATGGCTGAGTAGAATCCTAGAAATACCATTCTTAGGAAAGACAAAACACGTGACCAAAGTCAGCCACAACGTGGACGCCGTGAAGAGGAAAGCGAAAACATGTCCGTTCACGTCCAACATGGCGTCACACCTTGTTAGAAGACCTAAAATATGAGGGCACCAGCTGGGAAGAGGCTGTGGAAGTCGCCTTGGACCGATCTCTGTGGAGAAGTGCCGCCTTAACTGCCGAAGGGTCTAGAGAACCAAAGTCTTAAAATCTACATAGACCATGTCACTTTGCTTCATTCTACTCTCTGTCTGTCTATCTGTCTGTCTCAGATGTAATTTTCTTCAACTTGACCGTCAGAAACAAAAAAAAAAAGACATAATGATTGTTTCAGTTTGCTTCAACTATTACTAGTAGAAAAATAGAACTTTTCAGACAATCATACGTGATCTCACAAGAATCTTTTTTTTTTTTTTTTTGCATCAACTGACTGTCTGTCTGGTACAATGTTTGTACATTTTATTTCTCCCATTTCCGATACTCGGAACAAATTAAAAATTTTACACAATTATTCACAGTACCTAACAAAACATGAAACTTTCAAATAACGAACAAATTCATTCATTAATTAGTGGTAATTAATTATTTTGTATAATATCGAAAAAGGGAAATAACTCACACAGTACCGGTATTGATATTAATGTCTGTAAATGTGGATTTCTCCCTCTTAGATAAACCTTACCTTCTTTTTTTTTTTTGTAGTTATTTTTTTAACCTTTTTTAAAATATTATTTTTAGCGGCCCCCCGAAAGGGGAAAAGACGATATTAGTTTTCTGTGGAATGTCTGTCCGTCTGTCCGTCCGTCCCATTTAGATCTCGTAAACTAGAAAACATATTGAAAATCCGACATCATAATAATTTAGACCTTCTACTCTTTTCTCTTTTTTTGAAATCGAAAAATGTAATTTTTAAAATCAAATATGCAAGCAGTTGTTTTTTTTAAATACTTCATTTTTACAACTATTCACTATTAAAAGTAACAAACACAGGAGGCTATCTAGTAAGGGAGATTACATTTACCCTATTTTTAACACATTTATGCAAATGGTTTTAGATTTTTTGTCCAAAAATTATTTCTTTTACATATTTATTGCTAAGTTATGTAAAAACTGTTTTCTATTTTTTTTCCAAGAGAAAGAATCTATTTAATATGCATATAAGTGGAACATAATCTAAAACAACAATTAATAAGTAGTTTTCATATTATCGCGTGAACTGCGGGGTCACGGCATTTCCACAAGACACTTAACTAAGAATTTTTATATTTTTTTTTACGAAATGTTTTTTTTATGAGGCTTTGAATAAGAGATTGACCCTATATAAAAACAATCAGATCAATAAGATAATCATTATATGAAATCAGTTAGGCCAGTTTCACATCTAACTTCACCTTCACTTTCACCTGTCCCTTGGTCTGCTGGACAGTTGGGGCACCACACAAGATCTGTCAACCTTCTTTTTCCATTCTTCTCTGTCATTTGCCTTTGATAGAATTTCATTTTGATATTTTTTTCTGCCCTTTTACCTGCCTCGGTGGACCACTTCGGGGACGATTTTGAGTTTTTGTTTCCACACAAACTGTCTTTGTAACCTTGTTGTAGTGAACTATTTGTTTTTCAATTCTAGTTTAGAACAAACTTGTTGTAGTGTCGTCACATTTAACGCGCATTTCCATTCAATATTTTAGCCCCCCCCCCCCACCTCCCGTACTACTTTTTATTCACTTTATAATCTAAAAGAGACAAATTGTTCAGAAAGAACATTTTAATTGAAGTCGCTACTGACCTTGTGTTGTTTAATCAAAGCAAATGTTTGGACGTCTAATTGTCACTTTAAAAGCCGACTGCTCCACCATCTAGTCAGTTCACCTAAACACAAGAAAACATTCAATGTGTCAATTCTTTTGTTTTCTTTTCATTCAAACCTCAATATGTGTGTGTAGGTATGTGTGCGTGTTTTTTTTGTGCATATGTGTGTGTTTGTATGTGAGGTTGCGTATGTGTGTGTGTAAATGTGTGTGTGTTTGCGTGTGTGTATGTCTCAACGCGTATGAAATTGTGTATGTCCATGGTATTTGTATGAGTGTGTATTTGTTTTTTTGAGAGTAAAATATGTAAAATATTTGAATGTCCACAAACTTTTCAAGTTCTCAATTAGCCAATTCAACATGGAATATTCCTGGCCATTTAATCTTTTTGTAGAATTATATATATATAATCCATGGGCGTGGCAGAGGGGGGGGAGTTTAAAACCCCCTACCAGAGGATTTTGCAGTCAAATCTCCCTCTTCTATAAAACAAAACAAAAAAAGAATGCAAACGACAATCCGCAAATTCCAACAGCATAGCTAAGGAAGATTTTGATTTTAAAACCCCCTCCAAAATTTACGATAAACCCCCCTCTTCAATATAAGACTATCCATACATCAGTCACCAGATTCTATGAGCGTAGCCAAGAGGGGTTTTGTGTTTAAAACCCCCTCCAACGGGGTTTAGAGCTAAAAAAAACCCCTCTTTAATATAACAAAAAGCAAATTACACACTCAAAATAAATTCTATGAGCGTAACCAAAGGGTTTTTGAGTTTAAACCCCTCTTCAGCGGAGTTTGACGCTAAAAAATACCTCTACAATATAAAAATCAATGAGAGCAGGCAAAGAAGTTTTGAGTTTAAACCCCCTTTCAGCGGGTTTTAAGCTATAAAAATACCTCTTCAATATAAAAAAAAAAAGCAAATTACACACTCAAAATTCTATGAGCGTAGCCAAGCCTAGGGGTTTTTGAATTTAAACCCCCCCTCCTCAAGATGGCTTTTTTTAAAGTTTAAAACCCCTTCTGATGGATTTAAGTTTAGATACCTCCATACAGAGAGTTTTGAGGTTGAAAACCTCTCCATTCAATTTTATTCTAAAGCAAACTGCAGTCACCAAATTCTATGAGCGTAGCTAAGATGTTTTGAATTTTAAAAAAACAAAAAACTCCACAAATGTTTAAGTTTACTCCCCCCCCAAATGGCTTTAACGATGAAACTTCCCTTTTCGATATAAAATCACAAGCAAACTACATTCACCTAATTCCAAAAGCGTAGTCAAGAGAGGTTACAAATTTCTAAGAGGGGCTGAGCTCCATTAATAAAGTGCAGTGAATAGTCATCTGTCAAAATTGAAAAAGCCTCAATGTGGCTCAACAAAGATGGTTAAGATGGATTTTAGGTGTCAGTTATAGAGATCGGGTCTCAGTCAAGGAAATCCTGTGCCTAACTGGGAGTCGACCCCTTAGTAATGTTGTGACAGAGCGTCGCATGAGGTTTGCGGGACATGTTCTCAGACAAAATGAATAACGCATAATAAGAGTTGCGATGACATCCTGGCGCCACACTTTCATGGAGATCCTCAGAGCAGGTGGGAAGAGGCTTCAGACATGCCATTGACAGATTTTTGTGGAAGCATCTTTCCTCCCAATGCGCCGAACGGCACGGAAGAATCTAAGTCAGTAAGAATAGCACATTAGGTTTTTTGAAATAAAACATTTTAATAGCATAATAAAGCACTGTAGATACCTCAGAATGTAATAAAAAATAATTATGTACACACACACTCAAACACACACACACATATCATTTTTTCTTCCCCCCGAAAAATAATCCTGGCTACGCCCATGATATAATCTGTTTTATAGCAAACAAAGATGTCTTTTCCAACAATTGCATTGTCTTAATAAGAAATTGAGTGACAATTAAAAGTCAAACAAACAAAAATTTAAAAAATCAACTTTTACTTCATGTCCAAGTAAGTTGGTAAACTAAAAAAAATAAATAAAAATCATCAGAATTGGGATCTAACCCACGATATTCGCGTTGATTGCAAGACACTCAAACTAACATACAATAAACGTCCCAACATAAATTCATAGATCTAGATACCAGATTTACATCTGAATTAAACGAAGATAAATGGCAGCCATTTTTCTTTAACAGTAAGTCGCACTCTATTCTAGTCAATCAATCCAACATTTTGCGTTTTTTGTTTGTTTGCCATGACGAAAGAGTTAAAAATTAAGAACTGAGAAACAAAACACGCAAACAAAAACACTGAGACTTGATGTTTCATGTTCTTGACAAATTGCTAACATTTTCTTCACCTGAATGGTAAAAGATATGTACAGGCCAACCATATACTGGCTGTATTAACAATATTATGCTCTATCTTTAGTTTGTGTTTTTTAAAAAAATTCAGTCAGTTTTAATTTAAATGGGGGGGGGTGGCGAAGGTGCTGAATAGTAAAGCACTTAGCTTGTAAACCAAGGGGCCCACGGCTCGAATCTCAGTGAAGGCAGGACATTTTAAGTTCGGGATTCTTAGAACGTCCCAAGTCCCCCCAACTCTAATGGGTACCGGACATTAGTTAAGGAAAGCAAAGGTGGCTGGCCACACGACACTCTCGTTAGAATTTAAGTTTATCGCAAGGTCTGAAAGCGGAGATTAACATTTTTTTAAAACTTTTAATCATTACTCCTTTTTACTAAGTGACAATACAGCAAATGTCAATGAGATTGTCAAAGGCAGAAAGAAGTCGTTAACTTCTGCCCTCCGTTCTTTGTCTTGACCTCTACATCTAGAACGAGGCGTCAAGACGCTAACAAAGACGTAATAGTGGTGAAGGGAGCCAGGTCTCTGGTGCACGAGCAGACTCAAGTGTCCCCGGCATCAGTGATAGCCTTTAGATAAATTACACACACACACACGAACAAATGCTCTCCTCTCTCTCTCTCTCTCTCTCACTCTCTCTGTCTCTCTCACACACACTCGCCAACACATGCAGAGGAAGAGAGACAGACAAACATTCACAATTAACACACTCGCCAACGGCGCGATCATTTTTTTTGAAATATGAAGAAATTATTACACGCGGAGAGATGCAACATTGACCAGACCACTCACCACGACGACACGCGGATTGATATTTACGGAGCATGCGTAGCGCAGTTCCACAGCACCAAACAGCCGAGAACAAAGAAGTTCTTTATTAAAATATTTTTTCTCTCTTCTCTCTTAACTCTCAGTTTAAAAAAAAAACAACAACGTGATTCAACTAGCATTTAAAAAAAAACAACAAGGATTGAGGTCAACACATGAAACAAATAAAAGAGTTATAGTCGCCAGTAATATTTTTAATTGATCCTCTTAACATAATTTGAATGGTCATAGAATTTAATTTAATGTATTCGGTACTGTTCGAGGGTCAGTGGAGCTCTTCAGTTATAGAACAAAGAAACAAGAAAGCAACATGGATAAACCTAATCTTCACCAAACCGATGACCGTGATGGTGAAAATGTTGATGCACACTAAGGAACTAGCTGGCTGGTTTGATTACACACAAGCATTGGCTAATGAAAGCAGGACATTGAATTAATGTTTAGTACTACGATTGCCTTGCATTGATTATCTTTATGGATCTTAAATAGTTCATTCAACTTCAATAAAAGAAAACTTACAACAGGCAAAATACATATATACTAGCTGGATATTACCCGCGGCCTGCGGGCCTTAGTTTCTGTATTGCTTATCTAATGGGTTGGATTTAGAATTAGATCTATGTCAAACTTAGTTAATGTTCCTTTCAAGTTTTTCTCTTTCGCCTCGAAAATAAAAGTAGCTTTGCCGAAATGGGTTTACCCGTTAAGCCGATACACTCATATCAAATATAAAATACTATTGAAAGGGGTTTATCCGATTTGTTACAAGTTTCTTTAATAGAGATAAATTAAGCAATTAAAATGAAAGAAGTTTGTGATGAACGGGATATAAATTACGCCAATATGTCTAAATTTGCAGATATAAGGAACGAATTTATGTAAAAATGCTTTTGAAACACAAAGTTGGCGGTTAATTTTATTAAATAATGAAATCAATAGCCTATATTCTGTATTTTCATGTGTCAAAGTAAAAAACTAATTTTGCAAAGTGTAGTTCTTAAAATTAGATCTAGATCTAGATCCTTTCGATCTTGTCTCATGTAAACATGGCAATATGAACTAGATCCATTAAATAGTAATACTTTCATAGAGTTGGTCAACTTTTTTTAAGGATCTTAAGTTTGTTTTTGGGCTACTTTACATACGTTACAGTTCCAGTTAGTACCCAAGGAACATTTGTGCCAAATTTTATCAAGATTGGTCAAACGGTTTTGATTTCTATGCGGGACATACATACATACCGACATACGCCTTACTTTCTACTTTATAGTATAGTAGCCGGACAGTACCCATGGCCTGTGGGCCATAGTTTGTGTATTACTAATCCAGTGGGTTGGATTTAAATCTATGTCAAACTTAGCTAATGATCCTTTCAAATTTTTCTCTTTCGCCACGAAAACAAAAGTAGTTTTGTGAAAATGGGTTTACATCCTTATCAAATATAAAATACTATGGAAACGGGTTTATCCTATTTGTTAAAAGCTTCTTTAATAGGTATACATTTAGCTTTTAAAATGAAAGAACCTCGAGATGAATGTGATATGAAGTACAATTACAACGGGTTTACCCGATTTGTTCAATGAATGGGATTCTAAAGTACGGCAGGACGTCTACATTCGCTGATATAAGGAACACATTTATGTACAATGCTTTAGAAACACACATTTGAAGGTAGATTTTTATTAAGTAATGAAATCAATAGACTATATTTTTGTATTTTCATGTGTCAAAGTAAAAAAAAACTATATGTGCAAACTGTAGTTCTTAAAATTAGATCTAGATCTAGATTCTTTCGATCTTCTCATGTAAACATGGCCTAGATCCATGACATACTTACATAGAGGTGGGCAACTTTTTTTTTTAGGGTCTTAAGCTTGCTTTAGGGCTACTTTACATACGCTACGGTTTCAGTTAGTACCCAAGGAACTTTATGCAGTTTTACCAAGATTGGTCAAACGTTAAGTCCACTGGTGTGAACCTGTTATTGAAAGTAACTTATAGTGTGTGTTTATAGTGTGTGTTTATAGAGTGTGTTTTTAGAGTGTGTTTTTAGAGTGTGTTTATACTGTGCTCAAAGATTGTATGTTTTCTTGAAGGATACTAAGATTCGATTACATAAAGAGGCTTACTGTTATTTCGATTCGATTACATAAAGAGGCTTACTGTTATTTCGATTCGATTACATAAAGAGGCTTACTGTTATTTCGATTCGATTACATAAAGAGGCTTACTGTTATTTCGATTCGATTACATAAAGATGCTTACTGTTATTTCTTGACCTACACAAGAGTCTCTAGCATGTATTGGGATGTCGAGTCATCAGATCTAGCCTCTGAATGTGTCACTTAATACAATAATATTATAAGACCTAAGAATTTTTTTTTTACAAAAATTTTCTTCTCTCAAAGTACTTCATTACAGTTCAATATTTATTTCATATTATTTGAATACATGATCTCTAGACTGTTAGGATGCGAAGAGGAAGCGCCAGTACTTGTCAAACATTCAAGAGCATAAAGAAAAACTGGAAAACAAGATAACTTGGGGAGTAGGCGGACCCTGTGGGTTCGTTGTTTTGCAAGCAAATTATGTTAAAAGGTTTGAATATTTTAAATAGTTTTTAGCACAATGAACCAGGAGGTGTATTTAAATTACAATATTGCTTTTCGTTTATTAGGGGATACATGTTAATAGTGACCTCTTATGATAGTATTAGTTAATGTCAAGATAATTACGGCGGAACCTTTAGGTGAAAAAAAACAGTCTCCGGGCAGAAGTTATATTATGGAATATTTTAGATATGATGAAATGATGTTATGATTGGATATTTTATATTTGATAATAAGATATTACTTTGAAATATTGTAGACTTGATAATAAGAGGTTTCTCTGGGATATTTTCGATGCAATGAAAATGCTACTATGGGATATTTAAGATATGGCCAGATATGTTGTTATGGGACAACTGATTAAAAAAATAATATTTTGTGGGTAACATATAATGTTTCCAATAACAGAAAAAAAGTTAGGCTTCATGAGACAAAAATAAAAGCTGAAAAAAAAAAATAAATAAAACGACTTAAAATAAGGTTAGGGTTAGTTTTTCAATCTTTGTGTTCAACCAGCGTTCAAAGCCCAGAAATGTCAAACTCGTGACTTTCAGGTAGATCTGGTTGTCACGGTTAAGACGTGATCATGTGTTCTTTTGGCGCTCCGTAGCGTAGCAACCATAAACAATGGAAACTTTTTGTGGGGAAGATCAAAAGTCAGGATTTGATTCATTCGTGACCGAGGGTCAATCAATGGAAAGAAGGGCGAGAGGAAAGAGAGAGAGAGAGGAAAAAAAGAGAATGTAAACAGAGTGACAAAGAGAGACAAGGGAGAGAGAGAGAGAGAGCGAAGAGAGTGACAGAGAGAAAGAGAGAAAAGAGAGAACAAAAAGAGGGACAGAGAGAGCGAAAAAAGAGAGATAAAGACAAGTACACTGTGAGAAAGAGAGAGTAAAGCGAAGCAATAAAGAGATTAACAGAAAAAAGAGTGTGACAAATTAGCAGTGAGAAAAAGTCAATTTTTTTCAGATAGAAAGATAGACTGAATGAGTAAAGAGAAAGAGACAAACATGACAGAAAGAGAGAGAGAGAGAGAGAGAGAGAAATAAAGAGAGTGACGGATAGAGACAGAAGAAAAAAAAAACTCCAGCTAGAGACAGTCCTGTCTTTGTCAGACAGTATCTGGCAGTGGCATCCTTTGTTCAATAGGATAATGTGGCACGACATTCTCATGGCGCCCCCCCCCCCCTCGACTGCACATGCTTGTCAGATATGGGTCAGGGATGTAAAAAAAAAAAAGGTTCCATGAGTAGGGCAGGAGGAATAAAGAGCATGAAATGTGAGTGTGTGTGTGTGTTGCGTGTGTGTGTGTGTCTGTGCATTAGTGTCAGTTGGTTAAGGGGGAGGGGGATATCAAATAAGGCATGAATGGAGAGTCTGAGAGTGGGGGGGGGGGGAGACACACTGAGGGCGGCTACTGCTGCAGGACAATAAGCGAAGTCAATAGTTACGAGCTATTGTGCAAGGGTGAGCGGCGGTAGTCATTCCCTTCCTGGTCGGGTAGTGGTGACCTGTAACCGTGCTGTACTGTAGGGACATAGTTGTAGAGTAGTCGTCTTTTGATTTCAGAGAAAGAGTTTTTTTTTCTTTTTTAAATCAGGTCACAGTGGAAATCGTCACCATTGACTGCAGATGAAAAAAAAAATCAAGCACGGAGGGGAGAGAACTGGAGAAGTCCGCAGTCTTTGGTTGATCAGCACGTGACGAGCACGTGGCGAGGTGTACTACGGATTTCCTTCAGTAGTTGGTACTAGCAGACATTTAAAAACTTTAGCGTGTTCAAAGACTTGCGTCTTTAAGTAGGTCAAGCTCTTCCTAGTTATCCAGAAAAAATGCGACCGCTTCACGGCGGCAAATGCTAACTGTTTAATTTTAGAGACACACAGAGAGAATGACAGAGAAAGAGAAACAGAAAGAGTGACAAAAAGAGAGAGATAGAGGGGAAGAGAGAGAGAAAAATAAAGATAGGCAGGAACAGAAAGTTCTAGAAGAGAAGAGACTGAGAGAAACAGAGAAAGGAAATAGAGAGATAGACGGAGAGACAGATCATAAAGAGAAAATTGAGGGGGTGGGGGAGGGTCAAAACCAATCAGGGTGGGTGGACACGGATCTCAAAAACGGCTCATAGAAATTTGAAAGTTTATGTACATCTTTGGGAAAAAAAAACAACAACTAGCTCATTGTCCACATAGGCAAACTCTAGTTTGACCGGTACAACCTTTCAAAATCTCACAAATAAATGTGGATGACATCTTTTTATTGTGAACAGATGTCAGTCAAACTTTCCGCATGGATTCAGTCAAGTGTTGAAGACATACAAAGACGTTCAGGAACATTGTGTAGAAATCATCAGCTGGACAGGTTGAATTACTTTGTGATCCTTTACATACATGTATCTACTAATACTTATACAATTGATTCATACACAACATATACCTCTATATCTCTAGCCAGATCCATGATTTTTGTCTACACTACTGTCTGTATATGTTATCAAGTCTGGATCTACATCACCAAACTAGAATTTTGTTTACTCTGAGTAGATTTAGACAGTATATTTTCAGGGCGGAGAGGGGGGAAGAGAAGAGAATTGAAGCGAGCATGGGCGTAGCCAGAATTTTTTTTCGGGGGTGGTGGGGATTTTTCTATCCCCCCCCCCCCCCCGGCCAAAAAAAATTTATATATATAAATAAGATGTTTAGTTTCACAATCAATCAAATGTAACTTTTAATCAAAATGTTAGTGTGTAAAATATTAAAATGTACATTTTATTTATGATGGTACACACATTTTTTTAAAAGTGGGTTATTATTTTTTAAAAATGTAGCATAAACTAATCCTTTTGTTTTCCGCTGTATCAAAGATGACTATCTCTTCTTTGGAGTTAGATATATATGGCTATGTACACATTTGAGATAAATATGTATTTTTACAAAACTGATATCAACTCACACTGTCTGTCTGGTAAAAAGTTTCTACACTTTATTTCTCCAACACCATGTGCCACATGAAGCTGAAATTTTGCTCAATTATTTCTTTATACCTGACCACACACGTGACACAAGAATCAATTTAAAAAATAACCAAAATCGTTAATTAACTATTTGTAATTAATTATTTTCTATGGTATTTCAAACAAGGGCAAGATATTGACTTGACTGAAGTTGTTGTATATATAAAAGTTGAATTAGTCCCCGTTACAGCTAGACGCTCTACATTGAAACAAACAATATAAAAGTCTACAATCTTCCCTAGTCCTAAGTAACTCACTAGCAGAGTGGTTAGCACGGCAGCCCGAGGAGGCGTAAGCCACGAGTTCGAATTCAGGTCGTTTCTTTTGTATGTGTGTGTGTGTGTGTGTGACGGTAAACCCAGATCTCCATTTCTTTCTCCCCCCCCCCCCAATTGCGTATCGAGAAAACTAAAAGCCTGAAACAGCGCTAAACAAAAACTAAAAGCCTGAAACAGCGCTAAACAAAAACTAAAAGCCTGAAACAGCGCTAAACAAAAACTAAAAGCCTGAAACAGCGCTAAACAAAAACTAAAAGCCTGAAACAGCGCTAAACAAAAACTAAAAGCCTGAAACAGCGCTAAACAAAAACTAAAAGCCTGAAACAGCGCTAAACAAAAACTAAAAGCCTGAAACAGCGCTAAACAAAAACTAAAAGCCTGAAACAGCGCTAAACAAAAACTAAAAGCCTGAAACAGCGCTAAACAAAAACTAAAAGCCTGAAACAGCGCTAAACAAAAACTAAAAGCCTGAAACAGCGCTAAACAAAAACTAAAAGCCTGAAACAGCGCTAAACAAAAACTAAAAGCCTGAAACAGCGCTAAACAAAAACTAAAAGCCTGAAACAGCGCTAAACAAAAACTAAAAGCCTGAAACAGCGCTAAACAAAAACTAAAAGCCTGAAACAGCGCTAAACAAAAACTAAAAGCCTGAAACAGCGCTAAACAAAAACTAAAAGCCTGAAACAGCGCTAAACAAAAACTAAAAGCCTGAAACAGCGCTAAACAAAAACTAAAAGCCTGAAACAGCGCTAAACAAAAACTAAAAGCCTGAAACAGCGCTAAACAAAAACTAAAAGCCTGAAACAGCGCTAAACAAAAACTAAAAGCCTGAAACAGCGCTAAACAAAAACTAAAAGCCTGAAACAGCGCTAAACAAAAACTAAAAGCCTGAAACAGCGCTAAACAAAAACTAAAAGCCTGAAACAGCGCTAAACAAAAACTAAAAGCCTGAAACAGCGCTAAACAAAAACTAAAAGCCTGAAACAGCGCTAAACAAAAACAATTGGTAAAAAATATTATTAATCCCACAGATTTAGCTTTCTTGGTCTAGATCTTTACAAATTTAATTACATGGCTGATCCAAACTAATTGATATAATTACACTTTGTATAAGATTTGTTTTTGTTTTAAATTATTTTAATGTTTTTTCTTGTTACACTTTAAACTTCGTCTGAATTCCTTGCTTGCTGAAATGTTCATTCACTTGGGCCCGCCTGCTGACAACACCCCTGTCAGGAAACGCAAACAAAAATATTATGCCCATATCACGAGGTAATCAGGGGCCTCAAAGACCTTACTACATGGAACAAGACCAGGAAAAAAAAAAGAAGAGGCAGACAGACAAAAGCGATGTAAAGACAATATGGACGGGTTTGTCATTGAAAGAGCTTCTAGTGAAGGCCAAAGAAATGACAGGAATGGAGAAAGACTGTCAACGGATCATGTGTGGTACTCAATCGGTCCATGAGACTAAAGATTAGGTGAGGTGAGATTGTCAAAGTGCTAAAATCTTATTAATCAATCAATAGCACTCTTCCTAGAAGCATGAAAGATGCACTATATATATCAGCAACTTAAATAACGTTTACAAACTTTTAAGAGACAGACAGACAGAGTGAGTTGATATACGCTTTGTAACAATCCATTAAAATGAACGTCAATGTCAGTCCTTTGATAGCTCTAGTACAATGGGTTGAGAAGTAAGTCATTTTGAACTTTAACCTCAGTCATCAATCACAATTTTCTGGACCCAGTTTTGTAAAATAGTTTTGTAGAATGGTCATTGAGTACAACAATGTTCAGTCTCCATGTTTCAGGGTACTGTTATTCGGAGCAAGTCTCTCAAAGAAAGAAAATATTTCACTCAACGCTTGTTTCATTATAAGCAATGCAAAAGCTTCATTTCAATATCCGGCGTACAATGAAAACATAAGGAATGTATCAGTCAAATGAGAAATATATCCCAATAGGAACATTTTATGAAGACTTCACAATAACCTTACCAATAATGGTATTCAAATATGTGGGTCATTAAGAGGGTCCTATCTATCTATCTATCTATCTATCTATCTATCTATCTGTCTGTCCTCTATTTGTGTGTCTGTCTATCTATCTGTCTGTCTTCTATTTGTCTGTCTATCTATCTGTCTGTCTAAGTACCCATGGGACTGTTGGTGTAAAGCTGATTCAGTTTCTATGGCTGACAGTTAAATAGCATGTCACGTGGCCAGCAGTACGACCAACTGCCGTTACTCTCTCAGGTCAGGAATGCCTAGGACGTTGTCTAAATCCCCAGGCTTTAAATCTCAGTTTAGACGAGGATTTGAACTCGTGACGCCTCGTTTAGGAATTTGCCTCTATGGTCATTGTAATATGAACTGTCACATTGCCGAACCTTTTTTTTTTAAACAAAATATTGGACAACAATTATGACCTCGAAAAAGACTACCAAATAACGGAATACAAACAAAGAAACAAACAACGGAATACAAACAAAGAAACAAACAACGGAATACAAACAAAGAAACAAACAACGGAATACAAACAAAGAAACAAACAACGGAATACAAACAAAGAAAAACAAACAAAATACAAACAAAGAAAGAAACAACGGAATACAAACAAAGAAAGAAACAAACAAAATACAAACAAATAAAAACAACGGAATACAAACAAAGAAACAAACAACGGAATACAAACCTTAGAAACAAACAGCGGAATACAAACAAATAAAAACAACAGAATACAAAGAAAAAAACAACGGAATACAAACAAACAAAGGAATACAAACAAACAAACAACGGAATACAAAGAAACAAACAACGGAATACAAACAAAGAACGGAATACAAAACAAAGAAACAAACAACGGAATACAAACAAAACAAAGAAACAAACACCGGAAACAAACAAACAACGGAATACAAACAAATAAACAAAACAACGGAATACAAACAAAGAAACAAACCGAGAAACTTTACAAATATGAAAGCGCCTTGAAAACAAATCAAAAGTTCAAAGTACTAGTAGGAAAGTAGTTCTATTTAAATAGGTCAACTCTACAAGCTAACAACCCTCAACATGTATAAGTACATAGTAAGAAAGTAGTTCTATTTAAATAGGTCAACTCTACAAGCTAACAACCCTCAACATGTATAAGTACATAGTAAGAAAGTAGTTCTATTTAAATAAGTCAACTCTACAAGCTAACATCCGTCACAAATATTGAGCATCAGAATTGGGTCACTGCTAAATTCTCATTCAGCTCAATTAACTCGTGAAAATCAGAGTACTCTTTGGTAATTAAAGTTCTCATGATAATCAAAATACAATGATAATCAAAGCTTTACTGATAATCTAAGTACTACTCATAAACAAAGTACTACTGATAATCAATGTACTTGAAATTTTCTTACATACTTACTTCATCAGATAGGTAACAAGATGTTCTGGGCACTTTTCATGTCTGGATCTTTGAGAAACAGTTTCCTACACATTTCCACTTTGTGTTCTAGTTTATAAAGTATTGTGTTCCAACAAAACACCCTCAATTGAGTTTGTCCAATGCTTTTTAACACACAGCCAAACTTAATCACTGAATCAAGGGTCGATGACACTCGCTCTCTATTGGAGAAGAAAATAACTCCAATGTAGAAAATGGTACAAGTTACTTTACATTGAGATGAGTACTATCACAAAAAAAAAGCACGTGGCTTGATTAAAACTGGCGCGAAACTATAACGTAGACTAGAATATCAAGCAGAAGTTTAGATTCCCGCGCATGCGTGGACATTTATGAACAGAGGGGATGTCGAATCCGAAACAAAACATTTGTGAAGCTTCTTAGAAACGGAAATCAAACAAAGATAGTATATAAAACAGAAACAAAAACTTTGTTTGTCAATGCTTAATTATTCAAATAAAATAATAAAATAAATAAAACAAAAAGAAAACAAAACAATTCTTATTCATTCCCAGCGGTTCTAAAAACATTTATTCCTAGCAGTGTATGTTTTAAACGCCATGCATTTACTTTCCACTGCTAGTAGCCGACCAGATTTAGTCTCAGTTAAACTTATGAAAAGAACAAAATTCTCCACAATTGACCAACACAATATGAAAGCGCCTTAGTCTATGGTCAAAAACGTGAAGAACACGCCTCTCTCGGACAACTGACGGACACAGTTGACTAGCGTACTTCCAGCTACTACAAACCAAAGCAGACGTGAGTGGATGACAGGGGGGGGGTAGAAGTTAGGGTAAAAAGGAGGGAAGGGGGGGGATTCGTAGTAGAAAGAATTTCCGTGAGTAGATTTTTTTTTTTTTGTTGTTTTGTGTTTTAATTTCACTCTTTGGACTGCGTGCGCTAGTACGCGAGGCGGTCATCGATTTTCCTGGCACCGAGTCCAGCACCGTCAAGATAGCTTCCCAGTGGTCGTTTTTTTCTGTCTTCCACACAAATCTTCCGGTCCATGTTTTTTTTTTTTGTGTAGTTCCATCCCAGGGCGACCAATCAGGATGGAAGATAGAAACTGACTTTGGACTTTCTGGGACCATGGAAACAGTCCAAGTTTTTTTTTTTTTAAACTTTTATGTCATGACCTGTGTGTCTACTTAAGTTGCATGGCTGAGTGTGTGTGTATGTGTGTGTGTGTGTGTGACGGAGAGAGAGAGAAAGAGGGGGGAGGGAAAGGATAAGGAAATATTGGTCAGACAGAGAAAACAGAAACTTTTGCAATGTGTAGTTTTTATCAATGCGTGTGTGTGTTTGCATGTCTCTGTGTTTGTATGTCTGTGTGTGTGTTTGCATGTCGCTGTGTTTGTTTGCATGTCTGTGTGTGTGTGTGTGCCAGAGTTATGCGTCAACTTGATCCTGCAATGATTTGTAACAAAGAAAGTTAAAACTCAATACGGACTTTCTCAACTATTTGTTAACAAACCCCCAAACTCTGTACAAAGTTAAAACTCAACACGGACTTTCTCAACTATTTGTTAACAAACCCCCAAACTCTGTACAAAGTTAAAACTCAACACGGACTTTCTCAACTATTTGTTAACAAACCCCCAAACTCTGTACAAAGTTAAAACTCAACTAAGACTTTCTCAACTATTTGTTAACAAACCCCCAAACTCTGTACAAAGTTAAAACTCAACTCGGACTTTCTCAACTATTTGTTAACAAACCCCCAAACTCTGTACAAAGTTAAAACTCAACTCGGACTTTCTCAACTATTTGTTAACAAACCCCCAAACTCTGTACAAAGTTAAAACTCAACACGGACTTTCTCAACTATTTGTTAACAAACCCCCAAACTCTGTACAAAGTTAAAACTCAACTAAGACTTTCTCAACTATTTGTTAACAAACCCCCAAACTCTGTACAAAGTTAAAACTCAACTCGGACTTTCTCAACTATTTGTTAACAAACCCCCAAACTCTGTACAAAGTTAAAACTCAACTCGGACTTTCTCAACTATTTGTTAACAAACCCCCAAACTCTGTACAAAGTTAAAACTCAACTAAGACTTTCTCAACTATTTGTTAACAAACCCCCAAACTCTGTACAAAGTTAAAACTCAACTCGGACTTTCTCAACTATTTGTTAACAAACCCCCAAACTCTGTACAAAGTTAAAACTCAACTCGGACTTTCTCAACTATTTGTTAACAAACCCCCAAACTCTGTACAAAGTTAAAACTCAACTAAGACTTTCTCAACTATTTGTTAACAAACCCCCAAACTCTGTACAAAGTTAAAACTCAACTCGGACTTTCTCAACTATTTGTTAACAAACCCCCAAACTCTGTACAAAGTTAAAACTCAACTCGGACTTTCTCAACTATTTGTTAACAAACCCCCAAACTGTATACAAAGCGCATCCAAAAAAAAAAAAGCCAAATAGCTTTAGCTTTCTTTTTAATAGATGGAATCAGAATTGAAAATCTTTGATGATAGTAACAGGAACAACTTTTATAACCACATTGAGGAGGGGGAGAGGAAAGAAGAGGAGGATGAGCATAAGGATTACGGATGATTCTAAATAACTTATATTATAAACTCACCTCAAAGCGTGCATTTCAACAAAATAAAAATAAAGACCAAGAAAGATGTAAATGACTCCGACAAATGCAACACGTCTTGAAACATGATTTTTTTCGATAAAAGAAATTAAAAATTTATTAACTTTATATGCTGTACAGAATGACCAGTGAAAACTGAATAAATTCCTTCGTTTTGTATTGTACAATCTATTCACTTTTCAACTACTTCAACGACAGAATCGTATTTAAATTGCATTGTTATTGTGAAGCATTATTACAATACAAAACACATCAATTAAGTTTGCAAACTCTTTATGGAAACTAGAACCTGGGTAGACAAAGATCTCGAAAACGGCTCTAACAATTTTAATAGAAATATGACAGTTTATGTATATCTTTTATAAAAGAAATACTAGTTAGCTGCCCACACAGGGAAAACTCTGGTTTAACCGCTGTTATTCTTTCGGAATATAATCTGAGACTTAAATTGGGTCTGAAGTTAAAGACAGTCTGTCAGCGGGTATTCCCAATGTCTTCACGATTTGAAAGTTAAAGAGACGTTCCCTAAGCGAACAGTCTTGAAACTCTGGGTCACTAGGCCTATCCAGTGGCGTCACTAGGCCTATCCAGTGGCGTCACTAGGCCTATCCAGTGGCGTCACTAGGCCTATCATTCAAACTTGATAGACTCTTTCAGTAGATTTATACATTCGCTTAACTTGGATTTTTTTTTCGGATAAAAAAAAAAGGGGGGGGGGATTTAGGCGGGGTAAAAATTGTTCAATTTTTGAAAAAAATATATCATTCATTAGTTATTAAGAACAAAATAATCGCTTTTACTAAAGTTGGTCAGCTGTTTAAAGGAATGGTCTTATAATAGAAAATGCAACTTGTTTTGACAGATGAGATACATGTAATTCTATTTCATGTATTTCTATTGTTTGTATTTCTTATACATGTCCTAGAATGATGAGATGGCCAAATATATGTCCTAGCATGATGAGATGGCCAAATATATGTCCTAGCATGATACGATGGTCAAATATATGTCCTAGCATGATGAGATGGCCAAATATATGTCCTAACATGATAAGATGGTCAAATATATGTCCTAGAATGATGAGATGGCCAAATATATGTCCTAGAATGATAAGATGGCCAAATATATGTCCTAGAATAATGAGATGGCCAAATATATGTCCTAGCATGATAAGTTGGCCAAATATATGTTTTAGCATCATGATGAGATGGCCAAATATATGTCCTAGCATGATGAGATGGACAAAGCTCAAATATATGTCCTAGCACGATGAGATGGCCAGATCTCCAACGAATGCCGCAGATACTAGTTTAGTCAAAGAAATCACACTGTTTCTCTATACAAATTCAATATTTTAATTCTCTTAGAAATCATTAAAACAGTGATCACAAAAGTGGACTTCACATGAAGCTCAAAACTTGTTAACTGAACAGAGTAATTTTTGGATCCCGATATAAAGGTTCTTTTCCCTTATTTTATAAGTTTTAAAACCGAAAGTTCTCGTAGACGAAATAAATTAAAACTTTTGCATTTCGAATTAGTCTATTTACTATTCTTTGTGAGAATTCGAATTTTCGAGAAGGCAATTTGTAATTAAACTTCCTGTTTGCACTTCTCTTGAGACATTCACAATAATGTAAAAAGAAGACACTATAATGATCCTGCGGATCAGACGTGTACATCACTTAACACTTCAATTCACAATTCACTAACGTACCACACTGAAGTTTTAAATGTAAACAAAGCTGCGTTTTAATTTTATTTTTAATAAAATGTCTACACATTGTGATGATATACTTTTAGTAAGTATGTAAGATTTAATCTAATTCACTATTCTTTTTTATTTACAGCTAATCACGTCATACTGCAAATACTGATTATATTAACCAGGGCCGCCCTAACAATTGCGAGGCCCTATGCGAAAGGGATTGTGCGGGGCCCAGTCTGGGTAGGTGTGGTGATTATGTTTGTATATACTATTGTAAACGGTACGTCATAGAACCTTGGTTGTAAGACTTAAAGAATTTTATGTTTATTTATTATTTTACTATTATTTCATTGGTCCATTGGTTGGGACAGAGTGACAGCGCTTGAAGTTTTGTTATTGTTGACAGGGGACCGGAGTTTTGTGATAGCATAGTAGGAGCCATTATAAGGCAGTTCTGATAGTTTATGTACATCTAGGAATTCAGCTTTTGTTAGCGTTATCTACAGTTATAATTTATTCCTATTTCTTTATTAAATATTTCTTATTTCTAACGCATCCCTGGTGTTTCTTGAAGTATTGCATACGTAATGTATCCATGACAAAGTCATAGGCTAGGAGTTCACAACAATCACAACAGTAGGGATAAGCATAATGTCAAAATTAAGCTCTTGTATTAGAAAATACATTCGTCTATGCAATAAATTTTTATTAAATAAAAGCTGACAATGCCATTTTTTTTATCGCGCATAGGATTGACACCACAAAATGATAATTTTGTCTATTTTTCAGGAGATTTTTATGAGTTTTTAGGAGATTTTAATAATTTCTGGAGATTTCAATGACGCTTTCGTATATTTTGCAATTTCAGGAGATTTCCAGGAGGGCCTGGAAAATCAAGAGGCCGCGGAAACCCTTTATAATATATAAGTTATAATGGTTTAATTTAATAATGTTCACCTAGAATTAGCGCGGGACATATGAAAGTGCGGGGCCCACTGCAACCGCATAGTTTGCGGGCCCAGATATCAAAAAAAAAAATACAAAAATATAAAAAGTCCTTAAAAAAAACTTATCTAAGGGAATGAACTTCGCTCTCAAGAATGCAGAAGTTCTATTGATTTTCGATATCAAACAAAATAAATAATTATCAATAATTTATTGACAGATTGATCAAATTTAAAAAAGATTCATGTTTTGTTAGGTAAAAAAAATACTGTTTTTGTTTTTAATTTTCAACTTGATCCGAGAATGGGTGAGAGAGATATTAATTTGTACAATTATTTAAGGGGACGAGAGGCCAGGTGGTTGAGCGGTAAAACGTTTGGCTTCGAACCGGAGCTTCCGGGTTCGAATCCTGGTATAGACAGATTTTTAATTCAGGGATCTTTGGGCACCTCTGAGTACTCACTCTCTACCATCTCTAATGGGTACCTGACATTATTTGAGGAAAAGTAAAGGCGGTTGGTCGTGCTGGCCACATGACACCCTCGTTAACCGTAGGCCACAGAAACAGATGACCTTTACATTATCTGCCCTATAGACCACAAGGTCTGAAAGGGGAACTTTACTATTTCAGGGGACGAAATCCGACATATTTAGTCATATCTGATAAATCAAAATAATTAGTAATAAATAATCAATAGTAAAACATACAAATTGTTTTTTTTTTATTGATTTATCATTGTCGACGCCAAATGAATAATCGTGCAAAGTTTCAATTTGATCCGAGTATGGGTGTAGCAGAAATAACGTGTTCAAACTTTTACTAGACAGACAGAGTGACTTGATATCAGCTTTACAAAAGAGCCATAAAGATGACTCAAATAAATATCCTCGTTAAGTGTAGGCAATAAAAATATTGTCAATGCTTTACCATGCTCACATCTTCAGTATTTGAAGTTTCCACATCTCTCCTCCATGTTTACCAAATCGGAACAGAAAAGGTAAAAATAAACGTCATCAAATACTAGATGTTGCTAGTGGGTCAATGACAACTAACAATCCGCTTTTGGACAACTATGGAGAAAAACGTTGTTAAGCAAGCTAAAAAGTTTTCAAACATGAAAATGTACACCCTTTTTATACCCACGATTTTAACATTTAAAGTTTGAAAATAGATTTACGTTGCAACTACAACGCGCACACATCGCTGACCGAATTAGTTTTCTTAATTATTGGAGCCATGGTTGAGTCAGATCTTCTGATTCATTCAATCTCGACATTGATAAAAATAAAGAAAATATTAGTTGTGCACCAGATATTGCTGGGATAGACCGACTTTCACTTTACAATGATCAGATATGACAAACTTGTCATCAAGTTAACTAGCTAGATCATGTTTCTAATTCTAAGTCAACGGTTAACCAGAATACTTTTAGACCACCACAAATATAAAGCACAAATTCTCTTTATAGTCGAGGACAGTTAAACAGAAAATCAACAGCGCCGCCATGAACGTCTTGTTCGAATATTGATGAAACACTTTGTGACTGAAGACATTCCTTCAAAGGCCACAGTAAGGGCACTGAATGTCATTGGTTATGTGGGCAGTATAGGGCATTAGTTAGGTGGGCGTTGAAGAACACTAAGAACAAACCAAAAAGAAATCACTTTTGGTAACAACTTGATTGATGTCAGAAAGAACCATAAACGTTATCAGTAAACAATATGCATTTTAATGACAAGCAGTACAACTTTTAAGGACATACAATACAAATCTTTAAGGACATACAATACAACCTTTAAGGAAAAAACATACACATTTTAAGGACACAAAATACAAAATTTAAGGTCACCGTTCTATACGCTTCAAAGACATACTGTATAGACTTGAAAGACACACTTTACAAACTTTAAGACACACTTTGCAAAGTTTAAGGACACACTATATTAGCTCGAAGAACAAGCTGTATACAATTTTAGAATCACACAGCATTGACACATTATACAGATTGGAAACAATGTGTTTTAAAAAAAAAGATTTATAATACAAAAGAATTAATATAATGAATCACTGATTGACATGAAGACGTGCCATTTTGTTTTAAATCATTGTCCCGCTGTTAGACAAGCTCGTGGACGCACACACCAAAGATGCCCCCACACATGCGTTCACCCTTTACGTAGGGTAGTGGGATCCCTGGAGCAGGCTAGAGGAAGGACGTTCCCCACCGGCACTTGCATGAAGGCGCCCAGTCACACATCCACCACACAGAGACACAGTGTACACCCATACTGCTCATACGCCACGTAACTCCCCCGGGGGTGGGGGGAATGTAAGAGCACTCGCATGCAATGCTGGATTAGTAAGGGCGCAGTCGCTAGGGTTGGGGAGTTGGGTAATGGCGGATGGTAAGAGGGGTGGGTGACCGTACTGAAGCTTGCAGTAGAAAGGGGGGGGGAGATGCAGTTGGATACTGTGTTCGGATCGATATTCTAGCGCGCACACACACGCACGTACACACACGTGTATCTTCCAACTCTAATGAGCATGACTAAGTCCATCAGAGCTGACACACTATGACGGCGGCGGCTCTCTACCAACACAATGCCTTACAACATACACCACACAAAAAGAAAGTTGTTAAGTTCCAGCAGGAAATCGCATTCATTGTGTCTCTATGTTTTTGATAGTCAAATTATGAAATCGTTTAGTTTTGTAAATAGCATTTAGATCTAGATCAAGATTTGGCTACGCTTGTAATTGGGGGATTTTCACTCTAAAAGTCCATCACAGTAATCTGCTCTTTGTTTACTCTTTGATTTGTTTTTAAAATCCTGTTTACTTTCAGCATTAAGCATTCAGTGAAGAGAACAAAGAAGAAAAAGCGATTTGAGAAAAATGTGGTGGCGATATAATGTAAACACAAAAGAAATAGAGAATGACGTTAGAAAATGAAAAGAGGAAGATTGTGAGCAATTTTTTAATAAATAGACATAAGAAACAATGTCAAGAATATTTATTATACAGTGGCGTAACTAAGGTGGGGTGTCCTAATGTGAAAATTCCCAATGGAGTGACCGAAATTTGTTTTTACATTAAATCTCATGTCATGATGTCGAATGTTAAAATGCAGGGGTCCCTAAAGAGGCAAAGCCCCCCCCCCCCGCGCCTCCAAATCCATAGCTACGCCACTGACAGTATATTGAAAGTTGACTGTGTTTCCAACTAAATAATTGAAATGTATTTTGTGCTTCAATTGAAAGAGATTCGGACTTTGATTAAAACAGTGCTGAACAAATGCGCACAATACTAATTATCTGGTTTACTTCCGTTTTCTGTACACCGGATACACCAAGAAGCTTGATATTTTTGGACCAGCCTCCATTTATGAAAATCTAAATATCAATATTAAAGTTGTACATCAAAGCTCTACACCTCACTGTACATCTCCTGAAGTAAAATGATTCAGTTGGCCTGAACAAAAAGATGAAACAGAGAGAAACAAACAGCCGAGATACAAGATTTACTTAACAGTTGGTTAGTTAGGGGTTTAGTTATTTACCTGGGGACTTATGTGCATTATGTACAAGTCCTCTCTACTATTGGACTTTCCACAAGCTCAGACAAACTTAATTGATTCTCTTAGTATTCACTACTCATAGTATTCAGTACATATTCTCATAGCAGTCTCTATCGGTTTTAAATGTCAGCTGTTCAATACAATAAATCTCCATTAACAAGAGAGAGACAGTTTAAGAAATGTCACGTAATCCTTTCAGACCTTGAGATCTATAGGGCAGATGATGTAAAGATCATAGGATTTTAGGGCAGACGGATAACTATGGTGTCATGTGGTCAGCACAACGACCAATCAATATTACTTTCCCAAAGTAATGCCAGGTACCCAATTGAATCGGGTGGACTCGAGTGGGTCCTACAAATCCCGACAATCAAAATACAAATCTTGGGATTTGAACCCGAGACCTTCGGTTCGGAAGCCAAGCGCTCTACCCACACAGCCACGAAAAGCGACAACATAAGGGACACAGACTCAAAAGAGAAGGTAAAAAGATCGCGACGGAAAAAAAAAGAGTGACAAAGAAAGAGAGACATTCAGAGAAAGAGATAAAAAGAGAGAGGACACAATATATAAAGAACAAAGAAACGTAGAAATACATAAAGTGAACATGAGTTGAATGAAAAGTTTTTAAAAAAGAGAGACGTCTACGACCCCAGGTTCAAAAGGTTATATGTTCACATTCATCTTATATTTCTTGTCATTTTGTTTGTCAACATATACCCCCAAATGCACTTGTTAAGTATTTGAGGTGTTTACAATTCAGAAGTTCAGTTGGCAGTCTTGGGTTGAAATAAAATAATTATTAGATCGATAGGAATCTCAGCAGGAAGTCAACACTTTATATTTGAAGTCGGTGTTTACTGAACGGCGAATGTGAAAGTTAATTATGGAGCTGAGACTGACACAAAGGATACTGTTAATTTTTAATATTACTCTTTTTCTGTAATAAAGAAACCAAACAATTAATGTAGAAGTTTAATTCATGGAAGCAATAGCATTCTTTCTATTTTAATGACAATGGATCAGAGATTTAAAATGTTCTCAATTTCTCGTACCTCCTGATCTAGGTTCTACGAATGTCTGTATTATATAAGATAGGATGAAGATTAAAAATATTTTGTTTTATTGTTTCCTAATCCTCTAAAATAGCTCAGAATTTTCACAAAGTTCTCGAACTTCATGTCTTTTTATTTTTTCTTCCCACATTTCGTTTTGTGCAATTATTTCTTTTACCTGGCAGCACAAGAATCAATCAGAAAATTAACCAATTACTTAATTAACTATTGGTAATTAATGACTTAGTTTCTTATCGAACAATGAATAGAAATGGTACTTGACTGGTGGTATAAGTTGAATTAGTCTCCTTTATACTGTGTGTAGAGATATAGGTATAAATAACTCTAAAACTATTTTCCTTAGCACTTCGCTGACACAGTGGTTAGTGTATGGGCTTGAGGAGGCTTGAGGAGGCTTGAGGAGGCTTGAGGAGGCTTGAGGAGGCTTGAGCCCTGAAGTTCGAATTGAAGTCGTACAACTTTTTGTTTATAAAATGCATTTAAAAAGCGATCACAAAAACATTCACAAGATACCCCCCTCCCCCCCCCCCCCCCAATTCTCTACATGGTACAGAAAATGATAGGATCATAGTGCACTGAGAAAACCAAAAGCACTAAAAAAGAAACAATTGGTAAAAATATTTATAATCGCACAGATTTATTATTTTAAGTCTGTGTCTATTAGAAATTCAATTACACAATCCAGATTAATTGCTATAATTACGCTTACTATAAGCTTTGTTTTTTAAAGTATTTGTTTTGTATGTTTCTTGTTAGACAGTTCTAGACCTACATATTTGCCATTGTTTCCCGTTTCTTCAGATCTACTACATCTAGTCCAGTCCAGTCCAGAATATTCCAGGTCGTGGATCTATGGTTTAAAACTGAATATTACGAGAACACACACAAAAAAAAACATTCCTCAGATCTGCTTATTTTTAGACGTTTTTCTGGAAACGTTAACTGAATTACTAGAATAATGTAACATTGAAACAGTAATAAAGACTATCTTATTAAATTTAGTATGTGTTACAACTAATACAGAACAGAAGAGATAAAAAGAACATAGCCTAATTTTGGAGATGGCGGAAGAACTATAAATAGCTAGTGTTGTGGTGTATCCGGTGTAAAGGAAATAATGATAAGCTACGTGTATAAATATTTCTGTGCACTTATTCACAGTGCAGCATCCAATTGTATCAACTCTTCCGCTTGTAGTACATTGTTTTGTTTCATTTAGTTGGCACCATTGAAGTGAAAGTCCTTGACATTGTTTAGTTGAACGTGAAAATCCCCAATCGGAAAACAGTATTCACACCTTTGAACATTATTTTTAGAGTCACCCGAAAGGGAAATAAACGCTATTAGTTTTGTGTGGTCCGTCTGTCCGTCCGTCCGTCCGTTTTAGATCTCGTAAACTATAAAAGATATTGAAAATCCGACATCGTGATATTTTAGACAATTAAAGTTCTGATGCAACTGATACTTTTTTTCTTTCCTGAAAGATAAAGAATTAATTTTTTAAAGCAACTATGCAAGCAGTATTTTCATAAAATACACTATTTTTACAACTTTTCACTATTAATAGTAACAAACACGGGAGGCTATTTAGTAAGAGAGATGACCATTTACCATATTTTTAACACATATACGGAAACAGTTTTAGATTTTTTGGCAAAATTATTTTTATTACTAATTTATTGCTAATTATGTAAGTTCTGTTACACTTACTACTATTTTTACAAAATATGTTTACTTTTTGTTTTAAACAGAAAAAATCTATTCAATATGCATATAAGTGGAACATAATTTAAAACAACAAATTATAAATAGTTGTTTATTTTTATACCATCGCGTAAACCACAGCACCACACCATATCCGCTAGTCTCTTAACTATAGGAAATTTTTTTTTTTTTCACGGAAATGTTTTTTTTTCCTTGAGGCTTAGAATAAGAGATTGACCATTTACGAAACAATTAGATCAATTAGATAATAATTATATGACATCAGTTAAGCCAGGTTCACATCTAACCTCCCCTTCACTTTCACCTATCCCTCAGTCTGCTGGACTGTTAGGGCACCACACAAGATCTGTCAACATTCTTTCTACATTCTTCTCTGTCATTCGCCTTTGATAGAATTTCATGATGATATTTTTTCTGATAATATTGAAACCTGCCTTTTTACCTGCCTGGGTGGACCACTTCGGGGGCCGACTTTAAGTTTGTGTCTCCACACAAACTGTCTTTGTAACATTGTTTATTTACCGTTTCAATTTAGCGCAAAATTCTAAAAATGTTTCCCGGAGGTTTGGAGAGGGGGGTAACACACTAACCTTCTTTCATTTTTTCCTAACTTCAAAGCATTGAAATAAACATTATAGACCTAACAGTGCGAAAGTCACTTGCAGATTTGGTGTGGTGTATAGCAACTTTAAATAAAGTAGCAAACGAGACGTTTTAGTAAGTCAAGAAAAGAAAACTGTACAAATAAAATAAAGCAAGCAAAATACAAAGCTTATATTAAGTGTAGATGTATCAATACGGTAACCACTGAGCCAGGGGGGCTTATGAATATAGGTTTTATAGTTATTTACAAACTTTTCTTTCTACAAACAGTAAAGGGGACTAATTCAGCTTATACCACTTTAACAGTCAAGGAAAATTTCTCTCCCTTGTTCGAGATACAAAACAAAATAATTAATTACCAATAGTTCATCAACTAATTGGTTAATTATTTTTTTATTGATTCTTGTGTTGTCAGGTAAATGAAATAATTGTGCAAAATTTTATTTTACGCCAAGATTGGGTTTGGGAGAAGTTACATGTACAAACTTTTTACCAGACAGACAGTGTGAGTTGATATACGCTTTGTGAATAAATAAAATAAAAAAAAGCAAATGAAAAAAAAATCCTTAAAGAAAATCAAAACTATCTAAAGAAAAGAACTCCGCACGTACAACTATATCTCTCAAGAATGTAGAAGGGATTAAATAAAATAAAATAATGAAATACCAATAATTAAATGGCGAATTATAATTTTTAAAAAATGATTCAGGTTAGTCAGGTACAATAACAGATTGTTTAGATTTTCAATTTGATCCAAGAATTGGTGTGGGGAAAATGATGGGTGCAATTATCTAAGGGGACTAAACCCTACATATTTAACCAGTTCTGAAAATATTGTAGGATTCATTTCCCTTGTTGGTATAAAAAAAATTACTAGTTGGTTAATTTGCTTATTTATTCATGTTTTTTCTATGCCAATCAGTAATTGTGTAAAGTTTCAATTTGATCCTAGACTGGGTGTAGGAGAAATAACGTGTACACATTTTTTACCTGACAAACAGACAGGCAGATAGACAGACAAAGTGAGCTGGTATAAGCTTTGTAATAAAAGTCAGCATCAAGTCACATTTGCAATTTTTTTTTTACTTAATCTAGAAATTTTATCAAACACACACACACACACAAACTCACTCACTAACTCTCTCTATTACTTCTACTACTACTTTAAACACTGTAGCAAAATGTATAGATCTGTTTATTATAAATGTATCCTGAAAAAACATCGCTAAGAAAGTTGTACACATTTTAAAGCATGAAAACATTGAACATTTTACCATCACACAAAAACAAAAAGCTATAAGACAACGAGCACAACAGCGCACGGAGAGAAGAAATAGTTTCTTCCTTTTCCAATTAAATCCTAGAAAAAAATGTAACTTGCTGAAATACATTTCACAGAATTTCTGAGAGACTGAGGTATGAACGTATATTTTGTGTGGCTATAGTACAAATTGGTTGCTCTAATTAGGTATTCTTTTTTAAAATTCACAATTGTAAAACAAATTTCCTGACGGATATTTAAGATTATTATTATTATTATAAATGTAATGACATTATTTTACATCCAGACATAGACTTCTCTAAAGTTGTCATGTTAAAATCATAGCCATGCTATGGCAATCTGTGTCCATCTACCATAGTGTAATTTTTTTGTATTATGGTTCTGTATTATATTCATAACATGAAACTGTGAATTTCATGCATTTTAATTGGTTTAAGTTTAAAGTCAATATTTGTTTGTACAAAACAAACAAAAAGAAGTATAGGGTCTAAGTTTAAAACTTTTTTAAAAGTGATTTAGTAGTTTATTAAATTCAATGATCTGTTCAGTGAAGTGTGACACGGAATAAGAGGGAAAATCATAGAAACATATCATCTCTGATTTTACACGAGAATAATATATATATCAAGAGAGAGAGAGAGAGAGAGAGAGTTGGAGGGAGGGAGATTAGATAGATGATAGATAGATAGATAGATAGATAGATAGATAGATAGATAGATAGATAGATAGATAGATAGATAGATAGATAGATAGATAGATAGATAACAACAGCAATACAACAACTTTATCAACAAAACAATATTATCAACCACCATACAACAGATTTATCAACACAACAATAGCCTTATCAACAACACAGCAACAATTGTATTTACAAGCAACAACTTTATCAACATCAAAACAGCAACTTTATCAACATCAAAACAACAATGCTATCAACATCAAAACAACAATGCTATCAACATCAAAACAACAATGCTATCAACATCAAAACAACAATGCTATCAACATCAAAACAACAATACTATCAACATCAAAACAACAACATATCTACGAGAAAGAAAGGGGATGTGACAATGAAATAAACAATTTCTGTGACTTGAGAAATACTAAGACATTGCCGTACGCAGTAAATCAAACACATTTAATGACACGGTCTTACATAAGTATTACATTATTACATTATTACATTATTACATTATTACAGCCAATGTAAAAAAATGTGTGTGGTGTGGATGTTGTTTTTAATAGTTCAGGGGAGATAAGAATTTTATGTCGACAGGTAGGTGGACCTTAGAAGAAATCCCATTGCAAGTAGATATCACAAATACATTTTAAAGTTCATTAATAATGATATAGTACACATCACAAAGGAAAGTACATGTTAAAAACCTAGTGCATCTCAAAGAAAAGACCATCACAAAAACAAAGACATCACAAAAACAAAGACCATCACAAAAACAAAGACCATCACAAAAACAAAGACCATCACAAATACAAAGTAAATCTCAAATTATTTGAAATACATGAGGACTACTTTAAGACAAAGATATCTCAAACGTACCAAACTAATGTAAGATCACGAATACATAACAAATACACGAACGATGCAAAACATATGAAAATACAACACAAACACATCACAAGTACAATATTAGAACGCGCTAGTTTTATTTGGGAGATATTTATATTCAAGACAATCAGAACCAAATGTAAATAGAACAATTCCTCACATATTTTTCAGAATCGCAATCGTGAAAGAAATTAACCACAATAACAGACGCTCTAGAAATTGTAAATGTTGATAGTCATTATTAGTAGTCTTAGTCATTATTAGTAGTCTTAGTCATTATTAGTAGTCTTGGTAATCATGAGATATTTCTCGCCATTTTATTTTCTCATGTGAACATGAAGGGCAGTGTTACTATGTGTTGTTTCAATGTAGTGTTGATGTTAGTCTGTGTTAGGATTTAGCGATGATCTGTTTTGTAGTGTGGAATCAGGGTTGGTGCTAGTTTTAGCGTAAATAGAAAGCTTGACGTAAGATTTAGCGAGGATTCAGCGTTGGTTCTAGTTCTAGCTTGGGTTTAGGTGCTAGCGTTATTTCTAACTTGGATTTAGCGTTGGTTTTAATCCTAGTGTCGATTTAGCGTTGGTTTTAATCCTAGTGTTGATTTAGCGTTGGTTTTCTTCTAGCTTGGATTTAGAGTTTGTTCTAATTTTCACTTGGATTTAGTTTTGGTTTTATTCCTAGAGTGGATTTAGCGTTGGTTTTAATCCTAGTGTCGATTTAGCGTTGGTTTTCTTCTAGCTTGGATTTAGAGTTTGTTCTAATTTTCACTTGGATTTAGTTTTGGTTTTATTCCTAGAGTGGATTTAGCGTTGGTTTTAATCCTAGTGTGGATTTAGCGTTGGTTTTAATCCTAGTGTCGATTTAGCGTTGGTTTTCTTCTAGCTTGGATTTAGAGTTTGTTCTAATTTTCACTTGGATTTAGTTTTGGTTTTATTCCTAGAGTGGATTTAGCGTTGGTTTTAATCCTAGTGTGGATTTAGCGTTGGTTTTAATCCTAGTGTCGATTTAGCGTTGGTTTTCTTCTAGCTTGGATTTAGAGTTTGTTCTAATTTTCACTTGGATTTAGTTTTGGTTTTATTCCTAGAGTGGATTTAGCGTTGATTTCCTTCTAGCTTGGATTTAGCGTTTGTCCTAATATTATCTTGGATTTAGCCCTGGTTTCAATTTTACCTTGGATTTAGCCCTGGTTTTAATTCTATCTTGGATTTAACAATGATCTTGGATTCTTGCGCGAAAATAGTATTAATAAGCTTGCACTACTTACAAAACCAACTATCTGATTTGCGAATTTAAATTGAGTTAGCGAATATCTGTAAGTTCATAAATATTCATCACCTGTTAAAAACAAAGACATTTTCTTTTCTTTATTTCATCGCTATTTTAAGCTTTGAAAATAAAATGTCCTCCATCTTTCATCCCCACGTTTCCGGTGGAGGAACCTAGCCAAAGTTTGTTGACCAGAAGGACATTGATATCAAGATACATACTCCTTCACCTCATTCCTGCATTCCATCAAATGAAGCCTGATTGTACACATTTTGTGTGCTTTTATTTTTACATATCGATAACCATAATTTATTTTTTGATAAACTTTTTTGGCTCATTTGACCGGCAGTAGGAGAGAGAGAGACAAAGGATAGAGACGCGATCTGGGCGGCGGTTCCTGGCAGCGCGATCGCCAAGTATCGAGTCTTGCGCAACTGTAAATCGCGAACTGACACAAATACACACTTACCATTGAATCATAACAGAAATATGCATAGACTAGAAGTCAATATCTCAAACATTTGACATACATATGTAAGTCTAACCCCATTAAATAAAATAGAGCAAATTTTTTTAGTTCCAGTTTCAGATCGCTGGTAGCTCACGGCAGATGACATGCGCAGTACAGACAATGTTATAGGCTAAAGTCCATTGGTTGTTTTATTTTTTTATATATATATGTATAAGTATTGAAAACATTCGTGCATTACTTATGCAGTAAAACTATTTGTAGAATTCGAGAACCAAAAATTGTCTATTGCAAGCGAAGTAGCGAAAAACAGTTGCAACTGAAAAATACAACTTTTTATCTTGTTCACATAATTTTTTTTTCTGAATTATCAGAATCATTTTAGATTTACAGGTATAAAAATAGTTACATTGGAATTTTCACGTCTGTAACATATATCATACTTCTGCGTTTTAATTTTCAAAGTTAATTACTATTGATATATAAAAAAAAAACCACATTTGCAATTCTGCAAGCTAATTTTCGCTCCCCCCTCCCCGCAAAAAAAACAACAACAAATAGTTCGTCCTTGACCTGTTTTGCAAGGTAGGCCTCTATAGTTGCTGCAAAATTTTGGAGACATTACGTCACATTTTGTCCTATCCAGAGAAGCTAAATAAAAAGTGTCCCCATGGTGACATTATGCAAATTTCACAAGGTCAACTTGAGCATAGAAGAAAAAAAATGGCGGCACGATTATCTGGGTCCTCGGGGCACTAAAGTCAACAAATACATGAGCTATGTTTAGTCACTTTGTGTATGAGATAGTATGTCCACATTACAAACCAAATTGACTTCCTTAAATTGATTAGAAAACTAAAACAAGATTTCAATTTTATTATTTCGAAAGATTAAAGAGAATACTCGAATGGGGTCCGCACAGGAGATACAACGTCTGGTCATATAAGAGTTTATTTATATTTAATGTTATGTTCGGTCTTATGTGTCATAGAGTAAGAGGGAGAAATCATAGAAACATATCACCTTTGATTTCATTATTAATTAGACTTTCATAAATTTGCATTTTTTTCAGCAAATGACGTCAATGTTTACTACCACCATTAAGTCATAGAGATGTTTGTGTCAATGTATAAGACATTCGTTTGTGGCAATGTATAAGACATTCGTTTGTGTCAATATATAAAAAAAATAATTAAATGCCGTATATGCCGATCATATATTCTATAAACTTTTTAAGTATTGAAAGGAATTATGTTTATAAAGAAATTGGGCCCTGAAGAAAAATAATTAGAGTTTCTTTGTTGACATCTGACATTAGATCTTTTGATATATGAATAATAATTTGATAATATTCACCTTGTCCGGAGAATCAGTTCATATTATAAGGAATACATTATCTGGTTATAATATTTTAAATAAAATATTCGATAACTTATAAGTTCCGTTGGGACCCATGTATTTTTCAGTATGATATAGTTTTGTAGAGTATTGTTTTAAGAAAAATGAATCATTTGCTATTCAGAGAAATTTTAGAAATTTTCAAATAATAGACTTTTGATTTAATTATTCTGTAAAGTTTATGAGTTTTTGAAATGTATCAATGTGTTTTGTAATGTGTTGTGCAATGTGTTTTGTAAGGTTTTGTGTAATGTGTCATGTAAAGTGTTATGTAATAAAGAGTTTTGTAGTCTTATATAATGTATTGTGTAAAGTGCAGTGTAAAGTATTGTGCAATGTATTGTGTTAAGTGTTGTGCAATGTATTGTGTAAAGTGTTGTGCAATGTGTTGTGTTATGTGTTGTGCAATGTGTTGTGTTAAGTGTTGTGTAATGTGTTGTGCACTGTGCTGTAATACTTTTATAAAAATGTGTTTCTTAATAATAATTTTTATAACATATTGCAATTTAATGCTTTTTGTTGCTTTTCTATAATGATAATAGGTTCTGGCGATATGAAATCGATTTTCTTAATCTGTATTTTGTTCAGATGTTGCTTTGTCTTTTTTTTTTGGTTTGTCATAAATGTTACTTTTCTTGTTCATATGTTATTCTTATTCGCTAAGTTATATATATGTGTGTGTGTGTGTGTGTTGATACGTACTTTTATACAACAATATCCGACTCCAATTATACTACATGGATAAAGATCTCTATATAAGATAATGAGATAGACTTGAACTGTGAACAAGTGTGGACACAAAAGACATGAATAAGCCACCGTGCTATCTCGAACAGTACACGCCTGGTAGTTGCTGTATTTCACTGTGTCTAGACCTATAGCAAACATGACGTATACACAGACAGACTGAGACGTGTGATTGGTACTTGTACACTTGTACCATAACAAAATAGTGGTAAACCTTTTATTAGGCTTTGTCTGCGGGCAGGTCCGGATTTAAGTCTGTGGAGGCCACGGGGCAGGATTTGTTTTTGTGGAGGCCCCCCCCCCCTACATTTTTTTCGATAGCTTTAATTAAGATCGACTTATGAATGAAACTACGTATCCCTAAAAGCAAGCTATATTTTAGACGAAAGAAATAGAGCCTCGTGTACATTTAATCTCACTTTCCTTTTACTTAAAACAATAAATTGAATAAGCTTATTTTAGTTTTAAAAGTGTCTATGTTTGAACTGTAAATACTTTATTAGCTCAACTCTCTGCTGAACAGTTTCATTGTTGTAGAGCGAACGTTGGGGTAACCTTAAAATATTAATTTTATTTCTATAACATTTGTTACATACACAGATGAAAAGGTCAGGTTGAAACAATAAGTTGTCATGGCTGTGTGGTCAGTCCTAACGTTAGGATATGCAAATGTGACAAGTAGAAGCCTTCCCAATATTTGCAGTGCATGAGATATATATATATAAACATCATTCGGAAATGTCCAATGTTATATTTACATCTATAGTTTTAACAACTTAAACTAGTAGCATGATTTTTAAAAAAATCCACACAATGGCGTCTGGTAAAAATAATTACACCGCTCCTCCTAGCCAATGATAAATAATAATAATAAAAAAACTATCTCGCACCTATTCACCCCCCCCCCCCCCCCCATCGAAAAAAAAATCCTGGTTACGCCCATGTATAATTCTACGCATAGTATATACAACTCGAGTTTCCTGATATATTTCCAGACTTGGAAACATTAAAAGACAGTAGTCTAGACTTCTACCTAAGACAGTGCGCAAACTGTTCCTGAATGTCTATTTGTTTATTTAACTCTTTAGTGAATAGATGCGTGAATTTCCACTGATGAGTGATCAAGACATAGATCTCTAGACCAAATTGAATTTTAAGATGATTTTATTTGGAAAAATTATACCAGAGTTTTTCATGTGACCGATTAGTAAGTTTTGTTTTAATTTGGGCCAAGATATACATAAGCTGTCCAATTTCTATGAAAATCGTTAGAGCCGTTTTCGAGAACTATGTCCACTCATGTAGTGTTTGCAAGCTAACATGAGTAATTGCATACAAAATTATTGCATAAATCAATCAAAATGTTGCATAATCAAAAAGCTTGGAAGATTAAAATGATCTAAAATGTACTTTAGTTTATTTGCATTGCATTAATTTACACTTTTCATTTACAAAAGTTACTTTCTTAATATTTTGTTTTCAATTTTATAGCAATATTTATTTCTGGGAAAAAAAAAGACAGTTTTAAACCAGTCAGTTCTAGACAACAATAGATTTAGCTCCACGTCACTATGTCCAGATTTGTACTGCTAATATGACCAAATTGTAAAAATAAGATAATATTTTGGTCCAAACAAGTGGAAATTAAGTTTGACTACAATTATCGACATCATAATTACTTCAAAAACAATAATGATATAGATATCAATACAAAGTAAAGAACACACAACTTATAACACACATCAACAACCACCACTTGATGAATCTGATTGATCTATAATTTGAATTGCAATAGTCCAATGTATGTCAATATGTATGTACTATTCAACAATATAGTAGCTGATTCTGTTTCGGCGTGATGGCTTTCTTCGCTTCTGTTTGAACTCTGGATTGCTTCGTAGGACAAAATCTCATAATTTTGTATTATTTTCAAACTGTGATCTCTTTTTGCCTGACCAAGTACTATGTATGAGCCCGGGCGAGTGTCATCTAGTGGGCAAAGGATGTGTAAGTCTAGGCTAACACCCCCCCCCCCCAACCTTTTCATTAGTTTGAAGTTTCACCAGTCGATGTAAATCACAAACTGAGGGGACGTAATTGTATCTTATTTTAAACCAACAAAAATAAATTATGCTCCGAGCTTTCATGGTAATCGGTAGAGATGCCAGGAGATTCATATGTCCTAGATTATGAAAATTTGTTTCAGAAGTAAATGTGTCTACTATCTATAACGGACTAGCACAGCACTAAATTATCTATATATTGCGGCGTCTTAGATGCGGCACATAGTGCGATTTAAAATCATTGTTCCTCTTGCCATCCTCAAAGACAGGGCCGGACTTAGGCATAGGCAAACTAGGTAGCCGCCTAAGGCATCCGAATGGTAGAGGCCTCGCACGGAACTCAAAAAAAATTTTGAGAAAAAAAATTACGAAACTTGGATCAAATCCTAAACATAGCAGAACTTTATGAATCGTCTGCTAGCCTCGCTCTAAGTCTCTACTATGATATAAGATGTCATGCGGAACGCTAAAAGAATCGCGCTGAATGAATTTATTTTATTTGTTGAGCTACATCTAGATGCAGGAAAATTTTAGTTCATTGCTTTGTGTTATTTTTTTTAAATTTTTTCTATTTCATTTTGGGCCTACTAATTCACTTCGCCTAGGGTCTCCCATAATTTAAAGCCGGCCCTGTCAAAGGTGTCCTTTCCTAACATCAAAGCATTGATATAATGTTGGATTATGTGTAATAAACATTAGCAGAGTGATTAAATTTTGGAATCTGTTACAATGTATTAGTGATTAGCAAACTTTCTGTTTCTTGTTCTGTGTAGGTTTTTTTTTTCTTCCCTTTTTTTCCCCACAAAAACTTCATGCCATGAAAAATGTCCGAAAAGTTGATTTTAGCTTACACTTTATAATTATATCAAAACATGCGGCATCGATCCGACAACGCCTCGTTCAATCGGTGTGTTCCGGATGTGTCCGGTTCAAAGTTCGCCTACCAGCTGCGGCGGTTCTCAACATTCTGAACTTATTGTTGTGCTAAAAGATATTTACTTTCAGAAATGATGATAATGTACACAAAATTTGGCTGTTTCAATTGGAAAATGAAAAGGAAAAAAATCGTTTCTTAGGTTTTCTAGTCAGCATACAACGGAGAATATTTTACGCAGGGGAATGAAATGGCTGACTTTCCATACTTTTCTGTCTAGTGCGCAGTGGTTCTAGTGTTATTGGAAAAGAGACACTGATATCAAAGTGGTACCCAAATGATTGATGTCAACTTTCTCTCGAATGTACAAATGAAAGGAAAAGCGTCACCGAACTATGACAGGGGTGAGGATGGTCCGTACTGACACATGAAGAATCTATGGACCCGCCATCTTGTTACCCTCATTGTTTTTTGGTCGTAAGTAAAGAAGATCATTCTAGAAAAGAGTCTTGGTCTAGATGTAGGTCTGCAACATACACTAACAATGTGTCCTAGGTGCACATGAAACACTTAATGTATCCTGGTCTTGGTCTAGATGTAGGTCTGCAACATACACTAACAATGTGTCCTAGGTGCACATGAAACACTTAATGTATCCTGGTCTTGGTCTAGATGTAGGTCTGCAACATACACTAACAATGTGTCCTAGGTGCACATGAAACACTTAATGTATCCTGGTCTAGGTCTAGATGTAGGTCTGCAACATACACTAACAATGTGTCCTAGGTGCACATGAAACACTTAATGTATCCTGGTCTAGGTCTAGATGTAGGTCTGCAACATACACTAACAATGTGTCCTAGGTGCACATGAAACACTTAATGTATCCTGGTCTAGGTCTAGATGTAGGTCTGCAACATACACTAACAATGTGTCCTAGGTGCACATGAAACACTTAATGTATCCTGGTCTAGGTCTAGATGTAGGTCTGCAAAATACACTAACAATGTGTCCTAGGTGCACATGAAGCACTTAATGTATCCTGGTCTAGGTCTAGATGTAGGTCTGCAACATACACTAACAATGTGTCCTAGGTGCACATGAAACACTTAATGTATCCTGGTCTAGGTCTAAGACTACAAGACACCATCAATGTGTCCTAGCCTGGGTGTGGACTACAAACGATACACTAATAATGTGTGCTGGCCTAGGTGTTAGACTACAAAAGACCCACTCAGTGTGTCCTGGTCTAGGTGTTAGACTAAAACAGACACTATGTGTCCAGGTCTAGGTGTTAGGCTAAAAAAAGACACTCTATGTGTCCAGGTCTAGATTTAAGAGATTATACCTGTTTGAACACTTTCATTGATGATAATTGATTGTATAAGTGATAGCTTTGTTAATATTATTATTCAGTTTCTGGATCTCTTTGTATCTAACTTTGCAATTCTTAATTTGTCCCCCCTCCCAGATCATTATAATACTGCTATTTACATCATCACCCTGCGTCTGGCCCATATTGATGATACAAAACCTAATGTTTGTGGACTAACTGCACATGAGATATGACCAAGTACTTAGCTGATCTACTCGTGTCCAGTGCGGGCAATGTCTGCATACTTGGAGAAATGAAACATTTAGGACGAACTCGTGCATGATTTATACAATTAGAAACTCCACGGAGGTCCACAACAGGGGAGATGGGCTGGGCTAGGTATTAGGTGATTTCTCGCAGGCTGTCTATTGGACGGTCTAAAAACAATTTTACCAATCGTGGCCTTGGTCCGTTGCCAGGCAGAGAATGTTTCGGGGTACATTTGTTTGGGGTTGAGCCCAATGTGTGACAGCAGTAGCAGACGAAGCAAAGGGAAATGAAGACAAGAAAAACATAGCAAAGTTCTTAATGGGTTTGGGTTTAAAGCTTATGTTAAGTGAAATTGTATTTAATTAGTTTGGATCAGTCATGGTTGACTAGACATTATAAATCGTGCGAATTGAAATATTTTCACCAATTGTTTTTGTTCAGCTTTATAACTTTCTCATTGCGCTATGATCCTATCACATGTCTGGACCAGTTGTGAAAGGGGGAGGGAAGAAGGGGGTATCTTGGTGAATGTTGACATGATCGTGTTTTTTTTTTAATGTATATTAAAAAAATTCACTCAGGGCTAAAGAGTTCTCAAGGGAACTAATTCAACTTATATATTCCCACATCTGTCAAGTATGATTTCTTTCCCTTGTTCATGTTACCAAACAAAATAATTAATTACCAACAGTTAATTAACTTATTGGATATTTTTTTGTTGTTGAGTCTTGTGTTGTCAGATAAAAGAATTAATTCTGCAAAATTTCAGCTTGATCCGGGATTGGTTGTTAAAGAAATAACGTGTACAAACTTTTCAAGCTTATACCGGTATCAACTCAGTCTGTCTGGCACAAAGCTTATACCGGTATCAACTCAGTCTGTCTGGCACAAAGCTTGTACCGGTATCAAGTCAGTCTGTCTGGAATCTTGTACACTTTATCTCTTCCACCTCCCGTTCTCTGATCAAGTTGAATTGTACACAATTAGTCCTTGTTGATGGCAGCACACGAATCAATAATACATTAACCATTAATTAATAATTGGTAATTAATTAATATAGTTTTATGTAGAAAATGGAGATAAATCATGCAGTATTGAGAGATATTGTCCTAATTGTTAGGTTCTTTCTCTCAGAGAAGCTTTTTTTTTTTAAATTGTTTTTATTTTGCTAGTTAACCATTGAGGATCTGATTCTCATTTAAACTACAGAAAATATTCTTTGAAAATAATGGACAGATAGACACTTTTTTTTCAGCCTTCGGACATGATACAGATGAACTGAGGCAACACAAGGTCCGGCAAATGAGGACATGATACAGATGAACTGAGGCAACACAAAGTCCGGCAAATGAGAACATGGAACCAGCGACAGAAACCAGCATGGAGTTGCCTCAGAGAATGTTGACCACGTCCTTCAAGCCTGCACACTCTAAACCGAGGAGATAAGTTAAGTAACTGACCACAAGATGTCTACTACATAGATAACTCTATGAACTACTGTCTGATACGAGAAACAGTTGACCTCAAATGTAGGACTAGGTAATTCTGTTTCTTTCACTCAATCCCTAAAACCATTTCATGCATCTCTCTTTCTTTTCTCTCTCTCTCTCTCTCTCGCTCAATTGCTCTCTTTCTCTCTCTCTCTCTCTTTCTTTCTCTCTCTCTCTCTCTCTCTCTCTCTATTGTATCTTTAACCAAGGAACATTGTAAAAACTTAATAAAAAAAAAAGACAAAACTGACCCATAAAAATTAACATGTATAAATAAATAAAAGAATTAAAAAAAAAGAAAAAAATAATTAGTAAATTTAAAAAACTGTCGTATGATTAGCCTTGGATGATTGTATACAACATCTACTGATAAACCGGAACTGCCATTAAATCCTGTTTTCGAACTCGTATGGAGTTATATGCATACAAAAATAATTTTTAAACAAAAGTATTAACTTTAGAAAGTTTAGACAATACCATTGTTGCGCTTGCACATACAAATGAAATAAAACATTTAAAAAATATATTGCATTTTAAAAATACCAAAAAAGCTTTAAATAAGTGCTACAGAACTTTTAACAGTTTATTATCTCCTATTTTTATGTATATTTTGATCACTATGCCGTATATATTTCAATAAAACAAATTCTCACAATTTTATCAACTCAGTCTGTCTGTCTGTCGGTTTGAAATTTTGTACACGTTATTTCTCATTATTCCCATTCTCGGATCAAGTTGAAACTTTTCACAACCTCATTGAGTGTCGCTATGAACATTTGCGTGTACACCCGACACACCAAAACACTTCAAATAGTCACAGACTCAGGGAAGAAAACGTTCTTTCCAAGTGCAACTAAAACAAAAAAACAAAAAAACTTTTTTTGTTTCGACTGGAAAATATCTGATTTAGTAAAATTTACATTTCTAATCAGCATTCAATATCACGAATTTAATACAAATTTTAAAATTCAGTTATAATTTTGTAAAGAAATGTCTGTGAGATAATACAAGATAAGAGAAGGAATGTCGTAAACTATGTATTAGCATTTCAACAGTTACTCGACTGGTATTCTATCATTGTTGTTGTTTTTACATCATCGCCATTTTAAAGGTTAACACGTTTGTAAAAAAAAAAATTAAGAAAAAAAAAGTGTAATGCGAACAATTATTTGTATCCAAATGGAAAATAGTCGAAATACCAAATAAACCATTGGCATGAGAAGAATGTTGTAACGTTCGGATACAAGCCCAGGCACAAGAGTCACAGAAGTAATCAATGAAAGACTGTCATAAACCACTGCCACTTGTCATCTCAATTGTTCGGACAAGTTTATGATATAGATCTAGATCTACTTGCTAGCTAGCAGTAACCCTGTGTGAAAACTAAAGGAAAGAAAGAGAGAGAAAGAGAGTTAGAGAGAGAGAGAGAGAGAATAACCACTTACGGTAACACCAAGACGGTTAGGTGGTGAAAGACTAATATTGTGTGTATCCAACAGGTAAGCACAAAGATGCAGAGAAATCTGGCTAAGTGGACGCGTTGTTAGAGATGACTAATCGAGCAAATTTAAAAAAAAAAATAAAGACACGGGCGAAACATTCTCCATGGTGATTCATTTCATTTTTTTTTCGGACACTTTTTGCTTGCACCTCATCGGCAAACATGAGAATTAGAGAGGGGAGATATATAGAGAAGGGGGGGGGAGCGGTATCATTGTTTGTTGTTTACAGGGGGGGAGCTGTATCATTGTTTGTTGTTTCCAGGGGGGAGGAGCTGTATCATTGTTTGTTGTTTCCAAGGGGGGGGGGGACTGTATCATTGTTTGTTGTTTCCAAGGGGGGTGGAGCTGTATCATTATTTGTTGTTTCCAGGGGGGGTGGAGCTGTATCATTATTTGTTGTTTCCAGGGGGGGGGGAGCTGTATCATTGTTTGTTGTTTCCAAGGGGGGTGTAGCTGTATCATTATTTGTTTTTCCAGGGGCGGGGAGCTGTATCATTGTTTGTTGTTTCCAAGGGGGGTGTAGCTGTATCATTATTTGTTTTTCCAGGGGCAGGGAGCTGTATCATTGTTTGTTGTTTCCAAGGGGGGGGGGGGCTGTATCATTGTTTGTTGTTTCCAAGGGGGTGGAGCTGTATCATTGTTTGTTGTTTCCAAGGGGGTGGAGCTGTATCATTATTTGTTGTTTCCAGGGGGGGAGGGGCTGTATCATTATTTGTTGTTTCCAGGGGGTGGAGCTGTATCATTATTTGTTGTTTCCAGGGGGGAGGGGCTGAATCATTGTTTGTTGTTTCCAGGGGGGGAGGGGCTGTATCATTGTTTGTTGTTTCCAAGGGGGGAGCGGTATCATTGTTTGTTGTTTCCAGGGGGGGGGGCTGTATCATTGTTTGTTGTTTCCAAGGGGGGAGCGGTATCATTGTTTGTTGTTTCCAGGGGGGGGGGCTGTATCATTGTTTGTTGTTTCCAAGGGGGGGCTGTATCATTGTTTGTTGTTTCCAAGGTGAGGGGCTGTATCATTGTTTGTTGTTTCCAGGGGGGGGGCGGTATCATTGTTTGTTGTTTCCAAGGAGGGAGCGGTATCATTGTTTGTTGTTTCCAAGGGGGGGGCGGTATCATTGTTTGTTGTTTCCAAGGGGGGGGCGGTATCATTGTTTGTTGTTTCCAAGGGGGGGGGCGGTATCATTGTTTGTTGTTTCCAAGGGGGAGGCGGTATCATTGTTTGTTGTTTCCAAGGGGGAGGCGGTATCATTGTTTGTTGTTTCCAAGGGGGAGGCGGTATCATTGTTTGTTGTTTCCAAGGAGGGAGCGGTATCATTGTTTGTTGTTTCCAAGGGGGGAGCGGTATCATTGTTTGTTGTTTCCAAGGGGGGGGGGGCGGTATCATTGTTTGTTGTTTCCAAGGAGGGAGCGGTATCATTGTTTGTTGTTTCCAAGGGGGGGGGAGGGGCTGTATCATTGTTTGTTGTTTCCAAGGGGGGGAGAGGTATCATTGTTTGTTGTTTTCTTTTTGACATTCAGTTTTATGATGGGAGTTATTTCCAACGAGTTTTTATTTTTATTTACTTGCAAGAGCTGCAAATTATGTTGAGATGACAATACATACTGTTCAGATGTCACCATGTCATTTTGATAAGCCTGCAGGTGTCACCATGTCAGTCTGAGGAGTCTGTTCAGGTATCAACATGTCTGTTTGATGAGTATGTAAGTTTGATTCGAGTCTGTTCAGATGTCACATTTACTGTAGGCCTGTTTAATGTTAACATTTTTCCTATCATCCTATTAGGTCACCACAGCCCACACTTTGTGATCCCAGAGCCCATACTCATTTCTGACCCAGGAGCGTCACTGTGGGCCGAAGTTTCGAGAGGATGGATTCCACCACGTGGTGGGCCATATGTCCAGATATGGCGCCAGTGCCACTGTTTGTGCTTCATTGCATTTCCTTATAGTCGAATGCCCCAGATTTATAAACACTCTACTAAATCGGAGAGCGATTTCAATAATTCTAAAAGAAATTAATAGTTAAATGGATAGAGCTCTGTCAGTGTTAAACTTTTCCATGATCTAGAAAAATACAAGACTGGACTACAAGGGTGGCCTACAAGAATGGCCTACAAAGCTGGCCTACAAGGGTGGCCTACAAATCTGGCCTACAAGGCTGGCCTACAAAGCTGGCCAACAAGGCTGGCTTACAAGGCTGGCCTACAAGCTGCCCTTCAAGGCTGGCCAGCAAAGCTGGCATACAATGCTGGCCCAGGCCCAATGCTGCGCACTGAATAAGTTTATGTTTGATTTAGAAATATTTTTGTTTGAAAGGTCCCTGAAGCGGGCTACTGACTTTGTATATTTAAACAAATAGAGTAGCGATCTTTGGTTTGTTCCCGCATCAATGAAGTCTTCAAAAGTGGGTAGAGGCTTCCACAAAAAAGCCCAAACCAAAAGTTCAACCCATGGACTCCACAAAAAGCCCATCCCAAAAGTTCAACCCATGGACTCCACAAACAGCCCAACCCATGGACTCCACAAAAAAGCCCAACTCAGGGCCTCCACAAAAAGCCTAATCCAGGGCCCTCACAAACTTAAATCCGACACTGAACACGTGTGCAAGAGTGCAGCTGACGTTTTTGAACCGTGATAAATTGGAGAAGTAGATAGTGCTGTCAAACAAATGAGAATATTTTTTCCGACCACGAAAATTCATCCCCATTCCCCCCCCACACACACACACACACCTACACACGCTCGCTTGCAAGCTTGAACACTAAAACACATTTAAAATTCACTATTAAATACACTACCGACTACTTCCCCTGATGTAGATACTAAACAAAATGCAAAAGGATCGCAGTAAAAGTCAGAGTCCTGGCCCTGCATTCATAGAGCCAACATAGAGCCTTAGACGAAACAAAAAAGTTGAAGATACTTTAAGTCTGCGTTTCTCAACCTGTCGCGCGCTCCTCGAAGGCGCGAGATGGTGAAACTAAAGACGCGAAGGTTATTTTTTTAAGAGGACAGAAATTGTGTAGTACTGTTATTATTATTACTTTTTTTCTGAGAATTATCAAGTAAATATGGAATTATTACCACTAGAAATAAGTTATACAGGCGTATTTTCATTTTTCAAGTAGGATTTTCTGTGGTTTAGGTGAAAGGCATCTTGCAGCATGGTTTAATCAAATTGATTTCTTGCTGAAGACATTTATAATACGTCTCCCACAATATGATTCTACCCATCTTTTCACGTCAAAGGGGTGATTTTTTTTTTTGTTCTTGTGACTTCATTTTCGTAACACAAACAGGCCCACTCCAAGAAGTGTAAATTGATAGAAAGACAATCTTTCAATGATCACGTGACAGGCGTACGTCTCAAATGTTTCTAACATTTCCAGCCCCTTTTATCTGACCTTGACCTGTGTTCTTGTTAGCACGGCGAAGTGGGCTCTGTAGATGCTAGTAGAGTGAATTTCTGCAGCTCAGATTGCAGGAAAATGTTTGAGGCCGAACTTTCGAGCCGAGCCCAGACGAGAAAGCTTATTAAGCTTCCCCAGACCCCGAAGCATGCCAGAGGGGAATGTGAATGCGCCTAAAGATATAGGTTGAGATACATTGGTTTTAATGTAAAGTTACAAAAAGACGTCTTGACGACGCACAACATGTTGGTCTACAAATGGGTGTTACAAAATGAAGTCTTGACGACGCACAACATCATGGTCTACAAATGGGTGTTACAAAATGAAGTCTTGACGACGCACAACATGATGGTCTACAAATGGGTGTTACAAAATGAAGTCTTGACGACGCACAACATGATGGTCTACAAATGGGTGTTACAAAAGGAAGTCTTGACGACGCACAACATGTTGGTCTACAAATGGGTGTTACAAAATGAAGTCTTGACGACGCACAACATCATGGTCTACAAATGGGTGTTACAAAATGAAGTCTTGACGACGCACAACATCATGGTCTACAAATGGGTGTTACAAAATGAAGTCTTGACGACGCACAACATGATGGTCTACAAATGGGTGTTACAAAAGGAAGTCTTGACGACGCACAACATGCTGGTCTACAAATGGGTGTTACAAAATGAAGTCTTGACGACGCACAACATCATGGTCTACAAATGGGTGTTACAAAGGGAAGTCTTGACAATCCTCGCTTGATACATTCATTGATAAGGCGTTGTAAGGGTTTTAACTGCTGTACAATGAGTAGCATCAGATTCACACGAGCTCAGAACAAACGCAGGGTTTAAGGCGAGACGTACGTATACAAACATATGCAAAAATATACACACACGAGACAGACACACACACACACAGACAAGTGACAGACACACACAAACTCTCAAGAGACATACACACACACAAAAGACACACACACAAACTAGTGACACACACACACACACTGACAAGTGACAGACTCACACACACAGCAAGTGACAGAATCACACAAAAGTGACAGACACACACATTCACCTAAGTGACAGAATCACACAAAAGTGACAGACACACAAACACACAGACAAGAGACAGAATCACACACACACAGACAAGTGACAGAATCACACAAAAGTGACAGACACACACATACACACAGACAAGTGACAGAATCACACAAAAGTGACAGACACACACATTCACCTAAGTGACAGAATCACACAAAAGTGACAGACACACACATTCATCTAAGTGACAGAATCACACAAAAGAGACAGTCACACACACACACAGACAAGAGACAGAATCACACACACAGCAAGTGACAGAATCACACAAAAGTGACAGACACATATTCACCTAAGTGACAGAATCACACAGACAAGTGACAGACACACACACACAGACAAGAGACAGACACACACACACAGACAAGAGACAGACACACACACACAGACAGGCCCACGGAAATGCACTACACTACATGACGACGTCGGTAATGAGTTTCGATGATAGGGCAGCATGGCGCCCTTCGCCCCCTTCACTTCCTCTCTCCCACCTTTTCGCCGATGACCGCCAAACGGGACTGGCCTCTACGTAATGGCCATAGACCTGGGTTGGCAGTTGGCCGTTTGTGGTTGGGGGGGGGGGCTTAACTGATAAAACAACAAATATGGATGAAACGAATCCGGTGCCTGGGATGGGTGGGCACAAAATAGGTGATGGGGGGGGGGGGGCGAGGGCTGAAAATGGAGAGAAACAGAAGTGTGGTGTGGTGGGGGGGGGGGAGGGCAGGGAGTCGTGGAGATATCAGATATAAATACACCGGGTGAGTCACCAGCACCAGGAGGTGGGAATAACTGAGGTGGTGGTGGTGGTGGTGGTGAGTATACTGAATATGTGTGTTGCTTAAAAGTGTGTATATGTGCGTGTGTGTGTTTATGTGTGTGTGTGTGTTTGCTGCGTACGGTACATGTACAGGAATCACTTTATTGTCGATATGAAAGAGTATCTGTATGTGAGTCAGGGCTCACCCTAACCATTGCGGGGCCCTATGCGAAACGGATTACGCGTGACCCAGTCTGGGTAGGGATAAGAATAATGAGTGAGAATTAAGATTTGGTATTAGAAAATAAATTCGTCTTTGCATTTTTTTCATACTTTACTAAGGACAAAACCACAATCAAATTAGCTTTACTTAACGAGCCTTATGCATGTTAACCAATGACTTAAATTCTGCCAAGTCACTGGTTTTCCTGGCTGGCTCAGGCAACCTATTCCATGCTCTAATAGCACTAGGGTAGAAGAAGCATTGTACAAATTTGTCTTTATCTTTGTGTCTTTCTGAGTATATTATTAGAATTTGTTTTTGTATTCGTTTATGGTTCAGTGTTTTATGTATCATTGCTACTTTACTTTTGAGTAGTTAAATAGCTTTTTAGGAATTTGATTTTGATTTTAATACAAAAAAAGCAAACAATTCACTCCTCTTTGAAAACTACAAAACGCAGCCATCTTGACAAGAGCGCTTATCTCCACATTTGAATATTGCATGACACCACCAAGTGACATTTTTGACTATTTTTCAGGATATTTTTATGTGTTTTCAGGAGATTTTAATAATTTCGGGAGATTTCCAGGACTTTTTCAGATATTTTGTAAGTTCAGGGGATTTCCACGTGTTTCTGAAAAATCAAGATGCAGCAGAACCCTGGTTTAATTTAATAATTTACACATAGAATTAGCGCAGGCCTATGAAAGTGCGGGGCCCACTGCGGCCGCATAGGTTGCAGTGGTCAGAGGCAGGCCATGATGTGAGTGAGTGTGTGTATGTGTATATCTTGAGTAAGGATGTAAGAGAGAGTGTATGTGATAGCCTATATTGTTGTCATGATATGTCCTCTAGCTAAATTAGTCTCGCAGGACATTTTAAGAAATGACTACATCTCAACTAACCAGTTAACACTCTTTTTATTACAAAGCTTAATATCAACTCAGTTTGTCTGTCAGTCTGGTCAAAATTGTGTACACAATCATTCTCTCATACCCAATCTCGGTTCAAGCTGAAATTTTGCACAATCATTTCTTTTAGCTGATAAAACAAGAAGAAAAAAAAAACACAATTAGTCAAGGAAAAGAAATTTTACTTGACTGGTGTGGTGGTATAAGTTGAATTAGTCCCCTTTATTCTCTGTAGAGAGAAAGCTTTAAATTTTGAAACTAACAGTAGATAACTGTATAACCTTCTATTTTCATAAGCACTTCCCTGGCACAGTGATTAGTGTGTTTGCTTGGGGAGGCAAGAGGAGGCATGAGCCCTCGAGTTTGAATTCAGGTTAAACTTTTTTTTTGTTTATAAATGCATTTAAAAAAGGATTACAGTAACAATTACCCAGATCGTTACCGAAACAATCGTTACAACAAATATTTTTTTTTCTCCTAGATTTGTTTTTGATAGTCTAGAATCTAGATCTATTAAAAAATGTAATTACATAACTGATCTCAACTAATTGATACAACTACTCGTAATATAAGCTATTATTTTTTAAAATATATTTTATTGTTAATTTCACTATTCACGATTGGATAGTCATTGCTAAATAGAAACCTATTAGAATAATTAGATGATACACTATAGACACGTAACTTCATAACAGCTAAGCTACAGCATGATTTTGACATTTCGCTTTATCAAGCCTTTCAAGGGAACCCATTTGCTACGTTTATCATAACACTGTTCTGGTAAAACTGGCGTTTAGAAATAGAAATAGGAGTCCAGAATTGTCTAAGCATCAAAATAAACAATCCTTCGACCTAGAACCAACACTTCAGTGAACTTAATCCCACTGTTTCTATGGTCAAGAGTTTACTCAAAATAGTCCTTGATCTGACCTCTATAGTGACCAAGTGACTTTATAATTCCCCCACCAGTTGTCATCTACTGAGATGCAGGTAAACATCGAATTAATAAAGCCTTAAAATCCAGGATACGAACTCGTGAACATTCGCTTTGACAATCAGCGCTCCGCTGCTTGACCACCACGTTCTTTTTTATATGTCTTTCAATATCTATTACAGCGTTACTTCCTGCCCATCCCCCCACCCACACACAAATCATAAGCTCAAATTTCAATGTGCGCGTGACGAGCACGTGAAACTAAGTCCTGAGTCTTTTCTAGAACTCAAAGCTCTCTATTATACAGGCTTGGTCAGGCACACACACACACATACACACACGCACACACACCTTTTACAGCGTCCGTTATCTCGACTAAAAGGTCGTTCAAGGTCATCCCACGTTGCTCAGAAGACCATCAATAGTAATTAGTCATGAGTAATTTCTGTTGGTCTGAACTGCACTCACAGAAAGTCACCGAAGTGCACACAATAAAAGTGTAAATTCATAGGCGTACCTTCACTGACCTTGAAGGTAGGGGCGCGGTTCCAACAGTTCGGACATTCCTCTCCAGGTCGTCAAACCACTATTCTTTTGGTAAATAAGTCAAGAAGAAGCCTGAGTATTGGAACATGTACACTTCGATTGTTTCGTGTTGTATCTAAAAGTGACCAGACATATATATTTTTTTTAACAAAATATTAAAAGCCTCAGAATTTCAGTGTCCCACATCTGGGACAAAGAAAGTCCGTCATTAAAAACCTTATGATTATGAATACTCCCTGTAATCTCTCATTGCTGCTGCCCGCGTCTCTACCACTCCTACGCCCCCCTCCCCCCCTCCCCCATTTACTCTGCTACCACCATTACCTCACCCTTCCATCAAGAGTTCAGTCCGCTCGACACACATATTCACAATTATTCTACACACACATACAGTTACCCTGTCCACTTGGACCAAGGGAGGTCATCAAAACCTGCATGAAAGAAGATAGAATGTCAGGACGACCTGATCGGCCCGGTAATGGACCAGAAGTGAGCCATGTTTGTTTTCGAGTTCGTTTGTGCATTGCTTTTATTCTTGTGACCATTATTATTTAGTTATTCAGTTTGCGTTTTGGGGATTTTGTAAAAAAATTTGTATGCCTAAAGCTATAAACCACAAATAGAACTGATTAAGGTAAAAATATGAATAAATGAATAATGCACAGTAACAGCTCGACAATACAAAATTCCATATACAATTCTTCTTTTTATTTTCCTGGTACTGCTCCCCTTCCGAGCCTAGACAGGGGTCGGCAATCTGCGATTCGCGAGCCACATGCGGCTCTTTGGATGTTCAGCTGCGGCTCTTTAGTTCCATGCGCAAATATTATTTATTTTATCGAAAATAAAAACATTTAAAAATCGTTCTGATTCGATTCTATCTCTCAGCCACTTGTACTCCCCTTTCAGCGCCCCCCGCCCCCATGTCTTAAAATGTAAGTATTTGCAGGTAGAAGATATTCACATTTTTTGTGCCTCATAACTTGCAACATAAAAGACAAGGCACAAGTTAAACTTTTTGTCGCATATATGCCTTCCCAAGGTCCAAAAGAAAAACTTCTAGGATTTCTACCGCTCTTGTAACAAACTATAGGAGAAGATACAGCTAATGGCATGCAAAAAATACTTTGAAGACACTGTAATCTATATAAATAAAATCGTTTCAATCAAGAAATTCTTACGTTTCACTACATAATACACCTTTGTGTCCAAACATCTCCGGCCGAAATAGTTGAGGTCGTGAATTTGGTAATCCATATTTTTAACAGTATCTTGTCAAAAGCACTCTATCATCATCAGTTTAAAGAAGTCTTAACGAAATGGAGACTTAGTATTCTGACCTCCTTCTTTACAATAAAGTGCGATGGCATTCTAAAGGTAAGGTGTTGAAACGTTTTGCTTTGTGCTTGAATTAATTCAACACATTCCTAAATGATAAAGGTATTAATCACCCTGAATTAGAGAACGACAAATGGTTGCAAGCATTTTACTTTATAGTGGATAGTGGATATAACAGTGAAATCAAATGAACTGAATCTAAAACTACAAGGAAAGGGATACCAAGTCTATGTTTTGGCAGAAGAATTCGTTTGTTTTGAAGAAAAAAAAATTTTTGCAGAAATTATTCAGAGCGGTCAGTTACTTCATGTTCAATTTGTAAAGCAATATTGCGATAAAACCAGTGCAACTGTTAACACGAGGTACTTTAACACAGAAAGAAAAATTAAAATTGAATTTATTTGAGCAATTTAAAACTAACAAAATGGCTGTAGCATTTATAAAAAAAATCTTCTCAAAACTAATAGTACCGAAATCCACATCAAACCATCTGAAATTGATACTGTATCTTTAGACATGCAATTGATCGATTTAAAAAGTAAAACTTTGTGTAGTGGAAAATGTACAGAGTTGAAAATCAAGTTGGAAGAGTTGGAGCTCCAGAAATGTAACGCAACAAAAGTGGTCAGCGAGATGAGGCACTTATATTCGACGCTTGGAATAGTCTTCCAGATTGCTGCAGTCAGGTGAAAAAGATGGCATTTGGAAGGCTGACTATCGTCGGATCGGTATATTCGTGCGAGCAAGCAATTAAAAGTAAAGTACGATGCCAACTAACAAATGAAAATTTAGAGTCGTGTTTGAAACTAAAAACAAGATATGAGCCCAAACTTTCTAAAACCATGCAAAGCCATAGTTATCACATAATTTGTTTGCTCAATTGTTTGTTATTAAAATACAGGTTAGTGTTGTATGTAAATGTTTAATTGTTTAAATTTTATACTGAAATAAGTAATTATCCAATAGTACCATATATATATATATATATAGTCTATTTTTTTTTTGTGTAAAACACTATTTATATAAAGATAAATTGATATTTTCTAAGAAAAACTTTATTAATGCGAGTACTATTTATTGTTTGGAAGAAAAAAAATCTTATGGCTCTTTAAAGGCGTTGAAATTTTGTAAATTGTAATTTTTGGCTCTTCCGACTCAAAAGGTTGCCGACCCCTGGCCTAGAAGACCTTGTAATATGGCCATAGAGTTTTAGTTGTTTTTTTTTTATTTTACAATAGTTAACAGGTAAACATGGTATCCAATCGCTGTAGTAACCCTGTAGTAACCCTGTCTCTGATCTTAGAGACTGGCCTTGACAATGTAGCTGAGGGATCAAGAAATAACAAGAAAATGTCCGAAGATTTTTTCTATAGAGATTTAGAGCAGAGCATGTTGACCTCGAGACTCTACTAAGTGGAACACTAAGAAGATATAATGTTGACCTCGAGACTCTACTAAGTGGAACACTAAGAATATATGATGTTGACCTCGAGACTCTACTAAGTGGAACACTAAGAAGATATAATGTTGACCTCGAGACTCTACTAAGTGGAACACTAAGAATATATGATGTTGACCTCGAGACTCTATTAAGTGGAACACTAAAAAGATATGATGTTGACCTCGAGACTCTACTAAGTGGAACACTAAGAAGATATGATGTTGACCTCGAGACTCTACTAAGTGGAACACTAAGAAAATATGATGTTGACCTCGAGACTCTACTAAGTGGAACACTAAGAAGATATGATGATGACCTCGAGACTCTACTAAGTGGAACACTAAGAAGATATGATGTTGACCTCGAGACTCTACTAAGTGGAACACTAAGAAAATATGATGTTGACCTCGAGACTCTACTAAGTGGAACACTAAGAAAATATGATGTTGACCTCGAGACTCTACTAAGTGGAACACTAAGAAGATATGATGATGACCTCGAGACTCTACTAAGTGGAACACTAAAAAGATATGATGGGGACTACGTCAGCTAGTTTCATTATTTTATTTGACAACTTTTATTTGTATCGAAAGAAAGATCAAATCTAGTCGAAAAATGGATTTTGAGTATTCGCACATGGGGCCCTGAGATGTAAGTCAAACTCACCCATTGCTATAGATTTAAAAGTATATCACTAAGTCATCAAGTATTAAGAGAAAATCACTTAATCATCAGATATTAAGATTAAATTACTAAATCCTCAGATATTAAGATTAAATAAGTCCATAGGTTTTAAATTAAATCACTAAGTCCTCAGGTATTAAGATTAAAGCACTAAGTCCTCAGGTATTAAGATTAAATCACTAAGTCCTCAGGTATTAAGATTAAAGCACTAAGTCCTCAGGTATTAAGATTAAAGCACTAAGTCCTCAGGTATTAAGATTAAAGCACTAAGTCCTCAGGTATTCTGAATGAATAACTTAAGTATCAAGCATCAGGGCGATTGGGAAATGGGAACTCTAGAATGAAACATTCAGTTAGTTTGAATAGAACAACCTTTTTTTTTTTTTTTGGTCCTCCCTTAGCATTCAATATCTTTATCAAGTGAGTCATTCTGCTTTTACGATCAAGTCACATTGACCTAACGCTCGGATGACCAACATATGGCTCGCTCTTTTGTAGTTGTGGCACGCAAAGGAAATGCTAAATGTAAGTGATAATGAGCATGGGGTGTCTTGAAACGTTTCATTCCAAATTTTGTTAGATTATATTTTTCTTGTGGAATAAAACAACATATCATCTACGTAATTATTCAACCTACCGAAAATATGACTTAGACAATTATTGTTGATGTTTATTAGTGGTAAAACGCTTAACTTTTGAACCGATGAGTCTCGGGTTCGAATCCCAGTGAAGATTGGGACTTGAAATTTCGGGATTTTTTTGTAGAGGCCAACTTTGTATTACACAAGTAGTAGCTTAACATTTCATTTTACTGTGATAAATGGTGCAAAAGTATTGTTATAGATCTACTCCCACGCGGACTCATATGGTGCGTACTAGCGTACTGTTATAAATACAAAATACAAGGTGCGAACAAAGAAGGATGTTGTCAGAGAAAGAAACAAAGGAGTTCTGACTAAGTCTAGGACCTGGAGTAGAAGCTGTGCTGAAGGCAGACATTGTTATATGTATTTGACATGCTCTGTTAACCTGTCCTCGTTGAGTTAGCTCCTTTTATGTATAATATATATATATATATTGATTCCGTTTAGAAAATATCCCATACTCACAGTAGGATTAGCTTAGAACAAAAAAAAAAGAAAAGAAAAATAAACAATAGCAAGTCAATTTATTTTTCTTTGTTAAGTGTTCTTATAGAACATTGTTTTTGTAGAATTATAAGTTTGATTTTTTTGTTCACATTTCCGTTCGGGACATTAGTGTCTTTTTTTTTAATGTCTTGTCTGGAGTGTCTTGTGGCTGGCTTGAACGTTTAAATATTACTATTGAAAGGGGAAACAAATCTCCTCGACCAGTAGTTTAACTTCCTGCCCCTACACCCGTCATTGAAGAATTAAGTCTTTTTTTTTTTCTTTTGCACCCAGAAAATATTGGGGCACATTCAGCAGTTGACTAGATTTCTCAAGGGACCCTTAGTGTGGACAGGGCAATGTTCGTTTGTGGAAAAGTGTGCCGGTTAGTCATTTATCATCTCGACTGGACAGGCAGAGGCGACGCGTAGAGAGAAGCAAAATAGAGAAACACATTTTATCTTCTCTTATAAAGTACAGACACTACTCCAAAAAAAAATTACGTCCTAGGTCAATGTTGTCATTCATGTTAATCAATGACTTAAACTCTGCCAAGTCGTGGTTTTCCAGGCTGACTCAGGCAACCCATTCCATGCTCTGATAGCACTAGGAAAGAAGATTTCTACAAATGTTCTAAAACAAAAACAGAACAAAAAATGTGCCTTTATAGAGGAAAAAAAAGGGTTGGGGGGGGGGGGGGTAATTAGCTATGACTTCTTTACATGACGTGCAATTTACAGCTGGTTAGATGCTAAGATGGACAAAAGTAAAATAAAATGAAACAAGCAATAGACAAAAAGAATAGGCCTACTTTTTAAAAACCAGAGCTTATCTAAGGGGAAATAACTGCTAATTACTACCATTTATCTGAAAATTACAGGGTTTTCCTCCCTTTCTACCGATTAAAACAAAATTAATTAACTAGATCTTAATGATTTACTTAATTTGTTAATTTTTCGATTGATTCGTGTATTGTTTTCGACTAGGAATAATTGTGCAAAATTTCAAATTGATCCGAGAATGGGAAGTGGGAGAAAAAACATGTTCAAACATTTTACCGACAGACAAACAAAATGAATTGATATAAGCTATGTAATAAAAATAAATCCGTAGTTAAAAAACAACAGCATATTAATAGTTTGATGACCTTTACATTATGTCCCTATTGTCTGAAAGGGGAACTTTCTTTGTTATATCTGAAAGCTATGCGAAAAAAAAAACCTAGTTTGCGATCTCTGCATCTAGACGTAGGGAGTGTCTCCCAAGGAGAAGAACTCGAATTCTTTAAATAAAGTGTTCTCAAATCTTTGAAAAACAATCAAATGCAGGGAATACAAACCAAAATCCATACCTTCCTCCCCACGACTCTCGCACGCTCTCACAAATGACTTGAGAATTAGTCACCCATCAACTCAAGGGGATATTTTTTTTGTTTTGTTGTTTTTCAGACGAGCAGACCATAGCTAGTCGACAAGAAATTATGACCTATTGAATTACCGTAGACATTTGAAAGGTGTACTCTACAACCAGAACACAATTCTGAGCATACAAGTCACTTCAAATGTATGTGCATACATGTGTGTTCATTGGTTGAGAGAAATAGAGAGAGAGAGAGAGAGAGAGAGAAAGAGAAAATGAATGACTAATACCATTTTCTTAAATTTATTTTGTAAGAATGTCATTCGAAGTATTTTTTCTCCTCCACCTCCCCCCCCCTTTACCTCTCCACAGCCTAGCAAACAATCCTTGGTTTCTCTTTCCCACCTTTTTGTAGAAACTCTTCCAAGCTCCTCCCTACTTCCTGGTGTCCTCTAAAAGCCGGAGGTATGACCCTCCCAGATATTCATTCCCTGGCTGACCTTTGATTTTAAAATTTGTGCCACTTTGGCTGCAATGTGTAGGATAGTACGGTGCTGTAAGGGAGATGATTCAATCAATGACCAAAAGTGAAATAGCTAATGGCCGGTTGTGTATTATGTCAATATAGTTTTTATATTGCTGTATAGTTGTTATTACTACGGCTGTTTTATTAATGTTGTTGATATTGTTATTATTGTTGATGTTTTATTATTGCTGCTCTTAGTACTGTTGTTGTGATTATTGCTGTTGTTATAAAAAAAGCTTCTATCAACTCACTTTCTCTGTCTGTCTATTTGTCTGTCAGTCTGTCTGTCTAGTTAAAAGGTTGTACACGTTATTTCTCCCACACCCAATCTCGAATCAAGTTGACATTTTACACATATATTTCTTGTACCTTGCAGGACGTCTGGGCTAGGACGTAATAATCTTCACGCGAAGGAACGTCCGCAACTTTTACAACAAACGATTTACTTTAAAAAAAATAAACCCAGAAAATATCGATTTAGACACGATCTATCTGAAGTGTTCAAATCTAGATCTAAAAAGTGAGTTGACACTATTTTTAGATCCAGGCGTAATGTCTTGATCCATCGTACAAACACGGAACTAAACGGAACAGCAGGTACACTTCTACACTAGGTCGATTGAACTTCATGAAGTCAATATCAATAATGTTTACCGGCAGTCACTCTCCTTCTCTCCCTCTCTCTCTCTCTCTCTCTCTCTCTCTCATTTCAATCACCACTTTTACAAAGGTTTCTCATCGTTGTACACCATTCGGCCACCAGACACTTTTTACAAAATATGCAATATCGGGGTGCAACAAAGGGATGAAACTCATTCATAATTAATGCGGTAGAATTTTACAAAATTAAAAAATAAACACACTTTTGACCGGACATCGCGATCACAAAATTATTTATTAAATAGACCATGCATAATCTTTCACATCCAGATCTGAAAGTACAAATTGTAGAACCAATAGTTAATTAACTAATCAGTTAATTTTTTTTATCGATTTTTGTTTTCTGAGGTAAAGGGTTAGGGGTTAGGGTTAGGGTTAGGTTAGGTGCGAAATTTTAGCTTGAGCCGAGATGGGATATGGGAGAAATAACATGTACACATTTTGTATCAAACAGACCGAGTGAGTTCAACGTAGATTCGAAACTTTACTTAGTACTGAAAACAACAGCTTCCGGTTGTGCAAGTTTTTAACCTAAATTTCACAGATTAAAAAAACAAAATACATTGTGGTGTTCCATATCAGTGGTTAGTGACGTCATCCATTCACAATTCTCTGCGGTCTTCTCCCTGACCTCATGACGTCACCTCACTCAGAAACAAGAAATGCGAAAAATGTTTGAAATACATTTCCCATGATTCACAGATCGGACATCAGCATCTGTTCCGCACAAGAGCCACGTGAAGAGGGAACTTTGATCGATTGACTAAAACTGTTGGATATAGACACGATATAGTGAACAGTGAGAACAGAGAGAAACGTTTGCAGTAAACTAAACTCTACAGAAGTATCAAAAGTCTCTTTCTACTTTTAGTGTCCTACTAATGTTCACCAAAGAAACAACCTGTCACAACAACAACAACAACAACGCTTATATAGAGTGGTGGGTGCCCCGCGCGGTTCAGTTGCTGCCATATATATCAATATTGCATGTTTTGTCTCCTCTTTTTATTTATCAAACAAACTTAATTAATTACTACTTATTGATTGACTAAATTTTTCTTTATTTGTTTATTGATTCGTGTGTATTCATCGACAAAGCATAATTAGGAAAACTTTAGATTTGATCCTAGAGTTGAAGAAAAGAACGTATAAAGGAATCCACCTAGACAGACCACACAGACAGACAGACCACACAGACAGACCACACAGACAGACAGACCACACAGACAGACAGACCACACAGACAGACAGACCACACAGACAGACAGACGGAGTTAATATCATTTCTGTAAAAAATAGCTTTTACCAAGTTTTTTTTTGTTTTATTTTATTTTTTTTAAAGATAACCTCTAAAGAGCAATATGGTTAGTGAGAAAAAAAATATCAATTTCTCCAGGGGTATCGATGAATGAATAAGGGTTGCTAATAAAGGCATTAATCATCTAACAAGATTATCTGCTTTGCAATAGAACTCACATTTCCCCTGTCCCGTGAATAATGGTGGTATTGAACTACGCTATAGTCCGAACTGTTCTTTTATGCCCGACAAACACAAACATATTTTTAGTTTTGTATTGAAATTTGTGTACTTTTAAAATGAAAGAAAAACTTTGCCCAGTAAAATAATTAGTGCCAGATCTAATCATACATAGGGCAAGGCACAACTGATTGTTACAGTTTCACATATCAGCTTGCTAATTCTTCATCGGTTAAAAAAAAAACGTGCCATGTGTACACGGATCTTGATAACGGCTCTATCAATTTTCTAGAAATTAGACAGTTTATGTATATCTTTGAAAAAAAATGTATGCTAATAGGCAACAATGGGAAAACTTTGGTTTGACAGTTATAATTTTTAATATATAAATTTGGTTGTCTGGAGATCTAGATAAATCTATATCATGGAACATGCGTACAATAGAGAGTATTCCCGCGTGTCTTTATTAAAGAGTGAAATCAATAGATGTCCAGGAGCATATTGCGCACTGTCTTCTAAGTCCGGATCTGAACTTTGCCCTCCCCCCTTTTTCTAATCAAAGGAAGGCATTTCTTTCTTCTTTGTTTTATTCTTCAAAACGTTTGAAAAAATCTTTGGAACAATTTTCGGGACTTGGAACACTAATCTATATATTATATTGCTAAATCCAGCTCTGGTCGTGACGATAGACCTGAGTTCGAATCCTGCCCCCCGTCCGCTAGGAAGGATTGTCATTGTCCATGCAACTTATAAAGTGACTTTAAGTCAATTTTTTTTTAATCCCCTGGTGCTTTGGTGCCGAAAAAAACAACAACACATTTCTATACTGATGCTGCTTTGAGTTTCCTGATAGTTTAATATTTAAAAAAAAAAGCTTTTGTCTTCGGTATTACGAGTTTGGCACAAGCAGAGTCGTCCCTAGCAGTGCGCGAGGCCCTGGTCGAGTATCATATCAGGGCCGCTAATATTTCAACAAATCAATTTTTGTATCAGGGGTTTTCAACAAGTCAATTTTATATTTCAGGGGTTTTCAACAAGTCAATTTTTATATCAGGGGTTTTCAAACAAGTCAATTATTATATCAAGGGTTCTCAACAAGTCAATTATTATATCAAGGGTTCTCAACAAGTCAAGTATTATATCAAGGGCTCTCAACAAGTCATATTTGTTTATAGAAATGAAAAGAAGTGTTTTGTGTTATTTCTACAAAGACGTCACAAAACTAGACGTGAAGAGACACGTCACCTGTTTGGAATTTGAAATTGTGACCTTAAGAAAGAGTAGGGCAGTGGAATGCGAGAAAATGGATCGAAGTAAAAAAAAAAAAAAAAAAAGGAAATAGACATGGAAAACAGAGAGAGGGGTGGGGGAAGAGAGTGAGAGAGAATAAAAGTGAAAGACTGTGCGAGAGAGAAAGACAGAGAGAGAGAGCACGAAAGATAAAGATGCATATTGTTGGGGTTATAATTCTCAGTCAAAGGTCAACTGATAGTCGAACTATTGATTAGTAAAGTCACGACAAAGAAATGTGACCTAGTTATCAAGGCCACGATATATTCCATCTTCAACATGTGAGGCTTTTAAAATGGCATTAGCACGAGATGACTCACAAAACCTTGCATAGATAGCATTTATTAAACAAAATTTTGAAATAATTTCATTTCAATCAAAACTATAAGACAGTTACATAAAATCGCAGAATCTTGAGCTGGATGACTAGGTTGCTTCCCTTTCATAATTCGGTATGGTACCAAAAAACCAAACAGTGTTAAATTATTTACGATATTTTCCTAAAATGACCTCTTACCTCCTACAACGATACAGCCAGCTTTTACATCTAGATATCTAAATATTAATGAGAGCCTGTAAACAAGTGTTTTCTTTCTAAGCAAACGCAATGCAAAAAAAAAAAAAAAACACCAAAAAACTATCTTGCATCAATTCAAAGTCACGTGTTCCGCGTGACCTGATTAAAAGAGCAGACAGCGCAGAAGTAGACTTTCATCGCCAGGTTACACCAAGTACAGAGACCAGACAGGGAGGCCCTTTGATTATCTGGTCATATTTTATATTTCTTCCAGACGTCGTCGTCAAAGGGAAAAAAATATGGAGGAGGTAGAGTGATGGGGTGGGGTGGGGGGCACAGCGGTTAAAATTGTATACTCGGCGCACGCACACACAACAAGATCTTTAGTTTTCAACGTTTTCCCCAAACTGAAGGAAGTTGAAAGGCTAAAGGGTTGGCGTTTGTTAGATGTTCCTGAGATCTCAAGTTTAGTCAAAGTAAAAGTTGCTGAAAGAAGATTGCGTGGCAGAGGTCGATGTTCAAAGATTACATCCCCCCCCCGGGTCACCCTCTTCTCCAAAACAGAACTTTTTCTTACATTATTTAATGCATGCGACTTCGGTGAAAATATTCATATATATATATAACAAGGTTATAAAGACAGTTTGTGTGGAAACACAAACTCAAAATCGGCCCCCGAAGTGGTCCACCTAGAGTTTTCACCAGGATTCGAACACGGGACTTCCGGTTCCAAGTATTTTACCCCTCGGCCACAGCATTCATTCATTCATTTAGCGTACACTTAATTTTTTAAAATAATAATTATTAACCTTATCCATACATTCAAAATTAATAACATGTTACATGTAATAAAGAGACACTAGATTTATTCTTCTAACAAAATTAGATAAATTGGCAACACGAAAAAAAAATTCTTGACCTACTTTAAGCTACAATTGTGTACTAATGACAACAAGACTTTCCCCTGGCAAATAAAATTAATATCTCCATTATCTTTTGTCGTACAAACTAGTAAAATACTCTGAAAGACACAAAGATAAAGGCACATTCCTCATCCCATATGCTAGGACAAAGTTGTACAAATACTCCTTCTTCCCTAGTGCTATTAAAGAATTTAAGTCATTGGTTAATATGCATGACTGAATGCATGACGCGTAGGACGTAATCATCTTCTTTTTTGAAGTAATGTCTGTTTTATATAAGATAAGATCTAGCTCGATCTAGACCTAGTTTTAGATCTAAATCTAGATTCAAGATCTAAATCTGGGTCTAGAACTACATCTAAGTCTAGATCTAGAAATCCCGGGTACGCTGTTCTGCCTCATCGTGGCACCTGGGTGGAAACGGCTACTTGAGGAGGTAGCTAGGCTAAATGAATGGCGAAACATAACTCCCGTGGGGATGCCCACGGGTAGACGAGAGTCAACCTCTTGCACGGGCGGGGTTGTAAAAAAGTCCCCACGAACACGTCCCACATCCATGCGCTGTTCCTCAAAGGGACCGTTACATCAATGGCGGTTCCCACACAGCTAGCTTGGTACAACGAAGGAAAATGACGGTGGCTCCCGGTGCCCTCGGCCTTCGGCCATGTGCAGCCAAGCATGCGTCGGGGCCAAAGGCATTGGAAACAGCAATGTTTTACATAGGCATTGACTCGGGTCCCTCTCAAACAGAACTGTGTTCCCACAGGTTTGTTTTTTTTTACTGTTCGGCTGGACGTCCAAAAAGTTTTTTTTTTCAAACTTAGAGCTCGAAGAGCCTTCGGCTCAGCTCTTAGACATCAACAAGATCTAGAAATAGATCTAAGTCTAGACTCTAGATCTAGAGTTAGATCTAAGTCTATATCTAGACATAGAACTAGACATAGAATCTTGATATAGAATCTACTATAGCTAGACTAGAACTCGTATGAATTTACACGTTTAATCTTAAAATTACTAGACCTGAGCCAATGTTATGACCATGAACAGTAGGCCTTTTGTTACCGTGTAATGGTGTACTATACTGTTCGTATCCGATTCATTTCTTAATGTGATACTATTGTTAACATAATAAATAAATCTGCACCCCTAAGCTGTCAGAAGATACGTTATTGCCTTAATAGTTAAAATTCTGTTCAAATTAGCAATACATTTATAATATATATATATATATTACAAATATATATATAGATCTGGGCTCTATTTAGACTGTCAAGTGTAGGCCCCTATAATGAGGGTATTTCAAAACTGCGCGCTATAAAAAATAGTTAGCCATTTTTGAAACTTATAACTAAAACGAAGTTCCTATCAAAATTCTTTTTAAAAAACAACATTTGAATCAGTATTCTATTCAATGAGTTAGTTAATAAATGGAAAATCTATTTTATAATAATCCATTGATACTTTTTCCATTGTGACCTAAGATGCAAATTTTGTTTTTGTACCAATGCGCGAATCTATGAATGAAGCTCGAGTTATTAATGAAGAAGTATGTGACCTTTTTAAAAGACTTACCTCCGCTGAAGTTTTTCATTGAAAAGTGGTGTATTGTTTTTAAAATCTGCTTGCATAGATAATTTTTTAAATTAGATGGTTCACTTTCGGAAAAGAAAAAAGTAGCCGTTGCATCAAAACTTTTAATGATCTAAAATATCATGATGTCCGATTTTCATTTTCTCTTCTAGTTTCCGAGATCCAAACGGGACTGATGGACGGACGGAATTACGGACGGACAGATAGGCCACACAAAACTAATAACGTCTTTTCCCCTTTCGGAGGCCGCTAAAAAGGAGTCCCGCTCTCCATCACAAACAGTGCTGGGTTTACCAATAAACAGCATAAGCTCTAGCTTAGTGCCCCGACTCCTTTAGGTGCTTCCAACACATGGTTTTATTGATATTTTAAATCATTTTGAAGAAAGAGAAAATGGAACATTGCCTTCTGTTGGTTACAAGGGACCCTATAGCTCAAAAAGATAAGGGCCTTATCAAGTAAAAATGCGGTCCTGACCACACAATATGATTCGTGCTTTATTGGGTGTATTTTCTAGATCTCTCATGCTGGAACTTAAGGCAGATGTCAAAACAGTCACATTATGCCTGAAAGTGTTAATATTAAGGTTAATACCATCACTAATATTATTGTTAATATCATCGCTGTTTGTAATTCAAAAATGGACTTCTTTTTTTTTTTCTAACAAAGATTAAAAGTCAAAACTAATTAACAACTTAATGTCGACAATGAAAGAATGAATCAGGTCGTAGCAGACGTGAGTGTTGTTCTCTTAAGATGGCGATGAAGAGTGAAATGATTTCGAAGGTCACAAGAAACCGATAGCAAAGACAAACAGATACAAACACTCTTTTGTTCCCCTGGCAATCAAGTCATGAAATAGAAACAATCTGATATAACAATCTGATATAACAATCTGGTATAACAATCTGATATAACAATCTGATATAACAATCTGATATAACAATCTGATATAACAATCTGATATAACAATCTGATATAACAATCTGATATAACAATCTGGTATAACAATCTGATATAACAATCTGATATAACAATCTGATATAACAATCTGATATCAACTTTGTCACATGTAAATCATCGTGTCTGACAGACCACCTTCCTCTTTCTCTCTCTCTCTCTCTCATATATCTCTTTGTTTCTCTTTTCTGTCTCTCTCTCAATCTTTATTCTCTCTCTTTCCCCTTTCTCTCTAAGTCTCTCTTGTCTCGCTCTCTCTCTCTCTCTCTGTCTCTCTTTTCTCACTTTCCTCTCTCTTTCTGTCTTTTTTCTCCCTCACTAGCCTCTCTCTTTTTTTTTCTCTCTCTGTTACTCTGTCTCTTTTTTCTCTCATTCATCTCTCTCCTCGGTCTCTCTTTTTGTCTCTCTTCTCTCTGTCTCTTTTCTCACTCTCTTTCCCCCCTCTCTCTCTTTGTGCTCTCTCGTCTCTCTCTGTCTCTCTTTTTTTCTCTGTCTAACTTTTCTCTCTCTCCCTTCCTCTCTCTCTTTCTCTCTCTTTCTCTTTCTCTCTTCTGTCTAACTTTTCTCTCGCTCTCTCTTTTTTTCTCTCTCACTGTTGTCGTCACTGTATGTCTTAAAGTAATCAATACAACTTGATTGCCTTCAATGACAAGGGAGCCAACCTAAGCCTGACGTCCAGGTAAAGCAGACAGTAGTCACCTCCTACAACATATCCTGCTATTCACTGATCAATACATGCACTCATCGGTTTGATGATAGATTTTGTTTTCTCTTAAGGAAAAGCCTAGCAACAGACTAAAGGGGGAACAAGTTTATTTCATTATTAAGCCACTACATCTAACATTATTAATAGAAGCAGATTGGAAGATTAAATTTAGATTCCATTATGTACAGTGGCGTAGCATTCATGGTGCGGGGGGATTCAATAAGCCCGGGCCTAAGACTATTGGGAGCCCAAAGCCGGTGATGTACCAACCATGGCAAGTGTGGGTTTCATTGCGTTTGGGCTCGTGACCAATCGGGGCTCACATGAGCCGATTAAGGCTACCTGCATTTGAATATCTTTTTTGGGGGGTAAATATACAGATTACTCGATTTATTCGCTACGCACTAAATTTCTCTTATTTTGGGGGGGGGGGGGGAGGGCTCTACCAACATATTCTTGAGCCCGGGCCCACTAGTGCCTTGCTACGCCACTGGTTATATAGACCCTCCACGTCGCTATCTCTCTATATCTTAAAATGTCTTTTGATTGCAATCGGATCCAGCACTAGATTGACAAGGATGCGAGTAGATAAATGGTATTGTTTTTTAGTGTGACGATCCTTTGTCTCCTATATGTAATATTTATAAATGCATTTCTGGGTGTTTCTTTAAATAATTTGTTCCATTGACAAGGTCATAGTTTTTTAAGTCCCTTTGACTCAAACGTTTATCTGAGGCTAGCGGGCAATGTTCAGCTGTAGAGGTCATTAATAGTAGTCACCTCACTGCATCTCAAAGATCTATCTATCTATCTATCTATCTATCTATCTATCTATCTATCTATCTATCTATCTATCTGTCTGTCTGTCTGTCTGTCTGTCTGTCTGTCTGTCTGTCTGTCTGTCTGTCTGTCTGTCCGTCCGTCCGTCCGTCCGTCCGTCCGTCCGTCCATCCATCCATCCATCCATCCATCCAACTATCTATCTATCTATCTATCTATCTATCTATCTATCTATCTATCTATCTATCTATCTATCTATCTATCTATCTATCTGTCTGTCTGTCTGTCTTTTGCTTTCAAGTAAATACCAATGAAATAAGACATTTTACCACTCAAGTTATCTGTTACGCTTAGCGCTCTCAAGATCAAGACATAGGCTACATTACATAGTAGATAATAAATCATTTCTGTCTAGAATAAGAGAGCTGGGAACTAAACAAATGAGTTTTAAAAAAAAAAGCAGCTTGATCAACAAAGTCCGGCATTGTGCACAAGTTGATAAAATTTCAATACACATATGGGAGGGAGTGGGGTTCCTTGTGGGTTATCTGTTCTGTTGATCTCCACCGTTATGATCTCTTGACTCCCCCTCCCCACATTCACAGATTCACAGACACACACAATCACACACACACACACATTTGTTTTCCTTACGCAACTCTTCTTTTTTTTTTTACGTATATTTTTTCTTCTCTTCTATCCCAAAGGGGTCATATGTCATGGCGTTATGATTCAGCTCTGCACGCGCGCGCTCACATGCAGCCACGCACATGCGCAAATCTACACACACATGCGCGCGCGCATAAACAGGGAATACGATATGTATCTATTAAACCATTTCCACCGACAGCATCATTAGAAGGTCAATATGAAGGCCTTCCCACAAACCAATTCACTATTTTTTTTATAATATAGCTGGACAGTTTTTTTCGCCATCTACAGCAAAGAATTCAAATAACAGCTTTTGACATTTAATATCTCATCTATACGATGCACTTAAATCAGTGGCGTACCGAGGTAAGCCAGGTACCCTGGGCAGCAAGGACGCTCGGCTCAACCCCCCCCCCCCCGGCCATCGCCCACAACTGTCGTCACCTAAAAGTACAATGAAGACTAATTCATAAAAGGCAGGTCGTGTGTGTCAGTATGTATGCACTTCGTGTGTGAATGTTGTTCATATTTGCATTTATATTGTTGTTGCTATCGTAGTTACGCTGAGGTAGTCAAAATTATCTTATGTTATCTTATTATATATTTGCGTAGAACATCCACTAGACAGCAGTATGAAACTTAGATATAATGTGAATAAAGTTGAAGAAAGAAACATCAGTAGAGAAGGGAAAATCTATTTTTCTTTTTTGTAGTATTTTGAAACCCATTTTGGCGCCCCATACGTAATGGCGCCCGGGGCGTCTGCTCTACCAAAAGCACCCCTCTTTTTTCTGTATTTCACGTGTCTACCCAAACCTAGATGCAACCTGCATATTTTGCCTCTTCCAATCCAGTGTTCAGTACTTTGTTTAGTTTAGAGACGCACATTAGTAAACGCACTTTGAATGCGATATTTTAGTGATATTTTAGAGATTATCTATATAGGCTTTTAGTTCTACTTGTAGACTCTTGGATTGGTTGGTCAAATGTTTTACATTTTTCGAATGTTCCCAGTCCAAACCTCCCGCAGGACAACAGGGGATGGGAGCGGGCAGGGTTTGAACCCGGGACTCTTGGGGGAAATAACGCCATCTTTAGCTACTGACTTGACTATGTCCCATTCAGTATTTAAGTTCGTTATTGTACAACATTAAGTCTGAATTAAGAGTTCGTTATTGTACAACATTAAGTCTGGACTTAGTTCTGTTTGGACCCTTTGAGACAATGTGTGTCTTATGTTTGTTCTCACATCTGTAATACATTTGAACAAGCATCTAAAGTTCTTATTAAGGTACAGTAGATATTACATCAAGTACAGCTCGCAAACACAGCAGACAAAGCTAGGGGTCTGTTTAAGGTTTGCTTTTTGTCTTCTGCGCCTGTGTTCGGCGCGAGCGTTTCCTCCAATACACTTAATCTCCCAAACACTTTTAAAGTGACTCATTGTTGTTCTTGTCAGTTCACAATGGGACAATATCTTTCCTTATTAAAAACAGCTTATTCTGCAACTACCTATATAAGTTAAATTACCCAACTGAGTATTTGAGTTTTGACTTCAACTTAAATCTTTTTCATTGTTTAGACTTAACAATACACGCTCTACTTAAAATCTGCCAGAAAATAGATACACAGACTAACTGCAGGTAGACTTGAGGCACTGTGATACTAAATCGCTTACGCTACTTTCCAGTTCGTAGCTCAGGACACGAGCAGGAAATGGCGACTATCGGAATGTTTCTTTGGAGGAGGCAAAGCAGAGAGACTTAAAAAGTCAACTAGAAATTAAATATAAAACACTGAACCATAATCTTCAAATACAAAAATAAAAATCTAATAAATATTCAGAAAGTGCACAAAGATAAAGCCACATTCCTCGTTCCATATGCTAAGACAAATTTGTACAAATGCTCCTTCATCCCTAGTGCTATTACAGCATGGAATGGGTTGCAAAAGTCAGGCAGGAAAACCAGTGACTTGACAAAATTTAAGTCATGGGTTAACATGTATGACTAGATTCATCTATGTACACGCATAGGACGTAATCATCTTCAATTTGAAGTAACGTCTGTATTTAATAAGACAAGTAGATTAGATAAGATTAAACAGACAGACAGACAGACAGACAGACAGACAGACAGATAGACAGATAGATAGATAGATAGATAGATAGATAGATAGATAGATAGATAGATAGATAACAAATGTTATGGCTTCAAATTGTGTCTGTTTGTATGTTTGTTCCTCTGTTTGTATGTTTGTTCCTCTGTTTGTATGTTTGTTCCTCTGTTTGTATGTTTGTTCCTCTGTTTGTTGTTTTCTCTCACAGCCACCCTGACACGGTGAGTCACTCTCTAGCATACACCAACCGTGAGGTAGTCTTAGCACCCAGCGGGGCGGGAGAGTGGAGGTTGTATATGAATATTTGTTAGTGCTGGTTAGCTCGTGGGGAGGGATGGGCGAGGACAGACAAAATGGTTAGATTCACAAAATGTTTAGATTCACAAAATGTTTAGATTCACAAAAGCGCTTGTCGCCCATGTAAGCGCCCCTCTGCCCCACCCAACCTCTGATGAGCGCGCACCCTCTAAGCTTAGCACCCACGTGACTTCTCTTTAGGTCTTTACAGTCTACTTACCGTACTCTTTAGGTCTCCCTCTCTCTCTTTTTTTATCTCTCTCTCTCTTTCGCTCTTTTAATCTTTCTCTCTCTTTCTCTCTCTCTCTTTTTTCTCTTTTGCTTTCTCTCTTTCTATCTTTCTCTCTCTCTCTTTCGCTCTTTCTACCTTTCTCTCTCTCTTTCGCTCTTTCTACCTTTCTCTCTCTCTCTCGCTCTTTCTACCTTTCTCGCTCTAAGTTGCTCTCTCTCTCTCTCTCTTTTTCTATTTTGCTCTCTCTATCTTTCTCTTTCTCTCTCCTTTATTTTCGGGGTTTATGTTTTTGTATTGTCACCGTATCGCCTTCAATCTGAATGTACAGTTGTAATGGCCAGTAGAAAGAAAGAAAAACAAAAGGTCTAACGATTCAAACGCTATTACAATTCCAAACCCGGCCAGCTCTACAGACTCTACAGACTGAACATGCAATATCACCTTAATAAATAGTCATGTACTTGGTGAGGACACACACGCATACAAAGGTTAGCCTTCTATCGTTTCCTCGTGTACACACACAACAAACAAAATGTAAAAACAAATCCCTTTTTTTTTTTTTTAAGAAACAAAGTTTATCTAAAGAGGAAGAACTTCACCCTTACAACTATATCTATCAATGACGTACATGTTATTTCCCTTATTCGATATCAATAAAAATTTTAAAAAAATTACCAATAATAATTTGACTAATTCATTTATGTTTATTGATACATGTTTTGTTAGATACAATAAATACTCGTTTAAAGTATCAACTTGATCTGAGAATACTAGAGGGAGAAATAGCGTTAACAATTATTTAAAGGCACTAAATCCAACTAATTTACTCTTATTTGTAAATACTAAAGGATTTAATTAATTGCTTAATAGACTAATGGTTACTTTTTAAAAATTGATTTATGTCTTGTCTATGCCGATGAATAATTGTGCTAAGTTTCAACTTGATCCGAGAATAGGTGTGGGAGAAATAATGTTTACACACTTTTTACCAGACAGACAGACGGACAGACTGAGAGAGTTGATATAAGCTTTGTAAAAAGGATTGGACCACAATGCTCTGAGCGTATAATATAGATAGATAAAAATAATTATATATATTTTATATATATGGGGGGGAGAGAGAGAGAGAGAGAGAGATGCCATCAAGAAATTAAAGTGACAACATCTTTAACTATCACTGACATAAATAAATAATAAATATATATATATATATATATATATATATATATATATATAGTCCCAAAAAGAAACCGTTTCACGTATTTGAAAAACACTATAAGTTTTAAGATATAAAGTCTACAGACAAACAGACCGATAGACAGATGGACAGAAAGACAGCACAAACACAACCTTGACGTTTCCCTAAAGGGCTAACCAAAACTAAAACAAAAGTTAATTTTGCACACGACACTCTCATGTCAATTTGGATACGAAGCTGTGACGGAATGTGATATTTTTAACAACCAATCGGAAGCGAGTTTCTTTTTTCGCATCCTATGAACAAAAAGCAAAGGGTTTTCAAACTTGTATTGATCGTTCAAGTTGACCCCCCCCCCCCATCTCATTTTCTCCTGCCCGCCCCTTTATTACAGGCTTTGAGTCAAGTTTTGGAAGTAGCTCGTTTTAACATGGTGGAGGATATTATAATTCAAAGACCGAAATTTGGTGAAGTTAAACTCTTAAAATAAATTTAACCTTTATGACATTTTCAACAATTAGTCTTAATCCAAAAACAGAATCTGTTGATTTGTCTTTTTCTCCGCACTTACGGCAGTCTAGTTCTTTGAAATACTAGTGTTCGCTTTGGACCGACTTCATGATGGCACTGAGTTCGAATCCTTTCCGCTTTCATCCCTTGTTTTCCAGCAGATGTTTTAATTTCTAAAGAAACGTCTAAACTGTTAAAAAAAAAATTATGAAGAAGTTTTATTGTGTGCGCTGCAGACACTGCTACGTGTTGACCAGGTTCCAAACTAGTCGTTAGGTTACTATTGTAGTGTAACAAACATGTTACAATTTACTAGTAACTCTTTCATTTAGAAACAAGAAGCAACACATCGAATACAAATTAAATATGAATAACTTTGAGTTCGTCTTGGCCGAGTGGTAAAACGCTTGGTTCCTTAACCTAATAGTCTCGAGATCGAATCCCGGAGAAGAATGAACTTTGGAAGTTTTAAAACGCCCCTCCGTCCATCTCTAAAGGGACTTGACATACGTTGGGGACCTAAAGGCGGTTGGTAGTTGTGCTGGCCACATGACTCCTTCGTTAACAAACGACCATAGAAAAAGATGAGCTATAGGTGTAATGGGGATACCTTTAAATTTCAATGTCTTGAATAATTTCATTTTCTTGTATAGGTTGATTCATTAGAGCATGTCTGTAGCACAAGTTTCGTACTAAAGGACATTAGATGTAAAGCCCATTCTCATATTAAGATATCTCAATGTTGTCCTTAGTGACAGGGGACTGAACTGTTAGAAGAAAGAAAAGCACTACAACAACACTAAATGACCTAAGAGTATAGAATCTAAGACTTTGCACTCTAGTCAGCACCTAACCCAATGGCGTCACTCCCCAGCGGCGTCACTCACCTAACTCAGTGGCGTCACCCACCTAACCCAGTGGCGTCACTCACCTAACCCATTGTTTCTGTAACGTTTACTAGTGCCCCTACCCCCCCCCCCCCACCATCAGATGAAACATTTGAAAGAAATGAAGAACATTTGGAACACAAATAAAAATAATTCTTATTTATATTGAAAGAAATTGTGGCTAAGTGGTTCAGCGCTTGGCTTCCAAACCTGAGGTCCTGGGTTCGAATCTCGTTGAAGACTGTGAGATTTTAAGGGGTCCCTGAGTCCACCCAACTCTGATGACTACCTGACTTGATCGTTGTGCTGGCCACATGACATCCAGATCTTAAACCGTTGGCCAAAGCAACAGATGACCTTAACATCATCTTCCCTATAGATCGCAAGGTCTGAAAAGGGGATAACTTACATTGAAAGAAACAAGGAAAAAAGAAACTATGCACAAGATTTTACGACAATGTGAATGAAACTTTGTTTGAATGTCCAAAACAAGCGCGAACAAATGTGAACAATTAACTCTGATTTTTTAAAAAATCTCTGCTATTAATAAACTATGGTATCTTTGGTATGAATGACTGATCTCTTAAATCTTCTGTTGGCGAACTTCAAAAGTCCCAGAGGACTGGCAAAAGGGAGTGATTGTAAAGCTTCCAAAAAAGGGCAACTTGGCAGACTGCAACAACTGGAGGGGCATCACTCTCCTCTCTGTCCCAGGCAAAGTTTTCAGCACTGTTTTGTTGAGACGGCTTCAACAGTCTGTAGATGAAAGGCTCAGAGAAGAACAAGCAGGTTTCAGAAGAGGCAGATCATGTACAGAGCAGATTTTCTTTTTACGAAATATCATAGAACAAAGTCTTGAGTACCAACAACGGCTAACGATCAGTTTCGTGGACTTCAAAAAAGCGTTTAATAGTGTCCACCGAGAATCACCATGGAAAATAGTTAGAGAATACGGTATCCCAGAAAAATTCGTCCAGATCCTACGACACCTTTACAGTCAGTCTAGTTGCTGCATTAAAACAGAAGAGGGAACAACAGAGTTTTTTACAATCGAGACAGGTGTGAGACAGGGGTGCATCTTATCTCCCTTCCTTTTCCTCCTAGCCATCGACTACATAATGAGGAGAGCAATGAACCAGACTGCCTTTGGTATTCCATGGCATGAACAACTCCGATTGACGGACTTGGACCTTGCTGATGATGTTGCACTACTCGGGGCTACAAATAAATGCATTCAAGAAATGACGGAGCGCCTAGACAGAGAGGCACCCAAAATTGGCCTCCGCATAAACTTGGATAAGACTAAAATTATGCGAGTGGGATATAAGGCAAAGGGTGTCCCCGTCAGACTTGGCGAGTCAAAGCTTGAAGAGCTGGATAAGTTCACGTACCTTGGCAGCATCATAACAAATGATGGAGATGCTTACCATGATGTAGCGTACCGAATAGGAAAGGCAGGGAGCATTTTCCAAAGGCTGCAGCCTATTTGGACTAGCTAAGCCATTGGACTCGAGACAAAAATACACCTTCTCAACACAATCGTCATTCCAACAGCTACATATGCATGTGAGACGTGGAAGTCATCTGTCAAAATTGAGAAAAGATTAAATGTGGCTCAACAGAGATGGCTGAGACGGATTTTGGGAGTCAGTTACACAGACCGGATCTCAAACAAGGAAATCCTATGCCGAACTGGGAGTCGAACACTTAGTGAGTTTGTGACTGAGCGTCACATGAGGTTTGCGGGACATGTTCTACGTCAAAATGAATTACGCACACCAAGAGTTGCGATAACATGGAAGCCAAAACGAGGAAAGCGCAAACAGGGACGTCCTCGTATTACCTGGCGACACACCTTCATGGAGGACCTCAGAACAGTGGACACCAGGTGGGAGGAGGCTTCAGACATTGCCAGTGACAGATCATTGTGGAGACAGCTTGCCGCCCAATGCGCCGAACGGCGCGGGAGGACCTAACATAACATCTTTGGTATTTACAAACTTTTTGCTCTTGCTGAAAAAAGGCACTGACGAAGAAAAGAAAACTTAAATACACTCCCAGTGGACAACGACTTTCTCTGCTTTAGATGTGGCAATATATGTAGGTCCCTACTTGATTTGTGCGCAACGGAAAATACTGTACTCAGCTTCGTAGACAATGCCTTATTACCAAACCTTACTCTAAACTCTGTTATTAGCAATATCTGCCACTAACAAACTATTAACAAACCTTACTCTAAACTCTGTTATTAGCAATATCTGCCACTAACAAACTATTAACAAACCTTACTCTAAACTCTGTTATTAGCAATATCTGCCACTAACAAACTATTACCAAACCTTACTCTAAACTCTGTTATTAGCAATATCTGCCACTAACAAACTATTAACAAACCTTACTCTAAACTCTGTTATTAGCAATATCTGCCACTAACAAACTATTACCAAACCTTACTCTAAACTCTGTTATTAGCAATATCTGCCACTAACAAACTATTACCAAACCTTACTCTAAACTTTGTTATTAGCAATATCTGCCACTAACAAACTATTAACAAACCTTACTATAAACTCTGTTATTAGCAATATCTGCCACTAACAAACTATTACCAAACCTTACTCTAAACTCTGTTATTAGCAATATCTGCCACTAACAAACTATTAACAAACCTTACTCTAAACTCTGTTATTAGCAATATCTGCCACTAACAAACTATTAACAAACCTTACTCTAAACTCTGTTATTAGCAATATCTGCCACTAACAAACTATTAACAAACCTTACTCTAAACTCTGTTATTAGCAATATCTGCCACTAACAAACTATTAACAAACCTTACTCTAAACTCTGTTATTAGCAATATCTGCCACTAACAAACTATTAACAAACCTTACTCTAAACTCTGTTATTAGCAATATCTGCCACTAACAAACTATTAACAAACCTTACTCTAAACTCTGTTATTAGCAATATCTGCCACTAACAAACTATTACCAAACCTTACTCTAAACTCTGTTATTAGCAATATCTGCCACTAACAAACTATTAACAAACCTTACTCTAAACTCTGTTATTAGCAATATCTGCCACTAACAAACTATTAACAAACCTTACTCTAAACTCTGTTATTTTAGCAATATCTGCCACTAACAAACTATTAACAAACCTTACTCTAAACTCTGTTATTAGCAATATCTGCCACTAACAAACTATTAACAAACCTTACTCTAAACTCTGTTATTAGCAATATCTGCCACTAACAAACTATTAACAAACCTTACTCTAAACTCTGTTATTAGCAATATCTGCCACTAACAAACTATTAACAAACCTTACTCTAAACTCTGTTATTAGCAATATCTGCCACTAACAAACTATTAACAAACCTTACTCTAAACTCTGTTATTAGCAATATCTGCCACTAACAAACTATTAACAAACCTTACTCTAAACTCTGTTATTAGCAATATCTGCCACTAAAAAACTATTAACAAACCTTACTCTAAACTCTGTTATTAGCAATATCTGCCACTAACAAACTATTAACAAACCTTACTCTAAACTCTGTTATTAGCAATATATGCCACTAACAAACTATTAACAAACCTTACTCTAAACTCTGTTATTAGCAATATATGCCACTAACAAACTATTAACAAACCTTACTCTAAACTCTGTTATTAGCAATATCTGCCACTAACAAACTATTAACAAATCTTACTCTAAACTCTGTTATTAGCAATATCTGCCACTAACAAACTATTAACAAACCTTACTCTAAACTCTGTTATTAGCAATATCTGCCACTAACAAACTATTACCAAACCTTACTCTAAACTCTGTTATTAGCAATATCTGCCACTAACAAACTATTAACAAACCTTACTCTAAACTCTGTTATTAGCAATATCTGCCACTAACAAACTATTAACAAACCTTACTCTAAACTCTGTTATTAGCAATATCTGCCACTAACAAACTATTAACAAATCTTACTCTAAACTCTGTTATTAGCAATATCTGCCACTAACAAACTATTAACAAACCTTACTCTAAACTCTGTTATTAGCAATATCTGCCACTAACAAACTATTAACAAACCTTACTCTAAACTCTGTTATTAGCAATATCTGCCACTAACAAACTATTAACAAACCTTACTCTAAACTCTGTTATTAGCAATATCTGCCACTAACAAACTATTAACAAATCTTACTCTAAACTCTGTTATTAGCAATATCTGCCACTAACAAACTATTAACAAACCTTACTCTAAACTCTGTTATTAGCAATATCTGCCACTAACAAACTATTAACAAATCTTACTCTAAACTCTGTTATTAGCAATATCTGCCACTAACAAACTATTAACAAACCTTACTCTAAACTCTGTTATTAGCAATATCTGCCACTAACAAACTATTAACAAACCTTACTCTAAACTCTGTTATTAGCAATATCTGCCACTAACAAACTATTAACAAACCTTATTGTTAATGTTAAAAACAGTATACATGTTAGTTGCATTTAAAAATGGGCTGCTAAGTATGCCAATTAGGTTCATTTAGAAATTAGAAGTGGCCTAAACGATACTAAAAAAATTCTTATTTAGAAACAGGGTGACAGTTTGGAACAGATGGACAACTTAAGAGAGCCAGAAACTTATCGGGCTTGGTACTAGTGTGAGAGGAATGGAAGAGTGATTAATTAATTCATTAACTGGCTGGCATTCCGGATAACGAAAAGAGGTCGGTATCGATCTGTTTTGATTTGTATCAGCTGAATCTGAACGACAGCACTGACAAGCTCATTGAATGAGTTGTGTCTGCGTTTATGTGTTGTGTGTGGGTGTGTGTGCGAGGGTTGAATGTGTTCGTTTGTTTCTTAATGTGTGTGTGTGTGTGTTTGAACGCGGCATTCTTGTTTCTGATAATTATTAGCACAATGATGCATTAAACGAATATCATTGATTAGCATTAACCGGATATAGAATGTAACGTTTAAAAAATAGAAAGAGGGGAGACATACACAATTTAAAATAAGGGAGAGAATGATGAGAAAAAAAAAGTAATTTCGAGGTACATAAGTAACAAGTTTTTATCAATCAATGTACACAGACCACCCCTCCCGTCATTCCAATCTGTACTAATATCAATATATAAATTTTATAAGTCGCTTTTACAAAGACACGCTTGTTGGATAGTTTAAACAAAAACTCGTTCACCTAAAGAAATCAGTAAGTCATATTACCAGCACATGCAAACTTCATATGTTGCATAGTATAACACTGGTGGAATTTTTAATACACGGATTCATCTCTAATTAAAATATGTAACCTACAGACCTACGTATAGTTTATCTAGACTGGAATCGCCGATCTCTAAACTTGACACAACAATGTCCTGAAACCCGATCTATATATTATAACGCAAGTTATAGATCCAAATTACATTAGAACTGCAACGCCTTTCAATGTTTAGATCCAGAATCTATATATATATAGATATAGAAAGATCTTTTTAAAAGTACAACTTGAGATATTTAAGTTATCAGATTTGAAATATTTAGATCTTGGATTGTCGAAACGTGATATACTCTGTCATCTCCAACGAAACTAAACGGTAATAAGCGTTATATCATAAATGTGCGTGATTATATAGGTCTGTGATTAATAGCTTCGTCTTTTTAAAATCAGTGAAATGGGATTGTATTATTTCTAAACTTTAAAAACTAAAGATCATTATTTTTCTGAGACAGGAGAGCGATTTCCAAGATTCATAAGGCAAATTCTCTTACAGCTTGATAAAGAGTTACGTACATAACGATAGGATATGAAATTTGGATGTGTTTCCAATCTAGGTATAGTATATATATAGGTCTGTGATTCTAACCAAGTTCTCAGTTTTTTAAATTAGGTTGTTTTTTTAAAGATATGATGGTTCAGAAGATAAACTTTTTTTTTATTTGGAAGACGGCCCATAGTTGAAGCAGACAGAGCTAGATTTAAAAAAAAAGTCACTTGCATATAAAGGGTACACAAGAACGTACTCTTGCCAACAGTAAGTGATATTATTGTGATTACTTTTCATCGGGTCATGTGTTTATACATGTAAACAAGCGACTTTGTCAAACTAAAACTCGTCACGTGATAGCCACGGCGTAAGAACACAACAGAGAAAAGACAATAACACACACACACACACACATAGGTGTTAGAATCTAAATAGATAATTACCTCTTCAAATCGCACTTTGAAGTTTTAAAGGTGGACACTATGCACAGTCCAAGACAGAAATTTAAATGTATGTACAATTTAATGTTCCTGGAATGGTAACCACACGATGCATACACACCCAGAACAAACAGCAACACGAGAACACCTAGCGCGCCATTTCAAAACATAATCTCTAATCTAGTCAACTTGGCTAGTGTTCGTTTTTCTTAGTTATTTTTCCCGATTTTACTCTCCAGCCCGCTGAGTCCGAATTGCTCGACTTGTAAACACTGGCACGTGCAAAACGGTTGGAATTAGAAGAAGAGAAAAAAAAAGGGGGGGGGGGGAGGAAGGAGAGGCAACCGGAGGGGGGGGGGTGAAGACGGGGAAGAAGACGACACTTTTTTTTTGCTTTGTTTTGTTGATACGCCTTCAAGAGAAGTGTGAGTGTCGTAGAGCCTCTGTGTGTGTGTGTTTGAAAGAGAGAGAGAGAGAGAGAGCAACTGTAACAGTGGACGGAGGAGGGAGGGGGGGGATGGTGAGCGAAGCATTCGTCTGTGACCCCCGACTGGTAGTGGACCAAAGGGAGGACATCACGAGAGAAAGACACGGATACAAAAAAAAAAGTATTCCACGTGGACGGGTAGGGGTGGGACATGGTAGAAGAAAAGAGACACAGAGGTGGGGGGGGGGTGAAACAGAGATGGGGGGGGGGGGCTAGAAGCGCACGGACCAGGATAGTCAGTGGCGTAGACTTGGGGGGGGAAGGTTGCCCACTTTTTGGTTTGCTCTCGGGGTGGTGTCACACAGTACCGTGCAGGGTGAGACATGGATCAGTTGTGGCTCCTCTCGTCCACCCCCCACCCCCTTCCCTAAGGGATTTTGTAATGCTTCATCGATTTTTACTGCAGGAACTGCCAAAGGGGGGGGGGGGGGATGGAACGCTGCGTTGGTACCAATGGCACAAACAAGAGGGGGGGGGGGGGAGATCGTTCATGATTCTATTGTGATAAGCGTAAGGGAGGAGGGTGCAGAGAAGCCGTGGGATGGGGAGAAGCTGGTAGTGAAAGAGACGTCGCGACTCGCTGCCAGCATGCATGACCATTGCACACCTTTCTTCGCCATCTTGTTATTGACAGTCCGCCATGGCGGTTCCTCTAACACATCGAGAAGGGATCAATTGAAAAAAAACAACAACAACTCTCCCCCCCCCAAACCCACCACACACACACGCACATACACACACGCACAAACACACACGCACAAACACACACGCACATACACACACGCACATACACACACGCACACACACCACGCACACACACACACGCACACACACACACACGCACATACACACACGCACATACACACCACGCACATACACACCACGCACATACACACCACGCACATACACACACGCACAAACACACACGCACATACACACACGCACATACACACACGCACATACACACACGCACATACACACACGCACACGCACACACGCGCACACACACACACGCACACACACACACGCACACACACACACGCACACACACACACGCACACACACACACGCACACACACCACGCACATACACAAACGCACATACACACACGCACACACACACACACGCACATACACACACGCACACACACACACGCACATACACACACACACACACACACGCACACACACCACGCACATACACGCACACACACGCACACACACCACGCACATACACACACGCACATACACACACGCACATACACACACGCACACACACACACGCACATACACACACGCACATACACACACGCACACACACACGCACACACACCACGCACATACACCACGCACACACTTAATAAGAAGACTTCAACACGTGAAATAAAGTTGTCACTCTGTGAGGCGATGGTAAGAGTCACGTGACCTGTTACCTGTGCAGATATGTGTGCTGTCATTGCTGCTGCCGTTGCTGCTGGCGCTGGTGTTTGAACGAGATGTCAATGTTGTTGCTCGTTGTGGCATTAACCGAGAATGTCTCAAATGATGACTTATCTATTCATCACTTAAATGCTATGCAGATTCAGAACCAGAGGACTCAGAGAAACTCTTCCGACAGAAACATGACAACTTTCATTAAATTAAACATAACAATATTGTATTGAAGTACAATGATTCAATGTAATTCAAATGTTTGTTTTATGTTTTGTTTGAAGTGATTGTATTTTAACCCGGAACCACTAATTCGAATCGGCTTCTAGCTTACATGTCTTGACTGGCACTCGCTGTATAGTCCACTGCAGAATCAGAAAGAATAAAAAAAAAAAAACTTACAGGCCTAATGATATATATAGCAGTGATTCCCAAAGTGGTCTATATAGACCCCCAGGGGTATACGAGCACTTCCAAGGGGTTTAAACGGAAGTGAAAAAATAAATTGGGGGTCTAAGACCTGTAAGTGGAGGTCTACAATAATGGATCTCATTTAAACATGTCCATTCACGAAATTAAGTCATAAACACAATATTAAAATGTTTGCTGCCGAGTGCTTTTGTTGTTGTTGTTGAGTCAATTTATGTAATACATATTCAATTTTATTTTGGTTCATTTTAATTTGAATTTCATCAATGAATGGCCTAGAAATCAGTGAGAATAACAGATCTGAACATTATGTGTTTTTTTTCACAAATATGCAGGGGGTCTACCGACAGCTGGAAAACATGGCAAGGGGTCTACGAGACAAAAAAGTTTGGGAACCAATGATGTAGAGGTAAAGATGATGTTGACTCTCGCAGATGATGTATTCAACGAAAATACTAAGGAGGTAATGATGTGTAAAGTTACCTTCTAAAATCCAAGTGATGATGGTTATACTATTAATGATATACGATGGTGATATTTTGTGAGTGGGACATCTTCCACGTTTTGTTACCACTTTGTAGATACTGTTGATGATGTTTTGACGGTAGTGTCAGTGATGTTGTAAACGCTCTTGCTAAACAATGTGTCGGTAATAAAGTCGGTAATAAACAATGTGTCGGTAATAAAGTCGGTAATAAACAATGTGTCGGTAATAAAGTCGGTAATAAACAATGTGTCGGTAATAAAGTCGGTAATAAACAATGTGTCGTAATAAAAGAAATATGTCGGTAATAAACAATGTGTCGGTAATAAAAGAAATGTGTCGGTAATAAAAGAAATGTGTCGGTAATAAAAGAAATGTGTCGGTAATAAAAGAAATGTGTCGGTAATAAACAATGTGTCGGTAATAAAGTCGGTAATAAACAATGTGTCGTAATAAAAGAAATGTGTCGGTAATAAACAATGTGTCGGTAATAAAAGAAATGTGTCGGTAATAAACAATGTGTCGGTAATAAACAATGTGTCGGTAATAAAGTCGGTAATAAACAATGTGTCGGTAATAAAAGAAATGTGTCGGTAATAAAAGAAATGTGTCGGTAATAAAAGAAATGTGTCGTAATAAAAGAAATGTGTCGGTAATAAAAGAAATGTGTCGGTAATAAAAGAAATGTGTCGGTAATAAAAGAAATGTGTCGTAATAAAAGAAATGTGTCGGTAATAAAAGAAATGTGTCGGTACGGTAATAAAAGAAATGTGTCGTAATAAAAGAAATGTGTCGGTAATAAAAGAAATGTGTCGGTAATAAAAGAAATGTGTCGGTAATAAAAGAAATGTGTCGTAATAAAAGAAATGTTGATGTTATCAGGATTTTCTTCATCTCTTGTGTGTGTGTGTCAGATGATAACGGTGTAGATGTTGTTGATGCTGATTCCTGAATGTCGACCCTGATGGTGTTTCTCGTTGATCACCTGACAAAGAAACACGCGCCCCTAGCAGGGATTGCCAGCGCCCTGTTGCAGTGTAAGTTGGGGAAGGGGGCAGGGAGAGAAAAGGTGGAAATATCTTCTTTTTTTATCCTTTCTCCAGAGATTCTTATGAAGATGATGTCATTCGTCATGGCACCTTAAGTGATAACGTCTTGTATCATAGCTAGTATAATAGCTAGTATCATAGCTAGTATCATAGCTAGATAGTCTTCATAATCTACTTATAAGCTACAATAAACGCTCAGGCCCATTGAAATACAAATGTGAATTTTGAATACCTACGAGCGTAGAGGCGCCCTATGTTCCTTTACTGTCCTTTAGTTATTGAGATAGGAATAGAGCTAGTATACCTCCCGACAGACGGACGGCTTGTGTAGAGAATGTAAAGGACGAAGGGAGTTGTATTAGGCCTACCCCCCCCCCTTCCACCCATTCCATCAATAGCAAAATAAGCAAAATAAAAAAAAATAAAAAATTACTTTAAAATAAAAGAAAGCTTATATAAGGGAAATCAATGCTATGCAAAGTATTATCTTTCAAAGCTGCAATATTTATCTCCCCTTCCTCTATATAAAAGAAAAAAGGTACTTCCGGCCCAATTTACTAATTCTAGTTTTAAACCAAAGAAACGAAACGCTCAGACGCAACATAGCCCATTGATTAACTAATTGGTTTCATTTATTTTTTATTGTTTCTTGTAGTGTCTTCTACTACGAATATTTGTGCAAAATTTTTACTTGATCCGAGAATGAGAAGTGGGAGAGAAAGTATGCAAAAGAATCCTTCCAGACAGACAGACTGCTCGAGTGAGTTGAAATAAGCAAAACATGCCACATGTCCTTTAGCCTACTATTCCAGTTATATGGTATTGTGTCGATATAATCAACTGAAATATTGAATTCATCGCTAATTAACATTTGATTACGCCTAGATCTAATTCCTATACGCATATACCAGTGACATACTACTTCTCGAGAGACGATCTTTTCCTTTTGCAAATTGGCTAAAGAGGCCAATCCTTAATACACAGCTGCGGTCGCAGGTTTGGCATATTCAATTATATATATATATATATATTACATACCTTCCACATCGTATACAAACATTCAATACATAACTAAAGGGAAAAGTTTCTTCAGTGAGACCTTGAATGAGAGATTGGCCCTATACATATGTATATTAATAATGTAATAATACCATTAATAAATCTCCATATGCTGTGGTATCATGTCGTCAAATGGACTAACAATACATAATTATCGGCTACATTTTCTTTCTCCCTTTATTGGTGGATATAAGGTTGTGGCTGTTGATAGTTTGTAATTCATAGTTTCTGATATTCCTGCTGAAAATATTAAAACCTGCCTTTTTACCTTTTGAGTTAACCACTTCGGGGGGCCGATTTTGAGTTTGTGTTTCCACAGAAACTCTCTTTGCAACCTTGCATTTTAGTGTGTCCACATTGATGACGCACCTTCAGCAGTCTGTGCTCCCTAGCTTGCCTGTATGTGTGTATGACTCAGGTAGATATGCTACGTACCCGATGCGGCAGGGCCCTGAGAAGTGTTTTATGCAGGTTCAAACCCTAACTCTTATCCAAAATACCATGCTTTTATGGTGACTAGTGTAGATGTCGAAAATGGTTTATTATTGAGTGACAAGTTCTTATTTAGGAGAACGAAAGAGATCTACTCTACTGTATCCTATTAGTGTACTGCTACTGTGCTTTTGAATGGGAGACAGAGGCCTAGAAAATGTGTATAATTTACTTTGATTGACTGATAGTAACGGTAAGTAACAATCACGAAACCTGTTGGCCTCACCGAAATGCCGCCTCTGTTACCAGATTACACATTCTTTTAAGAACCGAGTTACACACAGGTTTAACTGCGTGTAAACAGAGTGGGGAAATGAGAATATATTTCTAACAATAAGTATATGTATGCCAGTGTATGTACACTCAGTATGCAATAGGAAAACTAAAACTTACCATATTTTCGTTTTAATTGAAATGTATTCTACTTCCATATAGACAAAGGATTTTAATTTATTAATATATGTTAATCCATAATATATATATTAAATATCACTTTGAAATGTCTCGCCTGTTTACTAGTAAACTTTGCGACACTCCTGTAAAAAAAAAGAAATCTTTTTTTTTATTTTTTATTTATATAGTACCTACATCTCGCGCTCTCTCTAAATTTTTTGTTGTTGCAAGGGGAGTAACAAATAAAATTGTATAACCCGAGAAAGCAGTCGTCCCCCTTCCTAACATAAAATATTGAAAAACAAAATTCTTCATTGTTTTTTTTTTTTTTTTTAACTAGACACATCGCTCGCGGACCACTTTAGGGAAAGAATGGTTGGGGGGGGGGGACAGTCCTATGCGCATGGTTAGTTTTTGTTTTTGGTTACGGGACTTAACAACGGTGTCAAGGTCTCCAGACGGACGTATTGATTGCCCCTGTCCTCTTGTTTTCCCTTTTAAATTTGGTCGTTAATTGTGTCAGTGCAATGAAGCTGAAATAAAACTCTACCACAATGATCCCTGTAGCAAACGTTACAGGAAATAATAGGAATGTCTATCTACTGATCTCAATATATCATCATACAAAGGGTGGACTGTTTAGGCCTATCAACTGAAATCTATATATTGTTTTATATGGGTCGACACCATTCATCACCGCAATACAAATTGTATTGAATACCTTTTCAGCATCAAATCGATTCAAAAATACTTTCAAATGTCTATGTCACTAGCAGGAAGGCAAACGAGATTGTCACAATATTATGACACGTCCCGGATTATTCAGTACATGTCCCGGATTTATGTGTGCGTGTTTGTGTGTGTGTGTGTGTGTGTGTTTTATTAAGGGAAAAGGGGTGGCGTGTTTATGTCCATTGTAAATAATTCATTTTTAATGTTTGTATCTAGAACAGCTAACTCGGTAACAAGACATATTCTAAATGTGCTTAGATGCCGGTAACTAAATAAATGAAAGACCTTGCAGATGTGGAGAATAAGTAAACCATTTTTAAAACAAGATTTAATTTTATATAACCAGAAGCAAAGAGGATAATGTAAGTTACACCCAGTACACACATTAAAAATAGACAAACTTCAACTTATTATACTTTAGACAACTAGTATTAATTTTCTGTTATCATCAAGGGAGAAGAAATAAGGATGTCCTATAAATAAGTAGGGCCATAATTCACCAATTCTGTCACCATCCTCAAACGTAGCTTGTGAGTGTCAGTTGACCTTAAAAGTTTTTAAAATTCTATTGGAAACAACTCATTGGATATAAGGAGAAAAAGGAATAAAAAAATATATAGTGTAGAACAGGGGTGGGCAAATCACGACACTCGGGCCACATGCGGCCCGCCGGAGCGCCTCATGCGGGCCGCAAACACCCACAGAAATCAGGTGTGCTCAAATATTATAAAATGCAAATATATTAGAAATAAATTATTATAAATATCTATATAAATTATCTATACAAATTATCACTTATGATGAAGAGGCTAAGGAAACATTTTCTCTACAAGTCATTCTAAAAAGTACTTAAAAGATTTGGAAAAAAAATTCCCTATGTTTGGTACCACAGTAGTATCCGCTGGTTGAACACGGGCGGCAAGGTGTTGAGAAGAATATGAAATGTCAAGAAAGAACTCGTTATGTTCCTTGAAGGACATTGACTGTGACATTGTTTCTAATATTTCTAATGAAGAGTGGAAGACAGACTTCTCGTTTTACATCGGAATTATTGCAATAGTTTGTTCGCACATGAAATGCATGTGCACGTTAAATAATTTCCAACCAAGCTCTCCCATTTCTCCAGTTTAACAAGTGAAAACAGGTTTTGTCATTCTCTTGCGATAAAAGGTGAAACTATTTCTAGTGAAATGGTTAAAATGTACAAGACCTATTCGGATTCCTTGATTTTGGAGTCTGAAAGTACATTTTAAGACGTCAATAACTTGGAACCCGCTGTCCATAACCCCAGCTCACCATTTAGTGAAGAAGCTGATTCAGCTCCAGAAGGCATACCTCCAAGCAAATTATGACAAGTAAGAAAAGTCAGGGTCAGTCAATTCTTCCGCGTGAGCTTTATGGATGCCAGATCTTGTTCTACACTTAAACTTTGCTGCTAAACTTTCACATTATTTAGTTCCACAGACATCTGTGAACAAGCTTTTTTTTTTCTTGTTTGAAGGTAAACAAGTATAATCACAGGTATTTTCAGATATTGCTAACTCTTGGTAGTTTATTGGTACTGTTAAAAAAATGAAATGTAAATGTATAATACAGTGTAAATGTAAATTAAAGACATAATACTCAATTAGCTAGCGTATTTTTCTAATTTGTAAGTACATATATATCTATATATATATGCGGCCCCCCATTTCACAAATTTCTTTAATGTGGCCCTCGTAAAAAAAAACGGTTTCCCACCTCTGGTGTAGAATATACATTCACATATTTTATTTTACTAAAGCTATCTTTTAATTGTAATCGTCTAATTCTCTACACAGGGTTTAGTACATTTTCTATATAAAAACAGAATTAATTAATTAAAACTAATTGATTAACTCATTGGTTCTTCTTATTGGTTGATTAATGAGCTTAAATTCAAAATTTGATGATTGTACGAGAGGAAATGTTCGAAAAATCGATTACAATCTCTAAACATACACAAAAAAAACACATACAAACATAAAAGAAACATCCAAACATAATAGAAACATACAAACATACAAGAAACATACAAGAAACATACAAACATACAAGAAACATACAAAAATACAAGAAACATTCAAGAAACATTCAAGAAACATACAAGAAACATAGAAAAAAAATACAAAAAACATACAAAACATTCGGGAAAGTTAATAATAATAACAATAAGTCGAAAGAATATTGAGGAATGCATTATTTACGTAGTTATGCAGTCCCAGGTGCGACCTACATATTTTGCCACATGATACAGTACAGACATAACCAATGTTCGCGGGGGTCGATTCAAAGTGAGTTAAAGTGAGTTAAGTCACAAGAGCTTACTTCTTTAGAAATTACAAACAGAGATCTCGTCAGGATCAAAGGTTCAGAATATGTGGGCCCCCATAATGGAAGGTGGGAAAGGGGGGGGGCATAGCACATTGATTTAAAATTCTATGTTTAGCAACAAATGTGATGTCAGCAAATCAAATCTATCGTAGTGAGGGTAATAGTTACATGTAACAGAAGTGTATTATTGACATGGACTTCTTTCCAGGTGACAAAACTAGGTCAGAGGGCGGAAGTAAAGTCTGAGTCATGTATTCCCCCCACACTCACGCTTACACTCCCTCTTACACACATACTCATTATCCCTCCTTCCCTCTACTCTTAGGGACTAGAATGTTTGGACTGGCCATTATTAACCTTTTTGTCCTGATAAATGAAACGTCCAACAGGTTTGATAACAGGATAATGAATTGCTTGAAGGACTCTCTCGTATTGTCTTCTCTGTCTCTCTCTCTCTCTCTTTTCTCTCTTTGTGTCTCTGTGTGTGTGTGTGTGTCTCTCTCTCTCTGTGTCTGTGTCTGTCTGTATGCCTCTATCTGTCTCTCTCTGTCCGTCTGTCTCTCTGTCTGTCTGTCTCTCTGTCCGTCTGTCTCTCTGTTCGTCGGTCTCTCTCTCAGTCTTTCTTTCTCTGTCTGTCTCTCTGTCTCCGTCTCTCTCTCTCTCTCTCTTTGTTTGTCTGTCTCTTTCTTCTGTCTCTCTCTCAATGTCTCTATCTGACTCTCTGTCTGTCTGTCTTTGTCTGTCTGTCTCTCCTTAGCTGTCTGTCTTTCACTGTCTTTATCTCTCTCTGTCTGTCTCCCTCTCTGTATGTCTCTTTCTCTCTCAGTCTGTCAGTCTGTCTCTCTATCTCTCTTCGTATCTCTGTGTCTTTCACTGTCTCTATCTCATTGTACTCTCTGGTGTTTTCTCTGACTCTCTTTCCGTCTATTTCTGTCTCTTTTCGTCTTTCTCTACTTTTCTGTCTCTTTGTCCCTCTATCCGCTCTTCTCTTTGTCTCCTCTTTTCTTGCTGTCTGGTTCGCTGTCTCTGTCTGTCTCACTGACTTTCCCTTTCTCCCATCAGCCCTCACTATTTCTCTAACTCTCTAATAATCTGTACACCCCCTTCACATTGTCCTCACACTGTCTTCACATTGTTCTCACACTGTCTTCACATTGTCCTCACAATGTCTTCACATTGTCCTCACACTGTCTTCACATTGTCCTCACACTGTCTTCACATTGTTCTCACACTGTCTTCACATTGTCCTCACAATGTCTTCACATTGTCCTCACACTGTCTTCACATTGTCCTCACAATGTCTTCACATTGTCCTCACACTGCCTTCATATTGTCCTCACACTGTCTTCACATTGTCCTCACACTGCCTTCACACGAGACATCAGTTGCCTCATACATTTACTAGTGGTCAATGTTTTACCACATCCGTTTTGACGATATCATTACACAAAGACATGTTTGTACTCACCACTGTCAAGTTGACAGCTTTCTTTGATCATGTTTCTAAGACCATCCTAACACTCTAGACTGGCATAGGATGTATTGAGTAGTAACATTGCAGTAACATATAACGCAGATACTTCTGTTTAAATTGCGAAGTGTTATATGAACAGTCACTTGCTTGATCCTCCTTGAGTCACACCCCCACCTATAATATTCCACCGAAGATAGAATAGAAATTGTACCATTTTCTATTCTGTAGCTAAAGGTGTGGTCTGAAAACATAATCTCTTGAAGATGTTCAAACAATAATGGCGAATCCATAAGTAGCAATTCTGTTGGTGTATCCGGTGTCTAGAATAAAGCAAAGTGTTGTTAAGCTATGCATTTTTGTGTGCACTATTTAGCCCAGCAGAATCATAGGGTCTAAGCTCTTCTCATTGTAGCTTTTAGTTAGTTGTCAAGTAGTTCTGTTTAGTCTCCTTAACATTATTTAGTTGGTCGTGCAATAGACAGAATACAGAAATACTAATTAGGTCAATGTCTCGATAGAATTATAAATAATGTCTTCATTCAAATCACAGACAATATATTTTTTATTGCACAATCAATTAGAAAAACTATTGGCTTCGATTAATCGGTGAAATTTTAGTGGATTATGTTTTGAACGTGTTAGGGGTTAATTTAGTAAAGCTAAAATCTGAAACTCATGAGGGAAGGGAGAGAGGGAGAGATGGAAGGAGAGATAGAGGGAGAGAAAAAGGAATGGATGGTATTATCGAGAGAAAACTGGCGTGTAAGAGACTGATAGAGAAAGAGAGATAGAGAGACCAAAATGAGAGAGAAAGAGAGAAAAGATTAAAAATGAGTTAATATACTAAATATGTAGGTGGGGGGGGGGGGCTGGAGGCCCAGAATGGCTATCAAGACGAGACAAACACGTGACCTGCTCACCCTTAGTGCACTAATATCCAACATCACAGCTCCCTTTGACCTTGTGTGGTGCACTGACTGGCATCCAGCTTCAGCTTGTATCCTCTTACTCCAGCGTCCTCTCTCAACCTAAAGACCACAATGTCATTCATTCAATCATTGTATCTTTTAGCTTTAGCGGACCTTTAAAATGTAAAAGCCGCTAATGTATGTATGCGGACTGTTTGCACCTTGGTCTGTTCATGTTTAAATCTCAAATTTCTAGATTAGAAAAAGTTATTTAAAATCTGAATTCATATTGTTGTTGTTGTTTTTATTTACACAATTTTCTAAGTAAAGAAGCATCAACTACTTTTTGCCTTCTTAAAGAACAAACAGTTTTAAAAGTATATACAAGCAAGAACCAAAAGACTTTAATAATAATTATTGTAATAATTATGAGGACTATAAAATGTGGAATATTAAGTGAAAAATACAAGTACATTTCTTTTAGCAACATTTATGTATTAAGTTTTGTGATTTGTCAAATTGTTAAACCCTGTTTTTAATAGGCTGTAAGTCTTGTTGATATTAATAACCCATTAGGTGTACCTACCATTACCTACAAACCATGTTTTTAATAGGCTGTAAGTCTTGTTGGTATTAATAACCCATTAGGTGTACCTACCATTACCTACCTTTGTTACCACGAAAAGTCGACGCCGAAAAAGTCATGTGAGATAATTTATTGGTTATTGGACACCAAGCTCTTTTGATGTGATTAAAGACGTAATCTCTTAAATAGATAGCTGGGAGAAGGCAAATATTGTGTTTCATTGAAAGGCAATAGATACTAGAGAGAGTTGAGAAGGAAGTATCAAGAGCCTGAGGTCGTTTGGACGTTCTGGGCCATCAATGAAGTGGCTAGAAAGATGGCGGATGCACTCCGTTAGTTAGCAAGCAGAAGTCAGCGTAATCTTGACTGTTTCACTTTCAAACTTTTGTTGGAGTTGATATTTTTCTTTTTTTTTTTAAACTTTTTTTTTCTGTCTCTCTCTTTCTCTCTCTAGTCTTCATCTCTCTTTCAGTCTCTCTCTAATTGTTCTCCATCTCTCTTTCAATCTCTCTCTCTCTAGTCTTCATCTCTCTTTCAGTCTCTCTCTCTAATTGTTCTCCATCTCTCTTTCAATCTCTCTCTCTCTCGTCTTCATCTCTCTTTCAATCTCACTCTCTTTCTTCTTCATCTCTCTTTCAATCTCCCTCTCTATAGTCTTCATCTCTCTTTCAATCTCTCTCTCTTTCTTCTCCTTCTCTCTTTCATTCTCCCTCTTTCAGTCTCTCTCTCTCTCTCTCGCTCTTCTACATCTCTCTTTCAGTTTTTCTCTATTTCTTGTCCACATATCTTTCAGTCTCTCTGTTTCAGTCTCTCTCTTTCTTGTCCATCTTTCTTTCAGTTTCTCTCTATTTCTCCATACCTCTTTCAGTCTCTCTTTCAGTCTCTCTCTTTCAGTCTCTCTTTCAGTCTCTCTCTTTCTTGTCCATCTCTCTTTCAGTCTCTCTTTCAGTCTCTCTCTTTCAGTCTCTCTCTTTCAGTCTCTCTCTTTCAGTCTCTCTCTTTCTTGACCATATCTCTTTCAGTCTCTCTCTTTCAGTCTCTCTCTTTCTTGACCATATCTCTTTCAGTCTCTCTCTTTCTTGACCATATCTCTTTCAGTCTCTCTCTTTCAGTCTCTCTCTTTCAGTCTCTCTCTTTCAGTCTCTCTTTCAGTCACTCTCTTTCAGTCTCTCTCTTTCTTGACCATATCTCTTTCAGTCTCTCTCTTTCAGTCTCTCTCTTTCTTGACCATATCTCTTTCAGTCTCTCTCTTTCTTGACCATATCTCTTTCAGTCTCTCTCTTTCTTGACCATATCTCTTTCAGTCTCTCTCTTTCAGTCTCTCTCTTTCAGTCTCTTTCTTTCAGTCTCTCTCTTTCTTGACCATATCTCTTTCAGTCTCTCTCTTTCTTGACCATATCTCTTTCAGTCTCTCTCTTTCAGTCTCTCTTTCAGTCTCTCTCTTTCAGTCTCTCTCTTTCTTGACCATATCTCTTTCAGTCTCTCTCTTTCTTGACCATATCTCTTTCAGTCTCTCTCTTTCAGTCTCTCTATTTCTTCTCCATATCTCTTTCAGTCTCTCTCTTTCAGTCTCTCTCTTTCAGTCTCTCTCTTTCAGTCTCTCTCTTTCTTGTCCATATCTTTTTCAGTCTCTCTCTTTCAGTCTCTCTCTTTCAGTCTCTCTCTTTCTTGTCCATATCTTTTTCAGTCTCTCTCTTTCAGTCTCTCTCTTTCAGTCTCTCTCTTTCTTGACCATATCTCTTTCAGTCTCTCTCTTTCTTGACCATATCTCTTTCAGTCTCTCTCTTTCTTGACCATATCTCTTTCAGTCTCTCTCTTTCAGTCTCTCTTTCAGTCTCTCTCTTTCAGTCTCTCTCTTTCTTGACCATATCTCTTTCAGTCTCTCTCTTTCTTGACCATATCTCTTTCAGTCTCTCTCTTTCAGTCTCTCTCTTTCAGTCTCTTTCTTTCAGTCTCTCTCTTTCTTGACCATATCTCTTTCAGTCTCTCTCTTTCTTGACCATATCTCTTTCAGTCTCTCTCTTTCAGTCTCTCTTTCAGTCTCTCTCTTTCAGTCTCTCTCTTTCTTGACCATATCTCTTTCAGTCTCTCTCTTTCTTGACCATATCTCTTTCAGTCTCTCTCTTTCAGTCTCTCTATTTCTTCTCCATATCTCTTTCAGTCTCTCTCTTTCAGTCTCTCTCTTTCAGTCTCTCTCTTTCAGTCTCTCTCTTTCTTGTCCATATCTTTTTCAGTCTCTCTCTTTCAGTCTCTCTCTTTCAGTCTCTCTCTTTCTTGTCCATATCTTTTTCAGTCTCTCTCTTTCAGTCTCTCTCTTTCAGTCTCTCTCTTTCTTGTCCATATCTTTTTCAGTCTCTCTCTTTCAGTCTCTTTCTTTCAGTCTCTCTCTTTCTTGACCATATCTCTTTCAGTCTCTCTCTTTCTTGACCATATCTCTTTCAGTCTCTCTCTTTCAGTCTCTCTTTCAGTCTCTCTCTTTCAGTCTCTCTCTTTCTTGACCATATCTCTTTCAGTCTCTCTCTTTCTTGACCATATCTCTTTCAGTCTCTCTCTTTCATTCTCTCTATTTCTTCTCCATAGCTCTTTCAGTCTCTCTCTTTCAGTCTCTCTCTTTCAGTCTCTCTCTTTCAGTCTCTCTCTTTCTTGTCCATATCTTTTTCAGTCTCTCTCTTTCAGTCTCTCTCTTTCAGTCTCTCTCTTTCTTGTCCATATCTTTTTAGTCTCTCTCTTTCAGTCTCTCTCTTTCAGTCTCTCTCTTTCTTGTCCATATCTTTTTCAGTCTCTCTCTCTTTCAGTCTCTCTCTTTCTCGTCCATATCTCTTTCAGTCTCTATCTTTCTTGTCCATATCTCTTTCAGTCTCTATCTTTCAGTCTCTCTCTTTCAGTCTCTCTATTTTTGTCCATATCACTTTCAGTCTCTCTCTTTTAGTCTCTGTCTTTCAGTCTCTCTCTTTCTTGTCCATATCTCTTTCAGTCTCTCTCTTTCTTGTCCATATCTCTTTCAGTCTCTCTCTTTCAGTCTCTCTCTTTCAGTCTCTCTCATTCAGTCTCTCTCTTTTTGTCCATATCTCTTTCAGTCTCTCTCTTTCTTGACCATATCTCTTTCAGTCTCTCTCTTTCAGTCTCTCTCTTTCTTGACCATATCTCTTTCAGTCTCTCTCTTTCTTGACCATATCTCTTTCAGTCTCTCTCTTTCTTGACCATATCTCTTTCAGTCTCTCTCTTTCAGTCTCTCTCTTTCAGTCTCTCTCTTTCAGTCTCTCTTTCAGTCTCTCTCTTTCAGTCTCTCTCTTTCTTGACCATATCTCTTTCAGTCTCTCTCTTTCTTGACCATATCTCTTTCAGTCTCTCTCTTTCAGTCTCTCTTTCAGTCTCTCTCTTTCAGTCTCTCTCTTTCTTGACCATATCTCTTTCAGTCTCTCTCTTTCTTGACCATATCTCTTTCAGTCTCTCTCTTTCAGTCTCTCTCTTTCAGTCTCTTTCTTTCAGTCTCTCTCTTTCAGTCTCTCTCTTTCTTGACCATATCTCTTTCAGTCTCTCTCTTTCAGTCTCTCTTTCAGTCTCTCTCTTTCAGTCTCTCTCTTTCTTGACCATATCTCTTTCAGTCTCTCTCTTTCTTGACCATATCTCTTTCAGTCTCTCTCTTTCAGTCTCTCTATTTCTTCTCCATATCTCTTTCAGTCTCTCTCTTTCAGTCTCTCTCTTTCAGTCTCTCTCTTTCTTGTCCATATCTTTTTCAGTCTCTCTCTTTCAGTCTCTCTCTTTCAGTCTCTCTCTTTCTTGTCCATATCTTTTTCAGTCTCTCTCTTTCAGTCTCTCTCTTTCAGTCTCTCTCTTTCTTGTCCATATCTTTTTCAGTCTCTCTCTTTCAGCCTCTCTCTCTCTCCAACCATATCTCTTTCAGTCTCTATCTTTCTTGTCCATATCTCTTTCAGTCTCTATCTTTCAGTCTCTCTCTTTCAGTCTCTCTATTTTTGTCCATATCACTTTCAGTCTCTCTCTTTTAGTCTCTGTCTTTCAGTCTCTCTCTTTCTTGTCCATATCTCTTTCAGTCTCTCTCTTTCTTGTCCATATCTCTTTCAGTCTCTCTCTTTCAGTCTCTCTCATTCAGTCTCTCTCTTTTTGTCCATATCTCTTTCAGTCTCTCTCTTTCTTGTCCATATCTTTTTCAGTCTCTCTCGGTCTCTACAACTAAATTCCGGCAATGGATTCGGACCCAACTATTGAAATATTAGATTTCTGCTATCTGCTCGGGCGTCCTAATTTGTGGAGGGAGTTCTATTGCCGATCCATAACACTCATCTGCCAGATCGTAGTAGTCCTCCCCTTTCCCTTGATTTCCGCCCGGGGCTGATTACTTGTTAGTCTGCCAATAGTTCCGAAACTGAACACACACACACTCATGCATTTGATTGGGACTTTAGTTCAGTTGATGCTGGTGGTGTTTTTTTTAAGATTGTTCAAATATCTATCATTACCCCTCAACTCTGGTATTAGTGCAGGTACCTGGAATCAAGTTTCTGTATAATTATTAATTACAAAGCTTATGTCCACTCACTCGATCTGTCTGGTCAAAAGTTTGTACACGTTATGTCTCCCATACCAACTGTCAGATCAAGCTGAAATTTCGCAGTTATTTCTTTTACCAGACAACAAAAGAATCAATAAAACAAAAACAATTAGTTAATGAACTATTGGTAAATTAATTTTATTGTTAGGTATCGAACAAGGGAAAGAAATTGTAAATGACTGATTTGGTGGTATAAGCTTTATACTTTGTAGTTCGAAGCTTTAAAGTTTGAAGCTAACAATAGATAACTATAAAACCTATATTTATATTTTCGTTCGCTGGCACAGTGGTTAATGTGTTGGCTTGAGGAGACTTGAAGAGCCCTCGAGTTCGAATAAACTTCTTTCAACTTTTTAAAAATATATGAGTGGAAAAAGCGATTACAGTAACATTCACACAGATACACCTACTTTCTTCCTACCCCCCTTTTCCAACTACTTCAGACATGAGATAGGATCATAACGTATTGAGAAAGCTCAGCCTAAAAGCATGAAATTGCGCTACACAAAAAAAAAAAAATGGTAAAAGTAATTCTGAGTATTATTTTTAGTCTAGATCTATTGCAAATTTAATGACAAGACTGATGGAAACTAATTTATACAACTACGATTAATGTAAACTTTTTTTTCTGTTTAAGTATTTTGTATTTCAGATATGCATATTTCATAATTATAAAACTCAAATCACAAATATGTAATATGTTTTGTCCGGATAGAAAAAGCTTATCTATATATATATTTATGTAATACAATGTTACCACGTGGTTATTGGAAATACGCAATTTTTTCTTAGGGATCATATAATCTCCCTTGTTAGACCTTTTCAGTTTTTGCAAACTTTTTTCTGTACAATGGATGAGTTAGGGTAAGGTATGTCTAGCTAAAATACAAATAAAGGGGCAGATTAGCTGACAGTATTACAGACAAGGGAGATTATTCTGCCTTACTTCTTTGTCAACAACTTGTCGGCCGGTTAATGTATCTGCTGTCCATCACTATTACCTTTAATGAGTCAATCCGTCTATCTATCCTGATATAAGATTTATATATCTCCGTTGTTTCTTTTAGTTCTATGTTCCATTCTTTCTTTGTCTTCCACAATCAGTACTTTCAAACGTATTATCATTTAAACTATGTTATCTCTCTTTCTCTCTTTTATTTCTTATACTCTTATTTTCTCTTCCTCTACCTCGCTCTCCATGTTATCTTTCTTTTATCTCTCCCGCTCTCTCTCTCTCTGACTCTATCTCCCGCACCTCCACTCTCTCCCTCTCTCTCTCTCCCTCCCCCTCTCTCTCTGTCTCTCCCCCTCGCTCTCTGACTCTGTCTCTCTCTCTCTGTCTGTCTCTCTGTTTTTCTCTCTCTTTATCTGTCTCTCTGTCTCTCTCCCTCTCTCTCTTTCTCTTCTTTGTCTTCCTTCCCTACATCTACACCTTCTCCATTCCTTACTCTCCATCTCTCTCTCTCTCTCTCTCTCTCTCTGTGTCCTTTTATATTTCCTCTTTCACTCTTCCTCTTATTTATCTTGAGTTGGATTGCCCAGAAACAGCGGTGGCCCGCCCTGATCAGGATCTGACCCCATTTCAGTTCACAAATAGAAGCGCTGGAATTAAATATTTAAACCACTGCGATGAGATGCTTCTAAAATGCTGTTAAGACCAAACAATGCATGTTATTGTAGACCAGTGTTTCTCAAAATTTTTTGGCTGCCGGCACAGTAAAAAAACTACAAAAATTTCGCGGCACACCACGAAGAGCAACAGTTGTTTTAAAATAAAAAGAAAAAAAGATTTTACGTGTTTTTAAGTATTACATTTAATGTGAAGGGTGTGCCAGTTTTTGAGGCTCCAAAGTCGACAAACAAACTCGCATGTCATCGACTATTGTAAGAAGTCTTTCTCTTTTCTTAGATTTGATTTCAGTCAGTGCTGAAAATCCAAACTCGTAAAACCATGAAGATGCAAATGGAAGAATTATTTTGATTGCTTTTAAACTGATTGCAGGATATAACTTGTTGATTAAAAACCAAATCACATCCAAGCTTTCTCGGCAAAACTTGACTTAAGAACTGCATCGTTTTTTAAATCAATGAGCTGCTCTTCTTCTTTAGTTGTAAGATTTGTAGCTTCATTGTTTCCAAATGGATAGCTGACCCATTCATATTCATTACTTCCAACTGTTGGAAAGTAATGCTGCAATATTGACTGCAGGTGTTTCAAAGTGTCCAGAATTTCGGGGGTGATTTCTTTATTTGAAGCACATTCGTTGTAAGTAGGAAAGCAGTCCTTTCTTGATCTTACTTTGCCACAAAGACAACTTTTCACCAAATGATTTCAGTTTTGAGGATGCAATGATGATGGTTTCCGATGGTCCTTGAAGACTTAAATTCAATGAATTTAATTTGTCAAATAAATCAGAGAGAAATGTCACCTTAACCCACCAGATCAGGTCATGAATAGAAAATCCAAAGTCTTTTTTTTTCAGCCTCCAAGAATGAAACCAGCTCAGCCTTGAGTTGGATGACACGCTTTAACAATTTTTCCCCTGGAGAGCCAACAAATGTTGGTATAATACTGGAGACATTTGTAGTCTGAATCCATTGCTTCACAAAGCCCGGAGAAAAGTCGGGATACAAGCGGTCGAGATTTGAGGAAGTTTACAACTTCAATCACTTGATCCAGAACAGACATCAAATCTTTCGGCAAAGACTTGAAGGCTAGAGCTTCTCTGTGGATCATGCAGTGAACAACTAATACATCTTCGCCTTTGGTCGTAGTTGGTAAGTCTTTGCAAAATAAGAATTCGTTGACACATTTTTCATCCTTTATGAACCGAATAAAAGCTAGCAGCTGGGCTTTGCCACTAACATTAGTGGATTCATCAACTTGAAGAGACCACAGCAGAGACACTTCATCGTCAGTCACGTCGAAGTGTTCGCAGATTTGAAGTCTTCAATTTTGAGCAAGATAGTACCATTTGAAAAAGGAACTTTTTAAACTTTTTTTGGCGGCATCTGGTCCAAAGATAGTTTCAACAACTATTGCTAAAGCTGGTGCAATGACTGATTCAGCCTCTGTGTGTGCTTTCTTGCGTTTTACTAATAACTGAGCAACCTTATAACTTGCTATTAATCCCTTTTCTGGCAGCTTTAGGTAGTTCGTAAGTTTCTAAGCTTGTCTATTTTGTTAAGCCCTGATGTTTTCGAAGTATTCCTTCGGTTGCGCTTTTACAGCTGGATGTTTTGTTTCCAAGTGTCTCTTCAATTTCCTTGAAACAAGCGCCTTATTCGACAGAATATCATTGCAGATCAGATAGAATGGCAATGGAGCATCTTCAGGTTACGAAGATATGAAACCATATCCAATGTAATCTTCTTTGTACCTTCGTTTGGTTCCTTGCTTTTTATTTAACGCTTCCGCAGTTTCATTCTCCATGGATAACAATGAATAAGGCTTAGTAATAATTTGTTATTATCAGCATACACCTAAACAATTTACATGAAACACATCGCTTATTATTATCGTTACCAATTCAAGAACTGCTGTGCGTCTGCTAAGGCGGCCTACATTTGAGTCATTATAATGATATATGTATAGTGGACAATTCCATAACCTGAAGAGCTAACACCCCTTTCCGTCACTATGGAGCGTTCCACTACTATTACTGGTCGTTGCAAGTGGGGATGTCGTCGCAATGTAAAATAAACATTTAATGTTAGACAGACCTGTGTAACGCTGCACGTGTGGTGTTCTGAAAACTCCCGCGGCACACCTGCAAATCTTCGGCGGCACACAGTTTGAGAAACACTGTTGTAGACTGTAGACGATGGTGCTATCTTGACCTCGTGGTATATAAGGGCCCTCCTTATGAACTTAGCTTAATAAAGGTGTTGCGATCTCGCGTCGCCAACTGTCACGTCCCTGGACTCCGTGAACTTGCAGAAGACTTCAATGTGCAATTTAAAAAGCGAAACATTTAGTTTACATTGAATCAAGTTATGCTAACACAGCATATGCACCTCAGCCACATGTACTTTACCTCGTGCACTTAGACACACCTTCATCACGTGCACTTAAAGCATGCACTTAGCCGCATCCACTTAATCACACCCTGACCAGATGCACTTTACCACACACGAGCCAGGCCCAAAAAACACACGCTTAACGCACTTTAACCTGATGCACTTGACCACAAGACCTTAACACCACACCTACCACAAAAACTTAAATACAGCATAACCAAATGCACTTAACCACACGTTAACCACAAGTATTTAATCGCACATCGACCTGATGCACTTATCCACATACACTCAACCCTAAGTAGATGCACTTAACCACACATTAATCATGCAAACCTTTACCAGACGTTAACCTGATGCATTTTATTAGATACACCTAACCAGATGCACTTAACCACACTGTAAATGACAAACGCCAGGCCACACACCGAAGTGTACCTCTAAAGCTGCTCTTGTAACGACCGGCCTTCAGGACAGACTTCACTGCCAGCAATGGGAGCGCGGAGACGGCAGCCATCTTGAGTTGGCAATTAATGTATCCTGTTACGTCACGATACCCGCAATTATCGATTGGAACAAATTTGAACAATTCGTATCTGTGAGGGCGGGTGCTCTTCCCCACCACGACACTTTTGAAATGCTGACCGCCCCTCGCCCATACCCATCCTTTTTTTTGTCCATAACTTGATATCGCGTATAAGCCGCCACTCTTGCTGGCTGTATTATGACCTTGTCTTTGCATTATATGGCCTTGTAATGTGACCTTGACATTATTTAACACAGTGACATTCCAAATTACAATGACAATGAAAAAATTTTTTACTGTGTTTTCTCTAGTAGTATACCAGGTCATCAAGTGTATGTAAATCCAATGTGCCTCGTTTAGGGCGCGAGGTTTGTTAGTGATGCATTGCAGACCCAAATCTTGCGCTACATGGAGGTGTGAGGAGGAGAGGAGGAAGTACGTATTACGCATATCCATGTCTCAATCAAGTTGTGGGTGTTCAATTAGAGACCTAAACTTTGCTAAGACCTTAGTTTTCCTGTCTGATTCAGGCAACACTTTCTATGCTCTAATGGCAGTAAGGAAGAACGATCCCCTGCACGAATTTCTCCTGCGGCAATTTGCTAAAAATGTTTGGGAATATTTGAGCCGCATGTTTTAATATACAACTTTTGTACTATTTATTTATTTATTTATATTATATTTTTTATTTATACTTAAGTAACTATTAAACTTTGATTTTTGTTCAAATTGGAAGTGGTTTAGCAATTTATTTTGGGAAAAAATGTTTGGCGATCTTATAAAAGTAAGATATATTTAATTGAATAAAGGACACAGAGATATTAGTACAGTAACTTTAATGGGGGCAGTTAGATGATAAGAAAAGTTGCCTGACTGGGGAAGCTAGCTGACTGCAGAATACATGACTGGGGAAGTTAGCTGACTGCGCTACACATGACTGGGGAAGTTAGCTGACTGCAGAATACATACTGGAATCTAATAATATATGGACTGATAAAAGGGCCCCAAAAGTGTCTTAAATCTCAAAAGGTTCTGGGCCTTTTCAAGTCTAAATATGAAAATGGATTTCTATATCAATATTTGATACATCTAAGTTTCTTTTTTCTTTGATGTCTGCCTTCTAGTCGAATACAATGAAAGGTAGAACACATAGAAACAAACACTTACTTGAACCAAATTCAATTTTAGATTTCTCTAGAATTATGTTTTACAAATATCCTAGAAGTGATTTTCTAAATAGCAAGTAAAGAAGTAGCATCACTTGAAATAAAGTCAAGTTGCCCTTTCAGACCTTGCGATCTATAGGGCAGATGATGTAAAGGTCATTTGTTTCTGGAGCACACGGTTATAAGGGTGTCATGTGGCCAGCACAACGACCAACCGCCTTTACTTTTCCCCAACTAAAGTCAGGTACCCATTAGAGCTGGGTGGACTCAGAGGCGTCGTAAAGATCCTGAAATGAAAAATTCCAGTCTTCACCAGGATTCCAACCCTGGACCCCAGGACCCACCACTGAAATAGCCCCCTATGTTTCTGTTTTATATTTGCATAAATCGGAATCTTTTGAATCTAGCAAAATTGAATACGCTTAGGACATAGATTTCAGAAGCCGGTAAAAAAGGATTTACATTTTCCAAGTAAGTTAGTCACTAATTTAGTCTATCTTTAGAATAAACAAAAATGACGCTATAATGAACATATTTACTCTCCAAACTTCAATGTTAGCGGCTTCAAGAGTTTACATTGACATTTACTTACTGGTGTAGTTTGTAAGTAAAAGAAATCCCTTCCGAATAGTGACGTCTTCCGTGTATAAGTGGTATAAGACCAATTTTTTTTTTCATTTAAGTTCATAATTAATATTTTAAAAATTGTCCCTTAAACCAGAATATGTCACATTAAAAAAAACAGAATGTATCAACTATATAAGAGAAAAAAAAAAGAAAAGACACACTATTGGTATAGTTGGAACAGGCTCGTTCATACAATTGAGGACACAAGGCATTAGGAAAAAGAAAAACAATGTCTACACACCTGTAACAATGTCTACACACCTGTAACAATGTCTACACACCTGTAACAATGACGTAATTAATCACAGTTAACACGAACACAACCCGTTTGACAGCACATGTGCAACTTTAACACACCTGACCATCCAACGTTCCTGTCATCAGCCGCCTAGGCGCCGCCCTCCTCTCTCGGTACTGTCCGCCCCCTTCGCCTGCGCGTGACCACTACCCCCCCACCCCTTCTCCGGCTTCATATTTTTTTAATCCCATCCCTTGCATTCCCACCCCCAACCCCCGATTCCCCCCCCCCCCCCCCGGTTACAATTGTTGTTAAGGGATGACCACTCTGATCTTTTGGCGGGGAAAAAAAAAAGAGAAGTAAGGAAACTTGCCTTGAACACCGTGTGATGGAATCCCGCGCGTTCATTCGCTGTTTCTCCCGCGATCATCAGGGGCGGTGCTCACGTTCCTTCCCCACCACCATGCCTGGGCTAGCTTGGGTGGGGAGGAAGGGGGGATGATGTCGACTGGCTCCATGCGGCACCCCCCAGTGACAGCCTCCAAAAAATCTCCTTCCAGACCATTCCATTCAAGTGAAGCCTCATCTTGTCTTGGCTTGTTTTTCTGTGAGGGGAAGGTGGGGTAGGGTGGTGAGTAAAAAAAAAAGTTGTGTAAGAAAGCATGCCCATGTAAGGAACTGACATTTATAGACACTAGCTAGGACTAGATTTGGAACTGACATTTATATCCTACCCATCTCTGCATTTAAACTTGGGTAAGCTGGAGATGGCAAATACAAAAGCAAGTTTGTTTTTTTAGTCAAATTTATCAAAGCTTTTTAAAATTACATAATATAAAATATAAATATTTGTATACATAACTAAAGGAGGTACGGGAACGTTGTTTGTGCAAAAAATTTTGGACATAAACGCATTTAATAGGAATTCATGCTTGTCAGCTGGTATATACACCAACAGCGGAATTCATGCTTGTCAGCTGTTATATACACCAACAGCATAATGTTTCTCGGAAAGTTTGGGCTTCCAGAGAGAGAAAGAATCTCAATTTCAAGGACCTGGTTCGTTTTGCATGGATGACGCATACGCAAGTACATGTGTCTACAACAGAGAAGACAACCTAAAGGTCATCAAGTTGGAACAATTTTTTAACAATGTTTTAACCTTCATTGTTGTGAAAACATGAAACTTAGGGTTTTGTCTTATGTGTTTTGGGCAATGTAATCTTCTACTGAATGTAATCTTCTACTGAATGTAATCTTCTACTGAATGTAATCTTCTACTGAGAAAAAAAAAAAGGAATTCGTTGGTGAAGCTAAAAACAATATTACGTCAACAATATTACTAAATAAAATATGGCTAGTTTGTAATGTATATATATTCTACGTAGAGAGATAGTGTTAGTACAATTTTACAAAATAAAGGATGTCTACAGAGTAGAGTGTTTTCTTACATAAAATATTAAATATTACGCAAAATGCTGGGGCCCCCAAAGAGGTCAAGCCCCCCTCCCCCAACCCCAAATGATGGCAAATTCCTAGCTATTGCACTGGATGACTAGATAACTAATTTAACATAATATTAATACGAGAAATACTTATTGGAAATACATCATAAAGGTTACGAAACAAATGAGAACAAAGGACCAACAAAAAAAAAATACATTCAATGTTGCAAAAATGAGATTACAGAAAAGTTAAACAGAACTTTAAAAACTTGAAAATAAAAGCGAAATAATCAGTATTAGATATATGGAGTATCGTGAAAAAAAAATCTAAGAAGTCAAAGAAAAAAATGATTGGAAGATTGTCTAAATCTGTTATTCATAATAAATCAGTCAATGAAAAAAAAATATGTCTATGAACAAGTCCGACTCTAACAGAGCCCTTCCTTTGTCGAATTGATTACATTGGATGGAGATTCTTTGAATCAGGTTGTTCTCGGGAACAAATTGTTGCTAACTAATTCAAGTCCTTCCTATCTACCATGTTTGTCAAGACGAAACATCACCACGTTTCCTTATTGGACCCTCTTGTCTGCCTTATTAGTCTGTCCTCCGTTGGGGCAAGATGTCTGTACATCCTCGGGATGTAACTAGTTGACATTACAATGTTCAACTAGGCGATGAGTGGAATGGAAATACACAAGCAAAAAGGGGGATAAACAATTATAGTTCTGCAAGTCGACCCACGGCGTAGCATACGCCGCTATTTTACAGGGCCGGCTTTAGGGCAATGCAACTTATGCGACGCAGTGGGCCCCGCACTTTCATAAGCCCCACGCTAATCCTAGATGTAAATTATTAAAGTAAACCATTTTTTAACTTATAACAGATTTTTGTGGCTTCATGATTTACCAGGAGTTCATGGAAATCTCCTTAAATTTCAAAATATACGAAAAAGTCCTGGAAATCTCCGGAAATTATTAAAATCTTTTGAAAACTCATAAAAATCTCCCGAAATATAGACAAAATTGACATTTTGGGGTGTCATTCAATATGGAAAACGCCAATCCTACGCGCGATACAAAAACTAATGAAGAATTACTTGAGGCCAACAATTCTCGAAGATCACAACAAATGTCCATAAGGATCAATAAAGCAGTCTTAGTCTTAGTCTTAGATTACAACATTGAGTAATTCTTCTTGCGACTGAACGTGATTTATGTAGGAAACAGAATGTTTATGATATACTGTATGACTTTGCTACACGCAAGGCTTGTAAAGTAAGTCTCTACGTAGTAAAGAATGAATAAAATGCAAAGACTAATTTATTTTCTAATACAAGCTCTTAATTTTCACTTATCATCCGTATCCCTACCCAAACTGGGCCCCGCAATGATTAAGTCCGGCCCTGCTATTTAGTGACGGGTGAATACTACCTGTTCTGCCCCCACCATCTCTTTTTTTTTTCACTGCTAAAGTTACGTGGGGTAACTCTAGTCCGACTTGCAGAAATAAAAGAGTGATCATTTCATGACTTCTTGGTGGTGTCAGGAATGGTTGAGCCATGAAGAGAGTTATATATCTAGATACTCATGAACACATGAAAACAGATATCAAGGTTTCAAGAGGCGGCAATGGAATTCAGATTGTTAGCATAGAATTGTTTTGTTTTGTCAATTTTATTTTTATATAATTATGAAATTTATTTTGATGGCTTGATTTTATCTAAAGTAAATCTATAAATCTGTTAAAGTGACCAAAAAAAAAAAAAAAAGAAGCCCCCCAAAAAGAGGCAGACCCCAAATAGAGGCAAAGGAGGCCAACAAAAGAGGAACAAGAAAATCCCATGATTCCTATGATGTAACTGCCTGATGAAACAAGCACAACGGTTTCCAACAAAAAAAAAATTAACATTTATATCCCCTAGATAATGATATGGAAACCTAACATCCAAAACCATTGAATACACCGTTTGTCTACCTTGCTTACAAAGGCCTAAAAAATGTCTTGACGAAATAATACAAAATTCGGCACTCGGAACCCAATGAAATTCCAAGAAATTGGAAAAAAAAATAATCCAATTATTTCATTATTTGTGGTATTTAATATGTGTACTCTCTCAAAGTAGCCGTGAGGGTCGTGGCCGTCTGCGTGAGGAATTAAACAATTCCGCCCCAATTATTTCTAGAAATAAAATCATAAATCAAAACTGTGTTCTGATACAAATGAAACTGTCTGTATTAATTGTAACAAAAAAATAGTTTTTTCACGGAGTCATGTAAACAATCAGAGTATCTTCTAAAAGTCAGACATAGCCAAACAGATACTTCATTGCTAGAATAATTCTTCTATAACAGCCAACGCTTCTTGTCCATGCTCTCTGCTGCCTTCCCCAATGATGGTGTACTTATTCTCCTTAGTTTACATTTATGCTGTTCTGTGATGAAAATGTCCTATCCTTGTGTTACGTGGAAATAGTATGTTGGTTGTTTGGTTGGGATAATTTTGAATTAGAAATTGAGAATCATGTTATTGTTTTTTCTTCAGGCCACTTACCTGGGTCATTTGACCTTTACTATACAAAGTTTTTAAAATTTTCAGAACTAGTGTGTGGCATACATTATTCTTTCTCTTTTTTCTTAGAAACTTGTTCTTCTGGAGGTATACAGGCCAAACTTTCACTGTCTTGCTTTCTTCACCACTTTGATGGAATATATACTAGAACACGTTTGTATCCTGTTATTTAGTATTTTTGGACTCTATAATCAAATGTGTTTAAACATCATTTCAATTGTTTTTCTTCTTCCATTTTTAGTAGCTTTTGATGTCAAAGGGGCCAGCAGATAGGCTTAACGTTTGTTTTGCTTTTTGTTGTTTTTGTGGTTTTTTATTTTAATTTTTTTTTAAAGTCAGGTTACATTTTTAATAACAATTAATTCAAAATGTGCACAACATGCTAAAAAAAACAAAAAAGAACATGTATGACTATATCCCTATAAATCACCGTTACCCAGTATACAATCCACTAAGTCTCTGAGCAATTAAACAATTTTTAAACTAAAAAACTAACAATGGATAGATATTCAGTAAAGAAAAATAACAAAAAAAAAAACAACTGTAAAATTCTCCTTTCAGACTATACATATTTATATCTGTAGTTCACGCTCACATTTTAACTTACTTCCATTAAAAAGAAAAGTAAAAATGTTACAATATTCAATTATTACGCGGCGGGCCTGTTCAACTAAACACTAATATTTATAAGTAGTAGTAGTTAGGAGATTTAATGCAAACTATAGCTTCCCATTCAGACTTTGCGATCTATAGGGCAGATGATGTTTAGGTCATCGGTTTCTTTGGCGAACGGTTAACGAGCAGGGTGCTATGTGGCCAGCACAGCGACCAACCGCCTTTACTTTAACAAAACTAAAGTCAGGTACACATTAGAGTTGGATGGACTCAAAGGCGCCCTAAAAATCCCGAAATTCAAAATCCCAGTCATCACCGAGATTCGAGCCCAGGACTCTAGGTTCGGAAGTCAAGCGCTTAACCACTCAGCCACAGTGCCCCTAGTTATGTACGTGAAGATAAATAAATGTGTAGATCTGTTTCTGTGTCAAACATAAATATTAGAAATAACACGTGAAGATTTAAGTCTGGAAATGAGAAGGCGCCTTAGGAAAACTCGTGGGACTCGATTCTCTTACTCTGTGTTTCCCAACAATTTCCTAATGTAGCCAGATTAGTCTTTAAACAAAGCTTTCAATTATTGGAACATTTAGAATCTATATAAAAATATTTTTTTAAGTAATTAATTTTTGTTTATAAAGCTAAAAAAAAAAATAATTTAAAAAATAAAGTTCACCTTGCAATAAGGATTTGGCCGCCCCCTTGCTGGCTGCGTGCAATGCACACATAGGTCGCGGCGGCACAGACGCTCTTTAAGAAAAAAAACAGGAATAAAAGGACAACTAAATGTAGTGAATTTCTATGTGATACTTGTAAAACAATAATTGAGGAAAGTATTATAAATAAGCTTGTACCGACTACGTTATCATAGACTAAAGAAAAGACGTTTCTAATAAGAATAGGAAGTGAATTTCGCAGACCAACGTCCTGATCAAGCCAGATGACGTGAACAACAGAATCCTGCATTAAAGTGTTTTGTTCTAAGGCCAAAGTTTCTTTAAAGCAAATACAAGATTTCACTCCCTCTTTCTCACCCCCCCCCACATTCTCTCTGTCTCTGTCACTCTTTATTTCTCCCATCCTCTCTCTCACTCCTTCCTCCCTCTTTCTCCTTTCCTCTTTCTCTGTTTCTCTTCTCCTTTCTGTCAATCTTTTTCTCTTCCTTCCTTCCTTTATTTATTTTCACTCTCCCTTTACCTCCTTCCCTCTCTCTTTCTCTAACTCCATCTCTCTTCCTCTTTCCATCTATCACTTCCATTTTCTCTCTTCTTCTTTCTCCACCATCTCTCTGTCTTCTTTTCCCCCCTTCCTTTCTCTGCCCACTTTCTCTCCTATTCTCTCCTTCTCTCCCTCTCTCTCTCCCTCTCTCTTTCTCACTCCCTCTCTCTCTCCCTAGCTCTCCCCTCTCTCTCCCCCCTCTCTCTCTCTTCCTCTTTATCTCTCTCTCCCTCTCTCCCTATCTCTCTCTCTCCCTCGCTCTCTCTCCCCCTTTATCTCTCGCTCCCCTTCTCTCTCCCTCGCTCTCTCTCGCTCTATCTCTCTCCCTCGCTCTATCTCTCTCCCTCCCTCTCTATCTCTCTCTCTTTCTCTCTACCTCCACCCTTTCAACTTCAGGAGAAAAGTTGATATCTAGATAACCTTTTTTTTTTTTCAAATATAAAACACTATATTGACTATATACTAAGACACGTAGAGCTAATTTTTGTTTCTGTATATCCTAGAAATCCACATTATAATTATTATAAAAAGTATTTAAAATAAGATATTGTTTAAAAAAAAATAATTCTTATTATTTATTTATTTCTTTGCTTTGTACACATTCACATTTCTTTAAAAAAAAGTTCTGTCCAACTGGTAGTCAGGGGTAGATAACCGTCTCATTAAACTAAAATCTGTTTTGTCTTATACACTAATGTCTAAAAAACTGTATTGTCTAACTTTGTGTAAGGGAAGAATAAATAGAAAGCAATAACAAAAGTAGAAGACTTATTTAATGCAGTGATTTCTATTCATAGCTTAAATGTTTATGCAAATTAAACATAGGCATCCTACTCTTTAATCTAAATTTTTATATATTTGGACTCAATTAGACTTTATCTGTTGTACACTTCCATCCAATTATTTAAAAGTAAATATTAAAGACTAAAATTTAAAAAAATAAAAATATTATAGACTTAAAAAAAAGAAAAAAAATTATTATAGACTATACAATTCCATATTAAAAGATAATGATGTTTTATCCATTTGTTTTACAGGCAATCAGCTGCAATGTGACACTATTTAGACACTTATTTGACTTATCCCAAGATTATTACGTCCTCAGTTACAAGTGAACTCTTCTCTTTGTTTTACATTCAATTACAGACAAAAACACATTTGTGTTTGAAAGTTGACTGCATTAAGAATGTATCTCCCATAGGCTACAGTGCTACCTGTAAATAAGAAACAGGAGAAAATTGAAAGGAAAAAGAAACATCTTTACTTACGTTTAAAGCGAGCGGCAGGTTGACTCAGCATGCGTCCAGTGGTCATCCATGAGATCAGCTGACCGGCACCTGACCCAGCCTCAGATTAGCCCTCCCTCATCCCCCCTCCTCCTCGCCAGGCCACGCCATCTTGTAAAATCAACTCACAATATAAGCGAGTTAACACTTGGGGGAGGGGAAGGGGAGAAAGCAAATTAAAGCTACAAGAATTAGCTGACGTGCGCATGTCTCCAGACTTGCATCATCAGCCTCACGGACTCGCCACACTCTCCCAGAACCCCCCAACCCCCTACTCCATACCCAAACCTTCACCATTGTCCCTCCTTCCCCGAAGTGTACACCTATGTCACCTTAAGTCAGATCTTCAATCACCTGCTCTCCAAAGTCTCAAACTTCCTTCCCTTCCCATACTGCCTCATTACAAATATTCTCCCTCCCCTCTCTCTCTCTCTCTTTCTCTCTCTTTCTCTCTCTCTCTCTTTCTCTCTCTCTTCATGTCTCTATATTTGTCTCTTTCCCTATGTCTCTCTCCTATTGTTGGGTATTTATTATTATCGCCTTTCCTAATTAGGAGTATTATACTAATTTCTCTCTCCCTTTCTTTCTTTCTTTCTTTCTTTCTATCTATCTATCTATCTATCTATCTATCTATCTATCTATCTATCTATCTATCTATCTATCTATCTATCTATCTATCTATCTATCTATCTATCTATCTATCTATCTCCCTTCAAAACTCATAAAAATATGTTTAAATATAAAAACTTCACCAAAAAACTAAAATACCAAATTGTTTAGATCTAATTATTTTCACACTATACAACACAAGGCACATAAACAGTCATCCTTATCTTAAAAAAGTGAAACTACACACATCCATGTTTTTCCTCAGGCCACTAATAGAATACATATATATACAATCCATTTGTTTAAACGTTATTTCCCATTTCCTCCCGAACGCGTAGCACTTGCTTCCAGACTAATACAAATATTTTGTTCTGTCTTCATCCTAACTATTGGAATACGGAATTTCCAAAATTGACGTCATCATTTTTTTGCGTGTCTCTCCATCCCTATTCCTAATCCACACATTCTCATAACCCATCCTTTTCTTTGAGTCTCACCCTTCCTTACCCATCCTTTAATTTTATCTCAGAAGGTAGACGCAAAACTTTTCCTTCACACTAGAAAGAAATAGGGGCATTTTCATTTCGTTGGATCTGCATTGAGTTTACTCCCTTTCCATGTTGTGTATTCTATAAATAACTATCAATAAAAACAAACCGATCAATGTTTATATCTGCCACAATCTTCCTAAGCCTGCTATTTAAACTGAAATATTTTGTTTGGATTCAACAATATGTATCTGTTAATCCTTTTCATTGATAATTAAAACTTATTATGATTGACCTAGTTCAGGGAAGTCGATCTACTTTTTTGTCTCCCAGGGACAGGGCTCTTCACACCTTTCCTAGGTGGTGGTAAAATGATTCTCTCCCATTCCACACACAGGGGGCTCTGAGGCTGAGTGGTTAACAACTTGGCTTACGAACCTGGAGTCCTGGGCTCGAATCTCTATGAAGACTGAAATTTTGAATTTTACGGTTCCCTGAGTCCACAACTCTAATGGGTTGGAGAAAGTAAAGGCGGTTGGTCGTTGTGTTGGTCACATGACACCCTGCTCGTTAACTTGACTTAACTCTACACATACACACACACACATAGATGTAGAGGTTTCTTTATAAAACAGTGTCTGATTAAATCTCGTGTTTGTTTTTTTTTCTCTTTATTGTATTCCTACAAAGTGGACTCCCAAACTTTCAGCATACACGCTCATATATTTTGGGTTTGTTTGACTTTAGTGACACTTTTACTTATCCGCCCCCTCCCCTCGTCAACAGCAAAATGTGAGTCCTTCGTACACATTCCTGTTTCCCCTTTCTCCATTTCTCTTGGTCTTTTGTTCTCGAAATAAAAAGAAATATCAATTTGGTTTGATTCATTGTAATCGTTTATTTGAGTCCTTCTGAATGTAGGGAAATGACAATAGATCTAGAATCTAAAATTTCAGTGCCATTAGGAATTATTATTTTTTTGTTTTTTTTTTTGTTTTGTTTTTTTGTTCTCGTTTTCTCTCTCTCAAAAAAAAAAAAAAAAAAAAGAAAAAGATCTATCGAAATAAACCCAATACAAACTCTGAGGCCATTATTTAGAAATATGAAATATATATATATATATATATATATATATATATATATATATATATATATATATATATATATATTAGCACATGGGCGTAGCCAGGATTTTTTTCGGGGGAGGGGGATTTTTTTTCTCCCCCCCCCCCGGCGAAAAAAATATATTTATATGTATGTATGTGTGTGTATATAATCTTTATTATATTCTGACCCTTCATTCTTTCGGAAGACGTTTACTGGGCCCTAGAATAGGTTCATCCTGGAGTTAGTGGGAAAATTGTAGACTCCCCACCATTACTAGCGGAGCCCCGCCGCCAAGCACTATTTCTGATATTGAAAGCCAACAAATGTTCTGATGTATCTACTATTTCAAAAACCTAATGTGCTATTCTTACCGACTTAGACACTCCCGCGCAGTTCGGCGCATTTGCCGTCAAGCTGTTTTCACAAAAATCTGTCACTGGTAATGTCTGAAGCCTCTTCCCACCTGCTCTGAGGACCTCCATGAATGTGTGGCGCCAAGTTGTACTAGGATGTCATCGCAACTCTTTTTATGCGTAATTCATTTTGTCGGAGAACATGTCCAGCAAACCTCATGCGACGCTCTGTCACAATCTTACTAAGGGGTCGACTCCCAGTTCGGCTTAGGATTTCCTTGATTTAGACCCGATCTCTATAACTGACTCCAAAGAGCTGTCTTAGCCATCTTTGTTGAGCCACATTGAGTGTTTTTCAATTTCGGCAGATGACTTTCACTGCACTTTATTAATTTAGCCCCGCCACTGGTAGAAATGTGTAAACTCTCTTGAATACGCTCTTGGAATGTAGTTTGCTTTAGATTTTAAATCGAAAAGGGAAGTTTTATTGTCAAAATCATCTGTTGGGGTTTTTAAACTAAAAAATCTCTGGAGTTATGGGTTTTTATTCAAAACCCCATTTAGCTACGATAATAGAATTTAGTAACTGTAGTTTGCTTTAGAATAATATTGAAGATAGATGTTTTCCACCTCAAAACGCTCTGTAGGGGGATTTTAAACTCAAAACCATCTGGAGGGGTTTTAAACTTTTAAAAAAGCCATCTTTAGGAGAGGGATTTAAACTCAGAACCCCCAATTGTCTTGGCTACGCTCAAATAATTTTAGTGTGCACTTTGCTTTTTTTTTTATATTGAAGAGGTATTTTTAGCATCAAACTCCGCTTGCGGGGGGTTTAAACTTAAAACCCCTTTTGCTACACTCATAGATTTCTTAGTGTGTAATTTTCCTTTTTTATATTGAAGATGTATTTTTTAGCTTCAAACTCCACTGGAAGGGGAGTTTAAACTCAAAACCCCTTTGAATACACTCATAACATGTTGAGTGTATAACTTGCTTTGTTTTTCATATTAAAGAGGTATTTTTTAACTTCAAACCCCGCTGAAGGGAGGTTTAAACTCAAAACTGAGTCAAAACCCATTTAGCTACGCTCATAACAATTTGAGTGCATAATTTGCTTTTTTTTTCATATTGAAAAGGTATTTTTAGCTTCAAACCCCGCTAAAGGGGGGTTTAAATTCAAAACTAAGTCAAAACCCATTTAGCTACGCTCATAACATTTTGAGTGTGTAATTTGCGTTTTTTTTAATATCTGGTATTGAAGAGGTATTTGTTAGCTTCAAACTCTTCTGAAGAGGGGGTGGGGGTTAACTCAAAACCCCTTTGGCTACGCTCATAGAATTTTGTGTGACTAATTTTCTTTTTTCATATTGAAGAGGGGGTTTATCGTAAATTTTGGATGGGGTTTAAAAATCAAAATCTTGTGCTCGTGAAATTTGGGGAATAGTTTGCATTTTTTTTGTTTTGTTGTATAGAAGAGGGGAATTTAACTGCGAAAACCCCTGGTAGGGGGTTTTAAACTCAAAACTCCCTGGTAGGGGTTTTAAACTCAAAACCCCCCTGGTAGGGGTTCTAAACTCAAAACCTCCTTTGCTGTGCTGGGGCAAGTGATAGTTTAGTATTAAAATCTCACCTAAAATAAACAAAATCAAAGAAAAAATCAGTCACTAAACTCCGTTCCCCATTCCAAGGGGGGGGGTTCATTTCGGGGGGAGGGGGGGTTGAACCCCAACCCCCCCCCCCTTCACCTTGGCTACGCCCATGTATTAGCATTAGATCTAGATCCACGTAAAAAAAAATCATGCAGTATTTTTGAGTCCATTTTGAAGGAAAGTGGAAATGACGTAAGGCACATTAAAAATATGTAGACTTACGGGAAAAGAAAAAAAAATCATAAATTCATTAAAAATACCGAATTAGTGATATTTTACTAAATTATTTCTATGTGGTCTGCGTCCTTTTTGGGAAATACTAAAAATAAAATACAAAGGTTTGATAGAAAGCTTGCGGTTTTTCGCGAATAGCGGCTCAAGCATTGCGATTCTGTCAAAAACCGTTCTAAGTAAGTGTCTAGGAGGTAAAAGGAACCTGTGTACGAATTTCATGCGGATACATATGACAGTTAAAGATAGTTCGTGATCAGTGAATCCGTGAATGAGTGGTATTTTCGCTAATATGGTAGATTTAACATGAAACGAGATATAAATCTAATAATAATGAAACAAAGATGATATTTAAAAAACTTAACTCACAACAAAAACACGTCTTTACACTTTCATGTGTCTTGATCGTCTGATGTTCTCAACACAATGAATGACAAACCAACTCATATTTCGTCATCCTACACAACACAGCCACCAAGCAATCTCTTAACCTCCTCCTCGCCGTCACCTAGGATACACACACACGCACAAACATACACACACACACACTCCATAACACCAAATAGATGATATTTATAGTTTAGTAGAAGTAACAAATTTGTGTAGATCTAACGGTCGTTCTCAGACCCTAATACAATCTCCCAATAGGCAACCATAACTTTTTTTTTTCATTACATATGTAAATGTAATGTGCTAATGTTACCAATATTATAAAATCATAATCAAAAAGTATATATTTGATAGCCAAAATGCAATTTCATGGTTTGGAACTGAACATAGCAAAAGCTTTATGTAATTGTATTTGTTATAAATACATGTGTGCTAATAATTTATTAACTTTTCTACTGAGCAGGACCGGCCTTAAGCATAGACGAAATAGGCAGTCGCCTAGGGCCTCTAAATAGTGGGGGCCTCGCATAATACTTTAAAAAATTTACAGAAAAAATTGCGAAATTTGAAACACATCTCAAACATACTGGAGCAAGCACTATGACTCTGTGTTTACTAGTCAATGTTTAATAGACTAACTCTGTCTCTACTACGGAAATTGCGATATATGAATTTCAATTGTTTGTCGATTTAGAAATAGACGGGCAGATTTTTAATAAAAATAAATTTTCTCTGTTTCTTTTCATGTTTTAAAAATTTTGTTCAGAGCCATTGTAACGATATTTCTATTTAAGTGCTATATGTGATGATGTCTTGATGATACGATGAGATAGTGTCGATCAGACAATGTGTTTCTGATGTTGTAATTTAGTAAAGATTTCTACTTTTAAACAATTACTGAAACACTCAAACAATATCGTGATGCCGGAGATTCAAATTTAAACTATTAATTCAAACAACAAAGAACTTTCAAACAATAAATACAAATCTTGAACTAGGAATCCCTTTAATAAAATACACACTGTACACTACAATTGAGTGAACTAAGTTTACTGCCTTCGTTCAAGCTCACAACTGACTATTTCCGTCTTTTAAAATACTTTTTTATCATCTACCTCTTTCTATATTTGGAAACAAACAAATTCGCTCCTTTTATGGTCTGGAATTAACTTGCCGCCGTGATGCAACTATTCAGTTGATGAATGCATTAATAACGGACTTGCACGCTTCTATTCCGTGAGACTCTTCATCAACTTAACCGTGACCTTGCCCTGCAGACGCTGCAGAAATCTAAAAATAAACTTAATGCAACAGCTGCTTTATGCTACGTGACAGCCACCAAATTCACTTCACCTAGGGCCTCCAATTATCCAAAGCCGGACCTGTATTGAGCGTTCAAAATATTCTATTTGACCATTTGAAATGTTTGTGGAAGCATGTACTCAGTGATTAGGTGCCGGCACTCAGTGATGGATTGCCTAACTTTTAACTTTTAATAAATTAATAATAAACGTTACAAGAAAGGTAATCCTTTTTTCGCCACATTGAAAAATGTGCTGGTACGCATCACTGCACTGGCGGATCCGGGGGGGGGCGGTAGGGGCGGACGAATTTTAGTATAAAAGTCACACAATTTGTGTACTAATTTATTACTTATGTTAATAATATATACTAATTATTTCTATTTCAAACTATTTTTAGATTATTTCGCCCCCCCCCCTTTTCTAGTATGTTGGCCGATTTGGTAGGTCGGGAGGGGGCGATAGCATCAATCCGCCCCCCCCCCCCCCCACAACCATAAACTTTTGAGTAGGGGGGGCGGTCCAATTTATTTGTAGAAATCACAGCTTGCTAACAGAATCAATTAAATATCTATATGATTAAAATTTGTTATTGGTATTTTAAGCGATCTTTATATTATGTCGTTCCCCTGTTGTCCGATTGGTGTGGTGTAGGGGGAGAATACCTCTACTGCCCTTCCCACCTAAACCCTTTGAGTTCGGGGGGGGAGCGGTCCTACTTTTATGGAGAAATCTTAGTTTGTGAACAAGATTAGTTGAATTGATATATAAGTTTGATATTATATCGCTCCCCTTCTGGTATCTTGGCTGATTCGGTGGTGTAAGGGGGGGGGGTGATTGCATGTACTGCCCTCCCCGCTCTAGCCGTGACCTCCGTGACCCCAGGCCGTAAGGCTGGTTTGTGACGTAGTAGGTCAGCGACCATTGTTTCTGATCGTAACCAGAGCCTGGCTGTGTGTTAGCGCTTAGGCGAAGTGTTGTAAACTGTAACACAGCCAACGTGTAGTTGTCCTGATGACTATAAAGAGACGTATTATTAAACTAGACTAATTACTGGATCTAGACTTTATGTATTTACTTAATATACACACTAAGTGATTGTGTTAGCATTAGCGCTAAGGCGAAGTGTTGTAAAATGTAACACAACCAACATGTAGTTGTTGTCCTCATTACTATAAACAGACGTATTATTAAACTAGACAAATTACTAGGTCTAGACTTAGATTCTCATAACTATAAACAGACGTATTATTAAACTAGACAAATTACTAGGTCTAGACTTAGATTCTCATAACTATAGACAGACGTATTATTAAAGTAGACAAATTACTAGGTCTAGTCTTAGATCCTCATAACTATAAACAGACGTATTAAAGTAGATTAAGTACTAGATCAGACTTAGATCCTCATAACTATAAACAGACGTATTATTAAAGTAGACTAATTACTAGGTCTAGACTTATTTATTTACTTAATATACACACTACGTGATTGAAGACTGCTTTGTGTGTGTTGTAAACTGAACTGTAGCACACCTGGCTGAATGTTTGCATTAGTGCTTAGGCTAAGTGATATAGTCTGTAACTCATTAACGTGTAGTCATGTATGTTATGACTTTTCTATAAACAGTATTACACCTACATATGTTATTAGAATATAAAATTGATCAGTTGCTTTACAACTTAATGTACACACTAATGATAACAAGCATCAAAACAGAAATAACACAACATGAAAACAAATGTGTGGTGTTATATAGTAATTTTATTTGCAGACAAAGGATACCACTTTAATGAGTTAAGTTTTTATTGCATTGCTTAATGAACATAATTTACAATACACATTTGAAAAAAATACAATGATCTCATATAAAGTTATTTTACAAATACATATATCCCATGTATATATATATATAATTTATTTCTTTTTAAATTTAGATAACTTTCTGATAGTGTTGGAATTTTTTACTAAGTTGTTTTTATTCTTGCTGAAATTATTCAATAAACAATTGGTTGATGAAAATAAAATCATGTCAACAACTGTCTGACTATCATGACACTCTAAAGAGTCACTGCATAAATAAAAATGCTCATTATTAGCTAATATAATATGTCGAAGGCGCCGCTCTAGCCCTCTGAGTGGGAAGTGATCCTATTTTTATGGAGGAATCATAGTTTGTGAACAAAAATAGTTGAATATCTATATAATTGATATGTGAACCCATTTGTATATTATGTCGCACCACACTCTAATCTCAAATTTTATGATTAGTAAATATAAAAGGAAAAAAGGAAAACGGTGGGAGGGGCGATACATGCCATCTCCTTTCCCTCATCGGACACAGCAATTCATTTTTCTTTTTGTATTAGAGTTAAGAAATTACTAAATGAAACAAAAACCTGTCACTAATACAATTTATATATACTATAAATTAAATTCTTATATCGAGTCTCCTCACCCCTATTCTTTAATGTCAAATGCAATCATTAGCAGAAATTATCATAAAGGAGCGACGATAAATCGTTTCCATTCTACCGCCCCTTCCCTTTCCAGGCAGAGTTTATGTAATTTCATATGAATTTATCATAACTATTTTAAGAAAGACTTTGCTTTGGAAAAGTTAGAATTCAAACAAAAATGTTCAGTATAAGAATCGCGATTGAGACAAGTCGGTTTTTTCCAACCTTTACTCAATCTAATATTATTCTAGTTAAATTTGGGACAAAAACTCACAATTTATGCTTAAATTTTATTGAATATTATTTATCGAATTTTTTTTTTCGGCGGCGATCCTCAAAGCCTTAATTAATCTAAATATGTGGGGTATCTGATCTTTTCAAGGAACAAATCGGTTTTATTTCCAATGTATTAAGGGCGAATACATTCAAATTAGAATATTTTTCAAGTACAACATTATTCAAAAAGTTCTTTTTTAATAGGATGAATAATGACCTTTAGGTAAGGAGAATGCGTTTCTTCAGTGAAGAATGCAAGAAAACGCTTTTAGCGTCGGGGCTTTGCCCAGAAACTCACTGTTGAATAGTGAGCTGTAGATGTAAGAAGCAGGCGTTTCTTCAATGAAGAATGCAAGAAAACGCTTTTGGCGTCGGGGCTTCGCCCCGAACTCCACTACTGATGGATAAAGAGCTGTAGATGTCAGGAGAATGCGTTTCTGCAGTGAAGAATGCAAGAAAATACTGAGAAATACTGCTTATTTATTCTTATATATATATATATTGTTATGACTTTGCCATGCGCACCGCCATCCAAGATAGTGCAGAAAGAAAGTGCGCACTATCTGTGACCAAACAAGTCGGATGTTGACATTGGAGACTAACGATTTCCGCCCAAGAAGAGAGCCAATATGGAGCGGCTGTGCTCAAAGCAGATGCCCTTTGTGTTTGTGATGTCCTCGTGTAAATAAACGTCTATGTCTCGTTGAGTTGCCTCACTTAAGTTATTACAATTGGTCTCAGAAGTGGGATCATAGGCGACTCAACGAGAGGAGGTAGGATTCTAGCACAATGGCATCTTTGAAACAACTAGACCAGCTCTTAGTTAAAGAGCTAAGGCAGGAACTTCGTTACAGACGCCTGAAGCTTGGTGGTAGCAAGGAGGTGCTTACAGCTCGTCTTCGGTAAGCCCTGATCGATGAAGACGAAGATCCGGAGACCTACCTATTTGAAATTGAACCGGAGATTTATGAGCTTATTGGCAAGATAAATGAAGGTATTGATGCATTGGGTGAACAAATTAACAGTATGGGGGAAAAGGTAGATAAAATGGTGTCTCAAGTGAAAGAAAGAGTAGACTCGTTGGTAAAGGAGCAGTTGCCTGTAGACTCGTTGGTAAAGAAGTTGCGTGGTCAAGACTGTGGTTGCACAAACAGTGGTGACGGAGACGCTGGGGATTTGAGCGCCGTCTGTGTCTGTGTCTTGTGGTTATGACTTTCAAGACGAGAAACGTGATGGCGATTGCTGTGATGATCTCAACGGGATGTACCGAGTCGAACGGAAAGAGACAAATGAAGAAACTGGGGACTGTTACGTGCCTGAAGCGTTTGTTCCTGTTGTACCTGTTACCAGTACCTCAATGAGCCGGACAGATCAAGACAACGTTGGGTCTGCGTTCAAGCCTGTTGCTATGGACTTTAAAGACCTCTGCCTATCTTCCGGTGCCTACGAAGGAAATTCGAAGCTCGACAACTGCATCCAGAAGTTTAGCATGAATTGTACGTGCGGCGCATCACACATAGAATTTAGATGCCAAGAAAACCACCAACAGGGCATATGTACTTCTACCATCATCATCGACATTGGCATAGATGAATGTCAATCGGACCACTCTAAATCTGAGCCGTCAAGAGGAAGACATTTTCCACTTGAAACTGAAGAAACCTGTATTCTGGACGTGAGACTGTTGTCTGAGGAGGACTGCGGTGAATTGGACCTTGTTTGCAACGTGGCTGCATGTGAACCTGCAGCTCCCTTGAGAGGCGTCTGTCGTGAAGGTCTACTGAGACAGCGTGTCCAATCAACGGCTGTGCTGAAGAAAACAGTGCTCGACAATATCTCTTTGTGTGTCAAACGGCCACGTCATCGTCGCAACAACAGCCTGGTCAACTGGAGAAAGAGAAAGCGGCACTGGAGGAAAACAATGCGGATGGCTTCGTGGGGAACACGCTCCCTACCGCCTGTGGCTCCCACTGATCGACCTCCACCTGAACTGTCAAACCTCAGCTGCACTGTTTCTTTTCGGGACGAAAAGTGCTAAGACGGGGGCAATGTTATGACTTTGTCATGCGCACCGCCATCCAAGATAGTGCAGAAAGAAGGTGCGCACTATCTGTGACCAAACAAGTCGGATGTTGACATTGGAGACTAACGATTTCCGCCCAAGAAGAGAGCCAATATGGAGCGGCTGTGCTCAAGGCAGATGCCCTTTGTGTTTGTGATGTCCTCGTGTAAATAAACGTCTATGTCTCGTTGAGTTGCCTCACTTAAGTTATTACAATATATATATATATATATATATATATATATATATATATATATATATATATATATATATATATATATATATATATACATATATATATATGCAGTTATCACGTTTATGCATAGGGTTAGGGTTTACTGGGCGTTAGGGTTAGGGTTTGGAAAAAAAAATCGCCCCCCCACCACTCCAAAGTTCTGGATCCGCTAGTGCCTCACTGGTGCGTATCGTCACACAAAAAAAGCACTGCATATACAAATATATCTCAAATCTCAAGGGAACAAGTCATTGTGAACAATTTGCAACGTTTGTGAATTCAACAAGCTGGATTGGAAGAGGAGAAGATATCTTTTTCTGAATTAAATAAATATCAGCAGACATGACCATTGTTTTACTGTCAACAGTGACATTGTATACAGAAATTGCACTACATTTAGTCACATACCCGGCTCCAATCATAGCTCCAGCAATGTCTTTGGCCGCTGACAATGTTAACACCTAGGCAATGGTGTGAGCTATCATAGCGCTGGCAATTCTGATAGCCACCAAATAAGAAGCTTCGACGGCTGCTATCTTTTAATTATGGTTTTTGTTACCTGAGTCAAGCCTGGATTTCTTGACTTCGTCAACCTTGAAAAACAAAAATGGATGTTCTTACCGGCAAAGCTGGTATGTTTGTTCGGCTTCATCAATTCAGTAGATAGAATTCATTACAAATGACTAATTTGGTTTCTGAATACCTTCTTGAACTATTGAAGTAAAACCATACCGCAAAAATAAAAATCGACATTACATTTTCCTTTCTTTACGTTGTATTTTATTGAGATCCATGTGCCTCGGATGTTTCCTAATGAATATATTCCCTTCAATAAACATGGACTTCAAGACGTGCTGGAATCTTCACCATACAAATTGTGTTTGATTCCACTACAGGAGTTGAGCGTTTGATGAACAGTAGTTTCAAAATATTTTTGCTGGAATAATTAAAACATTGTCTGCAACATGCCAACATCTACTTTTGATTGACAGCTATAAAAAAAAAAATATCTACTAATGGAAAAATAGTCTACTTTCAAACAATGATGTTACTAAAGGAGCTCTGTTTATCCTAAGGCAATATGTCATTGTTCTTAACTATGCTCACTTTGTATTTTATTTTATTGACGCTTGACGGTCGTTTCATAATTCGTTTAATAGTAATTTAATCAGAGTAATGTCCCTTTACTTTCAGAATTCAAAAGTAAATGTATGCCATTAATGGTACACATAGACTTGGTACAGCACGTTTACAACAACAATAACATATAAACTTGTTATCGACAAAGCTCGGATGATAAGAACATAAAACTAAAATGTTATTTAACCTTGGTTTGGCCAATAATAGAATATGCGTCCTCTGTTTAGGACCCCTCAACTCAAGAAAACATTAAGAAACTAGAACAGACACAAAATAGAGCAGTGCGATTCATAACAAACGAATATTCACATTTGACTAGAGTAACACCTTTAGTAAAATCACTAAATTTAGAAAGCCTTCAGGACAGAAGACTCAAAAGTAAAGTAGCAATAATACATAAAACACTGAACCATAATCTTCAAATACAAAACAAAATTTAATAAAATACTCTGAAAGACACAAAGATAAAGGCACATTCCTCGTCCCATATGCTAGGACAAATTTGTACAAATACTCCTTCTTCCCTAGTGCTATTAGAGCATGGAATGGGTTGCCTGAGCTAGCCAGGAAAACCAGTGACTTGGCAGAATTTAAGTCATTGGTTAATATGCATGACTAAATGCATGACGCGTAGGACGTAATCATCTTCTTTTTGAAGTAACGTCTGTATTATATAAGATAAGATAAGATAAATAGAGAAAATTCCAAAATTTCCGATAGTCTTAGGCCACCCATGGCTAATGATCATTCGACCCCCAAAGGTAGCGTGATCCACAGATTGAAAACCCCAGGGTGAGCTAGAATGTTGTTAATTACTGAATCAAAACTTTGAATCAAGTTGCCATTCACTGCAAAAGTGGTAATGTTGTATACAAATCCTACTGCCAGCTTACACTCTTCATGGCTGTATGGTTGGTTAGAAGGGAAATACCCGTATAGTCTGTTCAAGTATTTTCTAGTTAACTAGCTAAATTTAAATTAATTCTTTTATACTTTGAAAAATGTAATTGTCAAACTAGAGTTTTCCCAATGTGAACAACGAGCTATTCATCTGTCTTCATAGAGAAGTACATAGAAGTCTAATTCATAAAGCGCTGATTATGAGTGTGTATGTGTTTCGTGTGTGAATGCTGTTCGTATTTGCATCTATAATGTTATTGTACAACAATTGCGCTGAGGTGGTCAATTGTAGTCAAACTGAAATTTAAAATTTGATTGGACCAATAAAAATTATCTTATCTTATGTTATATTATCTCTTAATTCTTTTCCCAACGATATACATCAAATGTTAAATTTCTAGGAAATTCTTTAGAGCCATTTTCTAGATCCGTGTCTACCCAGGTTTTAAGTTTTACCCAGCAGGTTTTTCCTTTTCCGAATGTCCGACTTCAATACAGGTACTGTAATAATAATATACCATATCGAAATATTTATGCTTTTTTCAAAGCGTATGTTACGGGAATATTAAGATCTCATTTGCATAGATTAGTGCGTATGCCGAACGTCACGATAGAAGGTAAGATTCTATTCAGGGGTGTAGCTTGGAATTTCCCATCATTTGGGGGCCCGGGGGATTTGACCTCTTTGGCGGCCCCTGGATTTTGTGTAATATTTAATATTTCATGTAAAAAATCACTAATTTGGGGGTCCCACTCAAATGGATGCTCCTAGGGGATTTTCAAATCCTCCCCCCTCCACCCCCCTACCCTAGCTACGCCACTGAGTCTATTTTTGGGTCACTTTGGCGTCCTGTAAAACATCCATCTCTTATGAGCACCTGCCATTAAAGTGGAGAAGCTTGGCGTCTTAGCCAACAATTGACGACAGGAACAGAAGAACATATCCAGAGTCCTGATTCCCTTTTGAATCGCTAGATTTCGAAAGCGACATTTCTTGAGTTTAAAAAAAATCTAATTTTGTTGTAGCAAAGAAAATCTGAAGTGGTATTTAATTTTGATGGCTGCATGATCTTGTGGTATGCATTCCGGACTATTGTTCAATGGTCCCGGGTTCGAACCCTGCTCGCAGTCATCCCCCCGTCGTCCTGCTGAAAATTTGGGCTAGCATGAAATTATCTTCAAATCTTAAGGCACACAAAACATTTTACAGAACAAATTTGACAGCAAATCACCCATTCATTGAAGTTAACAAACTTGATCACCCGAGTGAGCTCACAGCCATGTGATGACTGCGTTTTGTACATGTAACTGGAGCCCAAGCATTTGAAATGTCAATTACACTTGAGCTGGACAAATGGGAAACAGACCAAAAAAAAAAGCCTCAGTGCACCCTCTCCCCCCCTTTCCCATTCCAAGCCGGAGGACTTCTAGACCCAATGGAGGATGGAGACACTAGATTTGGTTGCACTGAGATGCGGCCCGCTGCTCTCTGTCTGCCATCGTGACGGACCAAAAGAAGGGATTGGATGAAAAAAAAAGAAGTGTTGGAATCATGGAAGAGTTACTACTTCTCCCTTGATTAGGATTACAAATACATGTTCAGGCCCATTGATAATTATACATTTTATAAAGATGATAAGAACACGTTTACCTGAACATGTATTAATTTGCCTTGGGTTATGTCTTTCCACCAGGGTAATGCATTCCTGTAGCTCAGAATAGCCAAACGGACCTCTCCGTGAGAACTGAATGTGTTGTCCAGACTCCTTAGCTGTAAAGACGTGTCTCGACAAGGTTCCTCTAAATTTACCTGACGCCTTAATGTGTCAAACAAAGTCCATGTCAGGCCGCCTACCGGGCAAAGGGGCCAAATAGCTGGTAAGTTGAAGAGATGAAAATCAGAGTTCGGCTGAGTCTTTATACAGTCAGTTCATAGTAGTTCATACCAATTTAAAAGTATTGCTCTTTTAACAGTTGAACAAGATTGTCGAGAATAAAGCTTACCAGAACTGGATACTGGACTTACATACATATCAAATCTCTGTTGGTAAAGCGCAGTGACATTACCTAAACATCTAGATTCTAGATATACATATCAAATCTTTTTTTTTTATTTTTAGGTCAATGCTGTGGAATCAAAGTAATGTAGCTTTTTTCCTTGGAAATAACAAATATTTACTGCTGCAGATTTTTACTTGGTCCTGCAGATTTTTACTTGGTCCTGCAAGTTTTTACTTGGTCCTGCAGATTTTTACTTGGACATGCAGGTTTTTTACTTGGTCCTGCAGGTTTTTACTTGGTACTGCAGGTTTTCACTTGGTCCTGCAGGTTTTTACTTGGTCCTGCAGGTTTTTACTTGGTCCTGCAGGTTTTTACTTGGTACTGCAGGTTTTTACTTGGTCCTGCAGGTTTTTACTTGGTCCTGCATGTTTTTACTTGGTACTGCAGGTTTTTACTTGGTACTGCAGGTTTTCCCTTGGTCCTGCAGGTTTTTACTTGGTACTGCAGGTTTTCCCTTGGTACTGCAGGTTTTTACTTGGTACTGCAGGTTTTTACTTGGTCCTGCAGGTTTTCCCTTGGATATCTCGCATTCCAGGAATTCGGAATGTACAGAAGGGAAGAAAATGTGTTGGATAAATTTTGTTTTGTTTATTTTATAACTTTTAGACATTCCATCAAAAATATTAAGATTCTAACCTCCTCGATCAAACAACCTCCAGGGGCGGGGGATGGGAGGAGGAAATGACAGCAAGCAGAATTCGTACTCAGGACCATCATGACACAGTCAGAGGCACATACTGCACGACCAGGCCACCATTTGACGGTAGCAATGTTGAATATATGACCACGTCGTAGGAACAAAGGTTTATGTACTTATACAAATGACTCCATTATATCCTTGAGTTATACGTATTACAAGATGTGTTCTGATTTGTATTTAGTAAAATATCTCTAAGTCAAAACTTCATTGAACTTCGTGGAACCTGCAGAAAACTGGATCGAGGCGCCCTGAACAGCTGATCTCAAAAACGGTTTTAACGATTTTCCTAGAAATTTAACAGTTGATGTATATAGGTGACAAAAGAATAACTAGCTCGTTAGCCCCACGGGGAAAACTCTAGTTTCACTGTTATAATTTTTCACAGTAAAAAATAAATAAATGTAAAATTGGCTGGTGACTATATCTAGGTCTAGAGCCAACATGCTTATATTTTTACGTAAATCTAATATATAAATCAAAACTTTAGGTCTAGTGTTAGATCTAGATTTCCAAATATACCTGCCTCGTTGGCCAAATCAGAAAATGCATTTTTTTTTTTTTGAGGCTGTCGGTGTCACGTGTCACGGGTTCGATGCCCCAATCGAACCAAAAAATTTTTTTTTAAATTGTTTTATTATATTTGAAATTTAATAATGAAGGTATTGTCTTTTTTTTTTTTAATTTATTCTAAACATCTTTTTCTCGCTTCAGTTTCCAAACTCTTATTCTGTTTGACCAAAATAAAACATTCCTGAAATATTCACAGAAATGCCAGCATTTGAGAAAACCAAACCTCCATCTCCCATTTAGCTCCCTTAACCTCCCCCCCCCCCATGAACCACCACGCTCCAGCCCCCCCCCCCCCGCCCCCCGAGATTCAGATGTCCAGTACAATTATACAAAGCTGTGTCACGTAACACTACGCACCGCTAGCACGAGTTGTTTTTGTTGCGTTGCGTTTGTGGTTTCATCTTTTTTGTTGTCCTGTGTGTGTGTGTATCTATGTGTGCGTGCGTGTGTGTGTGTGTGTTAGCTAGATGTCTTCCTCAAGTCTGCCGGACTACATTCTTTTTATATACAGAAATCTTACATTATACTTAAGTAATGGACTTTCCAAGTAATGGATGAATTTTTCTTCTAAGCAGTTGTTTTTTTCTTAGCTGTTCCACACTACTATATAGAGAGTTGGTTATGTAGTGTTTTTTTTGGTAGAATCATTTGCCTAAGGTAAACTAAATTGGGGCATCTTGAAGTGCTTTTAGGAGTGTTGTGAATGGGCGTTGACTTGTAGCACCAAACAGCTGGTAGACAACTTCACCCCCATGTAGGAGTGTTGTGAATGGGCGTTGACTTGTAGCACCAAACAGCTGGTAGACAACTTCACCCCCATGTAGGAGTGTTGTGAATGGGCGTTGACTTGTAGCACCAAACAGCTGGTAGACAACTTCACCCCCATGTAGGAGTGTTGTGAATGGGCGTTGACTTGTAGCACCAAACAGCTGGTAGACAACTTCACCGCTGTAGGTGTGTTTATGTTTTAGTTTGTACAACTTGAAATAGCTTGAATAAGTTCTTTGTGAACAGAACTCAATAAAAACACTTTGTACCAGACAGACAGTTAGACAGAAAGACAGACAGACAGAGTTTATATAAGGTTTGTAAAAAAAAAAAATACAACTCCACTGTAGCTAACTATAAATATCAATTGTTAGCTTAGTTTCACGTCTGCTTCCACTTGTGTAATCTGACCTTATCCGAGTTTCACTCAGGGTAGGAATATCTACAGTGCATCTTGTCAGTTCTTTATGCACTTTAACGGTTCGAGCCTTTTTATTTCCCTTACAATCTGAGAGAGTATGAATGATGTTTAAGTCGAGTGTCGAGCTAAAGTCTAATGCCATTAGAGAGTGAAACGGGTTGCCTGAATCAGACATAAAAAACCAATGACTTAACAGAGTTTAATTCTCTAATTAACATGCAAGACTTGAATAATACATGGGTAAGCGTAGGACGTAATTATCGTATAAAGGAAACTCTGTAATTTATAAGCTTACATTTATTGCTACATCAACATAATAAATAAATGAACAACACAGACGTAATATGAACATAATATTCTCCGCATGTAGACCTTCGACACGTAGTTTGTCTTTGTCCCATAACTGAATCTGCCGCAAATTATAAATCAACTAGTCGACCCACGGCGTAGCATACGCCGCTATTTAGTGACGGGTGAACACTTCATGAAAGACACAGTTGTCCAAAGGGGGTGGGTTTGGGCAAGCGACTGTGAGTGAATGAAAAGAAGGGACTCTGGAGAAAGCAACCTAAAATTGTCCATGACTGAAAACAAGTTTTGAAAGACAGGCATATCTTTTTGAACGTTTGGCCTTGTGCTTTATTAATTGTCATGGCAAAGGCTAATCTAACAGGGAATCGTCTGCGCGTAAAGGTAAAAGGCAAATTTGAATCTGATGGACTCAGGGATATCCGGTGAAGTAGGACAGTTTGTGAGATAGCAGGTGCAATTTTGCGGTAAATGCAACCACCAAATAGCAGGGACATAAAAAGACGTTGTCCCGGATTGTAAACTCGAGAAGGGTTATGTGGACGTTCCCGGAAGTGAATAGTGATAGAAGCGGGAAGTATTTGAGACATTGACACAATTTCAGCCTCGCCACCATAAACGCCGGAAGTATTCATGTAGGCAGCCTAATGTCCAGCAGAGTGCATGACTGCTTCCGTGAGTAAGAACAACGGACAGGGCGTTGCACTGGCGGATCCAGAACTTTGGAGGGGGGGGGGGCGATTTTTTTCCAAACCCTAACCCTAACGCCCAGTAAACCCTAACCCTATGCATATACGTGCGTACAGCATATATATATATATATATATATATATATATATATATATATATATATATATATATATATATATATATTCGACATATGAGAATAAAATAAGACTGTTTCTCAATCTTCGGCGAAAAAAACAGAAAAAAAAAACAGTCTTTCCCTTGCAAGCTTGGGAGTCTGGGAGAGCGCTGTACGCTTCTTTAGTGGGGTTCGGGGCGAAGCCCCGACGCCAAAAGCGTTTTCTTGCATTTTTCACTGCAGAAACGCATTCTTCTGACATCTACAGCTCATTATTTATCAGTCCCCGACGCCAAAAGCGTTTTCTTGCATTTTTCACGTCTGAAACGCGTTCTCTTGACATCTACAGCTCATTATTTATCAGTCCCCGACGCCAAAAGCGTTTTCTTGCATTTCTCACTGCAGAAACGCATTCTCCTGACATCTACAGCTTATTATTAATCAGTGAGGTTCGAGGCGAAGCCTCGACGCTAAAAGCGTTTTCTGGCATTCTTCACTGCAGTAACGCATTCTCCTAACCTACAGCTCATTATTCATTCTATTATAAAGTGCCTTTTGAATAATGAGAAAAATATTCTAATATGAATTTATAGTCCCTTAATACATTGCAAATACAACTGATTTGTTATTTGAAAAGATTAGATACCCCACATATTTAGATTAAGGTTTTGAGGATCGCCGCCGAAAAAAAATAATTCGATTAATAATATTCAATAAAATTCTAGCATAAATTGTGAGTTATAGTCCTAAATTTATTTAACTAGAAAAATATGAGATAGAGTAAAGGTTGGAAAAAGTCGACTAGGAAAAGATTATCTGGCTTTTGAACTCATCTCAACCGTGACTGTTATATTGAAAAATTTCGTTTGAATTATAACTTTTCCAAAGCAAAGTCTTTCTTAAAATAGTTATGATAAATTCATGTCAAATTACACAAATTCTGTCTGGAAAGGGGAAGGGCGGTAAAATGAAAACGATTAATTCTCGCTCCTTTTTATTATTTATGCTATTGATTGCATTTTGCATTAAAGAATAGGGGATGGGCGACTCGATATAAGAATTTACTTTATAGCATATATAAATTATATTAGTGACAGATTTTTTTATATTTTGTAATTTCTTACTTTAATACAAAAAGAAAAAGTATTGATTTGTCCGATGGGGGGAAGGGGATTGCATGTATCGCACTTCCACATGTTTATATTATATAGATATTCGACTAATTTTGTTCACATACTATGATTTCTCCATAAAAGTAGGACCGTCCCCCCACACTCAAAGGGTTTAGATGGGAAGGGCGGTGGAGGTATTCGCTCTTCCCCTTCCAATCGGCCAACAGGTGAACGAAATTATACAAAGACCGGTTAAAATACCAATAACAAGTTTTAATCATATAGATATTTAATTGATTCTGTTAGCAAGCTGTGATTTCTACAAAGAAATAGGACCGCCCCCCCCACTCGAAAGTTTATGGTGGGGGGGGGGGCAGATCGATGCTATCGCCCCCTCCCGACCCTACCAAATCGGCCAAAATACTAGAAGGGGGGGGGGCGAAATAATCTAAAAATAGGTTGAAATATAAATAATTAGTATATATTATTAACCTAAGTAAAATAAATTCGCATACAAATTGTGTGAATTCTATACTATAATTCGTCCGGCCCCCCCTTCGGGGGGGGGGGGGGCGAGGGGGGGGCGATCGCCCCTACCGCCCCCCCCCCTCTGGATCCGCCAGTGGGGCGTTGCCATAGTTATCCTAATGATCGCAAACAAAGCTTACAGCCATCTTGCAAAGTTCGAGAGCAACAGTGTCGTCGATGACATTTTTCCAGAAATATGCGACTGATAAAAATGAACAGTTACCTGATGCAGGAATTTCGACTACATTGAAAGGCCTGTTGAGTCCACGAAATATATGTGAAGCCTGCCTTGTTTGTTAAATACATGTAACTTGTTTGTTAAATATATGTACCTTGTTTGTTAAATACGTGTAACTTGTTTGTTAAATACATGTACCTTGTTTGTTAAATACATGTACCTTGTTTGTTAAATATATGTACCTTGTTTGTTAAATACATGTACCTTGTTTGTTAAATACATGTACCTTGTTTGTTAAATACGTGTAACTTGTTTGTTAAATATATGTACCTTGTTTGTTAAATACGTGTAACTTGTTTGTTAAATACATGTACCTTGTTTGTTAAATACATGTACCTTGTTTGTTAAATACATGTACCTTGTTTGTTAAATACATGTACCTTGTTTGTTAAATACATGTACCTTGTTTGTTAAATACATGTACCTTGTTTATTAAATATATGTACCTTGTTTGTTAAATACATGTACCTTGTTTGTTAAATATATGTACCTTGTTTGTTAAATACGTGTAACTTGTTTGTTAAATACATGTACCTTGTTTGTTAAATACATGTACCTTGTTTGTTAAATATATGTACCTTGTTTGTTAAATATATGTACCTTGTTTGTTAAATATATGTACCTTGTTTGTTAAATACATGTACCTTGTTTGTTAAATATATGTACCTTGTTTGTTAAATATATGTACCTTGTTTGTTAAATATATGTACCTTGTTTGTTTAATATATGTAACTTGTTTGTTAAATACATGTACCTTGTTTGTTAAATACATGTAACTTGTTTGTTAAATACATGTAACTATTGAAACAAACAAGACATAATACTTTTTCTTTTGTATCCCCGACCTGTCTACCTGTGGACATGCTTAAGGTGTCAGACATGTTTCTTGTGATCCCCTTATTAACATGTATTGATAAAACACAAATAGAGTCTATTAGTTCCAAAGAACAAAACTAATTACCCGACGACCAGAATTACATAATGTCATACTCTCAATTCTGGTTCTGTCGTCTGCATTTCACGCCACGGCCCATCGACCTTGCCCTTGCGCTAGGAGCCGTGCCCTCAGAATGCTTTTTAGATGATGAATTCTGCATTGATTAGCAACCCAGAGGCAAACAGGACATTATCAGCTGATTAGACGAAGAGGAAGAGAAATAACGCTTGCTCGTAGTTAGACTCTCGCCCTCACACACACACACACGCAGGCCAACACATACATACAAGAAATGAGGAAAGAAAATCTTGTTTGATGGTTGCCGTGTTCAATATTGCAAGAACAAAGCTGTGGTAGCCTGCTGTGAAAGATGGCACTTCGTTACAGTAGACCAGTTCTTAAAATATGATCATCGACATAGGTGTATCCTGGAGGCTGAGAGTTAAATATAATTATAAATTAAATATAGAGTTTAAAAGTTACGATATAGGCGTATCCTGACGGCGAAGAGTTCATATAATTTTACATGATTAAATAGTTTAATTTGACAAGTTTTATCAATTAAATAATATGCATTTTATTCACACCTAGAGAGAGCAAAGGAGAAAAAGAGCTCGTGTTTTGGTGGCTGTTGGTTGTTGTTTTTTTGACCCGAAATATAAGATAAAAGTTAAATTCTTTGTTCCGTCAGAGTGGATATCATGTAATAAGGACAAAGTGGCCGAGTCACTGACTTAACTCCTCCGAAGTTTTGCCAAAGAGATGGTATAAATATAACACCCTTCACTAGTTCTCTTTAAGCAAGGGTGATAGGCGATTATCTCGAAACCACGTTTTCCATTATTTTTAGAATTACGTGTTAGCTCAGAATTTTGTTTTTATTTTAAACTCAGCAATCGATGAAAAGTGTTATATATACCTATGCTCGGAGTTGATCTTTTTAATTTCTGAAGCTAAGAATGCTGGGAATTACTTGATAGCAAGGGCTTCGCTCCAGACCCACGTCGAGAGAACTCACAGTCTTTAATCACTAGTGCGGTCCCTTTAAGTTCGTAATGTTGGAGCCTACATTACCAATTAGCACAGGGCAGCCAACATTTAGAAGTCCGGCCCTGTTATAGAATGTTAACCCCTTCTCTTAGCTTGTGTCAGTTTTAATAATTACCTGTCGTGGCGTTTTTAAACTTGTTTTCATCAGCTTCTGTGATCTATTCATCATCCTTGGAGTGCAGCCACAGTTGGGGTTAACGAAACGAGATCCCATCGAGAGCAATCACTTCTCTGGAAAACTATGAACACATTGAAACAATGAGCCAATTTATAGGTAAGTTTTATTCTATACGGAGGCTGAGCGGTAAAGCGCTTGGCTTCGGGGACCGGGGTTCGAATCCTGGTGAAGACAGGGATTTTTAATTTCGGGATCTTCGGGCGCCTCAGAGTCCACCCAGCTCTAATGGGTACCTGACATTAGTTAAGGAAAAGTAAAGGCGGTTGGTCGTTGTGCTGGCCACATGACACCCGTGTTAACCGTAGGCCACAGAAACAGATGACCTTTACATCATCTGCCCTATATACCACAAGATCTGAAAGGGGAACTTTACTTTTTTTTATTTCTTATTCTATACATCTAATGTCTTTTTTTTTATTTTTATATTATTTTTGGTCAGATTGTATACTCTGTTCTAAGAGCCCAACGTTCTTGTATGGGGATTTTCATAAAGGGATGTTAATCTTTAAAAATTCGATGTTTTTGTTTAGGCTACTTTTATTGCACCACGGAATCCTAGGTCTACGCTTTTCAGTTGGAAGCAAAAATGAAATTTTTATTCTTTCAAATCTACAGTGGTGAAATTTTTTTTTCGAAATCTTTGGCAATGTTCTTGTTTGGTTTTTTACATTGTAGGTTACATTATAGCACCCACATATTTCTCCATATCGATTCCTTGGTACTTTGTTTTATTACCTAATTTTGTTTTATTACCTAAAGAGATATGTTTTTGTATGTAAACTGCATCCTAAATATCAAAATGGTAACAAAGGGCACATAACTGTGCTTAAGTTAATTATAAAAATGTATTTAGCTCCGCTTTGGAAATTAGAAAACAAGAAATACATTACAAATACTTTAAAATAAAATTTTAAAAAGACACTATCTCCTTATTACAACTTATAGATTGTGTTTCTCTTAATAACTAATGAATGTAAGAGTAAAAAACAACGGAACATTTTCAAGGAATGCGGAAATACCCGAAGACCGATAGTTAGTTCCAGATAAATATCCACTTGTTCTCTAACCAAATTTTAATTTATTTCATATCTTCCTTTGAAATATTATGAAGGTCAAATCAAACACTACACATGTGGCCAATGAGCTAGTAATTCTTTTCCCATCGATATATATCAAGTTTTACATTTCTAGGAAAATCTTTTGAGCCGTTTTCGAGAATTGCGTCCACCCACCCAGGTTTAGGTTTTTGAATTTTCCACAAAGTTACGAATTGAATACAGGCATATGTGAAAAAAATATTAATTAATACATTGATGACAGTTAATTATTACATAGCAATAATTACTGGGAGTTTGGAAAATTTTAGTGAATCTTCAGGAAAAAAAAGAACTTTACATAACTCCACAGGTGTATATTAATTTGTTGGCATTGGTAGAAAAAAGAATCTAAATCTATTCAGATCTAGAATCTAGGACTCAATGTCTTTTTTTACATCTCTAGATTTTGTATATACAAATTAATAATATGATTTCGTTTCGTTCAAAAGTTTACTTTCTTTCCAAATGTTCTTCCTTCTTCCTGCTCAGGTATGGAGTTTTACACGCGTTCAACCCACTTCTGCTCCACTAGATCAGCTTTGAATGTGAGACCAAAAGTCAATATGTTAGAAATGAAAGAGGAAGACTGTATAGAAAAAAAAACAACTAATAATGCTTGTAGATGATCTAAATGTCGTACTCTCAGTTTAAGCAGAAGTTGCACCTCTGCATATTGCCCCCCCCCCTTTCCCGCCATGTTTCTGTTTCCTTCCGGGAGCTGCAGCACGCGCTGTTGTCACCTCTCTTGTACCCTATTGGTCACTTGGATATATTACGTCGCTGATCGATATCTGGGTCATGGCCGGACTCGGCAGAGCAATGGCGGCTAGGATATATTCGATGCTGACGACTGTATCAGTGAATCCCGTGTTTTCATTGGCCGGGCAAGCCGTCAGCTATTGATTGTTCTTGGTTTAGCATGCCCGCTTGACAATTGGCGCTGAAAGAGAGGGGGATGGAGTGGGGGGAAGTGTAATAAAGTAAAATAAAAAAAAGTAAGGTGGCTGCTGAAGGTGGGTTCGGGGGTTCGGAGAAGTTTTGGCGGACTAAGCGCAGCATGCCCAAGATTCAGTTGATTATTTAAGGAGGATTATACATAATTTGTCAATATTAAACTATCATTACTATTGGAGGAAAAAAAAAATCCCTACATTATATATTTGATTAGTTTTAACTCCTCAAAAGTTGTTATAATTGACTAGCAACAGTTTTTTTTTTAAATCGGGTCACTGGGAAGCGGGGGGGGGGGGGATAAATTGCGAAGCATCCCTAGAATGTGCATTTCTCTGATGTTAGGGGCACGCGCACGTAGCGCGCAGCGACACCGTCATAGATAATGCAGGATTAGATATTAAGCAAATAGCCTTGACCTTGATGGCCCATTGCATTAGCTTTATTCACTTGAGTTCGCTAGTCCTTGTTTGTTGTTGTTGTTTTTTTTTGTTGGTAAAATAGAAAAGCTATAAGTGCAAGACTATACTTAGATATTAATGTCTTTATGGAAGTAACAATTTATTCACAGCAGTAGGGCCTACTTTAAGCCTCAAAAGGGTCAGCCTATGGGTGGGGCCAGACGAGACCAGATCGGCGTTTGCACACCCCCCAGTTACCCGTAAGGCAGGGACTTGAGGACCCCATTATGGCAAAACCTATGAGGCTAGTTTGGTAGTTTGGAGTCTTGAACAACAGTCCTGAATTAGACCTTAAGTCAGGAGGCACAGACCATGAGACACACCACAACGACATAGCTTGGACATTCAGTGAGATCTGACAATGGTCAATAGTTATATAAATGTATGTATATATATATATATGTGTGTGTGTATATATATGCATATAAATGCCTTTATATATTACGTAACGTTAGCCCTGATAGTGCTCGCTGGTTTGTGTACAGTTGCGACCTGCATATTTTGCAATTTTAAGAATGGATATTAGCTATATTTCAGATGAACTAATGCACTTTTCAAAATAAACATATTGAAATTTTGGGGCAGACGTGATTGTATGAGAAGTTACCTTCCCTTGTCCTGTAGTCTGTTGGGGCACCACATGTGATCTGAAAGCCGTCTCTCTCATTTCCTCTCTATCTTTTGCCAGGATTAGTCTCCTCCTTAGTGTGTCTGATGCAATCAGGAGCAACATTATGACAGATAATCTGTATTACCTGAATGAAGTATGATGCAATCAGGAGCAACATTATGACAGATAATCTGTATTACCTGAATGAAGTATGATGCAATCAGGAGCAACATTATGACAGATAATCTGTATTACCTGAATGAAATATGATGCAATCAGAAGCAACATTATGACAGATAATCTGTATTACCTGAATAAAGTATGATGCTATCAGGAGCAAAATTATGACAGATAATCTGTATTACCTGAATAATGTCTGATGTAACCACGAGTAAATGTATGCCAGATGAGGTTATAATTAGGTCAGTGAACGTTGAAGTGAGAGGACAATCCACAGACTCAGAGACGTGTAGTTTCAATCGAGTTGTAGTTTGTTTAAACTGTTCAAGATGTTACTATTTCATTTGTATGTCTACATACATCTACAATGAAGTAAAATGATGTGTATATTGTTCATAAAAGTCTTATTCATTTTAAAAAGAAGTTTATTTCATATTTGTTCAACTTCTGCATTAATAAAAAAAAATAAAAAACAAAACCTTCTACAAGAGAGAATAGACACAACACACAAACACAAAACATGGACACAACACACAAACACAAAACATAGACACAACGCACAAACACAAAACATAGACACAACGCATAGAGAAATCCATTTCTTGATGTTCTCCTTCCTTCACGTCCAGTGACACCATTAGTTTAACGATTAGCATTAGCGAGGGCTCTGTCAGATTTATTTAAAAGACAAAAAAAAACCTCTGAAAAAACAATGAACATATTTAGATGTTCAAATTGTATGATCGAGTTGTATGTAGCCTTGTCCCCCCCTGACCTAGGTATATTAGTTTATCACCATAGACCCGCAAATCACACATTTTATATTTTACAAGTTAGTAGCAGTAATCTGCTCTTTATCTACACTTTCATTTTTAAATGATCAAGTTTTAGTTCTTTTATTAAGTACTTTTTTTTTGTGAAGAAAAGAAGAGAAGGCTATTTGAAGAGATGTGGTGACGATATAATACAACCTAAAGAAAAAAAAAACGAGGTAAGAAAGTGAAAAGAGGAAAATAATATACGTTACTTTATAATGAAGGCGCGGTGGCTGAGTGGTAAAGTGCTTGGTTTCCGAACCCAGAGGTCCCGAGTTTTAATCCTGGGTTTTTAATTTCGGGATATTTAGGGCGCCTCTGAGTCCACCATTGGGTACCTGACATAAGTTGGGGAAAAGTAAAGGCGGTTGGCCGTTGTGCTGGCCACATGACACCCTCGTTAACCGTTGGCCACAAAAAAAAAAAACAACAGATGGCTTTTACATCATTTGCCCCATAGATCGCAAGGTCTGAAAGGGAAACTCAAGTTTTTTACTGCAAAGAGACAGCTTAAAATTTTGACCCTAAAATGCTGAAAAGTGCATAAAAATGAATTTTTACATGGCTCATTAAAATAATTTGCAGATTAATGATTCCGTATTCTATACACCCTATACACCTCCATGTATGAAAATCTGTGATAGACAAATATATATATATGATCAAGTGACTTCATTCAAAATGAAATGAAAATTAAAAAAGGTGAGGTAGTAGCTTGTAGTCAAACTGAATTTCCATTTGACTGGACCAATAAAAATTATCTTATTTTATCTAAAACAAACAAACAAACAAACAAACAAAAACAAATGTTTCTCTGCACTAGAGATTTTTTTTAATCTCAAAGCGGCCAACTTTAAACGGGAAAAAAAAAAGAGAGAGTAGGCCTATGGGAACGGGGTGCTGCCAACTTCAATGGGAGGCGAAGCTATCCAAGATAACGTGAATTACATACTGGGTAAAATGTTTCATAAAGGAACATTTGGATTATATATTGACATTTCATAGTGAAACTCAAGGTGTCAGGATTTATTACATAGTTGCCCGCAGTGATAGTGTTTAAGAAAAAGCAACGGAAAAGAGAGATTCAATACTGACACATTCCTGTTTACACACACACAGCTCGATGTCCACAGTGTGTTTAACGTTGATGCTTACTGTTTTGTAGATTTTGTTACACACCATTCCCAATACGATCTAGTCTGATTGTGTAGCTCTCTGAGCGTTCAGAAACAAATAACTGTTTACATTGCTGAAGGGGGCACAACTTAAATAATAAATATCCCGGTTGCTTCTCCTAGCGAACTACTACTTTCTCCCGCATCTCGCGTGCATTTCTATAAAACTCGATCGAATCAATTACAGAATCACTCTTAACCTCTGCATTCTAAATAACTAGTTAATTTATTTCATTCAAAACTCTGCTTCACATGTATGCAATGGAACCAATGAATCGTGGTCGAGAGGCTAAGTACGCTTGAACTTGGCTTGACTACCTATGAAGGGGGCGCGAGATTCGACACCCGACTCGGGCAGATTTGTGTTTACTGAGCGCCTAAAGGCAGCACGGAAAACATTCTCACATTTACACCCCTCCCCCACCCCGCTTGTCCACAAATGAGATTGGACAGCGCTCTGAGCATGCTGTAAGCATTAAAGTAGCGCTATATAAAAGCTATTATTGTTATTACTATTATCTGTTCTTCTACCCAGTCAATGCTTCGAGATCTCAATGGGGCGCAACCCCAATAGGGAAGCAAAAAAAAATTTAAAAATCTAAGGACCGAGCTTTCTTCACTCGACATTTGGTGCATTGAGTCAAGACCTTGCTGTGTTTTCATTCTACAAGGAATTGAAACTTTCAACAACAAAAAAAAAACTTCCCCTGAAAGTATTTTTTTTATAACGTGCAATACACACAAGAAATGGAACTCGAGCTAAAAAGTTGTCTACAACATGATATAAGTTGACTAAACACCACTCATTCACTTTGCTCATAGCAAAAATCATTTAGAGATTACAGCTGTAAGACTGCCATACAAAACCATTTAGAGATTACAGCTGTAAGACTACCATACAAAATCATTTAGAGATTACAGCTGTAAGACTGCCATACAAAATCATTTAGAGATTACAGCTGTAAGACTGCCATACAAAATCATTTAGAGATTACAGCTGTAAGACTGCCATACAAAACCATTTACAGATTACAGCTGTAAGACTGCCATACAAAATCATTTAGAGATTACAGCTGTAAGACTGCCATACAAAACCATTTAGAGATTACAGCTGTAAGACTACCATACAAAATCATTTAGAGATTACAGCTGTAAGACTGCCATACAAAATCATTTACAGATTACAGCTGTAAGACTACCATACCTAATGAAAAAGAAAGACGAGCAAGTAAATGAAAATAAAATTCTTTATTGTATTTCCATAAGTCAATCAACAAATTAGTTTGAGCAGAATGTGTGAGAGAACTATGTTTGCATGTTAAAGCCATTTTCTTATTTACAACAATATGGGCAGAACAGAGCAATGGGCTGATTACACACACACACACACAACTCATCATGTTCCAACCAATTGCACAAACCATGTAGTTTTAATCCATAAGATTTTTTTTTTTGAATGAGTGAATTACAAACAAATTTTTATTTACTAATTTTAATTTTAATAATAATCTTTATTATCTGTAAGGAAATTTGTCTTACAATTTGTGCATTACACCAAACAAAAAACATTATAACTATAAGAAACCAAAGTGTACATTCACACCAGACTCACTCATAATTTACATGTGACAAAGTTTATACCAGATTGTTCTTATTTAATGATTTGATTGCCAGGGGAACAAAAGAGTGTTTGTGTCTGTTTGTCTTTGCTATCGGTGTCTTGTATCTCTTTTGTGATGGTAAAATCACAAAATCCTGACACAAAGGGCGATTCTTTATTTCGAGGATCTTGTTAGCTTTTTTATAGATGTTTGTCTCAAACAACTGCCCAAATGGGGTTTGTTTTTTGCCAATGATTTTGCCAGCAGCATTTAGGATTCTATTAAATGTATACAATGTATAGAAAATGAAATACAATTTTCATTAATCTGTTTACTAAAATTGTTACATTATTTTAGGTCTACATTAGTATTCAAGAAAATGATGAAAACATGGATCGATAAATAAAATAAAATAACTAGATCTTCCTAATTTAAATGTTAAAATGTAGGCATTCAGCAAAAACCAAACACACGTTTAAAAATTATTCTTTACAGAGTTATCTGAAGTTATTATCCACAGGATTATATATTCTTAGTACTAATGAAACATATTTCCATGTTAGTTTGAAAGAATTTCATGCTAATGGTACACTCTAGTCAAGGCTCCTGTATTTTCAGGCCCAACCCCAAATTAAATGATAAAAAAAAAAAATAAAAGAAAAAGAAAATCAAACAATGGCATCTCCTTGAGTGATATGTTGCAGTGACCAAACAATTCATGGTATTCTTTATCAGATTAATATCAGACAACAAGCATCACTCATTGTATTAACACCAGACAACATGCATCACTCAGTTTATCAACATCAGACAACATGCATCACTCAGTGTAACAACACCAGACAACATGCATCACTCAGTTTATCAACATCAGACAACATGCATCACTCAGTGTAACAACACCAGACAACATGCATCACTCAGTTTATCAACATCAGACAACATGCATCACTCAGTTTATCAACACCAGACAACATGCATCACTCAGTTTATCAACATCAGACAACATGCATCACTCATTGTATCAACACCACACAACATGCATCACTCAGTTTATCAACATCAGACGACATGCATCACTCAGCCTATCAACACCAGACAACATGCATCACTCAGTTTATCAACATCTGACAACATGCATCACTAAGTTTATCACCCTCAAACGACACGCATCACTCAGTTTATCAACAATTACACATGATTTATTTTTGAAAATCCCAAATAAAACAAAAAAAGCGTATCAAAGCAAAATTGATCAAAGTTCACTAAGCTTCAACATCCGGTTCATTCATGACTTAGAGCCAAATTTTCTAAACAGTGATAGCTTGTACATTCATCATCAGAATTCAAGCTTCTAAGATACTTAATAACACACAAGATCAAAGCATTGACTCAGTAATGGCTGCCACATTTCTCAGAGCTCAAAAAAAAAAAGACCAAAATAAAAATAGAATATATAAATATATATATAAAAGTTTGTATGCCAACAATTGCAAAAAAATGGGGGTGGGGGAGATGGACAAATCTGTATAAAAAACTTTCCATTAGTTTGTTTTCACAAGAGACAAGGGCAGTAACAACTGGACTGATCAAGTTCAAAAGTGTTAGGAGAAGACAGAGTCATTTTTTGAAAGAATAGACAGATTGACTAATGCTTCATGTTTCAAATGCAAGTCGTTTCAATGACATAGTGGTGACCAAACTTTATCAGGCGGGGGCCTTATGAATTTCTTACACATGTCACGGCCGCATCACAGCCAAAAACTCTTGAAGTCCAATGGAGCAGATATTCTAAAGCTACATTGTAAACTGTAGACAGATGTTTCGAGGGCCACAGTGCAATGGGACTGATATGGTCCACAGGCTGAAGTTTGAGCAGTTTAGAAAAGTGAATTAATTTAGCAGGCTAAAAAAAGGGAGACAAATAGAAAAAAAAGTTGATTTTTAAAAACTACCCCATTGCTGCTAGCTGTTGTATCAAAGTGCTGATGTAATGAGGTAAGAAATACATTCTTGAAACAATTGTCAAACAGTTTCATTATAAATAAACATTCTTGTCACATACACAGCTAAGTCATTCAAGACTGGCTATCTATAAATAGATTCTTCACATAGTATTTCAGTTTACAGTCATTAAATTTCATGAAATTAAAAAAAAAACAAAGTAACATTAGTGCAAAGAAGTTTTTCATGTAAATTCTTATATGTTTGTATAATAATTGTTTTGGAACAACTTTCATTAGTTTTGCAAAGTTTCAGGCCATTTAATTAGGAAACAAAAAAAGTATTTTAATGCATGGTTATACAATAAGCAACTTCAAAAAAGAGAACAGAAAGAAAACAAAAAATCACTTCACAGCAACAAGATGTAGGAATGGTAGGGGAGGGTAAGGGATTAAATTGTATTTACAAACAAAACAGGTGGCCTCTGGTTTGAAAATCACAATTTTCTTTTCAAAAAATACAGAAAACTTTATAAACCATTTACTTTTGATACAATGAATCTTTGGGCTGCACTATTCTTTTTCATTATACATGAGAAATTACACTATTTTAAAATTAAAACTAAAGACCACCAGAAATTTTACAGGACAGTTTAAAGTGACCAAAAAAAAAGTATATACATATTTTGTATGTTTTTCCTGCAAAGATGCCAGGTAGGCCTTAAAAAAAATAAATAAAAAAATACATGGTATTCTATAAACTATTTTAAAACAAATAGCACATACCAATAGAGCAACATAGTTGTTAACAAAAAAAAAAAAAAAGAATATGATATAAAACAAAAACTTGTGATAGATTATTATGTTCTTCTAAACCAAGATAAAACTACTAAGCAAAAAATAAAAAAACATATGCCCTAGAGAAATATTTGCATCAACGTGAACAAAATGTCAATTAAACAATTAAAAATTAAAGGTTCTTTTTTCCCAATTGCAGAAAAATAGATTACAATTGTATTACATTTATCAGATTATACTTTGCAAGAATAGTGACACACAATTATTTTGTAACAATAAAATACTCTCATAGGATGGACATGTTTAAACTTATTAAAATTAGCAGAAATAAACAATTACTCAATTCTTATGAAGATTTTTAAGTAAGATCACAACATATAGTTCAGTGATGGTGCCATATTTCACTGTCATTGTCTTTGTATTTCATGTAGATCTAATAGTCTAGGTCATATATTTTAATATTTTTTATGTGTTCATTACCATTCCTATTTGCAATACAAATATGCTTCTATGTAAAAAAAAGTATTATTACTTTCTAGAAAAAAAAAACACAAAAAAAACTAAGTCATTCAACTGAACTACATTGGTTCAGAAGAACACATATGTCACTAACCAAGATGTTTTGCGAATAGATTAGTTTGGAAATAAACAATTTAAGAAACTGCTTGATCTGGGCACCATGTACGTAATCAATAAATATATACATCTATGCACACTAGTAAAACATCCAAAACGGCAGCATAACAAAATAAGCCAGTTTCCTAATTTATAATATCCACAAGAATCAAATTTCAAGTGTTTGTTGTTAAAATAAAATATTAATATAATTAATTTCAACAAAAGTGATAAAAATGTGTTTCTTGAAAAGGAATATATTGAATGCTATAATTCAAAGCAAAGACAAATGTCTATTAATGTATAATGCCATTTATGCTGGGCAGGAAAAATTGCAGATCAAACAATGATGTCAACAAAGTAAAAAAAAACTAGCTATAAAATCAATAAGATTTCTCAGTTATTTGCTTAGAACTAATGGAATTATTTTAAAAGAGTTATTGTTTTCTTTGCTCTATAAATAGCATTCCTTTTTTTTTTTAAACATTAAGAACATACATTTCAAATGTTAACAAAGGATTTTTACCTGTGAACAAAATATGTTTCTAGGCACCATATTTAATTATGCACATCTCTAGTTTCCAGGGTGCATGCCTACAATAATATACAAAGTTCAGAGGTGGCCTTAGGAGGTGGTGAGCAGGGCAACCACATCCCATGCCCTGCACCTTGATCTTTTGTCTCCTTCAGCCCACTGTAAAAATATTTGTGGCCCTAATAAGACAATCGCCCAGACCCCCACCACTGCTAATGCACCTCTGCAGAGTACACAATTTCCAAATGCATATATATATATATATGTATATATATATAACTTTTTTTCATGCATGTAAACAATTTTTAGAACATAACAGCTGACCGGAAAGAAACTTTTCTAGGAAAAAAAAAGAAAAACACACCAGAAAAAAAATCTCAAGCAAAAACTAATATTCTCTCAGTAACATTTGATGTTACAAACTATAGTGTAAATCTAGTATATACTTCTCAACACAAAAAAAAAAAGGTAGAAAATAAATGTACTGACTCAACTGCTGCCTGTATATGAAGTAAACTGTATTAAGTCTATTTACAGCAAAAAATGTGAAAAACTTGCAACTAAAACTCTACGAAACAATAAAAGAGCTCCACCTCAACATATGAATCATGTTTTCTTTTTATAAGTAGCATTGAATATTTGGTAAGAGTGAGTCCATAGTTTATCAATGGACATGTGACATGTACTCAATGTTGTTAGATGTAAATGTGCAGCTTGTACACAAACATTTCACTGTATGCAGTACAAACAAATTATTTCTCAATTCTAGAGTTTTTTAACTATGAAAGTAAAACAAAACAAACAATATTACAACCACTCATACATATTGGTCTTAAATCCATTTTCTAAATAAAAGTGTAATAATAATTTTTTAAAAAATAACACTACTAATAACCTTCAAATACTAATAAAAAAAAAGACTAAATAAAAAATTTATAGATAACTGTTTGCATTAGCCTATAAGATTCTTACAAATACGAAATTTCAGATTCCTGTGAGGTTAAATTTGATTGGCTTAACATGAGATTACTTCTGCATAGCAAGTAACCTAATTTAATGAACAAACAAGAAACAAACTACTCATGTATTATCAATAAACAAAAATATTATGCTAATAGTCATAAATCTAACTGGAAAAAATATAAAAAATATCCAAAATTCATCCTATACATGTCAGCAGCAAGTACTGAACAATAGATACATTAATAAAGAAAAAAACAAATAACAGTAAGTCCTAAATAAACAGATGTTTCTGTTCACTACAAGGTTCTACAAGTAGATCTGAGCATATTCATAGGTGAGCATTTACCCCACATAACTAATAATGCTAATGATAATCAGTGAATTTTTAATATGTATGATCCAGCAGGGGAGATAAATCTACTCACTCTATTTAATGGATCTAACAAAAAAAGGTTTACATTTGAGGACATTTATTGTATTGGATTCATTTCTTTAAATAGTTTTTAAATAATTAGCCTCCAGGCTGGCAGGAAGTAATATATGTCAACTATTAGCCTTCTTGTACTCTATTACCCATATTTAAATAAATAAATATTTTTTTGCAACAAACTTTGCTACTTTTTACCAAGCTCATATATCAATTTACTCTGACTGGTTAAAATCTTGTACATGTTATATCTCCCACTTTCCAGTCTTGGATCAAGTTGGCACTTGCACGATTATTCATTGTCGATGACAACACATCAATCAATCAAATATTTACACATTTTTAATCAATTTGTTGTAATTTATAAATTCTCTTTATTATGGAGAACTGTACTAAGCCTTAAGCAATAATGAGAGATATGGCAGCAATTGAGCAGTGCACCCCAACAATCAAACACAGCCGGTGATCCGTGACCCAGTTCACTCTATATCAGCGTTATTTTTAAAAACGTATATTTTACTTGTTTTCTCTATGACTTACAGTAACGCCAACATTAAGCTAGTACTCAAGTCAAATTAGGTATGCCCGAGTTCAGCAATGTCAAAGATCTGGGATCTAAAGATCAAATACTTATCCATAAAAGCTTTTGTTTTGTATTATTTCACATCACAGGTATAGCAAGTCTAATGACATCCTGACATTTGAGAAGGAACAGGTCATTATGTTAATACCACAACCCCAACATTTGTCCCCAGAAACAGATGAACATCACATTAACTTGCAACTTGGAGTTTTAGGTCTAAAAGACTGATTGTATTCAAATAGATGCCAAGCGTTTTTCTTCTAACAGGTGGAAACAATAAATGCATAAGGGAGGTAACCAAAAGACAAGAGAGATGACAAAACAAAAGTTAAACTTTAGCTAAGAATTCTTCAACCTAAGTCAAGAAAAGGAGTACAATTTAATTAGGCTAATTTTTTTTTTACTTTCTATTTCTATCCTTTTAGGGATAATTAAAAATGGGAAATAGAAAAATATAAATTCACTTAAGTTGGAATAAGTTAAAGTGCAGAAACCTATTTTGAAAAGATAAGAATGTCAGAAGTCATTCAATTGGGATACAGGATACATTTCTATATATAAACATGGGGGAAAATAGAAAAACACTATTTATTTCAGTAGCAAAATTTTTTCTTAAATTGGAAAAAAAAGACAAAAATATTAATTCTACTCTAATCATATTCTAAGATCAACTGTTTCTAACCATATTCTAAAATAATCTGTTTCTAATCATATTCTAAGATAAACTGTTTCTAATCATATTCTAAAATAAACTGTTTCTAATATTCTAAGATAAACTTTCTAATCATATTCTAAGATAAACTGTTTCTAACCATATTCTAAGATAAACTGTATCTAACCATATTCTAATATAAACTGTTTCTAATCATATTCTAAGATAAACTGTTTCTAACCATATTCTAAGATAAACTGTTTCTAACCATATTCTAACATAAACTGTTTCTAATCATATTCTAAGATAAACTGTTTTGCTTCATTTACATTGGTAATTTCCTTAGTGGCCACCTGCAGTGTGTCAGAATGTTAAATACACAGAATAAAAAAAAATTGTCACATTCAAAAATACATTGAATAAAATAAACCTGATCCAGAACCTAGGGTTTAAGAAATGCACAAACTCTTGTTAACTCTTTCTCTCCGTAATTAGTTACCACATTCTGTTGGAATCAAGGCCGGTATCGTCAGTTAGGAGAGAAGGAGTTAAGAAAAAAACAACAGAAAAAGTTGACAAGAAGTGAATGATTTATAAAGGTATATCACAAGAACATAATGAACAAAAGAAAATTGGCAGCCTATTCTTAACCAACAGTCAAACTAAGATAATAGCATCACAAAACCAAGAAGAATGTCAACATAAGAGTTGGAAATCTTTTTGTGCACTTGAGAAAACATAATCTTTTGTAAAAATAAATTAATAGTTATGCTCGGCATAGATTACTTTTGGTATCATACATCAGTTCACAATTATTGTAGCAATAGGAAATAAAACAGCTAACTTGATATGAAATACAAAAATACAGGATCTAAAGTAATACAGAAAAAAAAATATTATCGTTAATAACATTTGCACTAAACTACTGAACCAGACTTCAAATGTATGTATATTACATATATTAAAAGTAATTATTTCCATTTAAAGACATAATGCTAGAGAAAGTAACAGTTCAAGCAGTTTAAAATTCATTATAAAATGCATGAAAATTCAAAAAGTGTTATGTGTAGCTTAAAAAGAAAAGAATCATTATCTAAATGGATCCACTGAATGGCTGGAATATTTTGAAGATGTTTTGCTTAAATGCTGAGAGCTGCTACTAAAACTACTCATTTGTGACAAGTCACCGTCATCATCAGTAGAAACTTCTTTGCTGAGGTTAAGAGGTTCTGGGAAGGATGAATGGTCATCGACCGACCACCTCCTCTCTATACCACGTGCAGTACCTCCAAATCTTGAGCCAGCAGGTGGCCAGGTATCTGTTTGTCCAATGCGAAAGTGTTTCTCAAAGTCACTGCTTGTCTCTGATGTCTTTTTTACCACAAGGTCAAGAGGTGAGTCAGTGGTATAGGACTTGCTGCCTGTATGTAAAGATGGTACGGGTGTTGGTAACACTTCATAGTATTTGTATGTCGCTGTTGGTTCCACTGCCAAATTGTCAGAGGTAAAAGAGCTCTGCAGTGGCGAGTCCAAATTTGACCTTGTCTCACTGCTAGAGCATGGAAAAGAAAAACTTCGCTCCAGGGTCACCCTGGTAGAGCGAATACTGAACGATGAGGAAGATGTCTCAGATGATGGAACTTTGGGCGGGTCAGTGGACGACTGTTTCCTGTGCTTCATTAGTTTGTGCTTGTACTGGAAGAACTCTTCATCTTCAACACTCTCCTCACCCCCATGCATAGAGCTGCGCCGTTTAGGTATGGCTGAACGAGGTGCTGGAAGCAAGGGAGAGTCAAAGGATACCGATTGGGAACTAGATAGCTGCGGAGATGGACTGCTGCCAAAAGTTTGATAAGCACAGGAACTTAAAACGGGAGGGGATTCTTCTATTTTTACAGAAGATTTAGGACTAGGTTTTACTGCCACAGAATCTGCCTGAATCACCTTCCCACTCAAACCAACAACAAGCGGTGACATCTGGCAGCTGGTGAATGGAGAATAATGCTCATCTTTAATGACCACAGGTGGACTGGAACATTGAGGTGGTGAACATGAGTGCTCACCACCTGTGCTAATGTATAAAGAAGACACACCAGGGAGGTCCTGGTGCATTGAAGATGATATCGGGAAACCCAGCATTTCTAACACACGTTGAGACATGCCGACTGCTGCATTCTGGGTAGCTTGATAATCTGAGCACTGCTTCATGTGCTGCCTCAGGGTATCAATGATTCTATTTCTTTGTTCTGTCAGTCCCCCTAAGATGCTAAACAATTCAGAGTTCTGTGTTTGAAGTTTACGAATTTCCTAAAAGAACAAAAAAAAAAAAAAAAAAAAAAAGCGATTAAAATGAGGAATAAAATAAGAATATTATCTGAAACATTTGATAAAAAATTCTTTTGACAACCAATACTTAATTGACCACATCCAATATTTTGACCCACATCAGCACACACATTCCTACAAAGGATAAAACTGGAGCAGTTATGATACTTATGCTGGGTTGTTGTAGTAGTAGGCTCCATCTGAGGTGAATAAAATTGGGGAATTGAAAGAGAGAATGACTGACAGTTTAGTAAGGGCATATCAATATTAACAAAGCTCTAGATCTGAATTCCGTTTTTGAAAAACATCTTTTTAAAATTATTAATTATTTTAAAAGGAATATCCTAAAGCCTATACTCATGCTATTTTAAAAGGAATATCCTATAGCCTATACTCATGATATTTTAAAATAGTGGTATAAGCTAATTAGTTTGCTGGAACATTTTTATTTATCCTAAAATAGAGCAGTCCCTTATTATAACACCCCACCCAAGCATTTTTACTCAGTATATGGTAAAGCTTATAATACCCAGCAACTCAACATTCTCAACCAAAACTTACAAATACAAAACCACAAACTAATGAAATACCCAAAAAGACACCAAGAAAAAGGCGAGAGGCAGTCAGAGAAAGTGATGGAAAGACAACTCAGAGGAATGGACAGGCCAGCCATTGAGGGAGATTCAGTCCACGGCAAAAGATAAGAGAGAAATGGAGAAGGATGGTCAAAAGATCTTGTGTGGTACCCCAACAGACCAAATGTGTGAAGTGTTCTTTTAGAGAAACCACTGGTCTAAAGGATAGCTGAAGGTGTAGATTGTTTAAAAATCATGAATTATCAATCTTTATCTGGTTTATGTGTGTTTCAAGTATTTTCTTCTGTTACTGTTGCAAAAAATCCTTTTCATCAATTTTTTTTTTTAAATGTGCAATTTCTTAAAACTATTTTAATTCTCTCTTTAATATTGCACCTGGTTGAGAGTAGAGCAGGTGCAGCAACATCTTTATTGTTGTTATTGGGCCTGGGAAAGTCCTAGATAGAAATATGGACTTTTTTTTTTCAAATCACATCTCAATAAAACAGAAGTGAGAATTAAACGATATTTATATACACACTTTTAGCTTAATTTTTTATAATAATTATAACTATTGTTTTTAAAAACAAAAAAAAACAAAAATATGCTTACCACATTCCTGACAAATATATGCTAATTAATTGAATACAATAATTTTATTTTTAACTATGCCTGACACTTCTTTTTTTTTTTTTTTGATAGATAAATTGGACTTTTCAGAAAAAAACAACATAACTGCACAAGGGGATAGAATTACTCAATTTAACATACCTTTTTCATTTTATTTTATAATCTAACATATTTAAGGCAAATGAAGAATCTAAAAATGTTTAATATAAATATAATATTCAAGAAAATGTGTTTTCATTTAAACTCAGTACAGAAAAAGGACATGTATATAAAATTAATAATAAATCAATATACTGAAATTTGGAACTTAATACATATTGAAAAATGATCAAAGAAAACACATTCCGACACTTAAAATGTAATAATAGATGAATCAATGCACTAAGATGGTGGATTTTGCAGTTACTTCAGTCCCGTAAATAAACTTTTAAAAAAATAGAGCCACTAAAATGATGTTATTTTTTTGTAAAAAAAATGTGTACTTCTAGCATCCAATTTACAACTAAAACAAAGAATAGTCACTTCAGAAAATAAAAAGAAAAAAAAGAGAATTAAATTTGTATAACATTATAAGGATAGTGAAACAAATATTATACATCAAGTTGTGGGAAGCGTGGTCGAGATGTCAAGTAAGCTTGAAAGTAGCGCTTTATAAAAGCTGAAAGAGTTAAACTGTTAAATAATCTAATCTTTTTAGTAAAGAAAACTAAACATTTTTACTTTTAGTGTAACAGGGCTGATAAACATCTTTGTTGGAAAGAGATGTCCAAACATTTGTTTGTTTGTTTTACATACAGCCATCCACTTTTTATCAACTCTCCCTTATCATACAAAAAAAATGTATAACATATTAAATAAAAAGGGAAATAGCTGAAACAACTCTTAGAAAAAAAAATTAATTAACACTCCAAAAAAACATAATTGGCCCCTTTTTTTTTTAAACTTAATTTGCATTATACATATATATGTAGATAGATTAGATAGATAGATGATTAATAGATATTAATAGGTCACAGAATGATATACAAAATACAGTAACATTCTCAATTGAGTTTTTTTTTTTCAACTTTTTTAATGTGTAACAAATATGATGGAAATATTTGTAGACTAAACATACTGTTGTATTTTTTTTTTGACAGAATAATGAGATTCAAAAACCATATTTAAACTGACTTAACCCATTAGATCCTATTTCAAAAATGTTCATTATACCCTATTTAAATAGACTTTTTAAAATTTTTTAAAAATGTTTACTTTCAATATCTTCCGAATATAAAAAAGCTTAAAGAAATACTTAATGTCTCAGGTAGGGCAGGGGCTATGCATTAGGGTATGGGCACTTTCATTTTTAAAAAACGCAGAAAAAAAAAAAGCTATACACATCTTGTTTTCACTTCTTGTTCTGACGAAAAGTGGGCAAGCCTAAGCAAACCTGGAAGGGGTCAGTCATCAGAGAAACTGAGGATACTGGAATGACAAGGGTTCCACGACAATTCGTTCACTGACATTTCGTTCACCGACAAATCGCTCACGACTTTTCGTTCACGCGACTATTCGTTCACCAGACATTTCGTTCATCCGACAATTCGTTCACGCGACTATTCGTTCACGCGACATATCGCTCACGGACTATTCGCTCACAGACAACTTGTTCACCGACAACTTGTTCACCGACAGTTGGTTCACGACAAATCGTTCACGCGACTATTCGTTCACGGCACGGACAAATCGTTCACTGGATAGTAACATATTGTTTATATTATATATTCTCGTCGCGTGTTTAATTTATTTACATTAAAACTTTAGTAGCTATTATTTCCAAATGCAAAAACAATTCTATAGAGATCAGGTCAAATCCGAGTTTATTTAATTTCGTAGTTGTTGTTGTTGTTGTTAATATTTTGTTGATGAGGACAGTATGTGATAAAAATTATACTTAAAATAAAAATAAATAAATAAATAAGAGATCTTACAAGCTAGCTGAAAAATTTTAACGGGCCCTCACTTTACTATAGGTAACATTTTTACTTTCACCTTTAATATACCTTTACACCCCCCTCTTTTTTTTCATCTACCGGGAATTTACCCATTCATCTGGATACTCTAGTTAACACCTAGTTGAGTGCTAGACAGACTGGCTCCTCTGGAAGTCATAAAACTTTATTGGACATTGCCTATGCACATGTTCAATCTGTTAACATTGAAAATATCTACTAGACACTAGTATAGTACTTTCCATCAAGTTTAAAAGAAGTTTTATTTTATTTTTATTTTAGTTAACTTGTTTCTATATGTGACCACCCATTGGTAGACTAATTTGATTGCTTGGACTTCAATAACAAATTTATTGAAACAATTTTATTTTGTTCTATTAAATTGCGATAAATTTATAACTTTTTGATAGGGAACCAAAATATTTCCTAGTGTTGTAAATGTAATTTTTTTTTTCCAGATGTCTTAATTGATAAGTATTAACCTTAGATCTGTATCTAGTATGTGACGTTCAGAGTTGAACAGTGAAACCATGTATTGTACCAAATCTAGTACCATTGTTAAAAATCTAAATTATGTCTCGTAAAAACACTGACAGGATTGTGGAAAAAATACTAGTGTGTCTGAGCTAGCCAAGAAAACCAGTAACCAGAAACCAGAAATTGAGTAATTGGTTAATATGCATGACTGAATGCATGACGCGTAGGACGTAATCATCTTCTTTTTTTGAAGAAACGTCTGTATTATATAAGATAAGATTTGTTTTTGTTAATAAAATATCAATAAAATGGGTATGTTAATTAAACATCTGGACCGCTATTAAGAAGATAAGTAAATATGGGTAGGGCGAACAAGACTACAAGAGTGTAAAAGAAGGCCTACATGTTGAAAGTAAAAATGTTACCTATAGTAAAGTGAGGGCCCATTTAAATGTTTCAGCTTGCTTGTAAGATTTCTTTTTTCTTTTAAGTATAATTTTTTAATACATACTGTCCTCATTAACAAAATATTAATAACAAACAAACAAAAAAATTAACAAAGAATTTCGGATCACGCCCGACTCTGGCAATTTTTTGTTTTTTGAAATATCCAGTGAACGATTTGTCTGTGAACAATTTGTCTGTGAACGAATTGTTAATGAACGATTAGTCGCGTGAACGATTTGTCGTGAACCAACTGTCGGTGAACAAGTTGTCGGTGAACAAGTTGTCTGTGAGCGAATAATCCGTGAGCGATATGTCGCGTGAACGAATAGTCGCGTGAGCGAATAGTCGCGTGAACGAATTGTCTGGTGAACGAAATGTCTGGTGAACGAATAGTCGCGTGAACGAAAAGTCGTGAACGATTTGTCGGTGAACGAAATGTCAGTGAACGAATTGTCGTGTCCCCAATGACAAGGGAGCAGATGAAGAGAGCTGCTCATAACTGAGTACAATGGAGAGGTGTGGTTGCAGCCCTATGCTCTCCTGGAAGTTCACAGGATAAAGTCAAGTCTCATTCTGAACAAGATATTATGAACTTTTCTTATTTGAAAAATTAAAAAAACTGCTACTAGCGTCCTAACGAAACTTAATGCATAAGAATTTACTGTAAACAATGCATCCTACCACGGTAGGAGCATATGGGTTAAATGAATGAATATAAGATTTTTTTTTTTTAAAGTTTGAATAGACTAAATTAAGGTAATTAAAAATAAAAAGAATATTAAATTTTTTTTCAGCTTTAGATACATCTATTTTTGTTCTCCATTAAAACAATTTTTTTTTTCTAAAAAAAAAATAATAAATTAATTCAATGTTAATTTAGCTTAAACATTAACACATTAAAAATTATATCTAAGCCACATTTTAACCTTACTTAGTGTGTATATTTGTCAATCGTCAATATTATCAATGACATGTTTATAACCAAAGAATGTTGAAAATATACGAAATGACCATCATACCTCAACCAACATGTCTTTTCGTTTTTGACCTTTTTCTCGTGACCTTCGAGCTGCCAGCCTGTTCAGCTCTCTTCGACGTGCCCTCTTGGTCAATTCTTCTAAAGTTAACTGCTGGACAATTTTATTTAAAAAAAGAAATTTAATTTCATGAGCAAAAATATCAAGAAGTTGATGCTTGATATTTAACTACTTTACAAGAGCAATGCAACTTCAAGGAAAGTCAACACCAGATTAGGAGTTTGAAAAGAATCATGCCCTTGCAAACAAAAAGAAAGAATTACATTTTACCAAAGGATTTAAAAATCAAATATAATTTTCTTGATGTCCTATTTGGTGGGATGAACCTTCCTGCCTAGTTATCATAAAAGATAAAAGAGAGCTCTTTAAAAGATTAGATAAATGGTCCATTGATAAAAATTGATATAATGATTTTTACCTTAGAGCTAAAAATAAAGTCAGTGTAACCATCATCACATGTGAATGGGGGCTTGAGAATCTCAAATCCTCTCTTCCAAAGCCCTGGACAAAAACCCTACTTTGTGTCACCTTTCAAGTAAGGAGAATGTGGTTTTCCAGAATTTTCTAAATGAAATTCACCAAGTCTATGGTGTCGTGACTTGTTAGTACATTATTAGAAAGTTAAGAAGTGAAGACATGTTTTCACCATTATCCAGAAAGTGAGGCGGAAGTGATCTAGTTTAATGATGTCATGTATTACATAAATATTTATACATTTGGATGCAACAGATTACAATAATAATTATGATAATTCCTCCTTGGACACTGACAAAGGAATTACAATGAATTTTGTTTCTCTTTAAAGAAACTCGACCCTGGCAATGCCAGAGAATGAATACACAAAGAATATACGACAAGGTTTCTCAACGCAGCATGGACACTGCAAGCCAAAGTTCGGCTTTAACCATGCTAAACAACCCAATGGAACATTGGCTCACTCAGCACTGTGCAATAGTAGTACACTCCTAACTAGAGAAACCTCTGGAACTTATTTCTTTCCAACACTAAGACAACAACATGATTACAAGTCATGTTACCAGATCAGTCTCAACAACTTGGAAAATCAGCAAGTGTCAAACCTGTATTGTCTAGTTTGCTTTTTTCCCCTTGTACATTTGATTTCACCATTTAATTCACAGTATTTTACCCTTCAAATTTTATCACATCCAACTATTTATGTTGTGTTATTATTTACCCAACCCCCACTTTGGTATCGTCATATTCACAGTTCTTAAATAATGTTGTATGACTCTTACCTCTTCTTTAACTGGTTTCTTGAATTCTACCTGCAGTTCTGCTTTACCCTCAGCTTTCCGTCGAGACTGGATGATCCATTTCAGATCTTGTTTAATCAGGTTACTTGGGTTGCCAGAGTCTAGGGTAGCTAGAGTAGCCACAACCAGTTTCTCATCCTGTAAATAAAGAAATAGTAATAAAAAAATGGTCAATACTTTCATTGACATCTAAACTTCAATTGTGAACCAGAAGTCTTAAAAACATCTCAAAAGGAATGTGGTTACAGTGAAAACAAAACTCAATTTTTATCGAGTTGGTAAATAGATGGAGAATATATATATATTGCCTTGATCAATGGTAAATAGATCATATAAACATAAAAGATTATATCATGATTGTTTGAATTAGGTTGAGGGAAAGTTTAAACCCGAAGTATTTCGTAAATGGGGAATGGCATTTGTGTTATTCTGGTCCTGATACAATTCAGGTGAATTTTTGTTCAACAGTACCCAGAATTAGCATGGGAATCAAAGGAGCAGTAAGTCAAAGTGAAGTGATAAGTCTCTAGAGACAACTTTGTAGATCAATGACTTAGCAGTGTTAAACATCAAGCCATTAGAAGAGATTCTATATCCAAATATCCAAAAGACCTGAAATGGTAATTTAACTGTTCTCCTCTTATAAGTAGATACACTTACTGGCTAACACCCCACCAAAAGTAACTTAGTAAAAAGTTAAGACATTAAAACATATATATCTGGCTCAAGTTTGTTTTAAAAGAGTTTATCACAAATTTTGTACTATCTGTAAAAACCATGAATTTCAACATTAAAAATTACTAAATAGAAATATATATTTATATATAAATATATATATTTATGATATTTATACCATTCAAAGTTCATGCTTTTCTAACAGTTGGTTAATGAAATATCAAAAAGACAGAACAATAAATACGAAGTATATTAAAGATCTACTACTCTCTATTTTGAAATATGTTGAAATAGCAAGCATCAACAAGTTATCACATTTGATGTTTATCTCTACAATGTAATTAAAGACAGTAAGTACAAAGAAAGAAAAAAAAAATGTGATAGTGTATCATTAGTTTCTTGCTAGCCATCTCTCGCAACAAGCATACACTTGAGAGTTGATTATTACCCCAATGTAACAGATGCACTTGTTATTAGAAATACTGATAACAGGCTACTAACAATCTTCAAAAAAAGTCAAGATAAGAGGCTAGAAATTGTAACTGACGCATACAAATGAATCATTCAAAAAATGTTATTGAGTTTACTTATCCTGAGTTTTAATCTAATGCTTACCAACATACAATTGATTAATGTTCAATTTTTCTTCTTCAATGCAACATTTTTCTGACTTTAAAAATATGCTTAAATTTAGAAACCATTTAATATATCAGCCTGATCTTTTAAAGTGAGGATTCAGAACCATAAGTAACAACAAATTTCTCTTTCAAGGGAGATTTCTTGAACAATTTCAGTCCGTATTATCTGGATCCAAAAATGGAGTTTTCCAGAAGAAAAAAAAAATTTGGGGGGGGGGGGGGGGGGGGGGGTAAAGTGTACTAGAACTAACCTAACTTTTTTATTTTATTATATAACCTATCATGTGTGATTTTATTTTCAAGTAAAATGAATTGGCTACAAAAGTGTAATAGATAAAATAAATTATTTAACAAAATATTTCTTTTAATAAGTTAAAATTGAGTACAGCAAAACAAAATGTATAAAAAAAATTGATCAAAATAGATATTCTGAAATATTTAACTTTATAATTCTACATTTAATCCATAAATATTGACAAATCACAAACCTAAACAATATTTGTCAGTTTAAATTTAATACAAGATGAAAAAATGCACGTTTTCTTTTTTAACACTAACCAATTGGAAAAGAAAACTATTTTGAAAATGGAGGCATGGATAAAGTTTACATTTAAAAGTTTGGATTGTAGGCATAGCAGCCTGGTCATGTGGTATAGGCTTTGATGGTCCCAAATTCAAACTCTGCCCACAGTCATCACAACAGAAGCTTCCAAAACATTTGAAATTTCTAAGAAACACAAAGTTATTAAATACTGTGATTTTTTTTTGTTATGAGTAGTAGAGATCCAAATCTTATGAGAAATAGAATTGTTCTTCTTTCAAAACCTATACAATTAAAACAAAAGTTACTATGAACAAAAATAAAAGATGTACAAGATCACCTGTACCAAATTTCGTGAATTGAGTAATCCAGACATGCCTGTCATGGAGACGGGGGAAGACAGCATCGACCTGGAGGTGTGTGATGGCATGGGTGAAGTGTCGCAGGAGGTATCTGAGGCATGGCTGCTGATGCTGCCTTTCATAGAGACGAGGACTGATGTGGAATGAGTGGTGACAGAGGTGGTCATGATGAGGATGAAAAGGATGAACTGTAAGATCAGGCATCTGGAAAGACAAACACATTGAGAATACATTTATTAACATTAAATAACAGCAGTTTTCAGCCACTAGTTGTAATAGCCGTGTTTTCATGGTGTTTTCTTTCACCCACTCACCACACGGCAACTTAATGAAGAAGAAACTAAAATCAACCAACTTTATTAATTAACTACAAGCCTTTATATAGATTCTAGGCCTACATATTCCTAGCACTTTCCGCTTCGAATATAAACAACCTAGACTCTAGCAAAACATTTTATCAGTTGAGCCAGTCAGCCTGTGTTCCCACACAGGCCATTAAGGTCAGACAGTAGACATACAGATGTCATAATTACTGCTACACTAATCATTCCATGGTAGATGCGAGCCAAATAAATTGATTTCAAGAGACATAGATTGCATCAAACTACAACAAGAGTTGATGAAGATCAGGCAAAAAGAGTAATTCAGAAGACAAAAAGAAATGATAAGCTTAAAAGCTTTATTTTTCTTTTTATACTAACCCATTGCAATGTTTTTTACAAACTATTCTAAAAGCCTCTTAAAAGTACAAGTAACTATTGTAAGTATTTATAATGAATGTGTTAAACATCAACATTTTATGACTTAAAAAAAAAATCAAGCAGTGATTGGGCTCATTGCTGTACGAAGAAGAGGACAACTCTGGCTCTTGTCCATTGAGTATCAACGTGTCAAATGTCAAGTAATGTTGACCTATTGTTGCTTATGCTGGCCTCTTGTCCATTTTCCTGGTAATTTACTTTGCAGATCTATGTCTTTAAAAGTCTTCCAGAAAGTCTTGGCTTTGGACACAAGAAGCTAAGTAATTACACCTAGATATTGCTTCATATGGGAAACTTTACAGCAAGACTCTTGTAAGTTACCATTTTGTTCACACTGTGAGCTTAGGGGAAACAGCTGAGTCAGAAAACCATCAGGTTTACAAACTCAATGGAATTGTTAATTAAAACTGATTACAAGGTTCTTGGCCTGCAATGTTTAAAAAAAAAAATATTTAAAAATTCAACTAAATCTTTGAAATTATTTTGATAGTTTGAAGATTTTTTGTGTATTATTGTATTGGTTAATATTGTGATTATTCTAAAAGGCATGCAGATGCTGGCAAATGTTTAAATTTAAATAAAATTCTTCTGGGGTTTCAATAAAAATAATAATATATAAAAGGACACTGTCCAGAGAGAAAGATGTAAGCCTAATATACATTTTAATATAAGCAATAAAAAATGAATAGATCTCAAAGTATGGTGCCATTCACTCAACACAATGAGCAAAAAATTATTATTAAGTTGGTTTTTTTTGGTGACAGACAGCCTTATTTGACAGGAGGCTATCATAAATATTTACTTGATTTACAAATATAACTATTTTCATCATTACTATATGTTCACTTTAATAAATAACGTTTTCATCATTCAATTTTTTTTTTCATTTCATCTGTATCTAAAATGATGACAAGATGGCACTAGACTGCATTACCGTTGCTTTTAAAAATAATTTTGGTATTAGGTTCACTCAGACTCTAGTCATTGTGGTGAATTAGAAAATATATAAAGTATACCTTTAAATTCCTACCAAAGAAATCATATTCCCTGATACATATTTTATTACTTGGACCCAAATCCAAATCAAGAAATGCTGTTCAATGTCCCAGTCAAAATTTAAAATAAAAATGTTATATACTTTAAATGATAGAATATTTTTCAACTTGTTTGAAACATAAAATAGTATAAAAAATATTCTTTTTGTTTAATTAATCAGGAATAAAAAAAAAAAGAAGAAGTTCTTCAAGTGTGCATATATCTGTGTTAGAGAAAATGCCAGGGGTTCTTGAACAAAAACCTATGTTGACTGGCCAGAGAATTTAAACCATCATTTTGTTTATTAGTTCTAGATAAAAAAAACAACAACAATATTTTAACTTCTTGCTCAAATGTACAATTTTTCAAGCCTTATCACTAGTATATATATTATATGATTAAGATATAGTAATGTTTTATAAGAAAAAAACAACATACAATTTAAAAATTTGGTTGATTCAATAGTTTGTAAAGAATGCTTTGTTAAATGTATAATCTAATGCCAGATCTACATACTTGCTACAAGATATCATACAATAAAGTTTTTAAGGATGATATATATATATGCTAAGAAGCAGTGAAGTATTGATGAAACCTAGAATAGAAGTACTAGTCTAATTAGCATTGTAATTAATCAAAGAAAATCTGGTCAAGGTTATGTATATTTGTTACTAATGATCCTGCAGCTAAAAATAGACCTACTGTATATAAAAAATAGTTTCAATGAAAGAGACTGTCTCTAAAAAAAATTAAAAAAAAAAAATTCAGGTCTAGGGCTATGGAAAAGAAAGTGTCATTCCCGCCTTCCTATTACTCAGTCCCTGTCTGAATTATTTTTTTTTTTAAACACTCCACCACACCGCTTAAAAATAAGTGTCACTGGCGAGGTGGCTAAAGCTGAGCTGTCTGCAACAAGTACGGTATATCATATGTGTATGCCTAAGTAAAGCCAGTCAAATACTAGAGAGGCAGAAAAATAAGTTTAACAGGCTTGGGGAAAAAATAAGGTCATTCATTCTGAAACATGAATAGAGCTGCCGCTTGTTCACATTCCTATCTTGACTCATTATCTAAAAATAGCCATGAGATAACTGTTAGAAGGAATCCGATTGGCTTACACTGTGTACCAGTGTGTCAATCATGATTTTTTTTTCTCTCAAAAGCAACGACATGTTCAGCCGGGGAGCAAAGAGCTGAACCTATTGTCGATTATGGCAGTTAAAGTGTTAGAAATGATTGTGTGTACAAAGCGCTCATTAATATTTCAAAATTTAAAATAGAATGTCTGACTGTTAAAACAGAGCTTAAAATGGTTGAACACATCGGGGGATGTGGGAATGCTAAATTTATCGATGATACGTGGGAACACAGTGATCTCCCCTTTCCACTACGGCTTGTGGCGTAGTACGTGTGTGCCAGGACGGCGGGGTCGATAGCAGCCGAAAGCATACAAACCTCGAAATATCGTATTTTTACGGAAGTTTTGAATTTAAATACAATCTCTACTTACCAATGCTAATGTCAGGATACCATTATTCAAGCAATTTTGCTAAAAGCAAGACGTATTTTGCAGATAACATTGTTTCTTTGCACCGAAACAACGCCAGACGCCTTTCCACGAATCACTAGGTGGCCGCGCTAAAGGGGAGAGCAATCTCGTCGACGTTTTTAGACTTTGCAATGAAAACAAAACCCAGTTAGGTCTAATACATTAGCCACTAGTCTAGCCTAACGCTTACCGTTTTAAACTGAGAAGCCAATCCGATAACTTGAATTTGAAAAGCCCTTGACAAGTTGTTGGTTATTACCGACTCTGTACCTCAGGCCTACCTTTTTTTTAAAAACATGACAGTAATAGTGTCTTTAGCTGAAATGAATATGACTATTTTATGACACTACCCGCACAGGACAGCAAAAAGAAAATACAAATTTATGTAGATCTGCATTCATTAATTCTATTTATTTAAAAAGAAAACGTCTGTTGTTCCTATCGTTACTAGATCTAGATCCATTATTATATATAGATCTATTAGACCATCGAATGGGTTGTCTGGATCTGTCGGAAAGTCATATTGATTAACATGCATGATCAGATAATTCAGATTGAAACATGGATATATGTGTAGGACATAATTATCTTCTCTTTTGAAGTAACGTTTGTAATTTAAGATAAGATAGATTTAAATAATTCGTTAATAATGTTGCCAACAAAATAAGTCAACAGCAGCAGCATAACTTGTGAAAATTTTAACTTGATTTGCTGCTATAGGGTCAAAATTGAACTTTTTCGGCTAGTCGAATCTAAGTCGATATAATAGGCCTATATATGCATATAGGCATACAGTTATATAATTACAGCAATAATTTTAGTAGGCAAATTAATAGATCTAGCACAGTCACGGTCGCTTATGGATGGTAGATCCAGACTTGATCTAGCTTCGCGGTAACCTATGTTTAAAAAAAATGATTTGTTCTAAACTCTTATTAGGCATATACCCATATATTATGACAGTTCATAGTGCCTAAAAATAAAATAATTACTTAATATAGGCCTATCCATTTGTAACTCATGTATGGGACAACATATATCTCAAAATAAAAAGATCAAGAATGTTTATTTGTCTAGATACTTTGTGCTAGATCTACTTTCACGTGTAGAAATAAACACTTAGTCTAGGCCTATATTATATGTTCAACACTGTCCTTCTATTAAACGTATTCCTATTTTATTTATTCTTAATCTAGCTGTTCTCAGTGTATTCTTATAAATTCGCTAATCAAACCACATTCAAAAACAAGAGTAGGCCATACTATTATTGTATAGTTTACGTCTGTGCACAGAAAAAATAAGAGAAGCCAAACGGGAATGGAATCGTACACGTAGTCCCTCTCTAAGGGGTGGGGTCGGGGTTAAGTTATCCCCTCCCACCTCAGCTTCCTCAACTGCTTCCATATTTCCTCCCGCCTCACACTCCCTTGTATGTTGATTCTACTGTCTTTGAAACCCATTCTTAATAGTGCAAGCACTGAATTCCCCAATGGCTTTCGTGTGTCGGGCAAGGTTGTCAGTCGTTCATTCATACAACTAAAACAATCTGAATGAAAACAGAGCGGATGTTATGAATGAGTGGCGATCATCTTGTGTACAACTGTGAATGTTATGAATGAGTGGCGATCATCTTGTGTACAACTGTGAATGTTATGAATGAAAGGATGGTCATTAGATCGTGTACACGACTGCACACTGTGGGTGTAATGAATGAGTGGCCACCAGCTCGTGTACACGACTACACACTGTGGATGTTATGAATGAGTGGCCACCAGCTCGTGTACACGACTGCACACTGTGGGTGTAATGAATGAGTGGCCACCAGCTCGTGTACACGACTGCACACTGTGGGTGTAATGAATGAGTGGCCACCAGCTCGTGTACACGACTACACACTGTGGATGTTATGAATGAGTGGCTATCGACTAAAGTACTTTACGTTTCATCCCGCCAGCTATCACTAACCTACATAAGAGCACCTCTCCCACCCCACACCTTCTAGTCAGTCTTCAAAGTTCTCTGCCAAACAGCTGCGCATGACGTGGAGTTGAAGTCCAGAAAACTATCTGGTATTGGCGTAGCTAGTCAGCGACTCTAAAATTTGATGTTTGGGAAAACTGAACTGCACCCTCTTCAATCCACGACACTGAGCTGTCCCCCATTAATTCCATGATCAGGCACCGCTAACAAGGATGTACTTTTTATTTTCTCTTGTTTTGTCAAATGTTTTCCATGTTTCGGATGTTCCTTCAGAGTTGAAGATAATTTACTTCCTATTCTAAACCTCCCGCAGGACTATGGGGGATGGGAACGGGCAGGGTTTGAACCCGGGACCAGCGATAAGTCCGAACGACAGTCCAGCGCCCAAACTGCACTACCAAACAGCCATCTTGATAGATATCAACTATCATTTAGAAAGGAACAACTTTCAGTGGAAGCGAAGGCGTAGCCTACAATATGGGCTTTTTATTTTCTCTTGCGGGCTATCCACTATCATTTTGAAAGGAGCGATTTTCAGTTTGAAGCAACGGCGTAGCCTACAAGATGGGGCTTTTTGGCATCCTCTTGTTATGGCAGTCTCGAATTGCATCATGGTGACAACACATCGCCCATATACTGCACAGTTGTGTGTCGTAAACGTCTTCAACGCAAACTCCGTTTACATTAATCTGCAGCAGCATTTCATGAAGATAGACAGGCCTGCAAGAGATCCTGTACCCTCTACCTCAGCTACCTCTCTAGATACACCTGCCAAGAGAGGCCTGCAAGAGATCATGTACCCTCTACCTCAGCTGCCTCTCTAGATACACCTGCCAAGAGAGGCCTGCAAGAGATCATGTACCCTCTACCTCAGCTGCCTCTCTAGATACACCTGCCAAGAGAGGCCTGCAAGAGATCCTGCACCCTCTACCCCAGCTGCCTCTATAGATACACCTGCCAAGAGAGGCCTGCAAGAGATCATGTACCCTCTACCCCAGCTGCCTCTCTAGATACACCTGCCAAGAGAGGCCTGCAAGAGATCCTGTACCCTCTACCTCAGCTGCCTCTCTAGATACACCTGCCAAGAGAGGCCTGCAAGAGATCATGTACCATCTACCTCAGCTGCCTCTCTAGATACACCTGCCAAGAGAGGCCTGCAAGAGATCATGTACCCTCTACCTCAGCTGCCTCTCTAGATACACCTGCCAAGACAGGCCTGCAAGAGATCATGTACCCTCTACCCCAGCTGCCTCTCTAGATACACCTGCCAAGAGAGGCCTGCAAGAGATCCTGTACCCTCTACCCCAGCTGCCTCTCTAGATACACCTGCAAAGAGAGGCCTGCAAGAGATCCTGTTCCCTCTACCCCAGCTGCCTCTCTAGATACACCTGCCAAAAGAGGCCTGCAAGAGATCCTGTACCCTCTACCCCAGCTGCCTCTCTAGATACACCTGCCAAAAGAGGCCTGCAAGAGATCATGTACCCTCTACCCCAGCTACCTCTCTAGATACACCTGCCAAGAGAGGCCTGCAAGAGATTATGTACCCTCTACCCCAGCTGCCTCTCTAGATACACCTGCCAAGAGAGGCCTGCAAGAGATCATGTACCCTCTACCCCAGCTGCCTCTCTAGATACACCTGCCAAGAGAGGCCTGCAAGAGATCATGAACCCTCTACCCCAGCTGCCTCTCTAGATACACCTGCCAAGAGAGGCCTGCAAGAGATCCTGTATCCTCTACCCCAGCTGCCTCTCTAGATACACCTGCCAAGAGAGGCCTGCAAGAGATCATGTACCCTCTACCCCAGCTGACTCTCTAGATACACCTGCCAAGACAGGCCTGCAAGAGATCATGTACCCTCTACCCCAGCTGCCTCTCTAGATACACCTGCCAAGAGAGGCCTGCAAGAGATCCTGCACCCTCTACCCCAGCTGCCTCTCTAGATACACCTGCCAAGAGAGGCCTGCAAGAGATCCTGTACCCTCTACCCCAGCTGCCTCTCTAGATACACCTGCCAAGAGAGGCCTACAAGAGATCCTGTACCCTCTACCCCAGCTGCCTCTCTAGATACACATGCCAAGAGAGGCCTGCAAGAGATCCTGCACCCTCTACCCCAGCTGCCTCTCTAGATACACCTGCCAAGAGAGGCCTGCAAGAGATCCTGTACCCTCTACCCCAGCTGCCTCTCTAGATACACCTGCCAAGAGAGGCCTGCAAGAGATCATGTACCCTCTACCCCAGCTGCCTCTCTAGATACACCTGCCAAGACAGGCCTGCAAGAGATCATGTACCCTCTACCCCAGCTGCCTCTCTAGATACACCTGCCAAGACAGGCCTGCAAGAGATCATGTACCCTCTACCCCAGCTGCCTCTCTAGATACACCTGCCAAGAGAGGCCTGCAAGAGATCCTGCACCCTCTACCCCAGCTGCCTCTCTAGATACACCTGCCAAGAGAGGCCTGCAAGAGATCCTGTACCCTCTACCCCAGCTGCCTCTCTAGATACACCTGCCAAGAGAGGCCTGCAAGAGATCATGTACCCTCTACCCCAGCTGCCTCTCTAGATACACCTGCCAAGAGAGGCCTGCAAGAGATCATGTACCCTCTACCCCAGCTGCCTCTCTAGATACACCTGCCAAGAGAGGCCTGCAAGAGATCCTGCTCCCTCTACCCCAGCTGCCTCTCTAGATACACCTGCCAAGAGAGGCCTGCAAGAGATCCTGCACCCTCTACCCCAGCTGCCTCTCTAGATACACCTGCCAAGAGAGGCCTGCAAGAGATCATGTACCCTCTACCCCAGCTGCCTCTCTAGATACACCTGCCAAGAGAGGCCTGCAAGAGATCCTGCACCCTCTACCCCAGCTGCCTCTCTAGATACACCTGCCAAGAGAGGCCTGCAAGAGATCCTGCACCCTCTACCCCAGCTGCCTCTCTAGATACACCTGCCAAGAGAGGCCTGCAAGAGATCATGTACCCTCTACCCCAGCTGCCTCTCTAGATACACCTGCCAAGAGAGGCCTGCAAGAGATCATGTACCCTCTACCCCAGCTGCCTCTCTAGATACACCTGCCAAGAGAGGCCTGCAAGAGATCATGTACCCTCTACCCCAGCTGCCTCTCTAGATACACCTGCCAAGAGAGGCCTGCAAGAGATCCTGTTCCCTCTACCCCAGCTGCCTCTCTAGATACACCTGCCAAGAGAGGCCTGCAAGAGATCCTGTACCCTCTACCCCAGCTGCCTCTCTAGATACACCTGCCAAGAGAGGCCTGCAAGAGATCATGTACCCTCTACCCCAGCTGCCTCTCTAGATACACCTGCCAAGAGAGGCCTGCAAGAGATCATGTACCCTCTACCTCAGCTGCCTTTCCAGACTTACTTGCGCCAGTATCTCCAGCACCTTCTGAAGCTTCTTCCTTCCACTAAGCCTGTTCTTTCTTTTTTTTTTTTTTTTTGTACAAAGCTAATATCAATTCACTCTGTCTGTCTGTCTGTTTTGTACAATATTTGTACACGTTATTTCTCCCATACCCAATCTCGGATCAAGTTGAAATTTTGAACAATTATTTTTGTACTTGACAAAATTATAATCAATTTTTAAAAATTAATTAATTAGTTAACTAATTATTGTTAATTAATTAATTTGTTTGATATTGAATAAAGATAAAGAAAAGAAATTGTACTTGGCAGTTGAATAAGACCACTTAAACTTTGTGTAGATAATTAGATCGTCGCTTAAAAGTTTGAAACGAACAATAGGTAGCCATGAGACCTTTTTCATAAGCACTTCACTGGCACAGTGGTTGAGGAGACTTAGCCATCGAGTTCGAATTCAAGTCGTTCAACTTTTGTTTAATAAGATACTTTTAAAAAGCGATCACGGTAGACTTCAGAAAGATACACTCTTCTTCCCCCCCCCCCCTTTTTTTTTAAATTCCCGACTAGTCCAGACAAACGATCAAGGCATATTGAGAAAGTTAAAATGAGATTGGGCTAAACAAAATAATGGGTAAAACTAGTTATAATCGCACAGATTTATTATTGTTAATCTAGATCTATTACAAATTTAATTACATTACTGATCCAAACTAATTGATACAATTACACTTAATATAAGCTTTATTTTTTTGAAGTATTTTTTATTTACTTATTATGTTTTGTTTTTTTTCTTCCTTGATGTGTTTATCTGCTAATTACCCATGGTACTGTGCTAGGATAGTGTGCTTCCTTGATGTGTTTATCTGCTCATTACCCATGGTACTGTGCTAGGATAGGGTACGTGATAACGTACAGTAGGTTCCAACCTATACACCGATGATTGGTTGACGACGCGACGTAGGAACTGGTCAACATCGTAACCCGAGGACCCACTGCCTGTCTTTCATGAACACATTGCTGGGCTTTAGATAAAAGGATTCTAGGATCATGCCTCAGGGTACCTTACCTTTCAATATCTTGCTGATCTCCTCCAAAGGAAAACTATGCAAGACTTTTGGCAATGTTTGGTTGCAGGTGTTGTCGGTAGGATTTAAGCCTGAGCATCCCGAGGAAGTGGACATTGGACATCAGAGTACCCCTCTCCTACGTGATTTGTATTACTAGGCTGACAAGCCGAGACCAATCTGTGACGTGGCAACGAGCTATTGGCCGAAACTGTCCACAGGTTGTGACGTTGCGGGTCAGTGTCGATGCCTTTAAAAACGAATGGTCTTGGACGAGCACCATTAGTCCGAAGTTTCGGATTTAAAGACAAGCATCCTGTCCAGCAGGATTTACAAGCCAAAAGAGAGGGTTGTGTGTTCGACGTCAGAGGCTGATACATAGAATATCATTTAGGAGGATTAACGCTTAACACTGTTGAATGCCTTTGAGACATCGCGCTGGATAGGCTATTAGTGCATCAGTTATTGATGTACCCTTAGCAAAGTTCTAAGTGAAACTTAAGTTTTAACTCTGTAAAAAAAGTAATCAAATGGGGCCGGATTTCACCTTAAAAAGGACTGGATATGAGCCGCAGACAGTTATCTTGATCAAGGTTGTACATCACTACGAATTTTGGCGTTCATGAAATGTTTCGTAAACAGGAACGACATGACCCAGAAGAGTTTGAATTTAATGGGAAGTAATCCAGCAATAAATTATGGTTACCTTTCGAGAAATAGTTGTCTTCCTTTGATAAAATTGGCCTCTCTCTGAACTAAACATTAAAAAACAAAACATTTCCTGTATTTTTATGCGACATTGGAAAAGAGTCAAAGGACGCCTCGGAAAGTTTAACCTGGCTGCCTAGTGGTGTGAATTGCGCTACCATTCCCCCGTCGTTCTTCGGGAGGTTTGGACTAGGAAGTGTGTAACTTTTGTAACTCTGAAGAAACATCCGAAACATGCAGAAAAAAAAAAAAAAAACAAGTTTTTGGGTGCATTGTATTTGCATTGTAGTTATTTTATATTTTAGTATTAGTAAGGTTAAAAACTACATCACTACCTAATTTTAGGAAATTTAATGATTAATTTAAGAGGCGTCTTTCATCTTGAAAGTAGAACCTTTCTCAGAATGGTCAAAATTCTCTCAAGTGCTTACCATCGTTAAGTTGACGACCTTTGTGTGACAAAAACTAAAAAGTTCGCGGCAAGGTTTCTTACTTAACAAAAAGATTATCTTAGCTTCTCCCACTCCTTTATACTTAAACATTGACATGGGCTCTTCTTACTACGGGAAGACAAATACGTTGCAGACGCCAGAGAACGAATGCATGAAGCTAAGAACGAAGGAAAACGCTTGGAGGAACTCACGGCGCTTTCCCAGACTTGCTGGATGTAGAGGGAACCCGATGTCTCTCTGGTACTTTCTGCACAAAGACCTTTTTCGGTTATACAAAACAATAATTCATACGGATGGAGAAACAGTAGTTCAAAAGCCGCGTTATGGACTAGTCATGTCTTAGTTGAAGTACCGATATAAAATGCTTTATGACCTAGTTGACCTAACGATATAAAGCACTTTATGACCTAGTTCAGGATTCGATCTATCTACACTATCCATACACAAGGTGTATACACGAGGTTAGGGCGCACAGACTATTGTCAATGGAGCTAAGCAAAGAATAAAAAATAACTCCCTCTAATGCATGCCATGTACCTTAAATTCTAAACGAAGAATTCGCCGTCTTATTGTATTCTTTGGAGGAAACATATCATGCTGAGATGTAGCGACGTACTTGGATGTAGAGATTACTGCAATGTTACTATGCCCCAAAAACATTGCCCCGAATTATTTGTATGCAGCTGTAGAAGTCTAACTGTTTAAACACAGACCTCTGTACCAACACAGGCTAACGCAAAGACCATTGTTAACTCAAGCGGGACAACAATATTGCTGACATGTCCTGATTTGATTAAACTGAAATCAGACCAAAGTACGGTGTTGCATTGTTTTGAATAGCAAACTACAGAAATGATCACCCAGTGTGGGAGGATAGCGATCAAAAGTCAAGGCAAAAAAGATTCGAATAAGTGTTGTCAGCATATCCGTTTTTCTTCACTCTGCCTCTTTTTTTTTATATACCGTACTAGACAGATATTGCCCGCGGGTCTTAACTCGCGTATTGCTGATGTAGTCACCGGTATTGTTGCATTGTTTTGAATAGCAAACTACAGAAATGATCACCCAGTGTGGGAGGATAGCGATCAAAAGTCAAGGCAAAAAAGATTCGAATAAGTGTTGTCAGCATATCCGTTTTTCTTCACTCTGCCTCTTTTTTTTTATATACCGTACTAGACAGATATTGCCCGCGGGTCTTAACTCGCGTATTGCTGATGTAGTCACTGGTATTGTGCATTAGAAACATTTAAAGAAAATAATAATGTTATAAGTAAAGCGAATGCATGAATTAATGAATAAAAAAATATTATGAATGGAGCTAAAAATAGATAATTGACCTGAATTCAATTTTTTATGAAAATATTGGCGAACGAATGTAGATCTATGTAAAAATGCTTTAGAAAAACAAATTTGAATGTTAATTTAATTAAAATATGAAATGAATGGACTATAATTAATATATTTATGTGTTTAATTATAAAAACTATCTTTGCGAAGAGAAATTGTATCATCTTAGAGTGGATTTAGTTTTAGACCTAGGAATAGAGAGATGTGTAACATTTCGCGTAATGTCTAAAGAAAGAATGTTCGTCAGGAATTCTAAATTTGCAGATATAAAGAACGAATTTATGTAAAAATGCTTTTGAAACACAAATTTGAAGGTTAATTTTATTAAATAATACATCGACATCTACCCATAATTTGAAAGTTGTTTCCCTTATTCGATATCAAACAAAATAAGTAATTACCAATAATGAATTGCCTAATTGAGAATTTTTGTTAATTGATTCATGTGTTGTTAATTAAAATAAATAATTGTTTAAGGTATCAGCTTGATCCGAGAATGCATGAGAAAGAAATAGTTTATCAGTTATATGAGGGGACTAAACCCAACAAACTTAGCCCTATCTATGAATAGTACTAAAGCATTAGTTTCCCTTGTTGTTATTAAACAAAATAATGAATTGTCAGTAATTAATTGTCTCATTTGTTACTTTTTTTCATTGACTCATTTCTTGTCTATGTCAATGAATAATTGCACAAAGTTTCAGCTTTTTAAAGAATGGGTGTGGGCGACATAACGTGTTCCCACTTGTTACCAGACAGAGTAAGTTTCAATAAGCTTTGTAACTAGCAACCACTACGTCGTAAAATAAAGTATCTTTAGTTACAATACGCATACAAAATATAATCTTCCCATTCCCTTAAAACAGGGGTTCTCAACCTGTGGGTCGCGACCCCCTTGGGGTCGATTTACCATTTGCCAGGGGTCGCCTAAGACCGTCGAAAATATGGATTAGTATTGTCTACTCTTCAATTGCTGTATGTGTGTCTTTGTGTGTGTGTGTGGGGGGGGGAGGTGGTCGCGGCAGAGTGGGGGATTGTAAAAAGGGGTCGCCGAGTTTAAAAGGTTGAGAACCGCTGCCTTAAAATATTGCAGAAAGTGCTTATAAATGTGTGCGTTTTGTGTGTGTGTGTGTGTGTGTAGTAAGTATATAGAAGGGGACCATTTTTTTATTTAAAAAATACTTAATAGTTTTATAATGTATAAATATATTTTATATTTCAAGTTAAACAAACTTTATGTTGGCCTAATGGCCTAATTATATTTAAAAAAAACAACAACAGCACAATCTGTATCAATCTATTTATACTCTACTAAAATCTAGTTAGTCGATCTCTAAGTTGGCAACAATTCCTTCACATGAACAAGACCAATGACTATCCTAGAATGGTTTTTCCAACCGTCCTTGTATTCTTTGGACTCGTTCTAAAATACTCCAAAGCAATATCTGCCGTGGTCGTACACTAGGGATCGAGGGCGGATCCGACACGTTTTTAAGGCTACATACACATTAAACAAAAAAAAAAGAATATCAATTCTTAGACCTAAATAGTTTAGGATTATTTGAGATTTTCAGATAAACTAAATAATCTTAACGACGCATAATTAAACCTCAGACTTGCAAACTAAATAAAAAAAACAATTAACTATGTTATTCAGTGCACTAAGGAACATTCGAAATACGTAACACATTTAGCAACATTTTTTTTTTGCCGATTTGTTTTTCAATACGTTTAAAGTAATATAGTAAATGCTTTCTTTACACTGAAGTTGTTGCTTTTAATTTTATTTGTGTTCTACACACGGAATAAGAGGTTTAGAGAGAATGTAATTCTGTCGTCTGCTAGAGGAAGCGAACAAAACTTATAGACGTTTTAAAGAAATACACAACTAGTCAACACTTCCATTATTTTGTACACCGGTTACACCAAATAAAGCTAGCTATTTATACTTTTCCCCCCATGTAGGAACATCGTTAATTGGAGACTTCCATGATAAACTAAACTGGGTCAAGGACTCTAAAAATTGTGCTTTAAAGTTGGCAACTAAATTTAAGTTACCAAACGAAGAGTTTTCAGTAATGCTAAAACAATGCTCAAATATATGCCATTACATCTAATAAAAAAATATCGATACTTCCGATATTTTGTATACCGGATACAAGTCTGGAGGCGCGCTGCTGAGCGGTAAAGCGCTTGGCTTCCCCACTGTGGTCACGGTTTCGAATCCTGATGAAGACTGGGATTTTTAATTTCGGTATTATGTCCACCTAGCTCTAATGGGTAACTGGCATTAGTTGGGGAAATAGTAAAGGCGGTTGGTCTTTGTGCTGTCCGCATGACACCCTCGAGCTGTGGGCCACAGAAACAGATGACCTTTACATCCATAGATCGTAAGGTCTGAAAGGGGAACTTTACTTTACTTCACCTAAATTTAAAGATTTAAAGGCATATCATTGAAATGATTCAATTAAAAAAAAAATAAAAAACATGTAGTCAGCCGAAGTGAATCTATAACTGAGTTGTTTATTAAATTTAAAGCTGCTTTAAGTTTATTGAAAGATTATCTTAGCTTTGTTTATATAATATTTTTAAAACATGCACAATTATTATTATTTTTTTGTTTGTTCATCAAATGAAAATTGGCCTATACAAACTGAATGTATACTTGATTAAATCATTTCTAAACCAAGATTTAAAAGGCGGATCTTGTTAATCAATAGAATTAATTAATCAAGGTAAACACAATTTTAAAAAAGCTTCTATGTCCAGGTCTAAACATCCAAAAGACTCAGTCAGAGAACTACCAAACTATGACCTAATACTTCTTATTCTGTATTGTTTTTTTCTCTACATATATCATTTCGAATATTGATGGTTGAGTAAGTTCAATATTATGATGTGCATTTCATTTGTTGATTTATTTTCTTCTTTATTGTCATTGTAAATGTCCGTAGCGAGAACAGCCTACACCAAAGGCATTGCGTCGTTTGCCTGAACGTCACTGTGCCTTCGAATTATTGACGTCATCAGTTTGCGCCTACATATATATATATTTTTTGGGTTGATGTGTTAGGTACGAAGAGGTACTTGACGGTAGCGATCACTAGCAGTAGTTTGTTATCTAAACTCCTGATAGAGTATGGACGATAAGATAAAGATTTATCTTAAAAAAAAAGTAAGGTCAAATACGATAGTCTACATTTCGAATCCTGTTCTGTGTTGCACGCCTTTGAAAGAATAAACAGAGTAGATGTCTGGTCGTGTGGTATGCACTTTGGACTATCATTACGATGGCCCTGAGTTTGAACACCCGTCAGCTGCCTTCCAGCCGGATGTTTCAGACTAGAAAGTGTAGGGTGGTCGCTAGATAAAAACAAAAATGGTCAAACAGCTATTTATTTATTTGTTTGTAAAGGCGTGTCTTATATTACACTCTCAGATAGTCGTGGTCGTTCACTTCAGAGCAGCGTCTTGACCTAGAACTCCAAGCTCGTGGAGCGTTTTGAAGGATAATTTGTAAGATATCGTTCCAAGCTCTTTCCAAGCTTGTATTCAAATCATCAATAGAGTTTCTGTCACATCGACAATTGTGAAGCTTTGTTAATACCAAACCCCAAACGCAGTGCTCCATGACATTTCAATGTCTGGACTTGAAGAACTTGTTATTCACGATCTCAGTCTGACCCTCACATTTCTCGCTTGTCTTGAGACCGTAGGAGTCATTCCTGTCACGAATGTCCGAAAATTTTAAAAACATAAACAAAATCGTCAAATCAAATGATGAATCTTATCTTATAGATTGCAGACGTTACTTCAAAAAAAGAAGATAATTTCGTCATACGCATTTCGTGTGTCAATCTAGTCATGCATGTCAACAAAAAGAAAAGTAAAGTTCCCCTTTTCGACCGTGCGGTCTATGGGGCTATGTAAACATCATCTGTTTCTGTGGCCCAGGGTTAACGAGGGTGTCGTGTGGCCAACACAACCACCAACCGCCTGTACTTTTCCCCCCACTAATGTCAGGTACCCATTAGAGCTGGGTAGGCTAGGAGGCTCCCAAAGATCCCGAAATTAAAAATCTCAGTCTTCACCATGATTCGAACCCGGGACCCCCGAATGATAAGACAATGACTTTTCATACATAGGGGAAAAAAAGGGGGGGGGGAGTTCAGAGAAAATAGTTTTGGACGTTAAAGACTAAGATTTTAAGTTTCTATGTCACATCGTGACAATTAAGGTCATGTCATGCCCTTTGTCCTTCAAGGACCGCCTCCTCATTCAAGAAGTACAGTAGGAATGTTAAACATTCTACACAATTCTACTCAAGTGTTAACCTAAGCTCATATAGTTTGCTTCATGTTGATCAAGGAAGCTTGCGAGGGGTCAAGGTTCACACTGAGACACGACACCGTTATAATAGAGTGCTTCTCAAACTTTTACTGCCCCCCTCCCCCCCCCCCCCCCCCAAAAAAAAAAAAGAAAAGAAAAAGTTTACCCCTCAATCAGCTAGAAGTTTTTGCTCCTATCCTTTTGCATTTCGAGCCTCAGAAATGAGTTCTTCTGACGTCCACAGCACATTGGTTCTATGACAATGGATAGTTCAACTGAGAAGAGGGTGTCCCTTTCTTCCCTAGTGCTATTAGAGCATGGAATGGGTTGCCTGAGCTAGCCAAGAAAACCAGTGACTTGGCAGAATTTAAGTCATTGGTTAATATGCATGACTAAATGCATGACGCGTAGGACGTAATCATCTTCTTTTTTGAAGTAACGTCTGTATTATTTAAGATAAGATAAGATTGGTTTGAAAATTCATAGTCCAAACAAATTCAACCGTTAAGGCGAAAGAAAGACGGACAGAATCGTTTTGGCAGACACTCAATGAAATGTCTTCTTCAAAATAGTTGTTTTTTTACGTCAATCTTGTTTCAGACCCCTGTCTTGAAGACAGTAAATAATGAGGAAAATCATGTCTCATAGTTCATATTATAGTTGTTGTTTTTTTTAAGTTGGTAATAATCTGCCCTTTTTTTTACTTGATTAATGATTTATTGACTTATATCAACAATGTTAATACATGAGTTTTGCCCCTTGAAAATTACCGCATCGTCAGTGCTAACCTCTCCCAGAGCTAAAGAAACGCTGCCATATAGCCTTGGGGGAAAATCTATATCGATACCAAACTTATCGATCTTTATTTCGAGTTTGCCGGTATCGATATGGTCACGTGACAGTGTCGGACAATGTAGTATCTATATGTGGATATGTGCAGCCAACTCCTATCCGCAGGTACGCACTCACACACGCTAACATGCTCGATTAAGCACACACAATAGCACATTATGTAACTCGCTAAAAAGAATCGAATCTCTATTGATTTATAGTTCTTTAGTCGTATTAAATGTTATTTCTTCAGTGAATAGCAGTGTTAAGTGTACTACCTTGGTTGGCTGTAGAATAAGGACTTGGCACAGGGAAGGGAAATGGAGCAATGAAAAGGTTCCCGTTCTTAGCGATAGCGTCAAGAAATGTCTTCCAGACATAGATGTAAGGTGTGTACCTACCGACGGGTTTAATTGCTGACTTTGATAACAAAAGACTTGGGGTCACGTGTTTCATGATCAGTTTTCAGACATTCTTCAATCCTCACTTTTGTTTGACACGGACATAAGAAAGTCTTAATTTTCTGTTTCACAAATATCTCAATTCTCTTTCATAAATACCTTATTGCTCTTTTTCCAAAAGACCTCAATTCTCTATTGACTTGAATGATGGATCTACACTCTAAAGGCTCTGTTTAACTCTCTTTTGTTTGACTTTGTTCTAAATGTTTTGTTTCAAAAATAGCTCTAGCTTCTCCGTTTAACACGAATCTCAATCCTCTGTTTCCTTCAACTATCCCCTAGTCTGTTGGACCGTTGGGTCACCACACATGATCTGTTAACCATCTTTTTCCATTCCTCTCTGTCTTTTGCCTTGGATAGAAACTCAATGACTGACCCGTCCATGCTTTTATGTTTTATTTCCATCGCTCTCTCTGTCTGCCTCTTCTTTCCAGGCGCTGTACACCAAAGGAAGGTATTTGCTCTGTCTGCCACTTCTTTCCAGGTACTGTTCACCAAAGGAAGGTATTTGCTCTGTCTGCCTCTTCTTTCCAGGCGCTGTACACCAAAGGAAGGTATTTGCTCTGTCTGCCTCTTCTTTCCAGGCGCTGTACACCAAAGGAAGGTATTTGCTCTGTCTGCCTCTTCTTTCCAGGCGCTGTTCACTAAAGGAAGGTATTTGCTCTGTCTGCCTCTTCTTTCCAGGCGCTGTTCACTAAAGGAAGGTATTTGCTCTGTCTGCCTCTTCTTTCCAGGCGCTGTTCACTAAAAGAAGGTATTTGCTCTGTCTGCCTCTTCTTTCCAGGCACTGTACACCAAAGGAAGGTATTTGCTCTGTCTGCCTCTTCTTTCCAGGCGCTGTACACCAAAGGAAGGTATTTGCTCTGTCTGCCTCTTCTTTCCAGGCGCTGTTCACTAAAGGAAGGTATTTGCTCTGTCTGCCTCTTCTTTCCAGGCGCTGTTCACCAAAGGAAGGTATTTGCTCCGTCTGTCTCTTCTTTCCAGGCACTGTTCACTAAAGGAAGGTATTTGCTCTGTCTGCCTGTTCTTTCCAGGCACTGTTCACCAAAGGAAGGTATTTGCTCCGTCTGCCTCTTCTTTCCAGGCACTGTTCACTAAAGGAAGGTATTTGCTCTGTCTGCCTCTTCTTTCCAGGCACTGTTCACTAAAGGAAGGTATTTGCTCTGTCTGCCTCTTCTTTCCAGGCACTGTTCACTAAAGGAAGGTATTTGCTCTGTCTGCCTGTTCTTTACAGGCGCTGTTCACCAAAGGAAGGTATTTGCGAGCCCAGAGAACCTTATGATATGGCCAGGGTCGCCCTTATGGCCGATTGCTCCCAATAGGGCCCCGCGCCTGGCTTGGCCCCGTAATTTACACTTATTATACATCAGTCATGGCTCTGGTCAAAGGCTTTTAAAGATGTAGGTCTTAAAATGTTAAAATATTTAGTGAATCATACGATTAACATAACTGTAACCCCCCTGATGCCTATTGCATTTTTCCCTTCCTATGCACGTTGTTTAATTAATGATGTAATGATCTAATTAAAAGTAGTAGTTGTTATTGTAAACCAATTAGAAGAAGGCCCTCGCTAGAATCCATCAAATTTTCAAGGCCAGTCCTGTATATGGCCATAGAGTTTTAGCTTGCGCTTTATGACAGTGGTTGGCAGACAGTCGTGGGGTCCAATGGCTGTACTAATCCCATTTGTTATCTCCTCGTTTGTGATGCGGTCTTTGTAAGTGATAACTTTGTGACTAATAACTTAATGTTCTGTCTAAACATAAATCATTCTAGCCTCTGTTTAACGTGGAGCTCAATACTCTTGTTTTAAGAAAGACCACTACCCTTTCTTTAGCGTCAATATTTTAAGAGTTAGGCGAATTAAAATTTAGTCTTATTAATTTGCACGATTTGGTTAACACATGGATACTCGCAGGATGCAATAATCATTTTTGTTAAAGGAATGTCTTTAACTTATAAGATAAGATATAATAAATTTTAGGAAATGTTAAAAAAAACAAAAACAATAAAGACTTTAAAAGCTATTTTTATAATTTTTGTGAACAGATATATAATGCCATTCCTCTACAAGTGTTAATATCTGAACAACTTGACTTTAACAATTTAGAAATACAACACAAGAGACATTTATCTACGATCATACATAAAAACAGCTTTATATATGGATAAACAAATCAAAAGTATATTTAATAAAAAAAAAGGTAAGATTTTTAGAAAAACGTTTCAACTGTCCATATTATGCGCCAACAATGTCAATAAATCACATCTCAGATATAAAAACAAAACACTGCAAGCATTCGCAAGCTAGGTAACACTTATTTGTGCACTGATTCATAATATAATTTATAAAAGTGATAAATCTTTCATTTATATTGAAAAATTGTTCAACGCTGCCTTTTCAACAGATTAATGAATGATGAATACTCTTTCTTCAGTATGTGTACGTAATTGTAACCAAATGTGTTTAGTATGAGATCTATAGACTATATCGAGATAAATACACCAGTAGGCCTATTTATTTTCAGTAATTAGGACTAACAGCTACAAAAACATTCAAACAAGCTTCCATAAACAAAGAAGACAATAATGTTACGAATTAACATCGTTTTGAGCATTAATATTGTTGCGGGTAACTTTTAAACACTGCAGAATGAAAGGGAAGGTAACTGCAAATTAAATACAGCAGTTGTCTACCTTTATACATTTTTAACAAAATCAGATCTGTGGTTCAACTACGTGACACTACCACGAGGACAGCCTGGTGGTCTACAGAAAATAGTACTTATAGGGAAGAAAAAAATGATATCAGCATGATATCACGTCAAAATCCTTGATGTATATATTTAATTGTTGAAGTATACGCCTAAACAACAGCACAGCAGTCTGTCGGGAAACTGCCACATGTCTGTTGGGCTATGGGTCATCTCTTTAGACAAGTTGTGCAAGTCTCATTTGTTGGTATTTGGGTGGGGTTATCACTAACTCCATTTTATTAGGGTGTTTAAAAAAAAAAAGATTAGTTGGTTGAACCTTTGAGATAATCACGTGACTTTGACTTGTACATAACAGACCTGAACTAAAAGAACCTCAGTACAGAGAAACCACTCTATAGAGATAGTTGCATCTGTATTAATAAAGTATTACCCTGATGTGATAAATATTAAAACTAACTTTTTTTGTTTGTTTCTCAAAGGTAGAGAGTGACACTTGTAGTTGACACCTCACATACCTATCCACATTGACTAGTAGTTTGAATAGCCCTAAATATTTTCTTTAGTTTGAAATATTTGCTTGCTCAAATACTTCACTTAAGAAATCTGGCAACACACCCACACCCAGTTCAGTGTAAAAAGAAAACTGGGTCTAAGAATTCTGCCAGGTTGCTTTTCTTTTTAGAGTAGGAAAAAAAACCCATCTATATGGATTTAAGTTCTAGTTTGGCATTGTTGTTAAATGCACATGTGCTATGATTGTATGAGATATAAGTCAACACTATTTACACTATCGATATAAAATCTATTAAGACAAACGAGATGTGTGGATCACATCTCATGAGAATTAAAGGTTTGGGTGAAAACAATCCGATTTATCATTCAGCTATAACAGTTTCAAGTAACAATGAAAATAATTCTTTAAACATTTCCTTCTGTGCTCAGTATGAGCCAAGAACAATTTGCAATGAACCATTTGTTATGACCAGTTTGTTTTGACCAAGTATCCAAAACACCAGAGTGCTCTGAACAGGTCAAGCCAAAGAAAAGTCACATGATTCAGCTGCATGGGCATTCATTTAGTATGGCTTTAAAAGAGTTTTTTTTTAACAGCATGGCACATTGTATATAAGTTGTATATAAGCTGTGTTTAACAATTTAAACATTATTATGTCATGGCTTAATGTCAAACCAAAACTACATTTAGCTGATAGAAGTTTCCAATATAATGTCAACAAATCAATTTAACTTTGTCCCTCTTAGTTTTCTTTTCATTCTTATCCATGGCACTATTTCAACTCAATGTTTATACAGTTTCATTGGTTATGTTTGGATTGTAACTAAACTAAATAGTTAAAAGCAAAAACTAGTCAGTGAAACAAATAAAACAAAACACTTTTTAAAAATAAGCAATATTCAAGATAAAAGAAAAGTCTTCCGCGTAGAATGAACTTGATTTCTACCACAATATATTCGACTCTATTTTAAGACAATAACAGAATTTTCCAGCTTTTTTCTTCTTCACGTGTGCTAAATTTGATACCAGCAATTAACCAATGAGATTGATTTAATTTAAAAGCTTTTCGCTTAGTAAACTCTCAGTTGTTTTGCTTTCTTATCAGAATGACAAACCAAGGGCCTGGATGTCAAGGTGAGCCTTTCCTCCGGATGACTAACTAGTCTGCTGTCAAGAGCTGCTGTCGTCTGCTGGGAAAAAGTCTTCCTCGGGGTATAGTTCTATGCCGTCAAAAACGTCGGAGGATGTAGAATCTGTGTGGGCCCGGGAATGAGCATAGTTAGAAGAGCACATCATGGTTGCACTGTTCGATGATTCGCTGAGGTAGCTCATGTTGTCGGCGGAGCAAGACTCGTAAAAGGACCCTGTGTGTGAGCTGGAGCACGAGTCAGATCTGCTGTCATACTGCTGGACGTCTCCTTGACCCTCCTCCACCACCTCCTCGTAAAACACATCAATCGGTCCGTTCTGCTCAACTACCATGCTACCTTCAAAGCCGATTTGCGCGGGGTCAATGACAATGCCGTCGAAGATATTGTTCTCTTGTTTGACCCGAGAGTTCTCTCCCGCAAAGGTAACGTAGGAAGATTCAAGGTCGTGGTGGAGTGAAGGTTGAGGCCCGACTCTATTGGTGCTTTGAGCTGGCGTGGTGTATAAAACCGTAGACATGGCAGTATTGGTGCTTTGAGCTGGCGTGGTGTATAAAACCGTAGACACGGCAGTATTGATGCCGACATTTAACAAAGCTGAAGTGTTGCATACAAGAAGGTGATTACGCAACATTTGCTGTAGCTCGTCTCTTTCGTGTTTGAGTTTCTGCAGATCCGACACGAGAGTCTTAGACGATGTTTCTAGACGTTTAATCTTCTGCAATGAGAAAACGTTGAAAATAAATATATTCGGTTAAGATTTAGAGTTTCAGTGAGAAGTAGGCGATAATTTTCTTCTTTTTTGAAGTAACGTCTGTATTATATAAGATATGATAAGATTTGAAGTTGGTTAGACATGTATTATCAAAGTATTGTATTGTAAATGATGGTACTATTTCCAATAATATTTATCTACATGCGCTATTCGTTCCAATGGAGATCTAGATCGAAATGGAAAGAGGGGAAGAGAAATAAAAAAAATTAAACATTGGGACAAAAAAAAAATGGGGTGAGACCTCGTTGAGTCGTAAGAAGACTATAATTCATCCTAGGAAATAGCTATGGTCGGAAAGTTGCCCCCCCCCCCCCGCCCAGCTGTAGATACAGTGAAACGGTAACTTAAACGGTACAGGTTGGAACCAAGAGCGTCACAACTTCTGCCATGGTGAAACTCTATGTGTTGCAAGCTTCCATTCCACATTTTGACTCATAAATTCGGTGCCTGGTGGTGAAATTAAACGAGCCCGACCCATGTTTCAGAAAAGAATCTTCCGACCAGGAAGGAATTTATTATACTTCCTATGTCCGAACTCCGAAACAGTACTTTGAATACAGGTTGTTATTTTCGGTACGGGCAGCCAAAGTCGACCACATAGCTACTATAGACGAGATACACGAGATACACGAGATACACGAGATACACGTACTCTAGCACCTGAAAGAGCGGACAACGTAAAAGATTGGACCGGCCTCTCTCTTGATATCCTGCTAAGAACAGCTGCTGACCGGGAAAAGTGGAGGGATTTGGTGACGTGAACTGTCACAGCACTCCTACGACGAAGTCAAGGGACAGATGATATGATGCTGAAAATCCTTGATTAATACAGCTATTCACATTGGTTTCTTTGTTAACATTAGGTTAGCTTTGATACGATAAGGCTTATCCTAGCGTAACTTTACAACTGGGCGTAGACGTTAGAAACACGGAGGTAAACGTTTTTTGTATTTCCCATTGGCTGTTTACCTGGTTCAGGTGTGCTAGTGATGGTAAGAAACGTCGTTGGTAGGTACAGTCACTGTCCCTGTTTACCCCAACAATTCAGTTAGTAACTAGTCAACACAGACAGTTTGACATGGTCAGGCAAGTAAACGTCTCGCTTCAGTAAACTCTTCAATCGGATACCAAAATTGACACGACGCACACGATCGATCTTACTGATTTACAGGCTCCACCTGCAACACACCCTCAAGCCACGGATACGCACCGCGATGCACCAATTAAAGTTTATTTTTTAATTAGCACTTTAAAACAAATATAGTAGAAAGAGTTTGATATTTTAAAAATTATGCTATTAGACTTCTATTCATTCAAGGCCTACCTATATTACTACAAGTATCTCTAAGGGGAGATAATAAAACTGTAGAACTATGTAATTATAAAAAACAAGGGATCACCTCACGGTAACCTGCAGAGTAATGTTCCCCTAGAAAATGTGTCCACGGATCTGCATACCACAGCTGTTCAATGATCCGACACATTGGGGTCATACTGACATAAACTTCAAGGCCATTTCTTTGACTACCATTGTACTGCGCCTGTAATATATCTCTAGACCAGTGGGACAGTTTTTCCATCCTTGAGGGAGGGGGAAAAATAAATAATACAGTTTACTTGGTGTTTTAACTTGCACTGATTGCAGCCCTTTCGACCAAAAGTAAAGAACCCCTTTCAGACTTTGCTATCTAAAGGGCAGATGATGTAAATGTCAATGGTTAACGGCCATTACAATGACAAACCGCCTTTACTTTCCCCAATTAATGTTGTTGCAGTCCAAAATCCCAGTCTTCACAGATATTCGAACCCGCGACCCCTCGGTTCAAAAGCCAAGCACATTTACCACTCAGCCACCGCTTACAATTCTAGAATGTTCATCGATTACTGGTTAGCCTTAAAACAAAACAAAAGCCTGGTAGTGAGTTGAGTGAAAAGCTTACGTGCTAGATGTGCGCTTCTGTTTGGATCGGGTTCTCCTTGCAAGTGTTTGGGAGATCGCTCAAAGATTTACCGTCGCTATTAGGGACATAATATTTGAACGAGTTCCTCCTGAAGAATAACTGAACTTAACCCCCCCCCCCCTCCCCCGCAAAAAAAACAAACCGAATAGCTTTATTTCTTTAATAATGACCCAGATTGTCGCATGACCTCACCCCCTTTCCTCACACACACACACGAAAGAACTAGATCTAGACTAGGTCTATATGATATTCTTTGCAATCTTTGGTCTATATTGGGTATAGACTACGTGAAATGAAGCAAGTATATTTAGTTTTGGATTACATTTTAAAATTTGATATATGTGTACTCTTGCGAGTGTCTTAAGTTTTAAAAGTGTTTATGACGTATTTATTTCTTAAGCATGCTGCAAACGTGTAGGCCTAGAGTTAGGTTTAAAAAAAGGTTCGGTGTTTAACACTATACACTTAATTCACTTGCAGGCTTTTTTAAAAGTGATCCAGAGACAATCAGTAATCGATGAAGATTATATAATTGAATGTGGTGGCTCTTGGCTTTCAAACCTAGGGGTCGCGGGTTCATAACTTTGTGAAGACTGGGATTTTGACCTGCGAGTTTTAGGACACCCCCGAGTCCACCCAACATTAATGGTTACCTGACAATTAGTTGCGAAAAATAAAGGCGGTCTGTCAATGTGCTGGCTGTTAACTGGTCTGAAAGATGTACTTTACTTTTTGTGAAGATAGCCAGTGTTAAATTAGAATTTTCTATTGTGTCATGAGTAATGATGTCCTGTGTGTTAAGATGTGTTGTGTAGAAATGTTTAGAGGTGTGCCTTGTTCACAGTAGTGCACGTGAAGGCTTGTGTTGTGTTGACAACAATCAGTGTTACTAGATATCAGATAAGTTAGACAACAACACATAAAAAGTAAAGGCTTTGCTTTATCATTATCTAGATCTCGCAGTACAGAGTTACACTTAGCTGGTTTTACCTTTTGTGAATCACTCGAAATTTATCTTTTAAGACTTACATCGATAGATCTAGGCTACTTCAAGATTGTAACACAGACACACTCACACAACACACATTGTTCAACAGGTGACTTACTTTGGTCAGATATTTTAACACAGACACACTCACACAACACACAATGTTCAACAGGTGACTTACTTTGGTCAGATAGTCTGACGTGTCCTTCTGTTTCTGTCGGAACCTCTGGGCAGCCTCTCTGTTCTGCTGTCTTCTCTTTACTGCTCTCTTTCTCTCATCCTCGGTCATCTGTGTCAGACATACACGTTAGTATCATTGGTATTATTATTATTATTATTATAAAGTAAATAAACTAATATTCATTTTCTGGCACTGTCAGGGTCGAGCTTCGTTAGAGAGAAACAAAGTAATTGTCTCTTTAATAGGAATTTTATTATTATTATTAATGAACTAATTAATTAATAAAATATTTATTATTATTATTATTTTGCTACTATTTATTAGTGTTCAATTCAATGACAATCCTTTAAGCTTACTTCGGGTGACAGCGGATGGAACCTATTATACATTTAAATTCATACGTGTCGAAAAATTTAGATACCAGGAAACTGAAGAGTAAATGTGCATATATCTCTTGATTGCCGAGTCAGAACTCCCCTGGTTGAAACACTGAATAGACATTTTACTCAGGGATTAGAGCTAACAGATTGAGGTGCCAGAAAACAAAGTAACCAGGACAGACTCAAAGGGAGAGGCAGACAGAGAAAGCGATGGGAAGACATCAAAGAATGAACAGGCCTGTCATTGAAATTCTAGTCAAAAGACAAAGGAATGGAGAAAGACGGTCAGCAGATTTTATGTGGTGTCCCAACGGTCCACCAAAACAAGGGATAGGGGAATGTGAAAGACACCTGATTCTCCAAAGAAAGCTTTACATTTCTGCTTTCTGTATTCAGTAGTAGGCCTACATCATTTTCAGAGGCCGGCGTGTACAGCCCTAAAGATGTCACAACCTCATCAAAGTTAGGAAACAATGTATTTGACGAGATAGATCCATCTGCAGAGGTTAGCTCGCGTGGTAAGCAGGTGAGATTCGGAGAATACATAGAAACTATTGGGACATTTTTTTAAAAAATAGATGAAGCTTTTTAAAGTAATTTACGTCATCAATAATAGTTCGTCCTGTGAGCAAGATCCGTTATTGTAAGAAATTAGGTCGGTTTCTTGGAAGTCAGAAAATTTATCTAACCAACCCCTCATCTTTAACCCCCCCCCCCCCCCCAATTTCGTTCTCGTGTGACCAACCCAGACGACAAGGTGAAAAACATGACATTCCTAAACTTTGCTTTCAATGTGAACATCCTCTTAAGTAAAATGAACTAGATCTAGGTTTTACAATACACAAATAGTGCTTATCCAAAACTCAAATTCCAGATATTAATCTACAGATGCTTTTTTTTTTCTAGCACACAAAATGTTAAGAAAATTATCCGAAATGTCTGTTTTTAACCAAATTGAATTCCAGCTGGTTTACGTCACTTGATCTTCCCAGTGGCTTATAGTGTAACTATTCACTTTCAAAGTAGCTTCTTTCTTCAACAATAAAGACCTACTTAAATGTAAGGGCCTACTCATTTTAGGATCTATAATTTTAGCGTGGACTTCAAAAGGAAATGGCCATCTTCATTTTGAAGATTCAGTCAATTTAGGGTTCTGGTGAAGTTCTGACTTTTTAGTAAGCCAAAATTTATTCCCAGAAAAACACAAAATAGTACATTTAGAATTACATATGCTAGGACAAATTAGTGCAAGTGCATTACAAAGCATAAAGGGTTGCATGAATCAGCCAGGAAAAACAATGATTAGCACAGTTTAAAGCCTCTAGCATGCACGGCTAGATTAGCACACGGGTACGCATAGGTCGACTAGTTGACTTTTTTTTTTGGTTATTGTTCGTGAAGGAACGTCTGTTATTTATAAGATAAGAAGATAAGATATTAAATAATAGGCCAGACGTGTGCTCAAAATTGACTATCGTGAAAAAGGACGAAAAAAATATGGAAATATATTTGTAGCATTTAAACATATTTGAGGTGGGTCTATAACGCTCATTTTCATTAAGTGAAAAACTCAAAGGGGGCAGAAGTTCATAAAACTGTCTTTTAGATAATATGGTACAGGATTCTAGATTTTACATATACACTTACATCTTTCTTCTTTGGTGGGCTTTTAAATTCTACCTGCAGTTCACCTTTTCCCTCTGCTAATCTCCTACTTTGGATAATACACCTGAGCTCCTCTTTGATTAGCGGTGTAAGTGTCCCACTCTGAAACGCCTTGAACGTGGCGTTAATTATTTTCTCGTCGTGTTCGTCAAAGTCCATCAAAATAGCCTCCGCGGCGCCCTCTCCACCTTCGTTTGCCAAGGGCGCTTCCTCTTGATGTGGCTGTTCTCGCATTGTGGTTTGATGTGGGGAGGTCGCCGTGTTGTTGACGGGGCTGATATCGGATACGCCGCTGAGGGCTACTGTTGTAGAACCAAAATGAAGAGGGTGGCACAACAAGCGATCGGAGATGACCTCGCTGGACTTGACCTGCACTTCGTCTCGTGGTTTGTACTCGGGTAGCTCGAGGTTAACCGCGGAGAAGTCGAGACCCCCTCCCAGCTGCCAGTGCACGGGGCTTCCCCCGTCGTTGTCCCCAGCGTGGCTGTAATCGAGCTGTGAGCGATCCAGCACGCACAGTGGCTGATCGGTGAAGGTATCGGCCTGATCCGCAGGTGGAATGTAGGCGTCGATTATGACCTGCTGGCTATAGTCGATTGCTTTGGTTCCCAGCTGAGCGGAAAGATGTGGCTGAAGTAAGTTATTTATCATGGCAACCATGCAAATCTAGTCCACCTGAATTGGAACAAACAAAATATTTACAAATTAGGTCAATATGGCCTACAACGTAAAGCGATACCACATTAAAAGGATTAAAAATACCTTTTAATATTAATATGTATGCCTATATTTCATCGATTCCAAGAAAGATATATTTAAAATGGTATCGATTCTATGAGAATTGTATTAAGAAGCTTACACACACACACCTATCGCAACGACCTTGACCTTAATATTATTTTTTAAAAATCATTTGCAAATTTGATGTCAAACACCAATAACAAAAAGCGGAGGGAATGCTCCGAATGCACTGACTATTCCAGTTTTAGGGACACACAATATTAATAATAATAATAATAATATCCACCAACTCAGCTGACTACTTTGACCGTGATACGAAACTTATAAGATATGACTTTTTCATAAATGTAAACATTATTGGCCTTGAATTTAGAAAAAGAAAGAAGGGGGGGGGGGCAATGTCAGATGCCGGAATAAGGCAATACTCAGGTTTCATTTTGGACTGATAGGGGCGCACTTGTGAAAGTGGTTTAGAAGTAGCCACTAAACATTTCGCCCAAATCACCGTCTCCGCTAAATGTAGATCCAGTGAACGCTTCACTGGTTTGGTGCAATCCTTTAATCAGTTTTAAAATACTAGATGACAAACTCTTGGAACATGTGATCACTTGTTGTTCTCCTTCTCCTAATGGTTTGAAACACGAGCCACGAATTGACACTTCTCTTATCTATTGATTGAGCAAACAAGAGAAATGGCTGGTTTCAGTTAAAATGTTTAATCAGCAAACTTAACAATTGTGAACACAAAAACTAGAAATAAATCAACTGTAAACTTTCGTGGAGCAACGAGGGTCAGGGCAAATGAGGCGACGGGGGAGGGGTGAGCTGAAGTGTTTCAACATTAACATAGGTCCTACCGTCAAAGTTTTAATACTCTACATCAGTGCTTCCCAGACTGTTTCCTGAACGGAACACTTCGCACATTGTGAGTAGATCTATTTGGTTCATTTTGTTTAAAGAGAGGTCAATTCACGGGTGGCTTAATAATTAATTAGTTCAGTTTTTTTGTGGAACACTAGGGTTCCGCGGCACACAGTTTGGGAAACACTGCCTCTATGCCTAGACATGTACATCACTTTAACAACCCCCCAACATCTCTTAATGTAATATTATATATCACCTAAACTTTCCTAAAGACTAAACATCGTCAAGTTGAGAGACTATAAAAACCAGGCTCGATACACTAAGCCCTAAAAAAATCTTTATAATTTCTAGACACTTAGATCACGTGGCTAGTGCTAAGACTTAGCGCGCGCTTTGTTTTAGGAATGCTTCTTTCTACACAACACTTCAAGTTTTTCTCTGTGTTTACCTAGTTGTATCCTGAATAAGAACCGGGATTAGATCTTTAACGTAACCTGAACCTATTAAAACAAAGTATGTTCTGGGTGACTGACTGACATGTAGATATTTAGGCTACTTTAATTCTCTATGATAATTTTACGTAGAACTAAATCTAGTGATCTAGATTCTATATTCTTTATGGATCATTATAAATTAAAACTTAAAGTTAGAACTTAGAAGACGTTAGAGACTTGTTACGTTGACAAAACGATTTAATAAGCATTAATTAAAAATAGTTTACTGCAACATAATGTAAAGAGTCATAATTATATTAAATCTAATAGGCTTAAATTGTAAAATAGACTATATTTAATAAAAAAAATTAAAAAGTGTTTTATAATGTATAAAGTAAAATTACCTTAGACAAAAAAATATTCTTTTTAACAGTATCACTAAGTATTAATTTGAACTCAGTATAGAGGCACTATATCCAGGCCTGTTAGCTGAGTTCCCAGCAAGCACTCGGTGTGAACAGAACGTAACCAGACGTTGGACTGACGTCCCATGTAGCCTTGTTTACCTTACGTTTGGAAATGATTGCATAGTCTTGTGACACCATCCATTTTATAGCTTGGGGAATACCACTCTATTTTTAGACGGGTTAACCTGGCCAATCAGAAAAAATAATAAAAATATCTGCAGTCGGTACCGCCAGTCGCGTGCGTCGCTGGTTCAGCGAAGCAACATTGAGAAGGTATAAATAGATTGAGAGATTTGTATAGTTGTGTAGCGCCTATGTGATGCAGACGGTTCACGGTTAGTTGATTCCATGTTCGGTAGACTTATACTTTATTTTGAAAGATAAATAAATGGCTTAGGATTTCAGAAGTTATTATTGTGAACATTATTGTACTTCATGAGAACTTATGTTGGTTTTTAGAACTCTCTCTCTCTCATCTGACATTTCTTCTCACCCCTCTCCCAGGAAAAACAAATGAATGAAAAGTTCGTAAGAAAAATTCAATGACGACTAAAAAAAAAAAGATACACATCGACACGCACACAGACACTCACAAAAAGAGACAGGGACGTACATAGAGACACGCAGACACAAACACAGGGGATTGACACACACTCATACAGAGACACTAGTAGAGACACAGAGTGACGTCATCCGTGCGCGTGCAAATAATAGATGAACTGAAGCACAGCACATCCTCATTTTTTAAAACACATTTAGATGTAACCTCTGCATACACACACACTATAGATCTATACACTAAGTACAAGTTTGTCATTTGTCCCATACTATAACTTCACCTCCCCCCCCCCCCCATCTTTGAACACAAAAAAAATACATAAAAAACCAATGCAGCGAGAAGTCCACTGAATGAAAACTGGACTCTGATATTTTCTTTCATCGAAATATAAATCCTAAGGAAATCATTTCAGAAATAAAATTGAATACATTTTAATTTTCCATTTTTTTGTTTTCGCTTCTACAGTGCAATATTCCCCCTTCTAGAATGATCTCCACGACAACAGTAACATTCAAGGCCTACCAGGTTCAAAACATGACGTGTTATACATCCACACAGACAAACTATGATCCATGAGACTAGCAATAGTTTGCAACGGTTACGTCAGTTTAGTCCCAAGCAGACGGGTGGTTTCCTCTCCTTTCCCCAGAGACATGTTATTCTGTTATTTCTCCGCGAAGTAAAACAGGTAGCTCGTGGCAACAGTAAACATCATCGCAGACGTGACCTTCGGTTAACGTCTGCTGGTTGCTTGTGGTTTACTTAAATTGATCTACAATTTTAAGTTTAATTACATAGATCTAGATCTGGCGAATAATTATTACTATCATAAGCATGAGCTAACAGATTATTACAATTGTATTAATGATTATTACTTTTATTTTGTTGAAACTTGAGAAATGCTAATGGGTTTGCTCCAGTTTTTTGTAGTACAGAAAAGAATGGACTAAATTCTAGTTTAATTTTTTTTTTCAAAAGACTTACAAATTAATATAACTAAAATTTAGATTTTAAGAAGATTCGAAATAGTCTAGTCTAGATTAACCACGATATCTGCACGCTGGATATTGATAGTGTAGAAGGGAGTCTTTTCATGGATAGCTGCATGCGCGCTGGACTGTCGTTTGGTCGTCTCGATGGTTCCGGGTTCAAGACCTGCCCGCTGCCATCCCTCCTTCTCCCGCGGGAGGTTTGGGCTAGGAAGTAGATTATACTAAAACTCTGAAACACGTAAAACATTGTATCCGAAACACATAGAACATTTTACAAACATTGTACAAACCATGCAGGATCTGTATAGGGAGGCGGGCGGATCATTTTCTTTTCAGGGTGGAAAGTCTATTGGACGATTGGGGCACCATAGCTGATTTATCAAACAGATTCCTCCTTTCTTCTCTCTACCTTTTTTTATCGTTTCTCAAAACATTTTCTTTTCCTTGTAAAATTTCTTGCTGAATGTTCCTTGCAATAGGAGAGGATGGTCGTGCCTTTAAGTCAATGCTTTCTGACCGTGCTCAAGTAGAGATCTACTTTTCTTTAATAAAAATATACCAAGGTTTGACAGTTGTACAAATTTGTAAAACTTTAAAATAGTAGCAGCTAGTAGCTGCTAGCATCAATTAAGACTATTCCATCCTCAATAGTTTCTGCCATGACATTTCAAAAATCTTTTATGCCATATCAGCATCTCCATCAGTGACCTACTAACAGTTGCCATGTTTCCCCTGTCAACAAACATTTCAAGATCAGGTCGGTACCAATCAATAACTAAATAGGTCAATGCTGTAAAGGAGGAAAAAATCAAAGATCTATTTGGGTACTATTATTGTTTGTTTGTTTTTTTAAAGTAGTTTTAACGTTAACTTCAAGTGCTTAAAAACACTACATCGATATTTGACACGAAGAAGAAAAAAACAACATAGTTTTAAAGTCATTTCCCTTCTGTTCTATAGTATTGTTATAACTCTGCCATGCGCACCGCCACCCAGGCTAGTGCTAGATGGTGCGCACTGTGATAGACTAGACCTAAAAGGATGTCAACATTGGAGAGGAGAACGATTTCCGCCCAAGTAGAGAGCCAATATGGAGAGATTGTGCCTAAGATAGATGTTGTTTTGTGTACCTGTGATGTCGTGTAAATAAACGTCTATGTCTCGTTGAGTTGCCTCACTTATGTTATTACAATATTACACCCTAATAACTTATTGGCTCTCTACTTGGGCGGAAATCTTTCTCCTCTCCAATGTTGACATCCTTTTAGGTCTAGTCTATCACAGTGCGCACCATCTAGCACTAGCCTGGATGGCGGTGCGCATGGCAGAGTTATAACAGTATGTAGACCAAGATGTCTATAAGTGTATATACATATCACGATAATGAAAACGTCTTAGGGTCAACCGTCAGGGACGGGGTGGTAGCGCGACCAATCGTTATAGAAGGCCTCAACACTGACCTGCAACGTCACAACCTGTGGGCAGTTTAGGTCTGTACAAAGTGACAACGAGCTATTGGTCTAGGTAGCAGTCAAAGCACGTGCTTCAAGGATCTCCTGCGTTGCACTTTCAATTGTGTGAGTTCAAGAAAATAAGTGAACTGGACAAACTGTAAAGAATTGATTGGCCGACGGACATTTTATTTAAATCTGCAAAGAATAGGCCAACGGACATTTTATTTAAATCTGCAAAGAATTAGCCAACGGACATTTTATTTAAATCTGCAAAGAATTAGCCAACGGACATTTTACTTAAATCTGCAAAGAATTAGCCAACGGACATTTTATTTAAATCTGCAAAGAATTAGCCAACGGACATTTTACTTAAATCTGCAAAGAATTAGCCAACGGACATTTTATTTAAATCTGCAAAGAATTAGCGAACGGACATTTTATTTAAATCTGCAAAGAATTAGCCAACGGACATTTTACTTAAATCTGCAAAGAATTAGCGAACGGACATTTTATTTAAATCTGCAAAGAATTAGCAAACGGACATTTTATTTAAATCTGCAAAGAATTAGCGAACGGACATTTTATTTAAATCTGCAAAGAATTAGCCAACGGACATTTTACTTAAATCTGCAAAGAATTAGCGAACGGACATTTTATTTAAATCTGCAAAGAATTAGCCAACGGACATTTTATTTAAATCTGCAAAGAATAGGCCAACGGACATTTTATTTAAATCTGCAAAGAATTAGCCAACGGACATTTTATTTAAATCTGCAAAGAATTGGCCTGCGGACATTTTATTTAAATCTGCAAAGAATTGGCCTGCGGACATTTTATTTAAATCTGCAAAGAATTAGCGAACGGACATTTTATTTAAATCTGCAAAGAATTAGCCAACGGACATTTTATTTAAATCTGCAAAGAATTGGCCAACGGACATTTTATTTAAATCTGCAAAGAATTAGCCAACGGACATTTTACTTAAATCGGCAAAGAATTAGCCAACGGACATTTTACTTAAATCGGCAAAGAATTAGCCAACGGACATTTTACTTAAATCGGCAAAGAATTAGCCAACGGACATTTTACTTAAATCGGCAAAGAATTAGCCAAATGACATTTTACTTAAATCTGCAAAGAATTGGCCAACGGACATTTTACTTAAATCGGAAAAGAATTAACCAACGGACATTTTACTTACATCTGTAAAGAATCGGTCTATGGACAATTTATTTAAATCCTTTCTCCAGAGGCATGCATTGTAATTGATTTCATTTTAGTACAATTAATAATCTAAAGCTTATTTATCAAAGTTAATATTTAGTTAAAGTGTGCGTCTCAAATTTGACTAGTACTAGAGTCTTACCTGTTTTATTTCATGAAAATAAAAACAATGACAAAAAGAACATGTCCTTTGATATTGTACAGAGATATCTATGTAGTACATTTGTATGTAGCATTGATCTTGAACCCCTTTGTAAGATGACCATATTTGGCGTTGTACCACCTTGTCAGTTCATGTCTAAATATGGCGATTAAAAATAAAATGACGGTAAAATATTTGGAAAATGAAAAAGTAAAAAAATAAAGAAAAAAAAAGAAAGAAAAATTGAAATGAAAACTAAAAGAAGGGAAAAGAAAACAGAGAGAAAGACATCAATAAAAAGAAAAATTAGAGCGATTTAATAAAAGAGAGAGAGAGAGAGAGAGATAGAGAGAGAGAGAGAGAGACAAAGTTGGAAAAAGAAATCAATAGACCGTAAGAGAGAGAGAGAGAGAGCCGCAGACGGAGAGGCAGATCAGTGCACACCTAACCATGTAAGGTCAAACAAACTTCTATTATCGACGTTACGATGTCTGGAAAAAAAAGAGAAAGCTACTCTGACCAAATAAAGAAACAACTCTAATAATAATGTGAATTCAAATCCATCTTATGGTTGAATTTTTCTCTATCCGTGCCCGTGTATTCACTACGTATATGTGTGTGTATATGTGTGCGTGTATGTGTCTATGTGCGTGTGAATGCAAATGTGTAGATGTATTTTAAACTTCTGACGGTCTGTCATAATTGAGTGTTGACTTTTTTCTGTTCTTGTTACCTAATAACATGTGGATAGGCGACACATTGGAAACATCTGTCTGTTGTCATCTCTGTGTCGATAGACTGGACAGCTGCCAACCACAGAGAGAGAGAGAGAGAGAGAGAGAGAGAAAGAAAGAGTGAGGGAGTGAGAGCAAGAGAGAGGGAGAGTTCGAATGGGAAGACGCAAGATTGGGGAGGGGGGGGGGCTTCAAAATAAATTGACGTTTTAATCAATAAAAAAAACCTTTAAGATATAAACGTAGGCCTGTATAGTATAGAACAAATCTTTATTTTAATTACAATGCAGTGGTACATAATAAGATACATTATAACTACTGAAAATTTTTTTTTTTAATTGATAACAGATATTCTTAAAATTATATATTTGGCCGTGGCCTTCTTTCTTTCCATGTAGTATCAAACCCTTTGAAAAGAGTACCTAAAGTACATTTAGGAACACATTAAATGTACTAGAATCATTTTCAGAATCACTAATAATGAACACAGACTAATTAAAAACAAAAACAACAACAAAAAACAACATGACAGACAAAATAAAATTGTTTTTGTTTTTTTCCATGGCACGAGTCATGGGCAGACAAAAAGAGAGTTCTCTCCCATGACTCAGACGGACAGTGTCCACGTCATTTAAGAAGTGAAGGCCATTCTCTCAGTAGAACACCCTGGAACTGCTAACGTGGAAGGTGACTCAAATAGTTTCCCGGAAACACTGCCCAAAAAAAGTAATAAAGTAGGTCATGTGACGCTGAACTGTGGCACACTGCGTGCACCGATGACAGCCGCCTCTCTCTTGCGCTTATCAAGGCATATACACACATGTCGAGCCACTTATCTCTATAGATCTAATAGATCTGTAGTAGTACCCCCAACACCCGCCCCACCCCGACTCCCCCACCTGTATTCCACCAATCAAAGCGTTAAGTCCCTTTTTCTTTTTACTACGTCTTTTGGTCCCATTACATTTTCAAAAGGACTCCCCATAAGGTCAACAAGGTCGCTGACCTTGGAAATGCCAAGAGTGACAACACTGCAGGACACGTTATCATTACTCATTTAGCAATAGAGAGAAGTCGGTCGGGCCACGCGCATTGATTTCCAGCCTCAACGCTCCATTTCCAATGATTGCCCCTCCCCCCCCCTGATACTTATATATCTTACATTCACTCTAACTGCTAATTCTTAATTAGAATCTACCGTTTGCATTCATATGAACGCCAGCCTAAGTACGGACCTGCCTCTCAACTACGTTGACAAAAAAAAAAAAAAAAAAGAAAAGAAAAAAAAAATTACAAAGTAAAATGCGAAACTAATGCGCTCAGAACAACCGCCAGACTAAACCAGTTACTTGTAGGTTGAAAAGAAACACAATGATGAGATTTGACCACCACGCAATCAGTGTAAATTGTAAAATGTATGGCGCAATGCAATTCATAACTCACGGGACCCCTCAACGCTCTCTCTCTTTATTTTTCCTAACAGCATGTTATCATTAAATCCATTTCAAGCAGGACGCAAACACACATACACGATGACGCTCACACACACCATGCCACTCCGTTTTTTGAATGTAGGGCTAAGTACGATCTACTGACACATAAAGTCAAGCGCTGACTGTACGATCATTTACTGTAAAGTAGCTGTTAGATGGGGCTTTAATCTGAGAATGATGAGTCCGAATATTAATGAGGAATGCAGTAGCCTATTTCCTGTGGCTACGCAGCACCACCTGTGACCTACATATATTGCTATATCCAGAGCAAATAACCATTGTCCGCCGGTGGTCGATTAAGATTTTCTCTTCGCCGTCTATGTCTGTCCTCGGCAGCGGATTTACTTTTGGTCTCAAATGTGTATCCCGCGGCCTTTGTTAGTGACCACCAGCTGTCTCGTTCTGAAGCCGCTTGCAACCAGTTGCTCTCTTTTATGTTTGCTAAGGCAAGTTGGTGCCTAAACCGATCTTTAAAGAGTTTCCTTGGGGCACATCTGTTACGTCGACCACCTTTTAGTTCACAAAAAAAAAAAAAAAACTGATTTTGGCATTCGATCGTCCTCCATACTGAAAACTCTGAAAATACCGGAAACCTTTTGAGTCCTGCCTGAGCAGATTTTGAGTTTGTATTTCCACACAAACTGTCTTTGTAATATGTTAATTATATCCTTTGTTCTTAGTTAATTACTTTTTTTTATAGCTTATAAAAGAAATCCTTTATGAATTGTTTTTATCCATATGTCAGAATTGTGTTCATGTTACCTAATCCTCTTGGTATTCTATTGATCAATTAGGTGTTGCTGGGGCAGCCATTTAATATTTCATTGATATACTATGAATCATGGGCGTAGCCGGGAAGGGTTCTTGGCGTTGAACCCCCTCCCCGAAATGAAACACCCCCAAGGGGGGGATTTTGTGACTGTTTATTTTTCTTTGATTTTGTTTATTATGGGTGAGATTTTAATATTAAACCATAACTTGCCCAACACAGCCAAAGGGGGGGGGGGTGAGTTTAAATCACTTTCCAGGGATTTTGTCGATTAACCCCCCCCCTCCTTAGATAAAACAAAAAAAAAAATAATGCAAACGAAAATCCCTAAATTCCAAGAGCATAGCCAAGGGGGATTTTGATTTTAAACCCCCCTCCGAAATTTTTGTTAACGATATAACCCCCTCTTCAGATATAAGACTAAAGCATACATCAGTCACCAGATTCTATGTGCGTAGCCAAGAGGGGTTTTGTGTTTAAAACCCTTCATCCAGAGGGCTTTAAGTTAAATCCCCAATCCAGAGGGTTTTGAGTTTAACCCCCCCCCCTCCTCCAGCGGGGTTTGAAGATAAAAGGCAAATTACTCACTTCAATCTCTATGAGCGTAGCCAAGGGGGTTTTGTTTAAACCCCCTGCTCCGGAGGGGCTTAAGTTTAAAACCCCTCCAGATGGTTGTACAGATATTTTTTAGTTTAAAACCCACCAAAAGATGATTTTGACGATAATAATTCGATGTAAAATCTTAAGCAACTACAGTCACCAGATTCCAAGAGCGTAGCCAAGAGAGGTCACACATTTCTACCAATCGCTGTGCTCCATTAATTAAGTGCAGTGAATAGCATGGGAGTCATCTGCCAAAATGACTAAATGTGACTCAACAAAGATGGGAGTCAGTTATAGAGATTGGGTCTCAATCAAGGAAATCCTATGCCGCACTGGGAGTCGACCATTTAGTGAGGTTCTGATAGAGCGTCGCATGAGGTTTGCGGGACATATTCTCTGACAAAATGAATTACGCATACCAAGAGTTGCGATGACATGGAGGCCATTACGAGAAAAGAGGAAACAGGGAAATCTTAGTATAACATGGAGCCACAATTTAAAGGAGGACATCAGAGCAGTGGACACCAGGTGGTAAGAGGCTTTAGACATTGCCAGTGATAGATTTTGTGGAGACAGCTTGCTGCCCAATGCGCCGAACGGCGCGGCAAGATCTAAGTCCTAAGTAAGTAAGAATAGCAGATTAAGTTTTTGTACTAAAATTTTTTAATAGCAGGGTAATGCACTGTAGTACCTAAGAATATGCATTTTTTTTTTTTGGTTTTAAATACCGGAAATAGTGTTTGGCGGTGGGGGCTCTACCCGAACCTCTATTCTAGGGTAAAGAGGACGTTTTCCGAAAGAATGAATTATCAGAATGTAACAATGATTAATTATGCACACACACGATCACACACACACACACATATATATATATATATCCCTCCTCAACCCCAACCCGAAAAAAAAAATCCTGGCTCCGTCCATGCTATGAATTGACAGGTTTGTAACTATATTCACTACCCAGAGACATCAGCAGATTTGTGTAGGACCGGCCCTAATTGCAAGGAACTTTTTACTTTGACCTGGAGAAGGATTTTATCCCGATGGTCTGGATGAAGGATTGGCACTAAACCGACCATTCAGACGGGTGCTTCAAGTCAATATCCATTTTCATGAGACACGATTCCTTGAGACATTGTCATAAGCTCCTTCTCTTATGCGAAGAGACGCTCCATACAGGGCCGGTCCTACAAATTGCCGGGCCCTTTGCGAAACGATTTCGCGGGGCCCAGTCTGGGTAGGGATAAGGATAATAAGTGAAAATTAAGATTTTGTATTAGAAAATAAAATTCGTCTTTGCATTTAATTAATTCTTTACTACGTACAAAATCACTGTCAATTCAACTTTACGAGCCATCTACAGTAGCTAGTAGTTTTCCAACAAAAAGCCGATAAACATTCAGATCTGCCTTTTAGATTTACTATCGATAAGCAAAATATCGCTTTTCTTTTTTTAAGATTTCGAGATAAATTTAGATCTATATTTGTATGCCAGTGACTATTGAAGTATATTAAGTATCAAACTTCTTCTTTCATTTATAATTCGCCTTATTATTACATTTTTATTAAATGAAAGATGACAATTCAGGTTTTTTTTAATCGCGAGTAGGACTGGCGTTTTCCATATTGAATGACACCCCGAAATGACAATTTTGTCTGTTTTTTAAGGAGATTTGCATTTTGCATGAGTTTTCAGAAGATTTTACTAATTATAAGAGATTTTCATGACTTTTTCGTATATTTTGCAACTTCATAAGAATTCCAGGAACCCTTTAACAATAAATTAAAATGGTTTAATTTAATAATTTACACCTAGAATTCGCTCGGGGCTCACTGCTGCCGCATAGGTTGCAGTGACCTAGAACCGGCCCCGGCTCCATATATCTAGTATACCGTGGGAGTGCCATCACCGGAGAATGGAATGGGGGTTAGGGGGAAACGGATGGGTTTATGGGACGTTCGTAGTGAGCCTCTCTTTCATTCTTACCAAATAGATTCGCTAGACCATACGATGGAAGGTCATGTTCGCTGTCCTTATTGGCCTTTCCCATTCTCCGCTCGGAAGTTTCCAAGGAGTAGTCTGAGTGTACAGAAGCTGGCATTCCCCGCTCCTCTGAGGCCAGGCAGTACTAGGAATTTTGCAATGCCATTAGGACCACCTCTTATGCCTACTGCATAAGGCGCATGGTCCAATACAAACTGAAAGAGGCTACTCTAACTGATGCTTTTAGGTAAATACAACATGCCACACGCCCACTAAAAGGTCGATTAAAAAAAAACAATATAATAGTTTTGAAAAATCTACAATTATCTATTTAAATAAATGAATAAATAAATAACTAATAATAAAAATAATTTGATTGGCTAGGAGAGGTGAAATCAGATGCGTCATGCTGCTATTTCTCCCTCTCCAAGTTGCCACGCGCCACAGCACAGGCCTATGACTAGATTGATGACGTGAGTCATTCAAGACACTATTCAAATCTTTTAAATGACAAAGAGTTTTATTGTTTTTTTGTGTTTTTTTTGTTTTTTTTTTGCATGACACTAAGATAGTGTTATGTTATTTGCTGCCTGGCAGCGGCGCAGCATCCATGGCGCGAAGGGGCTCACTGAACCCGGGCCCACGATCATTAGGGGCCCAAAGTCAGCGATTTACCAACCAAGGAAAGTTTGGGTTTTATTGCGTTTGGGGCAATGGCTCTTGACCGATTGGGACCCACATGAACCGAATTAAAACTTCTTGCATTTGAATGTCTTTTGATAAATATTCTGCGATGGTGGACATTACATAGCCAGCACTGAAGTTTGTGTCCCATGAGGGCCTCAAGCGGAGCCCAACATACAAAGCTTATATTAACAAATGTAAAGTCAGTTGAGGAGCGAGATGGGGCTCTGTCATACCCCCCCCCCCCTTCTCGGACCAAACCCTCAACGTTGGACTAAGATGAATCTTAATATTACTTATAAGCTTATTGGCTATATTTTGAAATATTTTTCTTTAAGCACAACCTATACATAGAACTTCTATTTCTTTTGTGTCCAGACATATCCTTTAGTATGAAAACTTACAATGTGCATAGCCTATAACCTCTTAGTTATCCTAGCCTTCAACAAGCACATAATATATCATGTCTTCCAACTCTCCACAAACCTAAGATGTCATCTGTTGCGTTTTTTTTTTCGAACAGATTTGGCCTTGAACTGTACTCTGGGAAAAACGATGGAAGAAGGGGAGTGGCAGGATACTCCAATCATGTGTATGAAATAATACAATGGATTTCTCAACGATGACTAATAAACCATAATGACTTAACATCATACCTAAAGGTTTCAGTCTTTCACTTCAACCCCCCCCCTCTAAACTTACTAAGCTGTCAAGAATAGATCTGCTTGCTTTCTGTCCTGGGCGTAGCCAGGATTTATTTTCGGGTAGGGTTTTGGCCCGGGGGGGGGGGGGGAGTTAAGCGTTTCCTCCCCCGTTGGGCTGCGCTCATAGAACTTGGTGACAGTACTTTGCTTTAGTTTTATTGAAGACGGGTTTTTTAACCTCAAAATCTGCTGCAAGGGTTTTTAACTTTAAGTCCTCTGACATGGGGTTTTAAACTCAAAACCCTTCTGACTACGCTCATAGAATCAGGTAACTGTTGTTTGGGCTTGTTTTTTTTAATATTTATTTTAACGTCAAAAAATTCTGGAAGGGGGGATTGAAACTCAAACCCCCCTTGGCGACTCACATGGAATTTGGTGACTGTCGTTTGCCTCATTTTTTTTTAAATAGAAAAAAAGGGGGGGGGGGGGGGTTAACCTCAAAACCCTTATTGGTTGATTTATCATTAAAATCAATAAACAAAATTAGAGAAAAAAAAACAGTCACAAAATCCCCACCTCCCGATTTCATTTTGGAAAAGGAGGGGGGGATGAAACATGGGCGTAGCAAGGATTTTTTTTCGGTGGTTCGGGGTTTGGGGGGGGGGGATTTTTTCTTCCCCCAGCCCCCCCCCCCCCCCCCCCCCGCGAAAAATATATATGTATGTATGTGTGTGTGTACATAATTAATCTTTATTACATTCTGACCCTTCATTCTTTCGGAAGACGTTTATTGTGCCCTATAATAGGTTCTTCCTGGAGTTAGTGGAAAAAATGAAGACTCCCCGCCCTGGCCAGCAAGGGGGTCGCTCCCCAAGCGCGGGGTGGAGCCCCGCCGCAAAGCACTATTTTCGGTATTGAAAGCCAACAAAATGCATACTCTGAGGTATCTACAGTACATTATTCTGCTATTCAAAAACCCAATGTGCTATTCTTACTGACTTAGTTCCTCCCAGGCCGTTCGGTGGATTTGGCAGCAAGCTGTTTCCACAAAAATCTGTCGCTGGCAATGTCTGAAGCCTCTTCCCACCTGCTCTGAGGACCTCCATGAAAGTGGCGCCAAGTTGTAGGCCTACTAGGATGTCATCGCAACTCTTATTATGCGTAATTCATTTTGTTGGAGAAAATGTCCCGCAAACCTCATGCGACGCTCTTTCACAACCTTACTAGGATTTCCTTGATTTAGGCCCGATCTCTATAACTGATTCCTAAAATCTGTCTTAGCCATCTTTGTTGAGCCACATTTAGTGTTTTTCAATTTCGGCAGATGACTATTTACTGCACTATATTAAAGGAGCCCAGCCACTGGTAGAAATGTGTAACCTCTCTTGACTACGCTCTTGGAATTAGGTGAGTGTAGTTTGCTTTAGATTTTATATCGAAAAGGGAAGTTTTATCGTCAAATTCATCTGTTGAGGGATGTTTTTTTTTTGTTTAATTCAAAACCCCATTTAGTTACGGTCATAGACTTTGGTGACTGTAGTTTGCTTTAGAATAATATTGATGAGAGAGGTTTTCAACTTCAAAACTCTCTTTAGGGAGATTTTAAACTCAAATCCATCTGGAAGGGTTTTAAACTTAAAAAAAAAGTCATCTGGAGGAATGGGGTTTAAACTCCCCCCCCCCCCCCCCAATTGGCTTGGCTACGCTCAAAGAATTTTAGTTTGTAATTTGTTTTTTTTTTATATTGAAGAGGTATTTTTTAGTTTCAAACCACGATGAAAGGATGGGGGGGTTAAACTCAAAACCGCTTTCGCTACGCTCATAGAATTTTGAGTTTGTAATTTGCTTTTTTTTTTATATTGAAGAGGGGTTTATCGTAAATTTTGGAGGGGGTTTTAAAATCAAAATCTTCCTTAGCTGTGTTCTTGGAATTTGGGTATTTTTGTTTGCATTTTTTGTTTTGTTATATAGAAGAGGGGGATTTAACTGCAAAACCCCCTGGTAAGGGGTTTTAAACTAAAAACCCGAGTTAAAAACTCCCTTGTCTGTGCTGGGGCAAGTGATGGTTTAGTATTAAAATCTCACCTAAAATAAACAAAATTAAAGCAAAAAATCAGTCACTAAATTCCACCCCCCCCCCTGCGCGGGGGATTTCATTTGGGGGGTGAACCCCCCCCCCCGGCTACGCCCATGGGGTGATCCCCGACCCGCCCCTAGCTACGCCCAAGCTTTCTGCATACAGCGGTGCCCAACCGTTTTCAGGCAAAATTGCGACACGCATTTTAATGTCAGCACGCTTTAAAAAAAAATGCACCTAGTCTCTGCGTGTTCTTATGCATCCGAAGGCAGAATTGTATTGGGGCTGGATATGGTCCGCGGTTAGTAGTTTATGAATCACTGTCGTAAAGTGGTACAACTTTTAGTAGATCAGTGTAGGACTTCTATTATTATCTGATCCAGGGGGAAAAAAAAAGGATCAGCGAAGCAATGTTGCTAAATTAATCCACCAATAAAAAGCTTCATAAACGAATCTTCTTATCCCCCCCCCCCCCCACGGAATTAAACTATTTTTAGAAAATTTCGTCGCCATACTTATAAAGCCACCTAATAAAAGAACCAAGGCTTTATGCATAGCGTCACAGCTATTAGCCCTGCTGATAATTTTACAGCCGTCTTTATGGTGCTTGAAATTGTTACAGCTGCAAAAGAAAAAAAAATACAATTAGATTTAGGTCATCAAGTATTCTAGATATGTGATCTTCCAATAGAGTCATATTGTTAGAATATGTATTGAATGCGTTGGCGCGCACACACTTGAATCACTGCGGACATGTTAATAGCTACATAATTTCTCTCTTCATAGTGAAACACCCCCTAGTATTTAAAGAGATCTATTTAAATAAAGGGCTTAACCCTGCAATCAGGGCCGGATTTAAGGGAAGGCAGGAGGGGATACAGCCTAATGTTCTCTTCAAGTAAGGGCCTCCACACAAAAAAAAGCATATTTCAGCGGGTCAGCAGCTTTACGTATATTTTTTTTCGCATTTTTACCGACACTACTTTACATCTTAGAATTGGTAACACTGTCCTGGTTAACAGGTGTCCTCTTAGAGTGTGCTCTTAGTCTCGGATTTACTACATCGCTAAACACACACACACACATACACTATTTTTTTAATTACTAGAATATGCATTTTAAATGATGTTTTTAAACGAATGAAAATTAATTTAATTTAAAAGTACTCTCTTTCTTTTGTAATAGGACATGCTTTTAGGTATTTGTATTTTTTTTTAAATTTAATAAGTGAATTTGTATTAATTCTTTAAATCTTATTAACTTCTGACCCCGGCGGCTCCATATACTTAAATCCGGCACTGCCTGCATCATTTAGTCACACGTGGTTCAATCTGATTAGTCAGTTTTCCAGTGAAACTTTACATCTCTCTCTCTTTTAACCTGTGTGCTCGTAAGGAACCACTGGCCTGGTTGGTCAGGCGTGACGCCCCCCCTCCTTTACCAATAGTTTACCTTAAAAATCTACTTCTTCTTATAAATATAAATAAATTATAATCATAAGGGGAAACAACCGCGTCAATATTGCAATGCTATGAATGTATAGGAATGCTAGTTTTATGACGTCATGCTCTTCAAACTGGCCTAAACCGGTGTTACGAAGTACCAGTCATGCTAGTCGCTCGGCAGACGTTATTATCAGTTTGATACATATCTCTCTCTTTTTTTAAAACATCTTCTGTCAAATCATTTCGCAACATTTTATTATTATTATTATTATAAACCTAGGCCTAATTAGCATTTTTTAAAACAAAATTATTCATTCTTTAACAAAATTGCTCATGTACTTAGTTGTTATCTACACAATAAAATGTGTGATTTTACGTTGACCTTGTAGTGCACCTAGCTCGCTTAGTTTCTTTCTATATTCGATAATATGTTTCTATAGTCTGTGTAGATCACAATTCTATTGTCGCCCTCATTGGGTAATCTCAAGGACCTTCACCTATTCCTTAGTCTGTAGGCCTAAAACCATTGGGGCACCACACATGATCTGTCGACAGTTTTTCTCTATTCCTCTCTTTTGCCTTAAACAGAATCTCTTTCAGGGACATTCTTCCCATCGCTTTTTCTGCCTGCCTCTTCTTCTTTTCCCTGGTACTGTTTCCTAAAGGAAAGTCTTTGCGAGCTCTGGGGACTACTGTGATATGGCCATGCCCAGTTTACGTTCCTAGACAGTGGTCATCAGGACATCGTGGGGCCATTGTGATCGTGTTTCGAATCTCCTTATTTGTAATGCGGTCTCGGTAGGAGACACACTGTGTGCTACTAATTAATTCCCATGTTAAGGCTATGAAGGTTCCTGGATGTAACACATTTAGTGATGCCCAAACCAAGGACCGCGGGCCAGATCTGGTCCCACAAATCTTCTGCCTACGTCGCATAATGAAGCCGTAGACTTGACGACGTTTTTGCGCTGATACGGCACGTGATAAATGCGTGGTAAAGTTATAAGGCCTCAGGGCTGTAACAGTTTAGGCATAAAATCAACTAGGCGATGAAACAACGTTCAAACAACGTGTGGTGGGTGCACCCAGTGCTTTACAGACTAGAAACAAAACAAAACAATTCCTTAGGAATTATGGTTCCACTAATAAAGAAATTACAAGACTGGTAAACATAACACCCCGACTGGGCCGGCCTTACCTAATTGGAGGCCCTATGAGAAGGGAATTTGGTGGCCACAAATAAAATAGAAAAATAAAAGTATAAACTTTTAATTAAAACCTAGTGTACTCCAAGGCACAAGTTTCTTCTCAAGAGTCTGGTGTGAGGCCCCACCAACCCTGTATAGATATATATATATACATTGCTTTTTTTTTGTAAAAAAAATAGGTGACGGTACTCGGTGATAGATTACCTAACTTTCAACTACTAAAAAATTAATAATAAACGTTAAAATACAATAAAAGCAATATTTTTTCCCCACATTGAAAAAGGTCCCTCACTCCGTACCGTCACACACAAAAGAAAAGTAAAAACAATGTTCCCCTTTCAGACCTTGTGGCCTATAGGGCAGATGATGTTAAGGTCATCTGTTTCTGTGGCCAGTACAACGACCAACCGCCTTTACTTTTCCCTAACTAATGTCAGGTACCCATTAGAGCTGGGTGGACTCAGAGATTAAAAATCCCAGTCTTCACCAGGATTCGAACCCCGCTCCCCGTTTCGGAAGCCAAACGCTTTACCACTCAGCCACCGCGCCTGCCTAAGGACGACCTTGACCCCGGTGTTCATGAAGTTTCGAACCCCAAACCACAAACTGCATGGGCAAGCCCCCAACCTGAGAATACGTTAGGGAAATAACGGCGGTTTATCGGTAGTGCTGTCCACATGACACCCTCGTTAACTGTCAGCCATTAAAATCTTATCATTACATCATCTACCTCTAAGTCTGAAAGAGAGGTACATTTGTTTGTTTCTAATGTAACACCAACAACATATAGGCTCACAATAGATGGAATAGAAGGAAAGCGGCCTAGAAGTGACAATACACACGCGGGGTAGTTAAACACACAAAAACAAACAACAGAAACGATGGTGAGTAAGAAACAGCGCATTTTGTGCCCATCTTTTTTGTGTGTGTGTTAATTTCTATGAATCCAGTGTTTCCCAAACCTCTTCCTTAACGGGACACTTGGCACATTCTGAGTTCATTGTTCCAGTAGTTCGTGAAACACCTATTCAGGGCTTTATTGGAACACAATTTGGGAAACACTGTTAATTCCTCTGTTTAATACCTCAGAAACTGTTTCAAGGCCGTCTAAAAGGGTAGACTACACTTTGGTGGTATGACGCTTGGAGTGTCAGAGTATTGCGCCAGACTTGAGCAAGTTACTAAAAATAGCACGATTAATAGGGAATTTCACATTTAGCTACTACATACCGGGAATTTAAAATATCCTGTAAATAATTAGATATTTGAAAAGAAGAGTAATTAAGAATAGAGAGGGACTAGTAAACCATTCAAGATTTAAGGGTTTAATAAAACTTATGGGCTATGTCAGGATGGCCGAGTGGTCTAAGGCGCCAGACTCAAGGTTTAAGAACCTTACCATGCATCCATGGGTCAGAGTGTTCTGGTCCACGAAAGTGGGCGTGGGTTCAAATCCCACTTCTGACATTATTTTTTGTTTAATTCCTCCACCAGGATCTAGTTTTTTTTTTTTTTTACACTTGAACAGCTAAGTTAATATATATATATATATATATATACAGTGGCGTAGCTAGGGTATTTGATGCCTAGTGCGGCATCTCCTCGTGATCCCCCCCCCCTCACTCGGATATAAAACAGCGAAAATACGTTATTAAACGTGATTAAAATATACTATAAATAAAGATTACGAGCTTTCTTGGTCTCAAAACTATCAATAATTTTATCGAAATCTGTTTTCCAAAAATTGCCTAGCAAAACAAATTTCGTTTGGAGCAAAAGAGTCCTCACCAATTTGGCGCAATTTTTTCACAAGGTTTTGCTCTTAATCTTAAACAAGGACCTTTTTAAAATCTTGAGTTTAAAAATAAATAAATAAATGAAAAGATATCAGCTAGAATGCCATAAGATGATCCACTAGATGATTCAGTTCTAAATATTGTCTAAGTATGCTAATTATTCGTGATGCCTATTGAATGCCAGATTCTGTTTTGAGAGTAAAAGAATCATGTCCAAAATTCTCTTCAGGTAGCATTATCACATTTTTACATATTTCTGACCATTGCGGTATGTGTGGCTATATGCGAGCGAAGTTTTTCAGGCTTAATTAAGTTGAATTAATACCAATCAGCGATGCTTTTCACTAACTAGGCAAATAACAATCTGCCTACTTAACAGGTAATGTATCTCCACCCTGGGACGAAAGCTCTCTTCCTACTATAAGAGATCATATTGAAAATATAACCAAAAAAAATATCTGACTACATTCCAACAGAGATCAAGGAAATGGTGAACTCATTATCCTAGCAATCAGTGGATCAGAGTTTACACGGAGGGCTCACCCCATAAAGCCGACACAAATGGAGAAGCTGGAATACTCATCGAATGACCCGATGGAGAAAACTAGAAAAAAATCCATTGCAACTGGAGTGCTCTCTGACAGCCACAAAGCAGAAAGGGAAGCATCAGAACTAGCTGCCACCATGCTAGCAAATCATCCAAGTTCCCCACACAGTCAGATTGTCTTTCTAACCGATTCAAAAATAACCATCCAAAGCTTGGAAAACCCTGATTCCTCCTATATAAAACGACTTAGGACAGCACTTATAAAGCTCAACTACAACAGCAAAAAAAAAAAAAAAACCCACTATTATTCAATGAATACCAGCACATATTGAATTAGAAGGAAATGAGAAGGCTGATACACTCGCCAAGAAAGGGAGAACAATCTCACAATTAAACATAACACTCTATCCAGAAGAAATGAAGAAACTAAATAAATAGTAAATAAAATAAATGAGAAATAGACACGCTGTCATCCGAATCACAAGAAAGATGATGCCCATTATAAGCTATCCCGACAAGATCAACGTCTAATCTTTCAACTCAGGACCGGACACAACAGAATGAGACAACATATGTACCGCAAGCTCAAAATTGGAACCAGTGAAATTGGCCCTTGTGGAGTGTCTGTCACAAGAGAATGCTGATAATGTCCTCCAAAACTGCTCTCTTTACCAAGAGGCCCGTACAAGACACTGGCCCCAATAGAAAGAAAACTATATGGAGAGCTCCCTGATTTGAAAACCACTGCGCAGTTCATCTCATGTATTGGTCTAGTCATCTGAACGCTCCAACATAAAAATGAGAATCAAGAAGAGGAAAAAAAAAGATATTTTTTCTTTACAATTTTTCTTCAACGTTCGTGATGCCCATTGAGGGCCATATTCTGCTTTGAGAAAAAAATGTATGATATCCAAGATTTTTTTCATTTTCAGATTTTTTACTTTAGGACCATTTGATCTCTACCGTCAACCATTTTAACCACTATGAGCGCCAGCCAGACTTATCAATCTAGAGCAGCGCCCATAATATTAACCAAAGTGGCAAAATAAGTATATTTTTTTAATGAAATACAGTAGTTTATGTTTGTTCATGTATGTACAATGTGTGCAATTTTTGCTAAGAAATTTTGTGCTCAGTTTGATGCCCTGTGCGGTCCGCACCACCCGCACATGGCTAGCTACGTCATATATATACACTAATACACAGTGCTTTTTTTTTAAACAAAAAAAAAAATAGGTCACAATGATCCCATGACCCATGTTTGAACCATGCCTAGAGGAGTTGTCAAACTACGATGAAATAATTTCTAAAAGAAAAGAAAAGGCCTATTAAAATTATTATTTGGGAAAGAAGAAGACCCTTGTGTTAAATATGAGTTATCCTGTAGACATAAGTGATTTTTAAATTGAAATTAAACTATTAACACTGACAAAGGTTTAGATTTCAACAGGTTTCTTGTAGTGGAAAGCAAGATAGTGTCTGTGATCAGGGCCGGCCTTAGGTCATTGGAGGCCCTAGGCGATTAAGTGAGTAGATAAATTCATACAACGCCGATAACACTAATGTGCTTCATGGATGATTCATGATGATCAGACTAGAAATAGCGTTTGGACATTTCACCAAAGAGAAGAAGAAACTAAACAGTGGCTAATAAACCTTCAATCCTAGCTAGCTAGTAGAGACTTGTTAGGCTAGTAGACTTAGAGCCATACAGTTTGTTGAGCTAGTAGACACTTAGAGCCATACAGTTTGTTAGGCTTGTAGACTTAGAGCCATACAGTTTGTTGAGCTAGTAGACACTTAGAGCCATACAGTTTGTTAGGCTAGTAGACACTTAGAGCCATACAGTTTGTTGAGCTAGTAGACACTTAGAGCCTTACAGTTTGTTGAGCTAGTAGACACTTAGAGCCATACAGTTTGTTGAGCTAGTAGACACTTAGAGCCATACAGTTTGTTAGGCTAGTAGACACTTAGAGCCATACAGTTTGTTGAGCTAGTAGACACTTAGAGCCATACAGTTTGTTGAGCTAGTAGACACTTAGAGCCATACAGTTTGTTGAGCTAGTAGACACTTAGAGCCATACAGTTTGTTGAGCTAGTAGACACTTAGAGCCATACAGTTTGTTGAGCTAGTAGACACTTAGAGCCATACAGTTTGTTGAGCTAGTAGACACTTAGAGCCATACAGTTTGTTGAGCTAGTAGACACTTAGAGCCATACAGTTTGTTGAGCTAGTAGACACTTAGAGCCATACAGTTTGTTGAGCTAGTAGACACTTAGAGCCATACAGTTTGTTAGGCTAGTAGACACTTAGAGCCATACAGTTTGTTAGGCTAGTAGACACTTAGAGCCATACAGTTTGTTAGGCTAGTAGACACTTAGAGCCTTACAGTTTGTTGAGCTAGTAGACACTTAGAGCCATACAGTTTGTTGAGCTAGTAGACACTTAGAGCCATACAGTTTGTTGAGCTAGTAGACACTTAGAGCCATACAGTTTGTTGAGCTAGTAGACACTTAGAGCCATACAGTTTGTTAGGCTAGTAGACACTTAGAGCCATACAGTTTGTTAGGCTAGTAGACACTTAGAGCCATACAGTTTGTTGAGCTAGTAGACACTTAGAGCCATACAGTTTGTTGAGCTAGTAGACACTTAGAGCCATACAGTTTGTTGAGCTAGTAGACACTTAGAGCCATACAGTTTGTTGAGCTAGTAGACACTTAGAGCCATACAGTTTGTTGAGCTAGTAGACACTTAGAGCCATACAGTTTGTTGAGCTAGTAGACACTTAGAGCCATACAGTTTGTTGAGCTAGTAGACACTTAGAGCCATACAGTTTGTTGAGCTAGTAGACACTTAGAGCCATACAGTTTGTTTATCTTTCAGATTTGATCCATGTTTCGAAATATTTCTCTAAAATAATTTCTCTGAGTCCTGTGCGAGGCCACAAAAATTAGGCGGTTGCCTAATTTGCCCATGCCTAAGGCCGACCCTGCTGTGATCATCTAACTGTTGGTCTAATGATGTACAGACCAATTTGAAAAAAATAATCCTTCCACTACAACTTGACTTCATCAACATTTTACAGCCTCCATTGGACACTGTTAAATCAGTTCAAAACAACTGTGTCCAAGAAGTGTCCCTCAGTTACAACACTTTGAAAAAAAAAAAAGTATATTTTAAAAATAATTTATTTGCATTTCAATGTACCAGCATATATGTACTATATAAATGGTTGAAAAAAACAACATTCCACTATATATGTTTAAGAACTGAAGTCATTAACGTTATAGGAATATTCTTGTACATCGTTCAACTAAATCTTTCTCTCTAATTAACACGCGACTAAACAATAAAGCAGTGATACCCTTTAGGGAAACTTAAAGAAGAAAAATAATTGACCAGTTGCTTGAAAAATCTCTCCAATGAAATCTTCTAGTCAGCAGTGTAAGAGATGCATTATACACTCATAGTGTATCAATAGATACAGCTCCTTCTGTCCTGAGATGCATTATACACTCATAGTGTATCAATAGATACAGCTCCTTCTGTCCTGAGATGTATTATACACTCATAGTGTATCAATAGATACAGCTACTTCTGTCCTGAGATGTATTATACACTCATAGTGTATCAATAGATACAGCTCCTTCTGTCCTGAGATGTAAAGATCTAAGGGCACATTCTCAGGCCTCAGATAAAGGTTGCTGATGCGTCAAAAGTCCCTCTCTCTCTCAATTTTAGAGCTCCTTAGATGTTAGGACTATCATTTATGACCATGATTTGGAAAAAAAAAATGAGTTGATCAAACTTTTGGCCCTAGTCAAAAATAATCTTAACAGTAAAAGTATCAAGAGAAATGGCACTGACATCAAGAGAAATGGCACTGACAGCAAGAGAAATGGCACTGACAGCAAGAGAAATGGCACTGACATCAAGAGAAATGGCACTGACATCAAGAGAAATGGCACTGACATCAAGAAAAAAACAACAAAATTAATAATTTTGTAGACAATATCAATAACTCAAAAACTTAAAACCAATACATGACATTATTAACAAGAATATACTACATCAAATAACTGGAACATTTCTATACAGAGCACATGCAAACTTAAATAACATTTTTACCATAGTATCCATATAAGTGAACCTGATCCACCATTTCTTACAATATGACAGTGATTGCACACAATTATTAGTCATTATAGAATTTACAAAAAAGAAATCATTAATATTAAAGAAAATTATTTTTTGGAGGAAGGGGGTGGGCTCAAACACATATTTATATACATTGTAATTATTCATTATTGAAAACATTGACAAATTGATGAAAATACTTTGCCTTCACAAATACAAATATCCATTTTGTTTGGGGTTAATATTTACTAATATGCTTCTCTCTTCATCGTCATTATAGCTACAGGGATCTCAGGATTCGATACATTCCATTCCTCTGCACACCAAGTTGGATAGAGAATAAAATTTAAAACAAAAGTACATTAGAAGCCAGGATAAACTTTGGGAAGATGTAAGGCTAATTTAGATCTAAATAATGGATAGTTGAAATAAGCATGGGGATCTGATTTCCTAATAATATTAAATTCAGCAGAATTATTTTTTTTAAGATTATAATTAGCTTTTTTTTTTAATTCCCAATAAATAAAAAAAATGTATTTTAGATTCACAAGAGTAATTTTTTGTCTCTATACAATAGCTATGACAACATTAGATTTAGATCTTTAGTTAACACATGGCATGATTTGTCCTCATATTCCTACTGGGGGGGCTCTGAAAGAATGTTTTATTAGCTACACAAGAGTCCTTGTAATCACAAAACAAATTACTGTATTTCTGTATTTTCTTTATTCTGGAAATGAATAAGTTTATTATTTCACATTTTCTAGTTTTTTTTCTCCCTAGTCTGTTAGTACTAGCATTGATTCAATACATTCAGATTTCTGATTATTAAAAAAAAAATATTTAAAATGTGCATATTTAGAACAGAAACATAATAATAATAATATTTGAGAGTGGATGAAAAATGTGTATACAATAGTGATGTAAATGAAACCAGCATTTTTGTATACATTTAAAAAAACAAACTGAAAGCAGAAACAATGAGTCTGAGAGATATTTACAAGCTATAGAAGGGCAGCACTAGAACATAATGTTGTCTTCTGCTCTTGCCACTGTACAAATAGAACACATATTGCATGGACCTTACGCATTGTTGGCTAGATATAGATTGTATAATACTTGACTTCCATTCATTTCATTTACTCCTTGAGGCTTAATAGTGACAGTGTCCTTATTAAACAGAAATAATTTGTTGCTTTAAGTAACTTTACATGATTAATGTAGGTAGTGGTCAGATTTTTTGATACATCCTGTAAAATTCTATCGCAAAAACATAAAATGTTCCAAGGAAAAAATTGGGATACCATAGAGTGTAAAAGCATGTAATTACTGAAGAAGATGAAAATAGTATGCTATTTTAAGAACAGAAACATCCTGCGGGCAACGAACTACTGCCCACAGGTTGTGATGTCCCAGGTCAGTGTTCAGGCCTTTTGTAAAGATTGTACTCTATCTAAGTCATTAATGGCAATATATTAAACTTATGGTGCCAACTCTTCTATACTATAACAAAGAGATGATTGTTTCAGAACATTTCCATGGGATATAGTTGTGTCCTTTATCCCTACACTAGCAGGAGTTTCATCTTGCTATCAACCAATATGCAGAGACTTGCCTCATTTGAGTTTGCCTATCAAACTAAGAAAAAAAATGGAAGTTATCTTCTGCTAAACATAATTCAAAGATTAAGGATGAGTGCAGTGCTTCACAAACTACACAAACCGAGTTGTGACATGAATCTTTTTCCACCTCCCTTTTAATGTTAGACTATTTTGTGTGTTTGGGCAGCACAATATCCAACAACTGTCTAGAGAAATAGCTAAGGCCAGCAGTGCTTTTGATTGTAGCAAAATAAGAGTTTAGCAGAAAAGGTCTCTCTATCTACTAATTCAAATCAATGTCTGTAAGGCAGTGGGTCTCACCACTCTTAAGTATGGCTCTAAGACCTAAGGCTCCTAAAAGCTTCTACAATAGTGTACATAGAACAATGTCCATAATAAATGCCTATATTCTCCTTGTTTTCTTGAATACAAAACATTCTAGTAATGTTTTGGATTCTGAGTATGGTCTTAGTATGAATCATGCTGGCACAGAAAACTTTGACTGCAGTAATATCTCACAAATCAGCACACCACAATATTGCCTACATAATACAACTTTGTTAATGGCTTCATCTTTTCACACAAATATTGAAAGATAAAAGTATATTTAAAAACAATAAATTTAATAGTTAGATACAATTAAAAAAAAAACAACACAAAAAAACCTAGAAAGACATTTTTCCCGTTGCTCTAACAGTATGGATACATTTTTACTTCATCTTAGATCACATGAGCGTCTGATCAAGTTAACAGCTGCTATTTAAAAAAATAATAATTAAAAACTGTCATTCAAGTGGCAAAGTTTTCTGTTTAAACATAGAAAATATGAATGGAAAGCAAAATCACATAAAATTGGGAGAAAAATGCACAAACGAAAAATGATGCCAAATTTTTATGATAATAAAGTTTTGTTTTACTATAGTTATGTACAGTTGTGAAATGGTTTTGATTAACTAAACTTATCTAACTGGCATATAATGTCACAGCGCAGACAATCTCATCATCTATATCAAAAGATAAAGCTACAAAGCTGAGCTTTTGAAGAACATCTCTTGCTGGTGTTGAGTCCCTTGAAGAGCATCCTCTATCTCTAGTTTAGTAAGTCCTATATCAAGCATCATATTGATTAGAGCTTCTTTGTTACCAGCTTGCAACATTATCTTCACTTTCAGAGAATTATTACATTTGATGAGATCATTCAACTCCTGTGTCAATAAAAATAAGGTAAGAAACATTGGATCAGTTTATTCTCTGAGCTGAAATATAATCCAACTATCTAGGCAACAACAATTCTCCAAAGACTGGAGGAGTAGTGGCTGAGTGGTAAAGAGCATAGCTTCTGAAATGAGGAGTTTTAGATTAGAATCTCTGTGTAGGCTGGGATTTTGTATCTCAGGATTTTTAGGATAACCCTAACTCTAATGGTTTCTGGCATTAATTGGGAAAAGTAAGAGGGGCCACATGACACCTTCATCAACCAGTAAACATAGAAACATTAGAGTTTTACATACAGATCATGTCTGAAAAGGGTATCTTTACTTTTTTTTTTTAATTCTCAAATCCACCTATGGTTTTAAAAGTGTTCAGTTCTTTTTAATTCTCTGACAAGCCACAGAGACTACTTAATGTGGACAGTGTTCAAAATAGAGCTGGACAGTTATGTCAATAAGGAGAAGACTGCCTGGTTGTGTGGTATGCCCTCTGGACTGTCATTTGATGGTTTTGGGTTTGAACCATGTCTGCTATTCCCCGCGAGGTGAGGGCTAGGATGTAAGAATCTTCAAACCTGAAGGAACATAGTAAAACAAACAGAGATTACATTCTATTCATGCTAATCAAGGGTGGACCATTGACATGCAACAAATATAGGAAGTTCTTCTGGTCCCACCCACACATAGTGCATTAAACAGATTCAAATGAAAGATTCCCTAATTAAATTGTCAGTCAGTGATAAAAAGACTGGGAACCAAATGACATATATATCAGTTTATCATCTTTGGTAACTAGCTTAAATTTTGGTTTGTTTTCTAGATAAAGATATTTACCTTTTCTAGTTCAATAAGTTCTTGTTTTTTTTTCCTTCTGTGTCTGGCCGCTGCCTCCCTGTTCCACTTCCTCCTTAGTGTCATTCTCAATCTGTCTTTTTCTGTTGTTGGTCGAAACCATAAACTAGGGAAAACTAACTATAAGGGGAAAAAGAAAAATTTGGATAATATGATATCTTTAATATAAAGTGCAAAAAATGTTTGTAAAATGTTTTACATGTTTCTGATACTCCTTCAGAAATGAAGATAATTTACTTCCTAGTCCAAACCTCCCCCAGGATGATGGGGGATGGCAGTGGGTAGGGTATCAACCCCGGAGCATCGAGAAGTCTGAACAACAGTCCAGCGTGCTTACCGCATGACCAGCCTTCTGTAAGGTGTATGTATGTATGTCCCGCATAGAAATCAAAATAGTTTTGACCACTCCTGATAAAACCTGGTATAAATATTCCTTAGATCATGGCAGAGACTGTAGTGTATGTTGAATGTCCCTCCCACAACCCAGAGACTCTAAAAATAAAACTGAATACCTAAATCTATCAGTATTAAAGAACAAGACTTTTTAACAAATCTGGTAAACCCATTTTCACAGTATTTTATACTTGATATCAATATGACGGCTAAAATGGTAACCTATTTTAACTATTTTTCCCTCTACTTTCATTTTTGTGGCGAAAAAATGTTTCACATAAATCTACATCCAATCCATTAGATCAGTTATACCCAAACTAAGGCCTGCAGATAATATTTGGCTAGTAATATTATAATAATAATATATAATATCTAGACAAATAATGTGCAATAATGGATAAAAAGAAGCCATTCATTAAGGAACAGTATATTCTAACAACATGTCATTGTTTAGCAGAACAAGAAAAGGTATAGGGAGGGGGGGGGGGGGGGCTGGCATACAATAGTTAAGACTTGAAGTGGGAATCCAGTAGTAAAAAAGAAATTATTATTCTTCATTAATTTTTTAACCCCTCCCTCCCTAGTGTCACATTGCCATTCAAGTGACCTAGTTGCATTGATATTAAATAACTTTGTGTACTTATGTTAATTACTTTATTTGATGTTTACTTATTCATTATTGGATTGCATTTATTTTTTGTGATAAAGTTTTAAGCTAAAACCTAATCACCTTATTTTCAGCACTGTTAGTTAGAACTTGCTGATCTTTACCTTACTTTGAGAAACAAAATGCAAGCTATGCAAAGAACACAAGTCATAAAAAAAACCCACATGACACCAACAAGTTTTGAGTTGTGTTTACATCTGTATCCAATAACAAACCTTTTTTCTTTGTATAAGTTGTACCCTTAGGTTTGTCCTCTGTCTTGCTTTGAACTTCCTGCTCACTCTCCTCCTTGGTTCAATTTGTCCTTTTTCTTCTTCTGTTAATTGCAGAACACAAGATGTTGGGGATTCTAACTGTATAGAGAAATAAAGAAAAACAAACACAACATTATATTGAATCTATGTAATGATGTAGGCAGGTAGGTTAGTGTGTGTGTGTAGCAAACATAAAAGTAAAAAACGTTGAGAAATACAAATACAGACTTAGGTATGAGAATAAGTTCTAGACTTGTCCTGGCAAGTGTGGCCACAAAACTGAAAAGATGGTACTATCATTAGAGATTTCTTGCTACAAATGAAACAATGGTTTTAAAATGATGCAGAGCTTGATCCAATGTTACCTTTGTGTCAGATCTGTGCAACTTGTCTGGAGATTGATGTTCTGGGCAAATATCCTACTGAACTCTGCCCAGCTACTGAAATGTTTGTTCCCATAAAATAATGCCTTACATCAAACAATGTAAGGTACTATAAAGTTGATAACTCTGCTTCTATAGCCTGCTCCATGAAGGGGTGAAACAAGAATGCATTTTAGCACTAAAACTAATCACTCTCCCCCTCCCTCTAAATATATCTATATTTAACTATTGTACTAAGATTTATTTTTTTTGGCAGCCCACAGCAAAATTCCAAAGTTAAAATTGAGTGGGTTGACAATTGACTTTAAACACATTAGGAACCTCTCCCCCCTTCCCCCCCCCCCCCCCCCACACACACAAACAAGGTAAAATTAATGATTCTCTAATCAAACCTGGAAATAAAATAGCTATCAGTGATAAAATAACTCAAATGCAACAATTCCCACCTTTGAATCCATTGCCATCAATCTCATTTCTTTTTGGGTTGTGTCTGGATCTAGATCTGTATTTAAAACCTCTAGTTTTATATCACTTGGATTTTGTTCCCATATCTGTAGCATGCTGTCCTCATTCAGATTCATCATTTGTTCATTTTCCTCTAATTTTACTTCTGTTAGCTGCAGAATACAAAATGTCATTAGGCTTGTTAGGTTTAGGTTTAGAGTCTTTAACTCTGATAAGTCACTGGTTTTCCTGGCTTATTCAGACAACCAGTTTTGTGCTCTAATGACACTATGGATGACGGAGCACTTGTATGTATTTGTCTAAGCAGATATATGTTACCGGCAAAGTGTGAAATGCATGTATTCTATAGAATGCCGGGCGTTCTTAAGTGAAGTACGAAATGATTCTTCATTTCCTATTTTCTCTAGGTATTCTATAGAATATATATATCTATAGAGAATGACTAGTTCTTTGTCAGGCAAAAAAATGTCTTCTTTAGAAAGATTTATTTATAACTTAAAAATAAATGAGGAAAAAAAACACAAATAAACAACAGGATTTCTTAAGACTAAAAAAATACCTTTGTAGGCCCATGTCTTAATACCCTATGCTAGGTGAAATTGCAATTTTTAAATAAGCAAATTATACTTTAATTCAACTAATCATATTTAAAAATAGTAATATGCATCAGTAAATATACCGTTGTTCAGTTTCATCTAACTAGACTCAAATGAGAAATCAAAAGATAAACATTGAGATGGTAAAACTGTCTACATGCAATAGCAAAAAGTCTACATACTCTATTTGTATGCATTTTGATTTCCACTTTTCCTTGGTCTTTTCTACTAATAAATCTTATGTTGAGAAAAAAATATAGTGAGACTGAGGCTTTACCAGAAATGTTCAACTGAGGCTTACCAGAAATGTTCAACTGAGGCTTTCCAGAAATGTTCAACTGAGGCTTACCAGAAATGTTCAACTGAGGCTTACCAGAAATGTTCAACTGAGGCTTACCAGAAATGTTCAACTGAGGCTTACCAGAAATGTTCAACTGAGGCTTACCAGAAATGTTCAACTGAGGCTTACCAGAAATGTTCAAACCCATAGGAAGACAATGAAGGAGATCAAGTCTCACCAAGAATGACAAACAATACAAACAAGACCTAAACTAGGCTTAGAAAATAGTGAATGGAAAATATTTGTAAGTCATAGGCTGTATCTTATCTTATCTTCTTCTTATCTTATACATTACAGATTGTACTTCAAAAAACAAGATAATTACATCCTACACATTTCATGTGCCAATGTGCATGTTAACCAATGACTTAAACTCTGCTAAGTCATAGGTTTTCCTGGCTGATTCAGGCAACCCATTCCATACTCTAATGGCACTAGGGAAGAAGGAGCACTTGTAAGAATTTGTTCTGGTGTATGGAATAAGAAATGTGCCTCTATCTTTGTGTTTTTCTGAGTATTTCATTAGGTTTTGTTTTTTCTATTTGTAAATTATGGTTCAGTGTTTTATGTATTATAGCTACTTTACTTTGTATTCTTCTGTCCAGAAGTGTCTCTAAGTTTAGTGATTTCACTATAATTTTACTGTTTTCTTGAGTTGAGGGATCCCAAACAGAGGATGCCTATTCTAATATTGGCCTAGTTAAAGTTAAATAGCATTTTAGTTTTATGTTCTTGTTTGATTAGTAAAAATTGCTAATGCAATTGGTAGGTCATTTATGTAGATTAGAAACAGTAGTGGGCCTAATTCCTTGAGGTACACCTGAGTTTACTATTATTGGTGTAGATTTGGAGTCATTTATTATTACAGTTTGTTCTCTTCCTATTAGGAAATCCTGAATCCATTGATGTAATGAACCATTAATGCCAAAGTGTATGGTGAACTTTTTCAATTGTCTTAGAAAATTCTAATAAAATGGCATCTATTTGCTCACTGTTATCTAATCCCTTTGAAAAACCATCAATTAATCCTATTAGTTGAATTTCATGTGACAAATTTCCTAAAGCCATGTTGGTATGGAGTATGGACATTACGTTTATCTAAGTAATTTATGATGTTGCTACATATTATGTGTTCTAAGATTTTACATGTGACCCTGGTGAGTGATGCTGGTCTGTAGTTCCACAGATCAGATTTTTCTCCTTTTCTAAATAGGGGGGTGACATTAGCTTCTTTCCAGTCCATCTGTACTCTGCCTTGATTTAGTGATGTCTGAAAAAGTATTTTGAACTAGCTCATTGCTTAGTTCTTTGAGCAATCTAGCTGGAATACCATCAGGTCCAGAAGCTTTATTTGGTTTTATGCTAGCTAGACAAAATTAAACATCAACATCACATTACAGTGGATCCCTGGACACATTGGCGTCATAGGAACTGAAAGGGCAGATAAGCTTTCAAAGGCAGGATCATCTATAGAACCCTAAGGTCAATGTTAATCAACAACCATAAAGAGGAGTGGCTCAACCAATGGGCAAAAGGAAACACAGGCAGAGCCATGTACAAAGAAATGAACATGCCTAACAAACTGGACAGTATTAACTTCCTTCCCCGCAAAGAGAAATCTACAATCTTCCATCTAAGGACAGGACACACACCTCTGTTAAATTACCATCTCAATAAAATAAATCCTACACAACTCTTCCTTTATAGACACTGCACCCACCCTTATGAAACCGTAAACCATATCCTTTTTGAATGCCCCTTCCTAATCCACATTAGGCAGACCCTACTACCACTCCAGCCCAACATAACAAACAACCTGTACGACAGTGCTGAACAACTGAAGAAAACAGCACACTATTTTTCCTTGGCACAGTCTTCAAAATAGCTCACAGCTCAGCAGCAAAAAGCTGGCTAGAAGAAGAAAAAGAAGAAACCCCATTTCATGTACATTTATATCTCCTATGTTTTCTACTTGGTTTAAATTTATAAAAATGTCTTTGTCTCCTAGGGATGAGAATGCTGATGCGAAATATTTATTAAAAATGTATGCTTTAATTTCATTATTGTTGTGTGTTTGGTTATCTTCAATTTTTAATGGGAATACTTCTGTTGTTTCCATTTCCTTAGATTTAATATATGATCATACATTTGTATTGTTATCTTCAGATCTTACTTGATTTATGTATTCACTCTGCAGCTGTCTGCTAACTTTTTGGGTTACGTGACAGTCAAATTAACTATTATGTTCATCATAAGTTGTTCAGACATAGTGACTTTTCAGAACTGTTTATTATTCGCACAACAACAAAAAAAGTTTGGAACTTAGTGTACAACATATTCTTTCAATAGAGACACATCTTTTCATCAGGTAATGTTAGCCTAGTGACTTTTTATTTTGATCTGAATGGGACTAAAAGTCAATTAAATCAAACTGAGAGCATTGTACATGAGAAAATACCTTATTAGAATGAGTTTAAACATCATTTCTGTTTTGAAACAGGTCACTTTCAAGACAAGCAAATTTATATACGGGAATAAGCACTTTTTTTTTTTTAAAGGCAAAATGTCAATATTTAAGACAAAAGATGAATTGCAATGAAGCCTTGTTTAACATGATAAATTAACTTCTTGTGTTTTCATCACAACAAAACTTGTTATTAGTTTGATCAATATCTAGTCAAGTAGTTATTTCTTAGTAATCATATTTGCCATGATAACATATTAAACCTATTTTCTTTCACCTTTCATACAACACAATATGAAAGATCTTTAGTATCAGCTTTGTACCTAGTACAATGAAGTTGTACAAGTCTGCACACTAAGACAGTCATAATTACATATACTCCACATTTTAATGAACAAGGCTAAATTATTTAGATTACTGGTGAATAAAAATATTATTATGAGAAATTTATATTATTACTGGAATACTTTGAATCACTTTGCCTGAAGCAGTTGTAGTCATTTTATACAATACCTAGGCAAAGTAGGGAATGGAGAAATCATTTATCAATTTACCTGGACATTTCAGGCATTCTAAAGGCAGGTGGGAAGCTGGGCAAACATTTTTCTCTCACACAGATGAGACATCCCAGGATTCAAGAACGAAGATGTTTAAAAATAAAAAAAAAACTAACCAATGACATCAAATAAAGAATGCTTTAATTTCATGTTTGCCATTTACAAAATGTACTCACTATTGGTTCTGGCTCTGATGTAAATTCTGCTTGCACTTTCTGGTTATCTTGATCATGACTACCAAGAAATGGCTCTGACATATGGCACTGGATTTGCGTCGCTTGAAGAGCTTGTTCTATATCTAGCTCGGTAAATCCTCGGTCAATCATCATCTTTATGAGAGCTTCTTTGTTACGGTTTTGTGAAAGTATCTTTTCTTTAAGGAAACCATTGTGCTTGATAAGATTTTTCCACTCCTGTGTGTAAATGAAAATTCTTGAAATGAACTTTTCCGCAAAATAAAATATCCATTTCTAAAGCAATCCAAATAGCAACTTATTCAGTTTTAAAAGAATACAAGGATTATTTCTGCAATAATCTAATAATTGATAAATGAATTGTTCTGCTGAATTGACCTAGATCTATACAAAGTTATTCCAAATTTTAGACAAATTCCTTGAATAAATAAAAAAAAATTAATGATGAGCCTTTTTCATTTATGACCTAAATTGTAATTTTTTTTAAACAATGAGCAGCCTAAGATTTTTTTTAATGAAGTCATTTTTTTGGTTTAAAAAAAGATTCTAATACCTATTAGTGGTCTAATACCTATTAGTGGGTATCTAAAAAATCTCTTTTGGCTATAGATTTAGGTAACTTTGTTTTATTTGAAGCCCTGTGAATGTTGAAGGGTACAACTTTTGCAAACAAAGATTACATTCTATTCATGCTTATCATAGAAGGACTATTGACATTCACAACACATATAGGAACTTCTTTTGGTCCCACCCAGACAGGTGCATTAAACAGCTTCAAATGAAAGATTCCCTAATTAAATTGTCAGTCAGTGATAGAAAGACTGAGAACCAAATGACATGCATATCAGTTTATCATCTGTGGTAACTAGCCTAAATTTTGGTTTGTTTTCTAGATAAAGTTCTTTACCTTTTCTAGTTCAATAAGTTCTTGTTTTTTTTTCCTTCTGTGTCTGGCCGCTGCCTCCCTGTTCCACTTCCTCCTTAGTGTCATTCTCAATCTGTCTTGTTCTGTTGTTGGTCGAAACCATAAACTAGGAAAAACTAACTATAAGGTGAAAAAGAAACATTTGTATAATATAATATTATAATAATAATATATAATATCTAGACAAATAATGTGCAATAATGGATAAAAAGCAGCCATTAATTAACTCTTTCTCTCCTAAGAGATGATGACAACGTTGATTGGAACCCATTAAACTAAATGTATTTTTGGGCGTAAAAAGAGAATGCATTCTCCTATAATTCGATACCAAATATAACATTTTCTGAAAACAAACAACAAATTTATTGAAGTTAAATCTGAACAGGAAAAAGTGAAATACAAAATGAGCAAAATGAATAACACTATCAGAAAGAGGAAAATAATTACGGAGAGATTGAGTTAAATCAACAGTATATTTTAACATTTAGCAGGGCCATATTTCCCTCAAATGAAGTCAGAGTTGACATTTATGATGGAGTTGCACCTCGACAACACTGCTTCTTGAATAAAATGTGCATTCTTACTTTTTCAGAAAAAATTATTAGTGGCTCGTATATCTAAAAACACATACATAAGAAGTACATATAGACATTTTTTTATAAGTTTATTTTTACAAATAATAAAACTGTGTGTACTAATGCTACAAAAAAAAAAGTATTATTTCAATATCTTCATTGTGACTCCCATAATATTTCCATTAATAGTGCTTATTATATGAGTATTTTGTTTGTTTTTAAAATGAAGTATTTTTATAAAAATAAAAAAGCTAGCATATTTATTTTCAAAATCAAAACAAAATGTAGCTATTGAAAGCTGCAAAATACGAAAATCCAAAACCTTTTCTAGATTTTGAGATCTAAGTGTGTAGAACTGATAGACTGACAGACCACATAAAATTTATAAAAGGCTTTTCTCCTTTTGCCATGGTGGCTCTGGTAAAAGGGTTGGCTCCTGAACCAGGGGGTCTCAAGTTAGAATTATGAAGAAAGAAATTTTGAATTTTGGTATTTTTGGTGACAACCCAGCTCCAGCTCAAACAGATACCTGACATTAGTTAGGAAAAGTTAAGTCAGTAGCTCATTTTGTTGGACATATGTTAGCTTTGTTAACCCTCGGCCATAGAAACAGAAGGTCTTTACATCATCTACTCTACAGATGGCAACGTCTGAAAGGGGTAATTTACTTCTATTTTTCCAGGTTCACTAATGATGAACTGATGAATCACTTCCTTTTTTAGCATCATAATTCATGAAAATGTTTCCTTACAAGGTCCTAGTCCTAGGAAGATCCTAGTTGGGATCACAAGAAAACTCTCGCCAAATAAAAATAAAAGAAACTTGCATCAGAATAAAGCTCTTAAATTAAAATATTTTTTTTTACTTGTATATGTGTTATTTTCCTACTGAATCATGTCACAATCTTCTGAATTCAGACTCTTCCTCTGTTCAATAGTTGTCACTGATAGGGGAAGAAGATACCAAGCATATCACTCCCGAGTTTGTGTCAGTAACCTTTTTAAATTTTTTTTGGGTTGTGTGTAGAACTGTATGTAACAGGTTGATTGATTTGATTTTTGATTTGAGGCACATCGGCACAATTTAGGCCATGTCGCGCCTGCAGTCCCTTAAGGACTACTCTCTCTCTAAACAACAAGGGCCAGATTCTATACAGTCATATCATTAAAATCAAGGTCTATTCACAGTTAAAATAGTAAAGGTAGTAAAAATTTAAATATTTGGTAAAAATCTAATGTAAATGGTGCATGTTCACAAATTCATAAATCAGATCTTCGTAGATAGCCCCACTTCCTGGATAAAGCCCAGTACCTTCCCAGGGTCGACATTATCAAATAGTGTTTTTAAATTAGTGGCTCTAAGATATTTCGCCCTGACATCCTGGTATCTGGGGCAATCAACGAGGATATGTTCCACTGTGAGGCGAGAGTCACAGTACTCACAAAGTGGAGGCTCCTCTCTCTTCAGTACAAAAGAGTGCGTGATGTAGGTGTGGCCAATCCTAAGTCTGGACATGGTCGTGCTACCACGCCTTGTCAGACCCTTAGATGTGGGCCGCCACCTGACATCTGCCACAATCTGCCTGAGTTTACTGTGAGTCTCAGCCTCCCATTGGTTCTGCCACTCTCGATAGGTGGCAGAGGCAATACTTTGTCTCAGGTCCGAGTAGGGAATTTGGGTTCCTGACACCGCATGATTTAGGGCTCTCTTTGCTTCTCTGTCTGCGGCTTCGTTTCCCTCAATGCCAACATGGGAGGGGACCCAGATGAAGGTGACATCCCTACGGTCGGCTGTTATTTGGTCCAACAGCTTCAGGCTCATATGTACTAATGGGATGTCAGTCTTCATCCGCCCCAAAGCTTGCAATGCAGATTTGGAGTCGGAGCAGATTATAAATTTCCTCCTTTCTGATGCTTTAACGGCCATAAGTGCAAGCAATATTGCGTGCAATTCGGCCGTAAAGATGGAGCAGCCATCGGGGAGTCTACGGGAGATTGTTTTGTTCCGAAAGGAGCAGGCACATGCGACCTTTCCCTCCATTTTGGATCCGTCTGTGTAGATGGTGCCACAATCTCCGTAGCTCTCCTGCAGTTCCCTAAAGTGGACTTGTAGTATGCTTGGGTCTGTATTTTCTTTTTTGAAATTAAGGAGGGATAAATTTAATTTGGGTTTATTCATTAGCCAAGGAGGATTCTGAGGGGTTTCTATTTTAGAGATTTGGTCAATGGGAGGGGTTAAATTTTGGATGGGTTCTCTCATTCGAAGGCCCAACGGCTGTATGACGTTAGGCCTTCGATTGTATAATTCTACCTCTGTGGGGTTAAATATGGAGTCGAAAGCAGGGTTCGTGGGGTTGGATTTTAGCTTGACTATATACTGCATTGCAAGCTTTTTTATTCTTATATCCATGGGGAGTTCTCCAGCCTCCACATGGAGACTTGGGATAGGTGATGTACGAAACGCGCCGAGACAGAGACGCAGGGCAGCATTTTGTATTGGTTCCAGTATTTTTAGGTACGACTTCCTTGCTGCTCCATATAATATGGATCCGTAGTCTAGCTTGGATCGAATTAGACTCCGATAAAGCAGCAGTAAGGTATCTCTGTCAGCTCCCCAGTCCGTATGGCTGAGTACTCTTAGTATGTTTAATGACTTTTGGCATTTCTTCTTAAGTTCCTTAATGTGGGGGAGAAAATTAAATTTGGAATCTAAGGTGAGGCCTAAAAATTTTGTAGTTTTCACGACAGGGATCTTCTTTTTGTGTATAAATAGTTCAGGGTCTGGGTGGAGTCCCCTTAGATTACAAAAATGCATACTAACTGTTTTGGAGTCTGAGAATTTGAAACCATTATAATTTGCCCAACCCTGAATTTTGTTTAAACATAACTGTAATTTTCTTTCTAAGGTGTTCATGTTTTTCCCATAAGTAAAAATGACAAAGTCATCAACATACAAAGAGCACTCTATGCCAGGGGACAGCGCATTTATGATGCTATTTATTTTAATGTTGAACAGGGTGACTGACAGAATGCTGCCCTGGGGTACACCCATTTCCTGGTCATGAGTGTCAGAAGCGGAGTTGCCCACTCGAACCTGAAATTTTTGATCTTTCAGGAATTCCTCCACAAAACGGGGGAGGTGTCCCTTAAGCGCCATAAGCGCCAGGTCACGTAGAATGCCATGTTTCCAGGTTGTGTCATAGGCCTTTTCTATATCGAAGAATACAGCTACTAGATGTTCTCTTCTGAGTAATGCATTTCTAATATAAGCTTCCAGCTTTACCAGGTGGTCAGTTGTTGTCCGCCCCTGCCGGAATCCGCACTGGTAGTTTGAGATCACTTTATTCCTTTCCAGGTACCAGACCAGCCTACTGTTAATCATTCTTTCGATGGTTTTGCAGATGCAGCTTGTTAGTGCTATTGGTCGATAGTTAGCTGGGTCAGAGCCGTCTCTTCCTGGTTTAGGTATCAGTATAACTGTGGCTTTCCTCCAGCTGTTTGGGAAAGCGCCTGTTTGCCACACACAGTTATAGACCCCTAGCAGGACTGCCAATGAGGGTTCGGGAAGGTGCTTGAGGAACTGGTAATGGATTTCGTCTTCTCCAGGCGCTGTGTCATGTGACTTGTCCAGCGATTCCCTCAGTTCCTCAAGCGAGAACGGTTTGTTGTAGTCTTCATTGTTCTCTGACCTGAAATCAATGGGGTGTCTTTCCTCCCTGGTTTTGACTTTTTGGAACTCTGGCGTGTAGTGTGCAGTGGATGATTTTTCTGCTATTGAGGATGCAAGGCAGTCAGCTATTTCTCTGGGGGACGTGACAGTTCGTCCTTGGTTTTTCAAATGCCCTATTGCATTTGATTCTTTCCCTTTGATTCGCCTTACTGCCTTCCAAACCGCTCTAGCAGAAGTTTTGGCATCCAGACTGCCGACAAAACTTCTCCAGGAATTCCTTTTGGCTGACCGTATGGTTTGTCTAGCCTTTGCTCTAGCTATCCTGAATAGCTTTAGGTTTTCCTGGGAAGGATTCTTTATAAATGCAGCCAGTCGTTTTTTCCTATCGCCAATAGCACTTTTGCAAGCTGTATCAAACCATGGTTTGCTAGGCCGTTTTGGATTTGCAGAGGTTAGGGGTACAACTTTCCTGGCTATACTTAGTAGCTTGCTAGCAAAGGTTTCAGCTGGGTTCTGTTCATGGAGGATATTTTCTGTGATATCCTCAGAGCATCTTTTTTGGAATTGTTCCCAATCGGCCTTATTCAGTTTCCACCACTGAGGTCGTCCCAATGAAGGGAGATTGTTAGTAATGATGATTGGGAAGTGATCACTTCCCCGTAGATCATTGCTAACTGACCATAGAAATCCGGGGACGCATACGGTGAGGTCAATGCATGTGAGTGATCCAGTTCCTGGGTGCAAGTAGGTCGGTGATGCATCATTAAGTATGCATAAATCATGTTGGAGGAAGATATCCTCCAGCATACGACCTCTTGTGTCGGTATTGTTGAATCCCCACATGGTGTTATGGGCATTGAAATCCCCAAGGATTAAATAAGGCCGGGGGAGTTGTTTCAATAGGTCCTCCATGTGTGTTGGGTTTAATGGAGCGCCTGGTGGTAGATACAGGCTGCAGCAAGTGATAACCTTGTGAAGGGTTATCCTAGCTGCTACGGCCTGTAGTGTGGTCTGTAGTTCTACCCTCTCATGGGGGATGCTATCCTTCACAAGGATACAGACTCCACCTGATGCTCTCTCTGCATCCTCAACATTCTTGCTGTAAGCACGGTAGCTTTGGAAGCTGATGCAATCTTTCAGAAATGTTTCCTGTAAGCAGACAGCTACAGGAGTCTCAGAGTCCATCAGTAGCTGCATTTCCTCGTAATTGGCCTTGAGGCCTCTACAGTTCCACTGTACAATTCTGGAATCCATGGCTTATTCTAGATGACCTACTAGGAGCTATTTGGCCTCGGGAGGCCCCCGGAGGGGTTTCCCTTTATTCCAGTGACCTTGGTATTTTTATTCTTGGGTTTGGATGGAGAGGAGGACAACCCCCTTTTGGGGGAAGTCTTTCTTTCTGGTTACAGCGGAGGTTATTTCCTCCTCTCTCACCTCGGGCATCCTCTCCACTTTGATTTCTCCCCTAAGGGAGTTGGTCAACCTCTAATTCGGTAGAGGTTGGGGTGTCTGGCTGGGTTCTCTGAGGAGAACCTGTGTCAGACATGATGTCTCCGGGTTCTCCCGGAGTATTGGTTTTGACATGCTGATCAGTCTCCATGCTCTCATCAGTGAGCACAGAGAACCTGTTCTTTAGCATGACAACAGGGCTTTCTTGTTTCTTCAGAGGTGTGTTCTTTGGTGGTGTTTTCTTCTGAGTTGGAGGAGGAGGAGGGGGTGGTGGGGTCAATGTGTCCGTCTGTGTGGCTATGGATCTTCCTATCTTAGCAACAGCCTGGGCGTAGGTCTTTGTCAAGCCGAATTGGCCCTTGGGTAGGGCCAGTACAGCCGATTTTGCCTGGCTGAAGATACATCCATTTCTTGCCTTGTACTCCTGCACGTCAACCTCCTGTTTCCACACAGGGCAGTCCTTGGAGTAGGCTGAGTGGCCAGCTTGACAGTTTGGGCATTTGAACTGGGCTGTGCAGCCCTTGTCCTCATGACCCTCTCCAGCACATCTGGCACACACAGTGTTCCTCTTGCAGACTGCCGCGCCGTGTCCATAACCCTGGCACTTGAAGCACCTCATGGGGTTAGGTATGTAGGGCCTCACTGGAACTCGTAGGTATCCTGCCTTCACATACTCTGGCGGTGTCCTAGTTCCGAATGTGAGGATAATAGTGGCAGTTTTGACCTCCTCACCATCCCTGCGTCTGGTAATGCGCCGGGCATGGGTGACTCCTTCAATGCCCTCCACTATTTCCTTCTCGGAACATTCCAGTAGGTCCCTAGAGCTGGTGTTCAGACTCTTGTGTGGCATGACTTCCACTTGGAGATCACAGAGTCTTCTGCATGTTAAAAGCCCATCAGAGTGTGTCTTGCCATCTACTTCTACAAGAAGTTCCATTGATTTGTGTAGCTTAGACACACTCTTGGGCTCTCCCACTACTGACTTGAGTCCCTTATAGATAAGGAAAGGGCTCAGCTTTGTCAGACTTTTCCCCTCCTCTGTGCACCTGACCACCAAAAATGATGGCCAGGTAGTACAGCTTTTTGTGGCCTCCTCCTTTTTTGCCTCAATACGGCGTCTCTTGCCCAGACTTAAATCTGGGGCAAGTAGTTTACTGTGTTTTTTTTTGTCCATATATATTCTTGTTAATTCGGCACCTGTGCTCCCCACCCGCCATCGAGTCCAACAAGGGGATGGGCCATTCGGAAGACCAGAATGAGCCCGCCAGGGCTACACAGGTGCTATACTCAGTCAGCTGCTGCATCGGACATGTGTCCGATACAGCAGCTCCCTGATTGACCCTACAGCCACCGCCCTCGGTAGCTCGGCATGACCAGCCGATTGACCCAGAGCGGGCCATCTGGGCCTCAGGTCTAGGGGAACTTGGAGCCAAAGTATTGTGCTGTGGTGGTTTATCCTCAGATAGCCACCACTCAAACACCAGGATCTCTTTATCCCCCCTTACCCGTCGCAGTCCACGGCAAACGGACTGGTCTAGGACGTAGTGAGATTTTAAAGATAAGGAGACAGAGTGATGATCAATGAAGGCAGACTGAGGAAAAAAGGAGGCAGACACAATAATAGTGTTATAAACCTGGTGGTGGCACAGATGGGGGTAGTGGTGTGAGTGTAGTCAGCCGACGCAAATCGCCCCAGGCCAGCGCTAGACGAGCGGTCAACCGTGACGAGCTACGACGGTCAACCGAGTCGAGTATCAACAGGACGGTACGGGAAGGATCGCCATCGTGAACAGAGCTTATGAGCGTCACGAGAGTTGTAGTCATCGGACCACCTAGAAACGTCGAGCGGCGTTCTGTCCGGTTCGAGAAGGCCAGTAGGGACCCTATATAAAGAGCGGAGGTGTCGCAGTCAAGACGGTCGAGAAAAGGGGCTCAATACAGCAAGGTTCAGAAAGGAGGTTCACGACAGGAGTTCAGAACACGGTCGACTACAGCACAGTTCAACGGTGTGGTTCTGTACGGAGCATTACGACGGTTCAGTGTGGAGTACTGTCAAGTACAGTTGAGACGAACAGCGTCTTGATCTTGGTCTGTGATCGAGTCCGACACAACGAGCCCAAGTGTGTGAAGTCAGTCCCGAACTGTTGAACCCAGTGCAAGCCCGAACGAGACGGAGAGGACAGTGCAAGACTTGATATGGCAGAACGGTGTTATCGGAGAGATATTTGTTATCGCAGAGCTATTTGTACTGTTCTACGTGCTGCCAATTGTACAGTATTGGCTGTTATTTATGGACATTAAACCTTTACGTTATTTTGGAGCCCTGACTTGTCAAGTTCTTTAAGTTGGTGGTGTATGGTGCAGTTTGCAGAGAGCCTGGATAGTGAGATTCGTAACAACTGGTCTCAGAAGTGGGATAGGATCGGAATCGGATTGGATCGGATCTACTATGGCTCGTCTGAAACTGCTGTACGAACTTGAATTTAGAGAACTGAAGGAAGAACTCCGTCATCGAGATCTGAAAACGAGCGGAAATAAAGAAACCTTACAAGCATGCCTCCGAGAATGTATAGTTGAAGAAGAGGAAGATCCAGACACGTATCTGTTTGAAGTCGCACCAGATTTTGGAGAGTTCATTCGGGCTATGAGTGTGACACTGAAGAAGTACACCGAGGACATCTGTAGAGAGATTAAAGAGATGGGTACCTCAGTGAAAGAAGTGACGAGCCCCGTGGTCAAAACGATGGACGTGGTGGAAGAAACCCTGTACGACCAAAGAGACTTGAAAGATAAAGGAGCTGCGCCATCGTTAAACAATGAACTACTACCCACCCAAAGCTTAGAAGAAATATGCAGTGACAACGGCAATGCTGATGAATGTGGTGCTGCCTGTCAATCTGAAAACAGGGAGTACAGACCTGTGGACCCGAAAGAGACAGATGAAGAGACAATGGAAGCTGCCCATAGTTCGAACGAAGCTTGTGATGCAGCTGTACCTGATATGAGCACCTCAAACAGCAAGACATATCAAGTGAATGTTTGCTCCGCGTCCAAGCATTTTGCTGAGGAACGTTTGCAAGTTGCAAGTGGCGTACGAAGGTGGGACCCTACTGACGCTTGCCCAGATTCTAAGACCAGCGAGAGAAGCCCTGATGGTGACCATAAGAACCCAATGAAATCTGACGAAGCTGTTGAGGGACATTTGCAAGCTAAGAGATACCAGCCAGGTCCGTACCCAACAGCCGTTGGTCCAGCTGCCAAGACTGGAGAGGAAAGTCCTGATGGTGGTAAAGAGAATCCAAGGCAGTCTGACGTTGACATTGATGGACATTTGAAAGACGAAAGTAATCGACAAGGTCTGAAACCAACAAGTGATTGGCCCGATACTGAGACGAGAGAGAGAGGTCCTGATGGTGGTGAAGAAAGCCGAATGGAGCCTGAAGCCGAAGACGAGGGACCTTTGCACCTGGAGTGTTGCCAACCTGCCCCACGAGCATGCACTCCAGACAAGGCTGAAGATGATGATCTGTTCCACAATTCCCTGTCCTGTGGATTTGAATCCCATCCCAGTCCTTCTTCGCAAAGCCCTATGAAGCCACCTCTTTTGCCAACAATCTTGGTAATACCTGCCCTTACATCCTATACCTCTCCATGTGTCAATTGGCTGCCCTCAGTACCAAACGACAAGAGAGCGATGCAACTACAACGTCACTGCAACAAGAAGACGATCAACTGGAGGAAAAGAAGAAGGCGGCGTTTGCTTAGTCCAATGTGCATGGTGATGCTACCAAGAAATAACTGCAGCCACATGAAGACCAACTGGCGGAGAAGAAGAAGAAGGCGACTTTTGCTGAGTGCAATATGGATGACCATGCGATCACGAGGTCGATACAACCAGATGAAGGCTAACTGGAGGAGAAGAAAACGTTTTCTGAATTCAACATGGATGGCGATGAAAGCACGACGTCCATGCAACCAGGTCAAGTCAAACTGGAGGAGAAGAAGGAAGCGACCATTGCTGACTGCAACATGGATGGCTCCGTCAAGCTCAAGAGGCAAGCCAACCGCCACCGATCGACCCCCGCCTGCAGCGATGAAACTCTACAGCCAATGTCATGATTGTTGATTCTGTCCGGGACAGACAGATCTAAGGAGGGGGCAGTGTTATAAACCTGGTGGTGGCACAGATGGGGGTAGTGGTGTGAGTGTAGTCAGCCGACGCAAATCGCCCCAGGCCAGCGCTAGACGAGCGGTCAACCGTGACGAGCTACGACGGTCAACCGAGTCGAGTATCAACAGGACGGTACGGGAAGGATCGCCGTCGTGAACAGAGCTTATGAGCGTCACGAGAGTTGTAGTCATCGGACCACCTAGAAACGTCGAGCGGCGTTCTGTCCGGTTCGAGAAGGCCAGTAGGGACCCTATATAAAGAGCGGAGGTGTCGCAGTCAAGACGGTCGAGAAAAGGGGCTCAATACAGCAAGGTTCAGAAAGGAGGTTCACGACAGGAGTTCAGAACACGGTCGACTACAGCACAGTTCAACGGTGTGGTTCTGTACGGAGCATTACGACGGTTCAGTGTGGAGTACTGTCAAGTACAGTTGAGACTAACGGCGTCTTGATCTTGGTCTGTGATCGAGTCCGACACAACGAGCCCAAGTGTGTGAAGTCAGTCCCAAACTGTTGAACCCAGTGCAAGCCCGGAACGAGACGGAGAGGCCAGTGCAAGACTTGATACGGCGGAACGGTGTTATCGGAGAGATATTTGTTATCGCAGAGCTATTTGTACTGTTCTACGTGCTGCCAATTGTACAGTATTGGCTGTTATTTATGGACATTAAACCTTTACGTTATTTTGGAGCCCTGACTTGTCAAGTTCTTTAAGTTGGTGGTGTATGGTGCAGTTTGCAGAGAGCCTGGATAGTGAGATTCGTAACAATAGAAAGAAGTAGGGCACTTTTGAGCTCCAAAAGTGCTAAGGAAAGAGGAGCGCAGTTAAACGACATGTCTCGGGACGGTGTATGTAACAGGACCAACCTTTTCATTTTTCCTACGTTGTAGTCTTTGTTTCCTCAAGTGTCTAGCTATGTGCACTCTGTTCAATCTCTTCCTTCGTTCAATTGTTTCTTCTGCTGATTGATGAACACATGATGGCGGGGTTACTAGCTATATGAAAAAGGAAAAAAAAGGGCCTTTACATTTCATCTACACAAATGTGATATATAAAAAGCCCCTACTTATTGAATCAATATTTTCTGCAAACATATTCAATCTTCTATCAGAAAGTTGTGTGTGTGTCTGAGGGCATGGAAGAGGAAATAGTAGAAAAAGTGAAGAAATGTACTGAATAAGCCAACACAAAACTTCAAGCATAGAAACAGAATAGAAATTGTAATGCATTATGACGTCCCAGGGACATGATTTATACAAGACACAAAAAAGGTAATGAATGAAAACTGCTACTAAAAACTAGATAAAAGCTTTGTCACACTACAAGAAAGAGCTCACCCTAGAGCAGTGATCTCAAATTGCTCTCAAGCTACAAATGTTTAATATTATTATATTATAATATTATTTAGTAGCAGTAAATTTGTTTTTGAAATGCAAGCCTGCTGAAAAGAAGCACATTTTTAGAAAGCAAGAAAAGCATGAATTGTCACTCAAATATGTGTATAATTATCTATGCTAAATTGCTGTGGGTCAAAATACTTTTTGGAGGGCTTCAATTCAACAAAACCAAGCAGCATAAGTATATGTGTTGTTGTTTTTTTAAATTATTGTTTTACCATTATTCAATTTGTCAGGCAACTGGGGTGATGACGGTGAGGGGGGAGGATGTGATTCTTGCATTTGCTGTTATCACCACTAAAGAGGAACTTTGGGATTACTGCCACTCAATCGACTAATGTGTGGTGTAGAAATAGCAAAAGTTGTAACTGAAAGCTTCAAAAAACATCAAATTCCACTATAAAAATAGTCTTGATTTCAAAAGACAAACCAAGAAATCATTTGTCGCTATGTTGAAAGAACAAAATTAATCATGAGATAATAACCAACCATTGTATTAATCATGAAAAGAAAAACACTAATTCTTTTTCATAGGTAGTGAAATATTGAGAAAATAATTCTTACATTGACATTTGCTATATCAGAACATCACAATTCAATGTGATATCTTTTCTAAGGAGATCCAATCACTTTGTTAAAAGAAAAAATTCTGAATATATTGATATTGACAGCTTTGAAAGGAGTTGCTGAATTATAAAAATATAGAATTGTGGAATTTGAAATTCAAACTTGTTCATGCCAGAGAAAACTAAATGTGAATGAAGGTTACAGAACAACTGGTTTGAACAGTGAAGATTTGTTCATTTTTAACACCTGGAATAGTATTCCTGTCTTGTATTCTCACCAGAAAAATAAAAGTAGTTTGCTGTTCTTTCCTTATTTGGGCCTACATACGAACAATAAACGTGACAAGAGTAAATTAAGAAATTGGCTTATTGTAGACAATTTTGAATTGTGGCTAAAATTACAAACAAAAACATAGGCTACAAACCTGACATCCAAGGAAATGCAAGGCCATCATTTGTAGTTCTTTTTCAAGGACACTTTTATATTATTGAAATTGTTCTATTTTTGCAATAAATATTATCTTTCTAAAGATATATATTTGATATACCATTACTTAAACTAAGAGATATTTAGCAAAGTTAAGCTCGAGATTGTACTTTTATTATTTCCATAAAATTTTATCAACTAAATCAAAGCTTAAGTTTAAAAAAAAATGGGTCTTTCCATCAGCTTCAATTCTGTAATTTAAAAAATATGGCTCTTTTGGATGACAAGTTTGGCGACCACTGCCCTAGAGCAAGGTTAAATACTGCAAGGCAAAATTGCTAGAAGATTTAAGAGACAGAGAAATGGCTGAATCTCTTTCAAAATATCCAGTTATGGGTTGACTTTGATAACAAATTAAAGGATTGGGTAAGGATTTCAGAATAAAAGTTCTGGATGTCAATAAGACGGCACAATTACTAGAGATCATAAGATGCTAACAGAATGATGGGTTGAATATTAAGTCAGAAATTGATCAGATAAAAATTGTTTATTTCTGTGATATCTCCAAACAACTCTCCTTTTCTTCCAGTTATTAATGAGCTGGGTTAAAATCACACTCAACAGCAACTCAGGACAGTTTTGAAAATGCTTATATATTTTACAATTATAACAAGAAAAACAAAAATACTTAGGGAAAATGATTGGGGCGAGGGAGAAGAAAAAATCTGAATGAATGTTACAGTGATCACTTTTTAAATGCATAAAAAATAATAATAAAACTTGCAGTTCACTTAGGGCTCAAGCCTGTGCCTCCTTAAGAAGACCAATTCAACTTATACAGCCACATTTGTCAAGTACAATTTCTTTCCCTTTTTCAATACCAAACAAAAAACAATGTATTACCTACAGTTAATTTTCTTTTTTTTTTTTTAAATAGATTCTTGTTTTTTCAGAAACAAGAAATAACTGCACAATTTTAACTTGATCCGAGATTGGGTGTGAGAAAATAACATGTTCAAACTTTTGACCAGACACCAAGACTAGAGTTGATACATTCTATATAGCAGGAGGGAGAGAGCACACTTAAAATAGCTCCAATGATATATCTCTAAGAATGAAGACTTGTTAAAAAATAAACGATACTCAAAACAAATGTTTGGCATTAACTAAATTTAGTTGCTAGTTTTGATGTACTCACCGGTGGCTCAGGATTTGAGGTCACTTCTGCTGGATTGTCCTTTATTAGCAATATCTTTTGCTTTAAAGTGTCAATTATCAAAGGCGATACAAACTGAGAATGCGCAGCTTGAAGAGCTTGCTCTATTTCTATGTCAGTAAGTCCTATACCAAGCAATGCTATCATCAGAGCTTCTTTGTCATTATTATGTAATGTTATCTCTTCTTTCAGAAACTCATTGAGTTCGATGAGATTTTTCAACTCCTGCATGTAAATGAAAATACTAAGCTATTAATGAGAACACTGTGGGTTGAATTTTTTAAAACAATTTTTAAAAATCCAGTAATGAAAATGTTCAGTGTTTTATACCCACTAGCACATCCTTACATTTGCTCAGTCACTAATCTTACAGTATAAGAATCTTGGTCCTAGCTGATTGATTGACTGATGACTCAATCACCAATAATTTGCTCTCTTGCAGTTTACAATAAAATACACAAATTTAACCTGTCATTGCTTGCTGGATACATAGAACAACTAAATCATTTTCATTATCAGAATCACAGCAGTTAAATTTACCAAAGTCAATTTTTTTACTTACAATTTTGACCCATCATGTTTTTGTAAAGCTGACTTTCAAAGGTACAAATTCCTTCCACTTTAAGCACTTATTTACATAAATTCTGTTCCTGTTTTTTACAACAATTATGGCCCCTTTCCCTAGATTATAAAATAGCACATCCTTCGCATCTTTTTCATAGGCCAAGGCTAGATCTATTCACTCTAATCTTCAAAAAGATAACTTTTTAGTTTGAGAAGTGATCGTATAAAATATAGTCTATCCATTTGATTATTAAACCAGATTTACATTCAAAACAAAATATTAAAGACGTATTATTGAACATGTTAGCCATTAATAAACTACAGTATATAATGCAACAATTATGGCACCTTTCTCTAGATTAGAAAATTGCACATCGTTTGCATCTTTTTGATTGGCCAAGGCTAGATCTATTCACTCTAATCTTCAAAAATTCACTTTTTAGTTATAGAAGTGAACGTACAGAATATAGTCTATCCATTTGATTATTTAACCAAATTTACCTTCAAATGGGCGTTTTAAAAACATTTTTAGAACTATACATCACTGTAGTTGTAAGTCTTTATTTTAGATTGTGTTTAGAAAAAAACAACAACTTTCAAATTACTAATAGAGGCCCACTTAGGTATATATTTGAAAAAAAATTATTTTATTAAAACTATTAAGGTATATTTCAAGTAGATCTATGTGTATAATCTATTTTGTTCATTAATTATGTTTAAAAGTACATAAGCACACACACCCCCTTGCCCACGTATTTTCTAGATCTAGTACGGTAAAAAAAAAAAAAAAAAAAACAAAACCAAAAAAAAAACGTATTTATAACAAATAAAACAAAAAAAAAGATTCTGTTCCAATCTTGAAGAAATCAAGAAACTAGCCATAAATATAAGAAAACAAAACATAATTCAAAACCCGAATAAAAAAAAAAAGTCAGTAAAATAGCTAGTTGTAAATAATAATGCATAAAATCTGGCAATCTGGGTATATTTAAAACTCGAATATAGATTTAGGCATTTTTGTTATCAAATATTGATCTACAGTGTTGACAATCAATCTAGATGCCTATTCTACACTGTTGTATTATATAAACTTAGCAATAATGAAACTGATAAGAGATTTAGATTAGAAAAACTTATAGACAAGTACTATGTCCAACCATTTAATTATTTATTTTGTAGGCATAGCAGGATGTGTGAGAACATGCCCAAAGCACTATAATTCACTAGAAATAGATTCTATTTTCTAGATATAGCTCTAGATCTAGTTCTACTTTAGATTACAGCATTTTACTTTGTTTGTAAACACTGTAGAGCTAGTTCCGTTAAGGAAAATGCCTAGATCTATTTTCTAGTTTTAAATTTACTCAGATTTATAGTACTTTATTAACATGGTTTTAAGTAGCATCATATATTAGATCTATTCTAGGCTCATAAATATTGTCTGCCAAAAAGCATACTAGATCTGATAGGCTATCGGTACATTAATTAGGTAGACTTACACCTTACGCGATGATTTCATTTGATTATTTTTAAATATTGTCTAGAATTAAAATGTCCATTTCTAATATAGTAAAGATATAGATAGTTAAGCTCGATTTTTATAAACATTGCTAAAAATATAATAGCACCATTAGATCTAGTTCTAAGTCTCTAAATATAGCGTCTGCGAATAAGTCTATTATCAATAGACCTAATAAGCTTACCCTTTTTTTTTTTTTTACATAATCTAGCATTTAAAACAATCTCTTAAAACTATATATGTAGATTATAGATAAATAAAAATTTACTTTTTATAAACGGGGTCCTTTCTATCAATCGCACGTTTGTTATCTTCATTTACATTAGGTCTATATGTAGAATGTAGACCTACATTTTGTAGTAATTACTAGTGACTGTTCTTATGCAAATATGAATTAAACTAATGAGAGATAGGAATGACATTCTCTATGGATTTCATTTTTTATTTTAAAATGTATATAAGTAGGCCTACATGTATAAGTAGCGCTTAAAAAAATTACCCAGATCTAGTAGAATATACCTAACATGAAATTTACTAAACGAATGGCAACTTCAAAACAGAAGCATATACTTAGAGTGAATTTGACGTGAAGGGACATAAAAAATAAAATCTTTTGTGATAATCTCTTAGTCTAATAAATTATATTAGTCTAATAAATTATATCTACCATAACAGCTGGTCTGAAAATGGATAAAGTTTTTATCGATCTGTTTATAAAAAGCAAAAAAAATAATTTTCAAATCAACATGGGTAAATCGCGCGTGTTCGAGGTGTAAAATCCTTCTTTGTCTCCATCATTTTATTTTGTAGGCATTGCAGGATGTGTGAGAACATGCCCAAAGAAACTGTTTTCTATACGGCTTTGTAAAAAAAACTCGAAGTCGGCGTTCCTTTAGTATAGTTCCATGCATAAACCTTTTAAAAAAACATATCAACAATCCTATTATTCTGTACACCTGATACACCAAAAAGCTTGCAATTGAAAATCTCTGAGAAACTCTTTTAATCCCTCTCCATTGCAAACTAGTTTCAAATAAAAAAAGTTTTCTTATTGAAATGTTCATCATTTAAATATCAGACAATCATTAGTGATAAAAAAAACTCCGAAAAAGATGCCATGCTTACATTGGTCACTAGACTACATTTGTTTGAGTGCTCTAACTCTAGATTTGTATTTAAAATGATCAACCTTTTGGCGTTTAGCATCTTGTAGCAGTATTTTCCTTCTGAGTTTTACCACAATCTCCATATTCAGACTCTTCCTTTGTGCAGCAGTTTTTCGGGCTCTAAGCTATATAAAAAAAAAAAGCATTATATTTCTATGTACAAAAATGAGCGTATTACACATATTAAGGATTATGAATTATTGAATGGCTGCCTGGTAGTGTGGTATGTGCTCTGGACTGTCATTCAGTGGTCTAAGTAGTCCTGGGTTCAAACTCTGCTGCCCTCCCCCGTCATCCTGCTGGAGGTTTGGGCTAGGATGTCATTATCTTCAAATCTGAAGAAACATCCGAAACACGTCAAACATTTTAAAAACGTTAAAGAAGCCATTTATTACATAAATAGTATATGCTAACATCAACATCATTTGATCTTTTTAGGAAAATACAAATCTTTTTTGAACACTAATAATACAAACTTCTATGAGAGGGGGGCAGGCGGAAGTAAAATACTGTTATAACCCCGCCATGCACACCACCATCCAAGACAGTGCAGAAGGTGTGCACTATTAGTGATTAGACTAGGAAGGTTGTTGACATTAGAAAAGAGAGAACGATTTCTGCCCAAGTCTAGGACCGATATGGAGATGCTGTGCTCAAGGCAAATGTCCTATGTGTTTGTCTTGTCTCCATGTAAATAAACATCTATATCTCGTTGAGTTGCCTCCATTAAGTTATTACAATACAAAAAAAAAATTTAAGTTTAAAATTATTTTAAATGCTTAGAGATCAGACTTTATCATAGATTAAAACTGTATTTTAAATCTTTCTCTTTCTCTCTAAATATATTTAATTATTAAATAAATAAAGTCAAATGTAAGGTGTGTTTGCAGATATCAATACAGTTTCATCCAAAATTGAATTTCACCATGACAAATCCTTTAGATTTTAATGTAGCTTACATGATATGTGAAAATCCTTTCAACACCTTGGAAGCTCTAATTTAAATTTCTATTCTATAGCCAATCAGAATATTTTTATCTAGATTTAGGAAGTACTTGATGTTTTGGCACTACCATTTTGGTTCAGCCATTTTGGCGCAAGAGGTTTTGTTGTGAGCCGTTTTGGCGCATGGTACGTTTTGGTGAGATATTCTGACTATATTTTAAAAAACATGCAGCTTTTATAATAAATTTTATTACACTAAACTATATTATTGTATGTATATCATCTCATCTCGTCTCTGCCTGTGGTCCCTTCTGGGGCATAGGCAACCAACCAGCTTCCTCCAGGCATCTTAGCTCTGGGTGAGTCTCTCCAACTTGTATGTATAGTATGAATTCAACTCCCATCCACCTAATTGTTTTTTTGATAAAGGTTTTAATTATTTCATGAAATATAATGTCAGATTCATATCTGAGACCATGGTAATAACATGCTTCCTTCTCCCCCCTAAACTATATCTGAGTTCTGCCAAGCACATTAGATTACATCCATTGATTTCTATTTCCTAAAGACATTTTTTAAAAAGTATTGAAATTAAATGTCAGTAAAAGCTAAGAAACTTTTAAAAGATAGATTTTAATTGATAAAATTATTTTGGGTAAGGATGATTTGGATGACAGATTTCTTCTTGGAACAGATAAAGACTAACAACTGAAGACTAGACCTCACAGAACATATTTTAAATATAGAGCTAGATATACCCTAAATTAATGTTAGTGAAGAAACAATTTTTAATTTTTTGTGTAAATGAAAAATCTCATTGATTTTTTTTCCTCTCATTGTTTTACTTGTTTTTTGTTTGTAAATTAGCATAATTACTTAAACAATTATTTTTGAAAATAAAAATGTTCCACTTAAAAACAAACATGCACAAGCCACCGTATGCCAAACACACACGTAATATATAATATATCACATTTATTAATGAGCATAGTGTTAACTATGGATGGCTGCCTGGTCGTGTGGTATTTGCTCGTGATATGTGGTCTTGAAAGTCCCAGGTTCAAACCCTTCCCGCTGCAATCTCCTGCCATCCTGTGGGAGGTTCGTTTGGGTATTTTAATCCTTACTACCTGGGACCATGATATTAATAGGTTTCCCCCAGCCCCATAAGTTGTACATAAGGTGTACACAGGATGACATCTCTCCTTTTTTTTGGTGAAGCTACTATATATTAAATAATTCATTATCATTTCCACTTAAAAAATTACATACATTTTTTCCATCATTTTCTTTTGATTTGGGCAATATTAAAACCCACACTTGCGTTACAATGTGATTTAAAAATAATTACAAAACAAAATAAAAGACCAAAATAATGGATACAAATATCTCTTGTTCTATGCATGAATAATAGGTTAGACACAAACACAGATACAAATCATGGATATGTATCATTCTTCTTTAAAAAAAATTATCATAAGAATATACACAATGTGATCAAAACATCTCCTGCCAAAAACGACCATGGTGCCAGAACGTCTGCGCCAAAATATTATACTTTGACATTTACACCATGAAATCTCTCTTTCTTTCTAGATTAAAATTATTGAGTACTTATCAGAATAAGGCTCTTAATCTAAAAATTTCAGTCCTCATATTGCTGAAGTTTTATTTTCTTCATGAGTCTCACTGCAATGTCCTTAATTCAGAATCTTTTCTCGGTTCAATAGTTGTCAAGTGTTAGAAAATTAAAACAAAAAGATGCCAAGCATTTATTAGTTTGTTGCAACTAGCCTATATTTTTCTTTTACTTGTGTCTAAATCAGCATTTAATACAACCAACCTTTACTCTTTTAAGAAGATATTCTTTTTTCTTTTTGTATCTTGTGGAGGCTGCCCTGTTCCACTTCTTCCTTCTTTCAATTTTTTCTTCTTCTGTTAATTGTTTTGTTTTTGTCGCTGCCTCCCTGTTCAATCTCTTACTTTGTTCATATATTTCTTCTTCTGTTAATAGTGGAGAACATGTTGACGGGGTTTCTAACTATATAAAAGGAAAAAATAAATTTATCTACAAAATGTTTGAGAAAATGTATAAAAATCACCTGTGACACTGGTATTGCAAATTGAATACAAATCAATATTTCCAGATATATGTTTGATGACAATATTTAAGCTTAGTCAGAGATTCTTGAAATAGTGAAAATTATTTACAAATCTACTTTATAAAATTTTATACTTCAATAACACAAATTGGAATCAATTATGAATAAGCAAGCACAATAGCTCAAGCATTGAGACAGAATATAAATCTGTATGAATTATGGATCCACAGTGATAGTATCAAAATGAATCACAATTAATAATGGGTAATGAGTTTTTGATTTTGCACCTTTTATACACCGACATCTCAGAATAGGTTTCAGAATTAAGCTGTTGCTTACTGCCACATAATTTAAGTTTTATTTTAACTCCATGGGGGTTTTATGACTATTTTTATTTTTAGCTCTACCAAAAGCTTCTGAACATTGATTTCTAGAAAAAAATGGCAGATTTGACAAGTTTTATTCTGTGACAGCAACCATTAACTTAATGTAAAAGGGTTTGAGTATAAAGATCTGGATGAGTCCTAGCAAGTGTGCCCTTTTGACATCCTAAAGATGGTACAATCATTAGAGGTTTTGTGTTAAGTCAGAAAAGGATCAGATAAAAATTGTTTATCTCCAATCAACTCTCCTTTTCTTCCGGTTATTCACAATCAATAGCAACTCAGTACAGCTGTGGAAATGCTTGCTCATGGCATTGAATTTATAGATCTGGGGGTTAAGAAAAATAAGAAAATAGTGAGAGCCATACACCAAGATGTACAAGACATCGTATAGTTCAGTTATTCTCTTCTAAGCCTTCTTCCATCAAAGAGCTGGAAGAAACACTCTTCCTCTGTTTATTAGTGATAGAAAAACATCAAACCTTTTCACTATTCTTAGGGTGTTGCATACGTTTCCTTCTGTATCTTGCTCTATCAGCCACCCTGTTCCGTCTCTTCTTTTCTTCAATTTTTTCCTCTTTTGTTAATGGACGAGGACATGGTGTTAGGGTTTCCAACTACATGAAAAGGGGAAAAAATTAATTAAATTTAATCTACAACACAAATGTGTGTAATAATGGCTTAAAGCAGTCATTTATTAAATGAACATTAAATCAATAGAATGAAAAAGGATTTTTTTTTTATTAAACACTTCATTTTCTCTAACAATATATATAAAATATATAGTCTATTGTAGCCTGTATTACAGTTATCAACACAGCTTGAATATATGGACAGATATACTAGCCGATATTACAAACTCTGATCAGGTCTTAATTTGCATATCAGTGCATAACATTAGAAACAAAATAATAATGTTATAAGTAAAGCAAATGGGTGAATGTAAAGTATTAATGAAAAATAAATTGTTATGTTTATTTTATGTAGATGTAGAATGCACAAGATTATTCATGCCATACTTCTATACCTAACATTTTTTGTCAGTATGTTGAAAAGCCTCAAAAACCTTTTAGGCTTTGTCAAATTGGCATTGCATTACATTAGCTTGCACACATAAACAGGGGAAATAAATGTAGATGTCTATACAAATAGCAATTCTTAAAGGTAATACAATTAAATTGAATGAAAAACTTTTTTGTTTTTAGCCATGGTGATACAAAAGATAGCGATTGAGTTGTATGACTGCTCTGCGATGCATGTATGTGAATGTGACCTTTTGGTCATGTCAAACTAGACCACTATGCAAAAAAAAAAAAAATCTATTGTGTTCATTGAGTTTGGCAATTTTTCTTTTTTTACAAAGCTTATTGCAACTCACTCTGGTAAAAAATGTGTACGTTATTTCTCCCACACCCATTCTTGGATGAAGTTGAAACTTAGAACAATTATTCATTGGCATAGACAAGACATGAATCAATTAGAAAAATTAACCAATTAGTAAATTAATTACTGGTAATTAATTATTATGTCCCGCAAAGCTCATGCGATGCTCTGTCACAACCTTATTAAGTGGTCAATTTCCAGTTCGGCATAGGGTTTCCTTGTTTGACACACTATCTCTATAAGTGATTTCTAAAATACGTCATTTTTGTTGAGCCACTTTACTATTTTCTCAATTTTGGCATATGACTTCCAAGTCTCACATGCATACGTGCTGTTGGCATGATGATTGTATTAATTTTTGTCTCAAGTCCAATAGCTTGGCATGTCCAAATAGGCCACAACCTTAAGAAAAATGCTCCTTGCTTTTTCTATTTGGTACACTATGTCAGGGTAGACATCCCCATCATTTGTTATGATGTGGCCTATATCATATGTGAACTTGTCAAACTCTTCAAGTTCTGACTCACTAAGTCCATAATGTGACCTTTACCATTAGTATCCAAGAAAAATTAATGCTTAGTTTTATCAAGATTTGTCAAATGGCACCAACATTTCTAGTAAATCTAGTTTATTGGATAGCACCTTTTTGTTTTCGGCCAGAGCCAGAGATGTCCAGATTTTAAAATAAGATAATTGGGATTTGATTAAACATGACCTAGGGTCGGGTGGAATTATAGGAAGCTGATAGAACTTATTATCAATGACAAAAACAATCCTGAAAGTTCGATATCTGATACGATATAAGAAGTGAGTAGCTCATTATCATTGTTAGTTAGTCATTGGTCAAACTCGTTAGTTGTTGATAATTGTTTCTAGTAGCCATTGTTACAAGTTTTATGTATTGGACTATTATTTCAACAATAATATTCTATTAAAGTTATTATTACACAAGTGAGTGATACTTTTAATTATTTATTTTCTTGAACTAAGTTAGAAAGCATTTAACTAAAGAAAAATATATTCAGTGCCATGTTACTTCAATATATCCTAGTAGTGAGTTGCAATAGATTTAATGGCAATTGCGAATCTTCATATACCTTTGGATTGTGGAGACAATACACAGCTCTCCCCAAAAGAACAAAACATGAAAAAGACAAATAGTCTTAATTACGCTCTCTGGCTATTCTTGCTTTTCAGTTCATAATAAACAAAATATTTGATAAGCTGTATAATACGTTTTGGCTTTTTTTCTATTACATCCTGAAAATTGTAACACTCACATAATATTTTAGCACTTGGGACTTTGTCTAGCCTCACACTCACCAACCAGGGATCAAAGAGGTCCTAAACAAAGCCAAATTGTGGGATATTAAAAGGAATAATGCTGAAAGCATTCAGTTGGCAAAGGTGTTAGGAACCAATATGGAAACCTTATCCCATGGTTGAGAAAAATAATATTAACATAGTTATTTTATTTAAAAGTTTAGAAAAATGTTTAGCAACACAAGATTTTAACATGAAACATAGTGATGGTATCCAGCTCCAGCTGGATTTCAAATTTTACCATTCAGCCCTATCCAGTTCCACAGGGATATCAAAAGGTCCTAAGCAGTGCAACCCAATTTATATATATATATTATGCTGCAATATATCTTGAAATATTGACCCTATTAAAATAATATGCTGAAAAGTTTGACAAGAGACAGCAGATGTTCCCCATTCATACATACACACATAAACTCCCATGATACAATGACGAAAATGTTAAATGATGAGGGAATGACATTAACATACAGTAAAGAATGCTTACATTTCATGTTGGACATGTACAACATTGAATCCCTATCCATAATGTACTCACCCTTGGCTGTGATATGAACTCTTCCTGGACATATTCTTCCCCTTCATTGCAACTACTAAGCAAAATCATTTGCTCTGGCATTTCAATCTGGAATCCTTCAAGAGCTTGTGCTATGTCTTGCTTAGTAAGTCCTTTATCAAACAGCATCTTGATCAGAGTCTCTTTGTCATGAGTTTGAGAAACTATCATTTCTTTCAGAAAATCATTGTGCTTTATGAGATCATTCAACTCCTGTATGTAAATCAAAATACTAGTAATGAGCTTTTGGGGTTATTCTGTGAACTGTGAGCTGAAATATAATATCAATTTATACAAACAATAAAAAACAATCCACTACATTTTGAATATGTTTTCAAATAACTTTTTTTTATTTAAATAAGCACAAGTATCTATATATATGGTGACCCGTCAAAATAGCGCGGACAAAATAGCGCGAAATTTCCAGACAAAATAGCGCAAGACAAAATAGCGTGGACTTATATGTGATGTCTCTATCTTTTCAATATTAATAGATCTGAAATTATGCCATATTTGCAGAGAACGAGAGTTCTTTAAATTTAATATCAATCCCCTTTTTCACCTTTGATTAAAATGCATAACTATATTGCCAATGAATGGAATCAAGCCAGTGATGGAATTTCTACGTGACATTTCCTACACTTTAACTTTGTGAAAGTAATTGTGTGTGTGTGTTAATTTGACAAGTATCTTTGCGTGTTTTCGAAGTACACTTTTATAATGTAAATAACTTCTATATTTTGAAATTATTCATTTTACTTGATTATGATATTAGCTTATTTATGTTTTAAGATATCTCAATTTTTTCCTGCAAAATGACTGAAAAATTATGATAACATTAAAACAAAATACTTTACGATACCGTATCTAAAGTATTTTTTTCAAAATGACTAAAATATATTTTTTTGCGCTATTTTGTCGGCGCTATTTTGTTCGCGCTATTTTGATGGGGTACCCTATATATATAATTCTCTTCTTCCATAAACAGGTCAAACAAGAAGTAAAGGAAAGATCACTCTCTTATTTCTGCGGATAGTCACCCCACGAAAAAAAAACAAGAAGGGGGGGGGGGGGGGGGGAGAACACGTTTTCCCAGCTCGCTACGGATGGCTGCGCGCTGGACTGTCAAACCCTGTCCACTCCCATCCCATGGTTTGGACTAGGAAGTAAACTATCATCAACTCTGAAGGAACATCCGAAACATGTAAAACATTTTACAAACACTAAATAGCAGGGCTGGACTTAAGCATTGTGGGGCCCTATTCGAAACGGATTTCGCGGGGCCAAGTTTGGGTAGGGAAGCGGACAATAAGTCAAATTTAAGAGTTTGTATTTGAAAATAAATTCGTCTATGCATTTTATTAATTCTTTACTACGTACAGAATTACTTTACGAGCCTTGTGTGTAGCAAATTCATACAGTATATCATAATAATTCTGTTTCCCACATAGATCCCGCTCAATAGCAAGAATTACCAAATGTTTCAATCTATCTTTGAGAATTGTTGATATCAAATAATTCTTCATTAGTTTGAGGCGGGTGAAGCTTCTTTCACCTGATTACACAATTACGGCTAATGCATAATGCCGTTTTTATTAATAGCGCATAGGATTGGCGTTTTCCATATTGAATGACACCCCAAAATGACAATTTTTTCTATGTATTTCCGTATATTTTAAGGACTTTTTTGTATATTTTGCAATTTCGAGAGATTTCCAGGAGCTCCTGGTAAATCAACAGGAGTGCGCGGGAAATCTGTTTTATGTTATAAAATGGTTTAATTTAATCATTTATGCACCTTGAATTAGCGCGGGTTCCATGAAAGTGCGGATCCTTCGGTCACATAGGTTGCAGTGGCCTAAGACCGGCCCTGCAAAATAGCGGCGTATGCTATGCCACCAGTCGACTAGTATATATATATATATATATATATATATATATATATATATATATATATATATATATATATATATATATATTCTCAGGAAAAGGTGTCTCCTAGTTCTGACCTTCTTTGTAATTTTTCAATATTTCATACATTCTCAATGAAAGGCATTTACCTCCAGTTAAGATTTGTTGGTAGACTACTCAACATTAAAATACTAAGTGCTTAAATGAAAATTAGTCACCATTATTAGGAACATGCTTCTCACAAATAAGGCAGCAGTGGTGACGCACCCACCTAGAAAGAGCCTCAGTCACTAATTTCCTCTTTTTTTCAAAGGATTTCTAGGATTATGTAAAGTAAAGTAAAGCTCCCCTTTCAGACCTTGTGATCTATAGAGCAGTCGATGGAAAGGGCATCTGTTTCTGTGGCCTATGGTTAACAAGGGTGTCATGGGTCCAGCACAGCGAATAACCGCCTTTACTTTTCCAAAACTATTGTCAGGTACCCATTAGAGGTAGGTGGACTCAGAGGCGCCCAAAGATCCCGAAATTAAAAATCCCAGTCTTCACCAGGATTCGAACCCAGGACCCCCAGTTCAGAAGCCAAGCGCTTTACCGCTCAGCCACCGCTAGGATTATGTGCTAACAATAAAAATAACAAAGGCAAATGTGAAAACTTCTTGACTCAATACCATCCTTTATCTTGTTGGATGCTGTACATGAAATCTGATCCTGTTCCAAGAAGAGATATATAGCACATGGGAGAGGATGCCTCAACTTTTGCTAGAACAGAAGATTATCATGGAACCCAAGATGGAAACCCAAATTGCATTTCAGCGAATGAAAAAAAAAAGAGAAAAAAAAAAAAAAAAAAGAAAAGGCTCATAAGACCACTTGGGAGATACCACTTGAATCTGTGAAATGTTATATAAATTTATCAATAGGTAATGTAAAATTTTATTTTATTTATTTATTTTTACAGTATTGAAAATAAAATTGGACATCACCTATTGAGAAATTAATATAAGATTCTTAAAAATTCATGCTGGTAATAAATTTAATTGACTTTCAAGGTATTCAGAAAAATACATTTGTTCCCAAGGAAATGCAAGAGGCATTTAGATTCCCTATTCAAAAGGTCATCATTAAAATATGATACATCAACAGTGATTGAAATATTCAGAACTAGTTGCCATGAATGCTAAGGACACTACTCAATTTAAACAAAATTGAAGTCCAAATCTAGATCTGTAAAATGTACTAAACCTTTTCCCTTTCATCATTGAGTTGCTTGAATTTGATTCTCTGTTTCAATGAGGCCCTTCTGTTGGAACTTCTTTTTCGTTCAATTTTCTCTGTGTTGTTCAACTTGGTCTTTTCATTGGAACTTTTTATCTCTAAGTCTTTTATTGGTAGCTGTAGAATACATGATATTAAAAGTTAATTCTAGTTTAGTCTTTCAATTAAATCATCTTTATTATAGGTATTAAATTATTGTTTTTTTAAGCCAGTGAGAAAAAAAGCACAGGACTTATCCTAACAGTGTCCCACTTAAGTCAGAAGATGGCACAGTCATTAGAGATCCTGATATAAATGAAATGATGTACTTAACATAATGCTGATATTTATCAGATTTTAAATATTTTTTTTCTGTGTCAGCTGTTTCAATTCCGAGCTGTTCAAGTTATAGGTCATCTGGACCAAAAACCCGCAGAAGAAAATCAGCACAAGGAATAGGACATCCAAAAGATTTAAAATACAGAACAAACAGTCATATACGTCAACACCTCATTTATATCAAGTTCTATGAGTGCCGTTCAGCGCTTTTCAAATAATGAAATATCATTTTGCACAAAACAAAAATAGTTGTATTAAATGTTAAAACTTGAAAGACAAAAAAAATTAATTTGAAAAATATTGACTACTGTGCTGATTACTAGTACATAATTAAACATGAAAAGAATTCAGTCCAATAACACAAATGGTAAGGAATGACATGGTACACACAAAATCAATTTTAAATGTGAAAAAAGTGGTAGAGAATTGTTGATGTGTGAGCTAGAAATTTGGTCTTTTGATTTATATATACGTATAAATATCACTTTTCATCTTGTTATAAAGCTTATATCAACTCTGTATGGTAAAAAGTGATACCCCGTCAAAATAGTGCAAACAAAATAGCGCAGAAAAAAATATTTTTAGTCATTTTGAAAGAAATACTTTAGATATCGTAAAATATGAATAAAGAGAATTTTTTTGTTTGTTTTAATGTATTCCTAATTTTTCAGTCATTTTGCGGGAAACACTTTAGATATCTTAAAACATAAATAAGCAAAAATCATAATAAAGTAAAATGAATACTTTCAAAATATAGCATTTATTTACATTATAAAAGTGTACTTCGAAAACATGCAAAGATACTTGTCAAATTTACACACACACACAAACTTTCACAAAGTTAAATTGTAGGAAATGTCACGTAGAAATTCCATCACTTGCTTGTTTCTGTACAATGGCAATAACGCTTCAAGTCGTCTGTTAAGTTGGTGGTACTTTGTGTTGCTTGCAGCTTTACTTCGTTCTCTAGCATTGTACCTCAGAATCTTGTTCTCAGTGTTCTCCTGTTCTCTGAGGAAGTGAGAGATTAACTTGTACACAATAGGGTGATGACCGCCATCAATAGTCAGTTGAAATGTATGGTGCCATCCCTCCACTGAATTGTTTGTTCATGGTAGATTGTCCTGCACAGGATCTCTAACATTCCATAATGATGCGGAAAGCTTGGAGTCACTCTGCGGTTTCGTCTCTGGCGACCAATAGGCCTATAGTTGTCTCAATAGTCATACAAATTCAAATACAAATGATATAAAATTTAAAGTACTCTCGTTCTCTGCAAATATGGCATAATTTCAGATCTATTAATATTGAACAAGATAGAGACATTAACAAAATGATGCCCAGGACATTAAATTACTAATAATCTGGTACTTTTATACACATCATATATAAGTCCGCACTATTTTGTCTTGCGCTATTTTGTCAGGTCACCTAAAAAGTTTGTACATATTATTTCTCCCACACCCAATCTTGGATCAAGCTGAAATTTTGCACACCTATTTCTTTAATATGCCAAAAAAAGAATCAATAAAAAAAAATTAACAATTAGTTAATTAACTATTGGTAATTAATTATTTTGTTTGCTATCTCAAACAAGAGAACAAAATTTTACTTGACTGATAAGGTGGTATAAGTTTAATTAGTCCCCTTTATTGTTTGAAGAAAGAAAAGTTTTAAATAACTATAAAACATATTTTCATAAGCAGCTTTCTGGCACAGTAGTCTACCATATTGGCTTGAAGAGGCTCGAATTCAGGTCACTCATTTTTCTAAAATAATTATATTTAAAAAGAAATCACCTATATTTCCCCAAACCCTAACCCTACCTCTTTCCAAATGGTCCAGACAAGTGATAGGATCACAGCGTATTGAGAAAGCTAAAAGCTGAAATTGCACTAAACAAAAACAATCGCACAGATTTATTGTTATTGGTCTAGATATATTAAAAATGTAATTATATGACTGATTCAAACTAATTGATACAACAACACTTAAGCTTTGTTTAAAAAATTTTTGTGTGTTTATTTTGCTTGTTGATAGTGTAATTCTACAGGGCAGGTGGGAGAGTGCATAAGACCCTCCTATACCCAGGCTTACAAATGACATCCTAAGAGCAGAATCAATGTTTTTGTTTGAAAATAACTGATGAATTAATGCCATCAGACAAAAAGAAATATTCAAATCTAATGTTTACCATATTTACAAGTTTCTAGTTATGGTGTACTTACCTTTGGTATAGGTAGTGGTGGGGCAAAGTCTGTCTGCATACCTTGATCACATCTAAGAAGAAACATTTTTTGATTTAATGTACACAACATCAGAGGCTGTACTATATTCTGTGCAATCTGCTGCTTGTTGGCCAATTCAGATTGGAGGTCTGTTATTTGTAACATGGAAGTTCTAGGGAAAGTGCCCAAAGGCTGTTCCAGCTTTTCTGTCATTGCCTGCTTATTGGCCACTTCAGATTTGTGATCTGTTATATGTAACATGGAAGTTCCAGGGAAAGTGCCCAAAGGCTGTTCCAGTTTTTCTGTCATTGCCTGCTTATTGGCCACTTCTGATTGGAGATTTGTTAAATGTAATGTAGAAGTTCTAGAGAAAGACCCCAAAGGTTGTTCCAGCTTTTCTGTCATTGCCTGCTTGTTGGTCACTTCTGAATGGAGATTTCTTAAATGTAATGTAGAAGTTCTAGAGAAAGACCCCAAAGGCTGTTCCAGCTTTTCTGTCATTGCCTGCTTGTTGGTCACTTCTGAATGGAGATTTCTTAAATGTAATGTAGATGTTCTAGAGAAAGACCCCAAAGGCTGTTCCAGCTTTTCTGTCATTGCCTGCTTATTGGCCACTTCTGAGTGGAGATCTGTTATATGTAACATGGAAGTTCCAGGGAAAGTGCCCAGAGGCTGTTCCAGTTTTTCTGTCATTGCCTGCTTGTTGGCCACTTCTGATTGGAGATTTGTTAAATGTAATGTAGAAGTTCTAGAGAAAGTCCCCAAAGGTTGTTCCAGCTTTTCTGTCATTGCCTGCTTGTTGGCCACTTCTGATAGCAGATCTTTTATCTGTAACATTGAAGTGTTAAGGAAAGTGCACAAAGGATGTTCCAGCTTTTCTGTCATTGCTTGCTTGACGGCCACTTCTGAGTGGAGATCTGTAATATGTCACATGGAAAAACAAATTGTGTTTGATATTATAGCATTTTCTAAAATGGTAAACCTTATTGAATAACTCTATAACTCTGAGTAGGTTAAATGGAAAGCAAGTGAAGTGTAATATACATGTTCTCCTTTCAATCCTGAAGCCAAATATGTAGGTCTTGCTTGGCTAATGCATCATGGGGCTATACAACAGCCTTAGAACCAGAAGCACCCCCATTCATGTGTATGAGGTCCAAAAAGGATGCTTTCATACCAGTGTACTTTATTACCTAGTAGAAAATTGATCTTGCACAGGAATACAAAACTAAATGTGTTAAATATTAGAAGAATGGATTTTGCACCGTACCACCACAGTATTACTGTAATAACATCAAAATAATGACGCATTGCTTAAAAAAAAAAGGTGAGATGTCCGATATGGAATACAAAAGGGGGGTTTGACAAGGCAGCTTTATAGAGTAAAGTGCAAAGTTCAAGTAGGCCTGATTTCTAGAGAGGCTCAATTGGCTCACTTTTTAGCACACCTGAAAGGGGAAAAGACGCTATTAGTTTTGTGTGAAATGTCTGTCTGTCAGTGAAAATGTTTTAGTCCATTCAAAGTTCTGATGCAACGGCTACTTTTTTCTTTTCTAAAAGCGAAAAATCTAATTTTTTAAATCACTTATTAAATGCAAGCAGTTTTTTCATAAAAATACACCACTTTTACAGCTATTCACTATTAATAGTAACAAACATGGGAGGATCTTAAGTAGGGGAGATGACTATTTAGCCTATTTATAACACATTTATGCAAAAGGTTTTGGACTTTTTGTTTAAAAAAATATTTTGTTTACATTTGTATTGCTACGTTATGTTAAGTTCTGTCCAACTAACTACTACATTTACCCAAAAATAATATTTACTTTTTTTTAAGAAAAAAAAAATCTATTTAGTATGCATATAAGTTAGACATAATTTGAAACAACAATTAATAAGTAGGTTTTCATATTATCGTGTGAACTGCAGTGCCATACTGCAACCATAAAACACCTAACTAAAGAATTTCTTTTTCTTTTTTTTTTGAAGATTTGAATAAGAGATTGACTCTTTAAAAAACAATTAGATCAATTAGATATTCATTATAAGACATCAGTTAGGCCAGGTTCGCATTTAACTTCACATTCACTTTCACCTATCCTTTGGTCTGCTGGACCGCTGGGGCACCACACAACATCTGTCAACCTTCTTTCTCCATTCTTCTCTGTCATTTGTCTTTGATAGAGTTTAATTCTGATGTTCTTTCTGAAAATATTGATATCTTGCCTTTTTACCTGCCAGGGTGGAACACTTCAGGGGCCAATTTTGAGTTTGTGTTTCCATACAAACTATCTTTGTAACATTGTTATTACTAAAACTTCTTTATTTGAAAATTTACAAAAGGACTGCTATATTTTTACTGTGCATGCACCTTTTTCTTCACTTCCAACACATATAATTTTTTTCCTTGTGGAATTTTTTTTTACCTACCGGTAGTGAAGGAGGCTTAGGGGTTATTTTAAATCTGATGACTCATCAGCTCAAAAAGACTTTAATATTTGACATATTTAGCATTTCCTTATTTAAGGAAACACTTGTGTTATAAATATAAAATATGTTGTGGTGCATTGAGTCTGAATTTTTTTATTCTAAGGGTTTTTCGAGCCCTATGGCTAAATATTAGCGATCAACATTAATTAAATCCCGTTGTTTTCATTTAATTCAGACAAATTTGACACACATTATTTGATTCCATAATTTATTTCAGACAGTCTATATATTTTGGCATCAATAAACTCAGATTTTAATTCTATATTAATATTAACTACATTTTAAGATCCCCAGGCATCTAGCCCCTCACATGAAATCATTAAGATGTTTTCAAATTATGCATAAATATGAACACAAAAAAAATAAAAATATGAACACACCTATTCTACTAAAATTAGATCTAGATTCTAGGTCACTGGGATAGTGACTTCTACAATGACATTTAGACTTATTTTATGTTTGCATGATTAGATACATGTGTGATCATGTGTGTTGAATGTTTGTTATTGAAGAAGATCTAGAATGTTTGTTATTGAAGAAGATCTAGAATGTTTGTTATTGAAGAAGATCTAGATACCTGCTTTATTGCCTTTATTATTCATTCTCTCTCCACTCATTTAGGCTTTACTCCTACTCCTGCAGTCCTAGTCCTGAGACAGTCACAGTGAGATGGACTGACTTAGCTAAAGTAGCCTAAAGTCTAAACTTTAGACTAAAGTTACAAAAATCAAAAAGAGAAAGAGAAAAAAAAAAAAACTAAAGAAGACAAGTTTAGTCTTTATCTAAACTTCCAGTCGTTCAGATCTATTCAATTCTAGATCTAGACTAGATTCTACTTTTCTAGATATTCTATTCTAAGACTAAGTCGTCTAAGTCTCAGTAAGAAGATATTCTAACCGTCTAACAACGTCACTAAGTTGCTAACGATCTCTAACTTAGTCTAAGTCTAAGTGAACTAAGTCTAAGTCTAAGTCGACTAAGTGACAGTAAGTTTGAGTAAGTCGACTAAATCTATCTTCTAGATCTACAGAAACAATCTAGAGTCTACATCTTGACATTTGAAATAGAGATCGATAACTAGGCTCTATCTAGATATCTAGAATGTATCTAGATCTAGATTAGATCATTAGATTCTAAATTAATATTTCAGGATTTCAGTCATGGCTGCGCCATATTTGTTTATGGTTTGACAATACTTCTCAAGCTTGGGTTTTTTCCTTAAATCTAGATCTAGTTTTTTTGTTGTTTTTTTTAATTAATCTCCAAGTCTTCTAAAATACCTATAGTCAGTAAATACAGCTTTTACATAACATTTTCACCATCATTATCCTCATTATCATCATCATTTTGGAACACCCCGAGAGCAAGGGGGTGAACTTACTCCAGAGGACACCATGAGGAGGTCGACGGGCACTGTCCCCCCATCATTCTCTTAGAATTTCATGAAAAATTAGGGCTTAAGAGGCTCAAATCTTTTCTCCCAAATGCCCTGAAAAAATACACACGGTACCATCAGATTTACCAAGTATGCTAGCTCCTCCTCTGTTCCTGCCAGAACATGTATAGTGTATAGCATCTGAAAACGCAAGTTAGTATTTTTTTTCTCCCGCAAATGCTTACCGAACCTTCGAAAGCATCCATACTCCTTCCAGGAAATTCTATTGAAAAATGTATATGAAAAGTTCACTTTTCCGACCTTGCGATCTATAGGGCAGATAATGTTAAAGTCATTCTTTTGGCCAACGGTTAACGAGTAGGGTGTCATGTGGACAGCACAACGACCAATCGCCTTTAGGCTTACTTTCCCCAACTAAAGTTAGGTATACCCATTAAAGTTAGGTGGACTCAGGTGCGCCCTAAAAATACCGAAATTCAAAATCCCAGTCTTTACCGAGATTCAAACCCAGGGTCCCTGGTTTGGAAGTCAAACGCCTCTCTATTGAAAAGTGTTTTGATAATTGGCATCCTTGTCTCATTCTCATTCCTAGCGTGGTTTTGAAAAGCTCAATTTAAACTTCACTTGTGGTCTGGTCATAAAGGCTCTGATTTGGAGATGCGCATAGAGAAGACTTCCGAAGCTAATGCCATGCTGATCAATGCCAAAAACAAACAAAAACAAGGTTACAAAGACAGTTTGTGTGGAAACACAAACTTAAAATCGGCCCCCGAAGTGGTCCATCAAGGCAGGAAAAAGGCAGGTTTCAATATTTTCAGAAGAATAATCGGTATTAAATTCTAACAGAAGTGGTCCACTCAGGCAGGTAAAAAAGCAGGTATCAATATTTTCAGAAAGAATATCATAATGAAATTCTATCAAAGGCAAATGACAGAGAAGAATGGAGAAAGAATGTTGACAGATCCTGTGTGGTGCCCCAAAGGTCCAGCAGACCAAGGGATAGGTGAAAGTGAATGTGAAATTAGATGTGAAACTGACCTAACTGATGTCTTATAATGAGTATCTGATTGATCTAATTGTTTTGTAAATGGTCAGTCTCTTTCTTATTCAAAGCCTCAAGCAAAAAACATTTCCGTAAAAAAAAAAATCCTTTAGTTTTGTGTTCCACGATTAATCATAACTCTGCAATTAACGCGATAATATGAAAAACTACTTATTAATTGTTGTTTTAAATTATGTCCAACCTATTTGCATAGTAAATAGATTTTTTCTCTTTAAAAAAATAATAAACATTTTTTTGTAAATGTGGTATTTAGTATGACAGATCTTTCATAACTTAGCAATACAAATGTAAAAAAATAAATATTTTTTGACCAACAATCTAAAACCATTTGCATAAATGTGTTTAAAAATGGTGTATTGGTGTCATCCTTACTAAAAGTCTCCAGTGTTTGTTACTATTAATAGTGAATAGTTATTTAAAAAAATGGTGTTTATTAATGAAAAAACTGCTTGCATAATTGATTTAACAAATTAGATTTTTCGCTTTCAGAAAAGAAAAAAGTAGCCGTTGCATCAGAACTTTGAATGATCTAAAATATCATGATGTCTGATTTTCTTTTTCTCTTCTAGTTTCTGAGATCTAAACGGGACGGACGGACAGACGGACAGACAGGCCTTGTAAATATGAAAAGCAACAGTCAGTCTCACTGCCAGATTTCTTTTATGTGCCTTAAGGGACTAAGTCTCAGTGTGTCTGCTACTAGCGTTTTCTGATACGGAAATGAAGAAAGTGTTTATTTAAAATGAAATGGTCATAGTTTAACTTGAATCAAGTCAAAATAAAAACACACAAATATTAGGAGTAGTATTAGCAGTGTACATTTAACTGAGAATGGTTATTGGGTCTATTCACTAAGCAACGCATTTTAAATTTGGTTTGTAAATACGTATTTCTTGGACTGTAGCAATTTTATCGATATGTAATATAGTTAATGATCATATATATATATATATATATATATATATATATATATATATATATATATATATATATATATATATATATATATATATATATTGTTGTAAATCTAAGGCAAGCACTCAACGAAAGGCAGGAGGTAATAATAGCCGATGTATTTATTTACAGTACAAAAAATGGTTGGACTTCAGTTATTAAGTCCCAGAGTGCCTTATCTTAAGTGACACCAGCCCTTTTCTATCAGAATACCAGTAGAGACCACCGACACTCGTCCCAGTTGGCCAGTCCGTTCTTGAGACGATGTCGTGATCGTTTTGTTGACTTCTTCATGACCATTGTCTGTGACGCTCGCCTTCTGAGATGTATAGAGGTCCCTGTATCTGTCATCAGAGCAGTTGGTCCTGCACGCCGCTTCAGCAGACCTTCACAATGGACGTCCCATGACAGACTTGTAGACCCACACGTAGCCATGGTTGCAAGCACATTGTGATTTTCAGCCATGTCACTAAGGTATGCCCATGAAGCATCCTGGCAATGTTCAATGTGTAAAAGTTCATAAAGAGCTGAACCGGGTCCAGCTGAGATTGGTCCACCATCGTTCATGTTACTCTCGCTAGTGAAAACAGTAAGTATAGAAGTTCATTGGTTTCAGACCCTGTTGGTGAGTTTCTTGACATTAGCGTTCTCTTCGTGAAGCACCGCATGTACAGTTCTTGTTTAACTCCTGCTAGCAGTTATAAAGCTTCGAGGTCTCTTTGTGGACACTAGACGATAGACAGAGGTCTTTAAGGTCCAAAGCGACAGGCTTGGACGCTGGCCCAAAATTATCTTGATCTGAAAATTCGATGTGGTACTCATAGCTGGTACAGCAAAGCTTCAGTAGCGAACAAACTTCTGAACTTCTGCTATTTCTTCTCCAGTCCTTCTTCCTGTAGAATCAACATGTCTTCTCCTGCTCGTGGTTAGTGGTGCTCTGATGCGCAGTGTGGCGCGGGAGCGGATTACAACAATATAAATTCAGTACTACTGTTGCTACATCAATATCTTAAACACAACACAAAGGACAACATAACGTAGCAATCATCTTCTTGTTTTAATTAACGTCTGTATTATATATGATACGATAAGATAACAATGTGATGTTATAATTGAATGTCCCACAATATCTGCTTCACAGGAAACAATAGTATTTTATCTTTATTGTAGAGCGAAAATGTGAAGTGCATTTCCTTTTATTTTTCCCCAAGCAAAATGTGTTACATTAACATTGTTATATATAAAACTAAAACAAGAAACAGTGCTGCTAATCATAAATGAAATGATCAATGTTCAATTAAAAGCTTTAAAATCTTAGCCACAATTGTTGATACAGCTCATTGCTTATCAAACAAAGTAGAGAGTCAGTTGTGATCAATGCCCCACAACAAACGTTACGAATTTCATCTACACGCAATTATCATAATGTAAGAATACATTTTTTGATTTATTCATTTTCATTTTTTAAGTAAAATTAGTGATCACTTAACACATAGCGATAATAGTCTTGTAAATGTTGCTTTGAATTTGGGACTCCCTGTGACGTAAATGACAAAATTAAACGAAGAGTTTATTTGAACAAGTATATTGACAGTCCAGAAAATTATATTTAATTGTTTTTGAGACATTCCAACTGATAAAAATAAAAGAAGTATCTGATGTATAAAAAGAGGAATCAACACAAGAAAAAAAATGAAAACACAAATAATTAAAACAATTTTAACAGATTTCATTTCTTTTTTACGTTTATCGATAGCTTCTATAGAAGACAATGTTGCCTTAGTTCTGGATGACATAGAAATAGGAAATATAGTGGCACAGGTACATATACAAATAACTGAAAAGGGACAAATGACTAAGAGTGAAAGAGCAGTTATTGCTGAATACATATTTAAAATGTAGTTATTTTGAAGAAACAAATCTCCATATTTTAGAGCTGGGAGTGTTACGTTATTGTATTCTATATAGTACATCTGATATTTTAAAAAAGCAGGCGTTCTAAAAACAATGTTACAGCAAATTATGATGAAAATAATTACTCTCATTCGTGGCAATGTTAGCAATCTTGAGACATGAAATTGAAAACAAACAGCAATCATTCTTTCTACAGACACTAAAGCCACCAGATGGATACTACAAAGAAGTGATATGTAATTAATTCGATCAAACGTAAGTAAGTGTAATATTATAACCCATGTGAAAAGGTTGATGTCGATTAAAATTGTTGATTGCGTTAAATTAAAAGATACTTGTGTAATGGAAAAAACTAAATCACAAATAGAAATAGCCATCAATACTACATTAGTTTTATCTTGCATTGTATGATAAGATAAAATTATTATATTAAGTATACTTCCCATGATTCCTAAGAAAGAAAGAATATTAGCTATAATAACATTGGTGACCAAAAGAATTGTAAAATAAACTTCATCGCTAACATCAAAAGTATCAGCTGATAAACTGTGTATAACTTGGCGTACCTAAAAAATAAGATTGTTTTTCTAGATTATACACTTTTTATTTACAAAGCTTATAACTGCAAAAATTTGAGTGAATATTTAGTTAAGGATAAATAAATTATATCAACAACAGTGATATTATTTACCTGGTTGATTCGTCTTTCAGTCAGAATGTATTAAAAATTTGCAAATTAAAAAAATGTAGGAAACATTTGCGAGTCAGTCTGAGACTACGGCATTGAATTATGAAATAAAATCATACAAAACAAGATTTTAAAGACAGTTTTTGTGGAAATGCAAACTCAAAATTTGCCCCCGAAGTGGTTCTCACAGGTAGGTAAAAGGGAAGGTTTCAATATTTTCAGAAAGAATATCCGAATGAAATTCTATCAAAGGCAAATGATAGAGAAGAATGGAGAAAGAAGGTTGACAGTTGATGATGGTAAATGTTTTGGCAATTCTAATGTACCACCACACACTTCTCTACCCTAAAGCAAAATATAAGGTTAAAGAAGTATACCCTTCCACCCCTTCCCTTTCTTCCTGAATCGATTTACTTTACTTTAATGGAAAACTTAAATTTATAAATAATAGGGAATATTATTATTATATTTAATTTCTTTCGTGGACCAAAAATACAATTATTTCGAAAGAAGCACTGTCGGATGGCTTTCCACGAAGCTTGAGCTACTTTGGTGAAATGATATAAATAACTATTTATTAAATGTATAATGTATGTATTTACCTAGCGCAATCGTTATAAATGTTACCCCCCCCCCCCAAATGAACTATCTTTATTGAAACATTATATAATTTAAGTATAAAGCAATTTGTTAAAAGAAAACAACTAATTAAACATCTTAGATTTCTTCCTGATTAACAGACCGAGAATAGTGTTTAGCTATGGCATTATTCCTAGACCATGTTGTGTTAAAATAGTCTAGCCTAATAAAAGCGGTAAACAACATTAAACTAAACAAGGTTACAAAGACAGTTTGTGTGGAAACACAAACTCAAAATCGGTCCACGAAGTGGTCCACCCAGGCAGGTAACAAGGAAGGTTTCAAAATTTTCAGAAAGAATATCAGAATGAAATTCTATCATGGCAAATGACAGAGAAGAATGGAGAGAGAAGGTCGATAAAATCTTGTGTAGTCCAGCAGACTAAGGGAAAGGTGAAAGTAAAGGTGTAATTAAATGACAAATAATGATTATCTAAATCAACTAATTGTTTTGTAAAGGGTCAATCTCTTATTCAAAGCCTCATGGAAAAAAAACAACATTTTCGTAAAAAAAAGAATTATTTTAGTTGCGTGTTTTATGTATGGTGTCAAGTTGTAGTTTACACGAAAATATGAAAAACTACTTACTAATTGTCGTTTTAAATTATGTTCCACTTATATGCATACTAAATAAATTTTTTCTCTTTTTTTACATATAGTAGTAAGTTTGACAGAACTTATTTAACTTGGCAATACAATTATTTAAAAAAATGACATACAATTTAAAAGCGTTTGAATAAATGTGTTAAATATATGGTAAATAGTGATCTCCTTTACGAAATAGCCTATCGATTTTGTTACTATTAATAGTGAATAGTTGTAAAAATTGGGTATTTTTATGAAAAAATGTACTTCCATAGTTGATTTTAAAAAATAAAGTTTCGCTTTTAGAAAAGAAAAGAGTAGTTGTTGCATCAAAATGTTGAAAGGTCTTAAAATATCATGAAGTCAGTTTTTCAATATATTTTCTAATTTACGAGATCTAAACGGGACGGACAGTCGGACGGACAGACTGACAGACCACACAAAACAAATAGCGTCTATTCCCTTTACGGGGGCCGCTAAAAGTCACTCAACTTAGAGCGTTTTTAGGGGTGAGGACTAAAAGGCAAAGTATCAATAATAGTACTACATGAAACATTAAATCATAATTTACATATAGTAACTAGCAGCCAAATGTAATTCTCAGAAAGAAAAAACGTACATTTTGTAATCCAAATAACTAATTCGTTCCAGTGCTCCTTCTTTGCTAGTACCAACAGAAAATAGAACGGTTTGCCATAAACAGCCAGTAAAAGAAATGTGAAAAAAAGAAAAGTTTCCTTTTGAGACTTTGCCATCTATAGGGCCTACGGTTAACAAGGGTGTCATGTGACTAGCACAACGACCAACCGCGTCTACTTTTCCCACTAATGTCAGATACCTATAAGAGCTGAGTGGACTTAGAGGCGCCCAAAGATTCGAAATCCTAGGATTCGAACCCGGGTCCCCAGTTCGGAATCCAAGCTCTATACCGACTTACCAAAAATATTTAAGTTTCTCATAAACAAGAACGACTGGATCAGGGCTGGTCCTATGCGAAACGGATTGCGCGGGGTATATTTTGGGTTGTGATAAGAATAAGAAGTGAAAATTAAGATTTTGTATTAGAAAATAAATTCCTCTTTGCATTTTATTCATACTTTACTAAGTACGAAATCACTGGCAAATTAGTTTTACGAGCCAACTACAGCAGATAGTAGTTTTTAAACAAAAAGCCGATAAACATTCAGATCTGCCTTTTAGATTTAATATTGACTAGCAAAATATCGCTTTTGTTGTTGTTTTTTTTTAAAGAGGTCGATATAGATTTAGATCTTTATTTGTATGCCTGTGACTATTAAAGTAAATTAAGAGTTTGAACTTCTTGTTTTGATTAAAATTCGCCCTATTATTACATTTTTATTAAATGAAAGCTGACAATGCCTTGTTTTTTTTTTATTGCTAGTTGAATCGGCCTTTCCCAGAAATGACAATTTTGTCTGTTTTTAAGAAGATTTTCATCAGTTTTCAGAAGATTTTAATAATTTGCGGAGATTTTCATGACTTTGTTGTATATTTAACAATTTCAGGAGAATTCCAAAAACCTTTAATATTAAGTTAAAATGGTTTATTTTAATTATTTACACCTAGAATTCGCGTGGGGCCTATGATAGTGCGGGGCCCACTGCGGCCGCATAGGTTGCAGTGGCCAAGACCGGCCCTGGACTGGATTGACACATACGCGTAGGACGCAATTATCTTCTGCTAAGAAGGAACATACGTAATTTACGATGGCTATCCTTTGTAGTCAAACTTTCACGTCAGTGCTCAATATAAACTGCATTTGTAATTTTGAAACTCATTTAATTATACACGCTTAGACCAACCATTTAGAAAAACAACATGCATTTCAATATTTATCTACGAAATTGTGTGCTGTTTGTGTATGTATCTCATCAGAGGGGTTTGGAATTTAAAACCGATCACGGTAAAAATCACCCAGATAACCTTTTCTCCACCAACCCAACACCCATTTTCCCATCTGTTTCAGATAACAGATAGTAAGCTTAAATCATGAAATAGCGCTAAACAAAAACAATTGGTAAAAATAGTTTTAATCAGACAGATTTATTGATGTTGGTCTAGATCTATTACAAATGTGATTACACGACTGATCCAATTAAAGTGATACATCTACACTTATCTACACTTATCTACATTTGAATACACTTATCTACACTTGACTACATTTATCTACACTTATCTACATTTGACTAAACTTATCTACACTTATCTACATTTGACTACACTTATCTACACTTATCTACACTTATCTACACTTGATTACACTTATCTACACTTATCTACACTTGACTACACTTATCTACACTTGACTAGACTTATCTACACTTATCTACACTTATCTACATTTGACTACACTTATCTACACTTATCTACATTTGACTACACTTATCTACACTTATCTACACTTGATTACACTTATCTACACTTATCTACACTTGACTACACTTATCTACACTTGACTACACTTATCTACACTTGACTACACTTATCTACACTTATCTACACTTATCTACACTTGACTACACTTATCTACACTTGACTACACTTATCTACACTTGACTACACTTATCTACACTTATCTACACTTGACTACACTTATCTACACTTATCTACATTTGACTACACTTATCTACACTTATCTACACTTATCTACACTTATCTACACTTGATTACACTTATCTACACTTATCTACACTTGATTACACTTATCTACACTTATCTACACTTGACTACACTTATCTACACTTGACTACACTTATCTACACTTGACTACACGTATCTACACTTGACTACACTTATCTACACTTGACTACACTTATCTACACTTATCTACACTTGACTAGACTTATCTACACTTATCTACATTTGACTACACTTATCTACACTTATCTACATTTGACTACACTTATCTACACTTATCTACATTTGACTACACTTATCTACATTTGACTACACTTATCTACACTTCATATACGTTTTTTTTAAACTAATTTTTGTTTTTCTTGTTTTGACAAGTTTTTTATAAACTCGCTACGTCTACGTCTGTCTGGTACAAATTTTGTATGCGTTATTTCTCCCACTTCCCATTCTCGGATAAAGTAGATATAGAGAAATAAATCTTACAGTATTGAGATATATAGATGTAAATTTTCTGTTCTTTTCTCTTTTAAAAGCTTTGATTGAAAAGAAAAAAAAGTGTTTATGTATTTTCCTTCTTCAAACTTAAACAGTCGTCTAACGGGTTTGATTAGTTTAAAGTTTAAATATACGAGAGCTGTCTTTCTTCCTGTTACGCCTCAGATACGTTTCTCAAAGATTCCTCAATGTCATCACGTGATCTAGTAGTTATAACAAATGCATGAAAGTACACACTTGTTTTAATTCGTAATTTGAAAACCAATGAGATTTAGAAGACAAGAAACAAAGGGTACGCAGAGACATATATTTTTGAGGTTAGGTTTATTCTGGATCCAGATGTATATATATGGCCAGATTTTTCTTTTACAAATCGATGAGTAGTAAATCTTCTGTATTCATTCTCTGACCTACATAATACATTTTACTCATTAGTTCAAGTTTATAGTTTAGGAGCTAGTTTATCACAAAGTCAATACACGATACACAACAATGACACTTTTGTTCACACGTACACAAAGGCACTCGCACACATACAGACATTGTGACACTACTCTATTGATTTAAAGAGAATGGACTCTCATAAGAGAGTGTATTGTCTTATTCATAACACTAAAATGACAAAATAGACTCAATTTGATAACTGATGCGACTACAACAAAGCCACTGTTTTATTAGTTATGTTCTGTCATGTCATTAATAAACAGTAACACATTCTTAACATTGATTATGCATTTATTTTCAATGCAGTGTACAGAGACAACTGATTCGTTGTCAAGTTTTCTAATAGATACAGTTATAAAAAAGCATTTATCGTTCCAATGTGAAGAAGCTACAAGACGTGGTCATCGAATATAATAAAAACCCGAAGTGACCTAAATAGTGTGTTTATTCGCCATACTTCAAATGATGTGGCACTGTTGCTTGACTACTTTATAATCATTTTAATCAACCACAAATTATCTATTGTCAAGCAGATTTATTATGACTTTTACCTGCTTCATTTTAATAATTCATGTACATTATTAAACCATTCTCAATCGTGACTTATGTTCAAATTACTGTCCTCGTTCTACTGCCTCTGGCTTCCGACAGGGACAACTGAAATATTGTTATAAAAATCATACAAAATCAAGGTTAAAAAGACAGTTTGTGTGGAAACACAAACTCAGAGTCGGCCCCCAAAGTGGTCCACCCAGGCAGGTAAAAAGGCAGGTATCAATATTTTCAGAAATGACATGAGAATTAAATTCTATCAAAGACAAATGAAAGTGAAGAATGTAGAAAGAAGGTTGACAGATCTTGTGTGGTGCCCCAGCGGTCCAGCAGACCAAAGGATAAGTGAAAGTAAATGTGAAGTTACACGTGAACCTGGCCTAACTTATAATGAATATCTAATTGATCTAATTGTTTTGTAAAGGGTCAATCTCTTATTCAAATCCTGTTAACTAGTGTGTATTTCTGTTGTTGTGAAACTACTTTAACTATTGCTACCCTTCCATTGTTGTTGTTGTAAGTAAGTCTGATTTAGTATTTATCGGATGTGTGTAAAATGGCTACCCCTTTATAGTTTCTCCCTATGCTAAAATGACCTCTCATAAATCCCATGTGTGTTGTAGTTTGTTTTGCTTGATATGTGGCAGAAGTATTTGTTTCTTAAAGGAAAATAAAATCCGGTTTATTTTTTTCTAGCAAGGTGTACTATATATTTATGTTTATTATTTAAGCTACGGATGTTAAGAGTTAAAATTTTAATGTCTGCAATGGTTGAGTGATGATGGGTTGTGTGTATATGTGTGTGTGTGTGTGTGAGTGTTTGTGATCATTTTATGAACTGTTTTTATTAACCTGTTTTGTTGTTTATTTACTGATTTGTGGATTTGGGACTGTAACAAGTCAAAAGCTTGCTGTCAGAGTCACTCAACCTATCACAGCATTAATCATTATTTACTATTATGTCTTTATTTTATTTTAATTATTTCCCAGTCCTATCCCCAATTTCTTCACCCGCCCCACCGTTTCCCCTCCAGGCTAGACTGAGCCCACCACCTTGGAGGCTTTTCAATTGTCTTCCCTTGACCGGGGTAAAGATAAACACAGTCTCTTTGATTGTACTGGCCGGATGTTTGACGGGCGCAGTTGACACCACCTTGGGTGGAATGCAAGTCACTCTTCCCCCCCCCCTTCTCCCACGTCTATCTTTGATCTAGGAGATCACTCGGACCAGCACGCCTCGTGACGCCCCAAGGTGCGACTCTTGTCGGACTTCTCCCACGTGGAAGATAATTCTTAGCCTAGGACATTTCCTGTTTCCGCCCACATTTTCCATGTCTATATATATAAGGTAAATTAAATCAAGCCAGACCCTCTCATTTCTCTATCGCTGTCAATCGAGTCTGGACTATATTATTTATTCTTACTCTTAGAGGAATACCTGGTGCCTTCCTCAGGTGTCTGCCTATTTGCTATTTGGTTGGATCATCTGCCTATTAACCTGCCTATTTGCTATTTGGTTGGGTCATCTGCCTATTAACCTGCCTATTTATTTGACATTGTCTGCCTAGTCAACTGCCTATTTGCTGTTGAGTATCTTCTACTGTCTACGTGGATCTACTAAACTCTACTACTTGGCGCTTTCGGCTCTACTTGCCTGCCTATTCAACAGCCCACCTGTCGACTTATTAGGTACGACGTCCCTATAGACCCAGATCTGTGCGAGACGTCATAGCTAAGCCAAACCCTCCCCCTTTTTATTCTTTTATGTAAATATTTATGTAAATAAATATTCTTCTTTTTTTTACTTGTATCTTTCTTTCATTGCGTGCCTCGTTGCGTGCCTGCTCCCGATTTATATGCTAACGGGTTGGTTTGTGATATTTTCAAAAATAATCATCCCCTAGACATTAAACACGCCAAACACACGTCACTTTCCCCAACCTGTCACAGGGACTTCCCCCTCATCTATCACTAATTTAGTCGGGGAGTCGGAAAAACTCTCCCCGATCCCCCCTTCCTCCTCTTCCATTCTCTCTTCCTCCGACTGTGGATCTATATTCGGCGCCTTGGGTTGGTTCTCCACGTTTGGGTCATTTGAAGAGGAAGAGAGCGTTCTTTTTCTTGTAATTTTGGTTGGGATAGTTGGAACTGAACTGTTTCCCATTGTTTTCATTTTTTAAGGTTTTTTTCCCCTGTCGATAGGGCTTGTAGGGGAGGGATCTCCACCTCTTATATCTGTGTTGGCCACGGCCCCGTTCTTTTTGTGGTTTACTACTAATGTAAAACCATCCTTTTCCAGCCATGTGTCATTTTGTGTTTCACTTTGTGTGTCATTTTGTGTTTAACTTTGTGTGGCAAGTTTTTTTCCCTTGTTTTATCCCCCCCCCCTTCAAGACCGAGGCATAAGAGCCTTTGGCATTATGCTCCTGCTTTTTCCCGGGGACTTTCCCTTCTCTTTCAAGATAGTCCTACTGGGACATTGGTTTGATCAGTGTTGATCTTGCCCACAGTGCCAACACTGCTGTCTGCGCCTCGGAATGGTCACAAAGTCCTTGCAGGTACTAAGATCACCCTCGTATTTTAGCTGAATATAGCGAGGGAGCCCAAGCCATCCACTTATCTGAGTTGCTCAGTTTGATAGGCTCTATCTTGGAACCTTCTTCACTGAAAGATTCGAAGATTTCCATGATCTTGTTTTTAACTCTGAGTCCACCCAGCTCTAATGAGTACCTGACATTAGTTAGGGAAATGTAAAGGCAGTTGGTTGTTGTGCTGGCCACATGACACCCTTGTTAACCTTTACATCATCTGCGCTATAGACAAAGCAGTGTTACTTTGACCTTTTCATCTTCTATAGTTGAAACCTCAACTTTGAGAGTGCTTTCTGTCCCGAAGGTCTTTCCTAGAATACAGGCTCTCACCATTGGACTGTTTCAAACTAAGAACCAGACTTAGGGGTTCTCGAATCTATAGAGAGAACCCACTTCATCCGGAGTGAGACAAAAGACACAAGAGACATATTGCAGAGAATATCATTGCATCACACCACCTAGGTTGCGCCATGGACCTTGACGCATGGGAAGCACTGTTAACAAACAAAATGTAGGCTCGAGGCGCTGTAATAACATTACAAATACAAACACGAAAGCTAAAATGACAAACTAATCTAAAAAAGTTTTAAACAGGTAGGTCTTAATGTTCTTCTTGAAGTAGTGTAGCAAGTTGTCTGTCTGAGATCAATGGGGAGTGAGCTCCAAACCTTTGATCCGTGCACTGAAAAAGCCCGCAGAACGTAGCTTTTATGGGAGATAACTAAAGTGACTAAATCAAAAACGTACGCTAAGGATTACTGAATAACTAAAACACTGAAGAAAGTCCAATATAACATTGTATCACTTTAATACTATTCCTTTAAACACAAACACAAATAATATATTCAATATTCCTTTCTAACGCCACTTTCAATTATTACAATTAAAATAAAACAATTTACCCCAAAGAATAATATCTATTTGTTTCGGCTGTTCTTGTTTTAACTGTTTACTACTGTTACTTCCATATTTTTGACAGAGTCAAACTTCTTGTATCAATACGTTTTTCTTTTCCTTTTTCAAAATGTTTCCTTTCTGTCCTTGTCTAAACCTGACATCAGCCACTTTTCATTTGATCTGAACATCTGATTGGCTCAATATTTTATTATAATGTGGTCAAATATGTGTTTTTCGGTTCACCTGAAATTTCTAGAATAAGGTCACAGCTAAAAGCATAAGACTTCAAATAAAAGGCTTAGGAATGTGTCTTGAATAGAAAGTATGCACACATTCATAGTCTTTCGAGGCAGAAAAGTTTTTATAATAAAATATTTTGAAATTGCCAAATCAAAGCAATCTTTTAAAGTTTGTAGTTTCTGTAGCAATTAAGGTTTTACAGAGTGTGGTCGCAAGCCCCACGCCAAACACTCCACCTTTCTCAGCCTGGCTTGGGTCCGGCAGATGTCGAAGTTATAGTGATTGGGTCTCAAACAAGGAAATCTTATGCTGAATTTGGAGTCCACACTTAGTGGAGTTGTGACAGAGCGTGGCATGAAGTTTGCGGGACATGTTCTCCGACAAAAGGAAATACGCATACCAAGAGTTGCGATCACATGAAGGCCAATACGAGGATATCGCAAATATGGACGTCCTCGTATAACTTTGCGACACACTTTCATTAACACTTTCTCTCCTAACAGACGATACCAACGTTGATTCCACCTGAATGTGGTAAATAATTACGGAGAGAAAGAGTTAATACATCAGACAGTGCACACCGATGGGGGGGGGGGGGGGGGGAGGAAGGCTTTAGACAATGCCAGTGACAGATACTTGTAGAGAAAGCTTTGAGGATCTAAGTAGGATCCAAGTCTAAGTAAGTTAGATCAAAGCTTTTTTAACAGGTTGGGAAAGAGATAACAGTGTGAAGGGAGTTTAAAGACTTTAGTTCACCTGTTTGAATGACTCGTTCTCACTTATCATGTGAAAAAAGTTTATAAATCCTGTAATTTTCTTACTACATGGGACTTATAATTACTAAATATCATTGTAATACAATCACACAACTTTAATCGTATTTTAAATCAAACACAATGTTCACTAGAAAATTCATGTCACATTTTTTCCCCAGATTTTTCCATTCAGACCACTACAGAAATAACTTTTAGTTCTGTATCATGTTTATACATTCAGACCCTAGGATCCATCAGTATCCCTTAACATCCTGTTGACCTTCTCTCCATGATGGTGTGAAACGCCAGATCGTTATACTGGTTTATGTCCTAACAACTTTATAAAGTCTGTTTTTTTTCTACGTTTGGCTACTTTCAGTGAGTAAAACTCCTTCATCCAAAGTAATTGTAAATTATAAGTATGACATCTTTGGCAAGCAAATGTTTTCTGTTTTGGGCCGCTCTAGTTTAAGGTAGTTTAACAACCGTTTAGATTTTTAAAACATGCTTTTCGCACAAAAATCTGATTTGACTAATCTGTTGTTGTTTTTTTCAGAACAGATTTACTTATTATCCATTGTTAACTGAAGATATATTAAATGTGCACATCAGTAAAATGTTATAGATGCACATTGTAAAGAACTTGGGTTAGTTCTTTGTGACAGGTGGGGAAATGTGATGTGTGTTTGGCGCGTTTTATGTCTAGGGGATGATTATTTTTAAAGCTATCACACACCAACCTATCAACATATAAATCGGGAGCAGACACGCAACGAGACAAAGCAATGAAAGATAGATACAAAAGTTAAAAATGAAGAATATTTATTTACATAAATATACATATAAGAATAAAAAGGGGGAGGGTTTGCTTCTATCTCTAAATAATACTAGCTTTAATCATCACTCTTGCACCTAATAAAAGAGTATGTCACTTTGTCCACTGACTTAGCTGGTATTCCTGTTGATGCTGGCTGTGTCCTGGCTTGAGGTTCTGCAGCTGGAGGTGGCGCTCTAGCGGATAGAGGGACGCCGGTGATATAGTTCTTGTGGAGTCTCAATCCCCAAAATCTAATATCTGTAGTGGGCACAGTAGGGCGGGTGGCCGGCTACCGTGGGCACAAGGTTACTGCGGGCAGAGCTGATCTGCCGTGGGCAGCGTAGTTGACAGGATATGTCCAGTGAGTTGCAGAGGGTTGGCGTAGCTATGACGTCTCGCACAGACCTGAGTCCATAGGGACGTCGCACCTAATAAGATGACAGGTGGGCTGTCGAATAGGCGGGCAATGCCGATAGCGCCAAGTAGTAGAGTTGAGTAGTGTCGTGTAGACACTGAACAGCAACAGCAAATAGGCAGATCTCAGAGCACAAATGCAGGTAAATAGGCAGTAGGTGATTCTCGATAGCAAATAAATAGGCAGACACCTGAGGGAGGCTGCGGATAAATAAAGACAAGTTAGGACATGTCTCTTATGCATCTTATCGATGCCCTCGACTGAGGCGCATTCGTCAGATTGGTAAAATTGCTTTTGAGCACAAAAGGGGAGATGATGACAAATGGGATTTGGAATAATAGATGGCTGATGGTAGCAATATAAAAATGTACATAAAAGGGAAAGTAATAATATAAAATGTACATAGAAGGGGAAATAATAATCTCAAATAAACAACACAGGTGGATAGAGAAAGAAAAGGGGGGGGGGGTTGAATTGGGCGGTGGTCAGCGACCCTGACGGTATGTTTACATTATGACCGTCGATCGAGAACAATGGAGCGCGCTTGAATGGAGAGGGTGTCCGTTCAAGCGGCGCAACTCTCGTTAGAGTGAAATGGCTACAGGGGAGATAATTCAATATAGGGGAGATAACTCATATTTCCTTTCTAAGCGCAGTATTAGTGCGATGGTAAAATTATCAAGGCTGTCAACCGAGATAAAGGAAATAAAATAAGGTGTACAAATATATACATGGTTGCATCAATGATCAATTGAGCAACGTAGCATTAATAGATTAATGCAATACATAAATAAATACATAGGACATGTTTATGTTTTCTACTTACACCAGTGAGAAATACACAATGTACTAATTAAATATAAATGAACTAATAAAATACACATAATAATATCCAGTGGAAATAGCACAAAAGTAATTAAGATGGAACTTGTAATTAAGTTCGGCTTACCACCAGGTATTCCTCTAGGAGTAAGAATAAATGATATAGTCCAGACTCGATAGCTTAGCTCGAATGAGAAAGAGAGAGTCTGACTCGATTTAATTTACCTTATATACAAAGGCCTGGAAAATGTGGGCGGACACAGGAAATGTCCTAGGCTTAGAATTATCTCACACGTGGGTGAAGTCCGACAAGGGATGGGATTCGCACATTGGGAGGTCAATGGGCGTGTTTGTCCTCGTGGTCTCCTAGATCAAAGAGAGACATAGGAGAGAAGGGGGGGGGAGGGGTGACTTGCATTCCACACAAGGTGGTGTCCACTGCGGCTGTCAGACATCCTGCCGATAAGATCAAAGTCTGTGCGTATCTTTGCCCCGGTCAAGGGAAGATAGCTCGAAAGACGTGGCCTTGCTATCTCCAATGTGGTCAACTAAGTCTAGCCTGGAGCGGAAAAGGTGGTGCGGGTGAAGAAATTGGAGGTAGGATGGGGAAATAATTAAAATAAAATAAATAAATAATGAAAAATAATAACTAATTCTGTGAGAAATTAGAGTGACCCTGACAGCGAGTTTTTGACTTGTCACATTCTTATTGGGGTGTCATTTGATGCCCAACTGAAGATCATTAATAGTGTACAAGTTTTATGGATATGATACTAAGTGTATAGAGCGACACTGAATGAGTACTGGTAATTTTAAGTATAACAAGTGCAGGTGGGTTTGTGTTTAACATCCATGGTTAAGGCTATGATTCTCTATTTATATTCAACACGAAGGAGATGCCACTGTGGACTATTCTCCGATATTACTTTATATTATTATAGATCACACCTAACAAAGGAGTAGAAACCTAGTATTTATTTACAGCATACTTGGGTTACACATATAATACATAATATACAATCATGACTACTAACAAGATTACAAAGAGAGTTTGTGTTATCATACAAACTCAGAGGCTGCCCCCGTCGGAGTTGGATCCCTGTCGGAACTGCCAAGGAATATTCAAGAGGTGATTTAATTTTTATGGTCAAAAGTACTAATGTTTCAAATATTCATTTGCCGTTGTAAAAAATGTTATTTTTTTTTTGTTTTGTTTTACATGTTTCGGGTGTTCCTTCTAAGTTTAAAATAATTAACTTCTCGCTGGACGATGGAGGATGGCAACAAGCAGGGTATGAACTCTGCCTGGTCGTTCAGTTTGCGTGCTGGACTGTCGTTCGGATTTATCGATGGTCCCTGGTTCAAACCTTGCATGCTCCCATCCCCCGTCGTTCTACGGGAGGTTTAGACTAGGAAGTAAACTATCTTCAACTCTGAAGGAACATCCGAAACATGTAAAACAAACAAACAAACAACCCGGGACCGTAGCGATAATTAGTTCAGCACGCTAACAACACGACCAGGCATTGCTCTTAACTTAATAACAAACTGGTTACAAACTAATAGCCTATTATTGATAAAGAGATATATTACACATTACGGCATGACATCTATCGGATATGTACAATAGGCCAATGTCAGACGAGCGATTTTAGATAATCTTTCAGCATTGATTTGTAATTAAAAAGCAAAAAAAGAAAATAACAGATATATCGTACTTGTACTTCGAGGTCTCAGCACAGTTAGGCCTATCAACAGAGATATCGACATTTTTATTTAAATGGAACTAGAAAGAGGATGTAGATCTACCTAAATTAAACTTCTGATTTAGCACTCTTAAGATCTATATCTACTAAATATAGATCTAAAATATGAACTTCGAATAATGTAGCTGTAATTTAGATAAGATTTATGTAAAAAAAATATCATAGATAATCTATCAATAGACTGAATGCAACATTAAATTTGTAAAATGTTTTACATGTTTCGGATGTTCCTTCAGAGTTGAAGATAGTTTATTTCCTAGTCCAAACCTCCCGTAGAACGACGGGGGATGGGAGCGGGCAGGGTTTGAACCCTCGACCGTCGATAAATCCGAACGACAGTCCAGCGCGCAAACCGCACGACCAGGTAGCCATCCAAATTTAAAAATAGTAGATTAGTTTTAGTATATTATAACATTTCAATATTGTTCAAAACGTTTGGAAATCAAAATATACACTTTAAGTCTAGAAATTGAAATTCTACATCTTAATCTAGTCTAAATTAGTCTAAACTAGATCTAGAAATTCTAGATCTAGACTCTAAAATAATTTTAATTAGAATATAAATCCAGATCTAGATATACTGTAATAAAAATCTAGATTAAGTTTAAAAAATCTAGATTAGATCTAAATCAAGATATCATTCCTTTTTTAAACGCGAATCACATAACGAGGCTTAATAAACATAATAAACGAGTTCTTTTAGAATTTCATTTTAAGAATTAATTCCATATGACGCCAAAGGAAACACAAAAACTAAGTCACACGGCCTAGACTAAAAATCAATACGAGCCATTTATCGAGTGTTCATAGACTTTGGGGCACCGAGTGCGTTCTTTAAGCATTTCATTTAAAGAATTAATTCCATATGACGTCAAAGGAAAAAAAACACTACGTCACACGGTCTAGCTTCATCAATACGAGCCATTTATCGAGTGTTCATAGACATTGGTGCACCATGTGCGTTATTTTATCATTTCATTTAAAGAATTCATTCCATGTGACGTCAAATGAAAAAACAACACTACGTCACACGGCTTAGTTAGACTAAAAAATGCCTACATCAATACGTGCAATTTTTCGAGGGTTAATTGACATTGGTGAACCGAGCGCGTTTTTTTTTGCATTACATTTAAAGAGTCCATTTATATGACGTCAAAGAAAAAAAATTCCATTACCTCACAATAGGCTAGTACCGGTACCATAAAAAATGTCTTTATTTACACGAGATATTTAACGAGGGTTCATAGACACTGGTGCACTGAGTTCTAATAGAATTTATTTAAAGAGGATCAAAGCCGCGTTGTTTTTGCGTTTTGTCTGTCAATCGGTCTGTCCGTCATCTTAATATAAAAAAAAAACAACTAAAAGCTATTAAAAATTCATTAACCTTTATTTTACGTTTAAAAACATCGCAATAATTTTAGGTATGAACACAATTGATTTAAGTTTATATAATAGATTGTTCCGGATGTTTGTATAAATAGTAAAAGAAAAAGAGAATTCCTGATTAATGTAATACCGTTAATAAAATTTTTTGGATGGTCTCGTATAAAAATTAAATGTACTACAGCCATCTGGAGAGATTTTCATACCTTACTTTGGTGTTTGGATGCTGTTTTCCTTAATAATCGGAACATAATATTAACGATAATTAGATTTTGTAATGTTTTTGCTAGAAAATTAAATGTATTGTAAGAGAGAAGTGAAGTTAAAATATTTTCCATAAAATTCCGGAACAACATTTTTTCCTAAATGAGAAGATTATTTGTTTATTAATTAGAAGAGGGAGTTCAAACAGTTATTTGGCGTTAGTAGATTTTTAAATAAATTCGGAAATTTTTGGCGACGATTTGTAAGAAAATGTAAATAATGTAAGTCGATTTCTTTTCAAAACAAAATCCGGAACATTCTTTATCGATTACAAAACTTTTATGTTATGTTTCAGCAAGAAAATTAAATGTCTAAAAAGTGATTTTCCGTAATCAATTCTAGTAAATTACTTTTTTTTAAAGCCCTGAACAACTTATTGTCGATATTTTTTACATTTGTTTAAAGATGAAAATACGGAACAATTTGATATTGATAATCAAATTATAGTGACGCATTTTCAAATAATATAAGTGTAATATTAGTCAATTATGCGATTTCAAACAATCATTAGACTTAATTCATTTATTATAAAACAATATCCGGAACATTTTTACACTTAATGAAATATAAATCAGTATAGAGATTTTGATTTAGCATTAATATGCTATTTACATAAAAAACAGAACAACATATTATTGATAATGTGTTTTTGCAACGTTTGAGCATGGAAATTAAATGTAATATAGGTTAGAAAAGCAAACAAACATTCGTTAGCGTTGATTAGTTTTGCACAAAAAAATCCGGAACAATCAATTTTAGATACTTAAAACTATTGAGATGTTACGGGAGAAACATTAAAGGGTAAATCAGATTTTCAATAGCTTTTAGAGTTGTTTTTTTATCTAAACGTGACGGATAGACTTACCGACAGACAAAAGGCACAAAAAAAAACTTTTTAATTCTTATTGGGGCACTAAACAAAAAAGTAAATAAAATCTGATTAAAAAAAAAGTCTAAGACAGTAGTTTTGCAACCTGTCAAAGCCGGGCTTTATGCTACTACACGAAAGTCGCTGAAAAAAGTCCATTTAAAAAAAAATGTGCGTGATATTTACATACAAAGTGCATTCTTAGCCTTTATAAACAAACAGAAATGTTTTCTTTTAATTTTAGCAGCTAGTTGACCAGAAAAAAACACTCTTAGTAAATCTTTATATTTGTTGTAAACATTTCTAGTACATTTTATAAAAATATTTGACTTTGTGATACTGAAAATACATATATACTGTTGATCTTTGTTAGCATATTGTAACAATGCCTCCCTTACATTTACGTTATTAATTTAGAATTGGTTTATTTTTATGAAAAAATCGCTTGCATAATTAATTTTATAAATTAAACGGTTTGCTTTTAGAAAACCAAAAGTAGCCGTTGCACCTAAATTTTCAAGCCGCATTTAATGGTAGTGTCTTGTAAACTATTGTGACAACCTTTAGTTTAACTTTCGTCTAGCAAAAATAATTGTTTTGACTGACGACTTACGTGGGCAAGTCCCTTCAACTCTTTCAAGTCAACACATTCAAGAGGGTACACTAAATGACTAGGTAGCCAGCCTTTCAACAACTTTTCAACACCTTCAAGAGGGTATACTAAATAACTAGGTAGCCACCCTGTTAACACCTTCAAGAGGGTACACTAAATGACTAGGTAGCCACCCTTTCAACACATTCAAGAGGGTATACTAAATAACTAGGTAGTCACCCTGTTAACACCTTCAAGATGGTACACTAAATGACTAGGTAGCCACCCTTTCAACACATTCAAGAGGGTATACTAAATGACTAGGTAGCCACCCTGTTAACACATTCAAGAGGGTACACTAAATGACTAGGTAATAAAAGAAAAGTGAATACATTGCAACTTTAATCTTCGTTAACATGTTGTACGTTTGGAGATGTCCTTGTTTAAAATTCAATTGTACTCATCACATCGCTTGATCATTAGAATGAAACACAATTTAGGAATCAAAGTGACACTTTTTTTTAATCGTTAGAAATATTTGTGAATTTCAATTTATAAAAAAAAATTAGTTGTGTATTAACTGGCAAAACAATAAAGAAACAAAAATAAATATTGACCCTACTGGGTGACTCCATTTTGTTGTAGCATTGAATCCTCATCCATGTTATTCTGGAACCCTGACCCACCGCCACCTTCTACGCCTCTGAATGTATTATGTTTATAACATTTTTACCCCCTCCCAAAAAAAACAAAAGCTGATGCCTAATGCAAATCATTTTTTTACAAGTGTTAAGCTACTCAATTCCTTTCTTGAAAAAGTGATTTAAAAAAATGAATTTAATGTAAAAATTCGCGGACCAACTTCCTAAAAGAATGTGACTAATTAGAGGGCTATTTCCCAATGGATCTGTTCCCCCCCCACCTCGCCCGTGTTCATCAACAGTTACAAGAGAGCCGACACATACAGTCGTTAGATATGTATCAGACAAACAATGTCTCTATCTAGCTATGTATCTCTCATTAGGACAACTTGATAATTTGCATTCAATGGAGTCCAATCAGCACCTTTTGAGGTTAGCAGTGATGCCAAGCAGGGATGTGTGCTCGCACCTACTCTGTTCGGCATATTCTTCTCGCTTGCCAGAAGTTTGGCTTAAATATTAGTCAAAGCAAGACTAAAATACTAGTTCAGAACACAAATGCTGCACCTCACTTAACCATCAATGGTCAATCACTGGCTGCAGAAAAAGAGTGTTGGACGATACTTTGCTGACTAACAATACCAAAGCCTTAGTCTACTGGACCTGTGTGATGAGCACTTTGCTATACGGAAGTGAAACATGGTCCACCTACTCATGGCAGGAAAAAAAGCTAAATATCTTCCACCTCCGACAAGGTGACAAGATAAAATAACCAATGAGGAAGTGCTTCGAAGAGCAGGGTGGCAAGACATATGTGCTGTTATCAACAAAGACGCATTGGCTGGCTTGGTCACTTTCACAGAACGCCACAAGGTCGACTTTCACAAGACATTCTTTATGGTGATCTAACAGAAGGCAGGAGAGGCGCTGGTCGTCCACTTTGATGGTATACGGATGTATGCAAACGCGACATGAAGCTCTTCAAAATCGACATTAGCGGCGGGTAAAAAAAGTGGTACTGGGTAGATCCACATGGAGAGCGAGCATAAAGGAAGATGCCATACACAACAGAAGTAGAAAGAAGGGTGAAAGGTCAACAGCGCCTGGTGATTACAGATGTCCAACTTTTGACCGCAGCTGTGTATCAAGGACTGGCCTCTTTAGTCACACAAGAAGTTTCAAAGGGAAAAGATTGTCTCAGGAGACGAAAAATGTTATAGATATATAGATCTATATAAATTTCAGTAAACTATAGATAATTAAAATTGTAACAGTATATGTTTACTTAACCTCCAAATCTCTTACAATGCATGATAGCTGCAACAGTCATTAGAGACATAAGAGCTAATAATGCAATGTCATATGCAATGGCAGGTGCAAACTTTTCTTGTTTACCTGAAACATAAAAAAAAAATAATTCAGTATATTCTGTGACTGAAAACATTGTTTTTAGACATGACAAATTTATACTAAAATGTGACAGTTTCTAACTAAGCAGAAGTTGTGCTACTTCCTGTGAACCTCTACTGATCCCAAATATCTAGCCGAATGGGTTAAAAAAAAGGAAATAAAGGTAGATAAACCCGTAAGTTGCTTTTTAGTGTCCTCGAGGCTCAACGAGTGTTGAGAAAACTCAGGTTAGCATTGTGAATTGAACTGCTGACGTCATTTGTCTTAATTTTCTCTAGCTAAAACATTTTGTTAAACTTTTATGAAATAACTTATCCTATACATTTTTGTTTGAATACAGATTTAGGTTTAAAAGATAGTAAAATTAAACAAACAAATCTAAAAAAAAACACAGATGGCCTCAGAAAGATGAAGTTGGAGAGCTCTAAAAAACAGCGGGACACACATTTGATACCAGAAGGAAAGCCCTTGCTGAGGACAGGTGCTGAAGAGTTAAAGAAAAATGAAATAGACCCCCAGCGGACAATTGCTTTGTGAAAAAATATATAGGTCACAACTGGGTTTGCATAGTTATGTGAAACACTGTACTTATCCTTAATCTTAGGACTCGAAGACAATGTCAATATATTATGATTAGTGTTACGACTTCTTTGTGGATACGTGCGATTGTTCTAGATATCTCTTTATTTTACAAGTATATGATAGATAGTGCAATTCTATTGCAATTAATTAATATGCATTTCAGTCTAGTATTAACAACCAACATACTTACCTGCTACACGACTACAGTTCTTTTCTCTAACTGTGTGAAAAAAATAATACATAATTAGAAACTTTTCTGTAAAAATAAGTTTAGATTTTCGTTTAAGCAATTTATATTTGCAAGTGTTTTCTTTAAATGTGTTCATAAACTACATTGCCAACCTTTTTAAAATTGAAGGATGCGATATTATTTCTTGAAAATAAAAGATAAACTAGGCCTAAAATCCTAGTATACAACGAGCGACATTGCATGAACCGTACTTATTTTGTTTTCCTTATGCTGATTTTCAAACATTAGAGGCCAATTTTTACAAAGAGCTTATATTAACTCACTCTGTCTTGTAAAAGGTGTGTGACGTAACATGTATTTCTCCAACACCTATTCTCGGATCAAGTTGAAACTTCACGCAATTATTCATTGGTATAGACAAGACATGAATAAAAAAAAAGTAACCAATTATCAACAACAGTTTTAATTAGCATAGCGGAGGTTAATACCCCCCCCCCCGCCCCCAACAAAAGTGCATTTTCTCGTACAGACATTTAAAGTCACACTGGTTAAACCTACGTAGTATTTCGAACAATGGGTTGCTTGTAGAGATCATCGGTATTTTGGAATCGTTGGACTTCGATTCGAAAACGCATACTAACGTCTCCAGACAACTAACTGCTCAAGCTTTAGTACAATGCCATAATCAAGATCGCCATCTACAATTTCAATGTTGTCACTGTTTGAGGAATTCTCACTCTGCTATGAACACATGAACCATAAAGCTACCTTTAACATTTATATTATTCATAAATAAGTATACCTAGCCATACAAGATGACTATTGAAAATAAAATAGTTTTTCAATACATAATAAAGTGAGCACTAACGGGGATGACACCTGGTTTGAATATTTTAGAAATAAAGATTTATTTTTGTTAGAACTAACAGAAAAAAAGGGATGTATTTCTTAAATCACATTTATTTTAAGTTAAACTCTAATGTGCCTCTCTCTTAGTGGTGTTTTTTTACATTTTGAAAGTATTTCATTTATAAATACATTAGATAATATGCCGCGCTTCACTGCTTTGAAACAATTTATCATTTTACAGACATATATCTTTTTGTTTTACCTTTCAATGTAACGGTCCGAATTAACAGTCCCCACATAAACGTGCACCTTTTAGCAAGAATATTTCAGTCGCTCTTGCTTTTGTTTCAACCTTGAAATAATTCATCAAATGTAGAACGTAAGGAGGATATTTATATACCTTCTTCTTGCCCCATCCAAGGTGTCTGAGTGGTTAAGCGCTTGGCTTCCGAATTTGGGGTCCTGGGTTCGAATCTCGGTGAAGACTGGGATTTTGAAATTCTGGATTTTTAGGGCGCCCCTGAGATCACCCAGCTCTAATGGATACCTGACTTTAGTTGGGTAAAGAAAAGGCTGTTGGTCGTTGTGCTGGCCACATAACACTCTCGTTAACCGTGGGCCACAGAAACAATTGACCTTTACATCATCTGCCACATAGATAACAAGGTCTGAAAGGGAACTTCTTGCCACACCCCTTTATATATAAAAGGCCCCTGCCTAGCCAATTATAAATACATTTTTCAGCTCCTCACAGTAGATCTAGTATTTCTTTGAGATTTTCACTTACAAAATGACGCTCAGCAATCTGATCTATGTTTATAAATTGATTTTTAGCGGCCCCCGTAAGGGGAAAAAGCCGCTATTAGGTTTGTGCAAAATGTCCGTCTGTCCGTCTGTCCGTCTGTCCGTCTGTCCGTCTGTCCGTCTGTCACACTCAGATCTCGAAAACTAGAAGAGATATGAAAAATATTATTTCATCATTAAATCCGGCTTGAAAAGTTTAGGTGCAACGGCTACTTTTGGTTTTCTAAAAGCAAACCGTTTAATTTATAAAATTAATTATGCAAGCGATTTTTTCATAAAAATACACCAATTCTAAAACAATTACGTAAATGTAAGGGAGGCAATGTTACAATATGCTAACAAAGATGGACAATTTTGGTGTATTTTTAGTATCACTAAGTCAAATATATTTTAAAAATGTACAGGAAATGTTTACAACAAATATAAATAATAGTTAAAGACGTTTTTTCTGGTCAACTAGCTGCTAAAACTAAAAGAAAACATTTCTGTTTGTTTATAAAGGCTAATAATGCACTTTGTATGTAAATATCACGCACATTTTTTTAAATGGACTTTTTATGCAGCGATTTTCGTGCTATAACTTAGCCAAATAACCTCAACGAAAGGATTATAAAATAACAAAATAGAATGTTTAATAACTAAATAGGGAACTAGATCTAGAATCACAGCACAAGCGTCGTTTTCGTCTCTAATCATCGGCCATCTTGACTTCTTCTCTTATTTCATGTCTCTGTCCTGTGTCTCATGGTGCGCAGTCTCACACCTAATGACAACGTGCAATGTAGAGTCATAACACTGCCCCCTCCTTAAAACTGTTCGTCTCGAACAAAGTTTGCCCCGCCATGATAACGATGAAGCCGATCCACGTGAACAACCTTGAAGCTAGACCGTGGAGTCTTCTGAATTCGGTAGACCACATCGTTGATCCTTTTAACGACACGAAAGGGACCTTCCCAGTCTCTTTGGAGTTTTGGGGATCTACCTTTTCTTCTCTGGGGGTTATATAGCCATACCAGATCGTTTTCCTGAAACCCCGAGGTATTTGCACGTCTATCGTATCTAGTCTTCATTAGATCGCAGTTATTCTTCATTGTCCCACGAGCCAGAGCATGGGTTTCCTCTAGACGCCGTCTAAGATCGTTGACATACTCAGTAGCAAGGACTGGTGTGTCTCTCGGAAGTCCAAATAGCAGATCACTTGGTAAACGAAGTTCCCGGCCGAACAACATCTTTGCAGGGGTATATGTAGTAGAGCAATGGATGGAACTCCTGTAGGACATCAGGAACACTGGAATGTATGCATCCCAGTTGTCCTGTCGATCATCGGTGACCTTCGACAAGTATTGTTCTAAGGTACGATTGAACCGCTCTACCATTCCATCTGACTGCGGGTGTAGTGGTGTAGTGCGAGTTTTATTGATGCCAAGCACCCGGCACATTTCCTGAAATACTCTAGATTCAAAGTTCCTGCCTTGATCGGAGTGTAGCTCCATAGGGACACCAAATCGACTGATCCAGTTCTCAACAAGCGTTTCTGCTACCGTTGTTGCTTCTTGGTTCGGTATTGCATACGCCTCCGGCCATTTAGTGAAGTAATCAATAGTTACCAATATGTACTTATTTCCTCGTCTAGTTTCAGGAAATGGCCCTGCCACATCAATTGCAATCCTTTCAAACGGAACTCCAACCATGTACTGTTGCATTTGTCCCCTTGTTTTGCGTGGAGGGCCCTTTGCGGCTGTACAGACGTTGCATCCCCGGCACCATTCCTCTATATCCTCTCTGTATCTGAACCAGTAGAATTTCCGGCGAACCTTATCGAGGGTCTTATTAACACCCAAATGAGACCCACTGGTACCATTGTGAATTTCCTGCAGCACTTCAGACACTCTGCTTTTTGGTAATATAAGCTGAAAACGCCTCGATGTGCCGTCAACGGATTCCCAGACCCTTCTTAGGACACCATTAATGATGGTTATTGAGTCCCATTGCGCCCAGTACGCTTTCGTGGCAGCCCCTTTTTCAGAGATGTGCTGCCACTCGGGCCGTTGTCCATTCTCCTTCCATAGCAGAATGGGAGCCAGATCATTATCTTCCAACTGGTCCTCTCTAATTTTTTCATCTGACCAGGATCCGGTAACATCTACTCCTAGACGACAACACTCAATTTCTTTTTCTTCTGCCTTCACGCAGTACCTGCACTCCATTTTGCATGGTCTTCGAGACAATGCATCAGCATTCTGGTGAATCAGTCCCTTCCTGTGTTCAGTCTCAAATTCATAACTCTGCAACCGTTCAACCCATCTCGCCACCTGTCCCTCTGGATTCTTGAAAGATAGTAGCCATTTCAAGGCTGCGTGGTCAGTTCTCAGTTTAAACCTTTGTCCATAGAGATATTTATGAAAATGTTTAATTGAATCAACTACAGCCAACAATTCACGTCTCGTAACACAATAATTCATTTCAGACTTTGACAACCTTCTACTAAAGTAAGCTACGACCTTTTCGTTTCCATCAATGCACTGCGATAGCACAGCACCGATCCCCGTACCGCTTGCGTCTGTATCTAGAATGAATGGTGTACCCGCCAGTGGGTATGCTAACATCGTCGACGAAAGGAGAGCCTCTTTTAACTTTTCAAACGCCTCCTGGCATTCTATTGACCATGTAAACCGCTTTTTCTGTTCTGTCAGTTGGTGAAGAACTCCTGCAATCCTAGAGAAGCCTGGAACAAAGCGTCGGTAATAAGTACAAAGGCCCAGAAAACTTTTCAGTTCCTGTACACTTTCAGGGACAGGCCATTGCCTAATCGCTTCACTTTTGTCTGGATCCGTGCTTATACCTTCGCTTGATACGACATGGCCCAAATATTTCACTTCCTTCTTGAATAGGTCACACTTCTTGGGGTTGATCTTCATGCCCGCACTTCGAATCCTTTGAAACACTTCTCTCAAATTGTTCAAATGTTCATCAAATGTACTCCCAAGTACGATAATGTCATCAAGATATACCAGACAAGTATTCCAGTTAAGACCTCTCAAGACTTGCTCCATCAATCTCTCAAAAGTGGCTGGTGCATTGCATAGGCCAAATGGCATCACCTTAAATTGCCATAGGCCACTTCCAGCTGAAAAGGCCGTCTTTTCTTTATCCTTTGGGTGCATCGCTACCTGCCAATATCCGCTTTTGAGGTCTAGAGTCGAAAAGATTTTTGATCCGGCAAGTGTGTCCAGTGTGTCATCAATACGGGGAAGAGGATAACTGTCTTTCTGAGTGACATTATTCAATGCCCGGTAATCTACACAAAACCGCAAAGTCCCATCTTTCTTTTTAACCAACACAACTGGTGAACACCACGGGCTGTTGGATGGCTCGATGACCCCTTGTTGTTTCATACTTTCCAGCATATCGATTGCTTCTTGCTGTTTGGCCAGCGGTAGACGACGTGGTGGTTGTCGAATGGGTCTGGCATTTCCTGTATCAATACGGTGCTGCACAAGGTTTGTAATCCCGCAGTCATTCTCGTCATTGGGAATAATGTCCATAAATTCCAAAATTAATTCCTCAGCCTTGTTATATTCTTCCATCGAAAGACTTTCTTTCGTCTTGATAAGAAGTTTGGGTATCTGTGAATTTTCCTTCGGTGCCGTGTTTGTCGATACCTCTGCCTCCAGACATTGTGTGATCAGATCCACGGAGTAACAGTCCGCTATGACACTACCCGCTCGTAGCTTTCTTTCCTGCGAGTAAAGATTCATGACCCTCACGGGGACCTTTCTATCATCAACACTGACCACTAACGTCTTTCCTACAGCCAGCCTATTCTCTATTCCTCTCGCTGTTTCTACGAGTTTCGTGCGGATAGTTTCGCAACTTCCTTCAATCTTTCCCCAAATTATACATTCCGATTGTGCTGGTATGGTCGTATCTTCTACTAACAAAATTCTTCTCACTAGACCTTCTCCGGTATCTTCCTCGAGTAGTGGAATCTCCATGTTAGCATATTGTATAGTACCATTTGCCATGTTTAAAGACAGCCCGAATGCTTGCATAAAATCCAAACCAAGGATACACTCGTCGGTCACATTAGCGACCAGGAAATCATGACTGAATGGTTGGGTTTGAATTTCGAAGTTTAGTCTAACCTGTCCTAACACTGGTATTAGTTCACCGCTGGCTGTTTTCAGTGTATAACCGTTCGTTCGTATCAATTCCTGATCTCCAATATAATCGGGTCGAATTATCGACCGAGATGCTCCAGTATCCAAAAGAAAAGCACGACACCCGCTGCCGATCTTTCCTTGTACCTTTAAACTTCTATTTCTTCCCAACACTGTGACAGAAATAACCATTTTTGGAGCCTCTGTATACCGTGCTGCCTGTCTCCGCTCCTTGAAACCGGCAGACTTTAGTTTTCCCGGTTGCCGTTCTGCCTTCCTTGTGTTTGGCGTTCACGGCCCCGAAACACTCTGGTGCAATCCCTTTGCATGTGACCAGGGTTGTTGCAATTCCAGCAGCGAAAGGGTGTTCTGTTATGTCTGATATAGGGTCGCCGTTCGTCTCTAGTCTCTTCCACCACCCTTCTGACAAGCCGTGCTACATCCTCCTCCTGGGGTCGTCTTTCGTCTATAGCCTCCCCAACCAGTCTTCGTACCAGCTGTGTAGGATCCTCCTCCCGAGCATCTATCGTCCGGCTGTAATAAGTGGCCTTCGCTGAATCTCTGGCCGCCTCGTAGGACAGAGCATAGATAAGAGCTTCACTTACTTTCCGTTTTCCACTGATTCGGATGGCTTTCTTTAGTTCCGCATCTCGCACTCCATCTATGAAGGCATCTGTAACTATAACATCCACAAATTCTGGTGTTGCCAATGGATAAGCCAGACGGGCAAGACGCTCAATGTCCGCCGCTAATTCCTGTAGTGTCTCTCCACACTTCTGCTGTCGACTTTTCAATTGTATTCTAAACACTTCCTGTAAGTGTTCGTCGCCGTATCGCAGTTCCATTGTTTTGACCATGGCATCGAAGTCCGTCTGGTCCTTCATGGTCTGTAACAATTCGGCTGCCTTGCCTCTGAGTGCCAACACCAGACCAGTTGCTTTCTCTGCCTTTGTATTCCATCTGTTTACTTTGGCCGCCGCTTCAAACTGCAATCGGTACACCGACCAAGAAACAGAACCGTCAAACACCGGCGGTTTAGTCTTCCCAGCCATTTCATTCACAGTGGCCCCAGCACCTTGTTTCTTTTCCAGCTCCGCCTTCATTTCACTACGTAGTAGTTGCATTTTAGAATTGAAATCCTCTACCATTTGGGACCTTAGCTCAGTTACATCATTTCTTAATTGTTGTTTGGAGTCATCTATATCCTTCTTCAACTCAGTCACAAATGATTTTATAGAGATCAGTTCATTACCCATTTCTTTTTTAAGTTCATCCTTTAATGATTTCATGTCTTCTTTCATTGAGTTTCCTATGTCAGTATTTGTTTTGCCTTGTTCTTGTATCATGTTCCAAAGCTCCATCATAGTCGGTTCTATTTCAAACTCATAGGTCTCCGGGTCCTGTTCTTCCTCTATCATGCTTTGCCTAAGACGCTCCATAAGTGCCTCCTTGTTGCCGCTCACCTTCAGCTCTCTACCTCTGAGTTCCTGCCTAAGTTCCTGTAGTGACAGTTGACTAAGTGTTTTCTTAGACGCCATCTAGTATTAAAACGTTGATCAACTAAAAACAAAACTTATGTTGATTTACCCGAAAATGGACTCGTTCGATGTCCCATACATAGATCTAGACCATCCTCTCCCCTTTCGTTGAGGATCCCACTATCTGACACCAATTGCTATAACTTAGCCAAATAACCTCAACGAAAGGATTATAAAATAACAAAATAGAATGTTTAATAACTAAATAGGGAACTAGATCTAGAATCACAGCACAAGCGTCGTTTTCGTCTCTAATCATCGGCCATCTTGACTTCTTCTCTTATTTCCCCCGTAAGGGGAAAAAGCCGCTATTAGGTTTGTGCAAAATGTCCGTCTGTCCGTCTGTCCGTCTGTCCGTCTGTCCGTCTGTCCGTCTGTTGTCACACTCAGATCTCGAAAACTAGAAGAGATATGAAAAATATTATTTCATCATTAAATCCGGCTTGAAAAGTTTAGGTGCAACGGCTACTTTTGGTTTTCTAAAAGCAAACCGTTTAATTTATAAAATTAATTATGCAAGCGATTTTTTCATAAAAATACACCAATTCTAAAACAATTACGTAAATGTAAGGGAGGCAATGTTACAATATGCTAACAAAGATGGACAATTTTTGTGTATTTTTAGTATCACTAAGTCAAATATATTTTAAAAATGTACAGGAAATGTTTACAACAAATATAAATAATAGTTAAAGACGTTTTTTCTGGTCAACTAGCTGCTAAAACTAAAAGAAAACATTTCTGTTTGTTTATAAAGGCTAATAATGCACTTTGTATGTAAATATCACGCACATTTTTTTAAATGGACTTTTTATGCAGCGATTTTCGTGCAGTAGCGTAACGTCGCAACATGATCAGGTGCTAAACCAATTCCTTAAACTTTTTTTAAAAATCAGATTTTATTTATTTTTTGTTTAGTGCCCCCATCCGAATAAAAGAAGCTTATTTTTGTGCGTTTTGTCTGTTGGTCGGTCTGTCCGTCACGATTAGATTTAAAAAACTAGAACTGAAAATCTGATTTACCCTTTAATGTTCCTCCCATAACATCTCAATAGTTTTAAGTATCTAAAATTGATTGTTCCGGATTTTTTTGTGCAAAACTAATCAACGCCAACAAATGTTTGTTTGCTCTTCTAACTTATATTACATTCAATTTCCATGCTTAAACGTTGCAAAAACACATTATCAATAATATGTTGTTCCGTTTTTTATGTAAATAGCATATTAATGCTAAATCATAATCTCTATACTGACTTATATTTCATTAATTGTAAAAATGTTCCGGATATTGTTTTATAAAACATGAATTATGCCTAATGATTGTTTGAAATCGCATAAGGCTTTTAAAAAAAGTAATTTACTTGAATTGATTACTGAAAATTACTTTTTAGACATTTAATTTTCTTGTAAAACATAACATAGAAGTTTTGTAATCGATAAAGAAAGTTCCGGATTTTGTTTCTTACAAATCGTCGCCAGAAATTTCCGAATTTATTTAAAAATCTACTAACGCCAAATAATTGTTTGAACTCCCTCTTCTAATTAATAAACAAATAATCTTCTCATTTACGAAATAATGTTTTTACGGATTTTTATTAAAAAATATTTTAACTCACTACTCTCTTACAGTACATTAACTTTCTACCTAAAACATTAAAAAATCTAATTATCGTTAATATTATGTTCCGATTTTTAAGGAAAACAGAATCCAAACATCAAAGTTAGGTATGAAAATCTCTCCACGTGGCTGTAGTACATCTAATTTTTATACGAGACCATCCAAAAAATTTAATTAACGGTATTACATTTATCTGAAATTCTCTTTTTCTTTTACTATTTATACAAACATCCGGAACAATCTATTATATAAACTTTTCAATTGTGTTCATACCTAAAAATTATTGCGATGTTTTGTAAAGTAAAATAAAGGTTAATCAATTTTTGATAACTTTTAGTTGTTTTTTTTATATAAAGATAACGGACAGACCGACTGACAGACAAAACGCAAAAACAATGTGGCTTTGATCCTTTTTAAATAATATCTATTAGAACTCAGTGCACCAATGTCTATGAACCCTCGTTAAATATCTCGTGTAAATAAAGACATTTTTTTTTATGGTACCGGTACTAGCCTATTGTGAGGTAATGGAATTTTTTTTCTTTGACGTCATATGAATGGACTCTTTAAATGTAATGTTAAAAGAACGCACTCGGTGCACCAATGTCTATTAACCCTCGAAAAAATTGCTTGTATTAATGAAAACATATTTTAGTCTAACTAAGCCGTGTGACGTAGTGGTTTTTTTTTTTCCTTTGACATCACATGGAATGAATTCTTTAAATGAAATGCTAAAAGAACGCACTCGGTGCACCAATGTCTATGAACACTCGAGAAATGGCTCGTGTTGATAAATGTGATTTTTAGTCTAGCTAGGCCTTGTGACGTAGTGTTTTTTTTTCCTTTGACGTCATATGGAATGAATTCTTTAAATGAAATGCTAAAAGAACGCACTCGGTGCACCAATGTCTATGAACACTCGATAAAAGGCTCGTAATGATGAAGGCGATTTTTATTCTAGCTAGGCCGTGTGACGTAGTGTTTTTTTTTTCCTTTGACGTCATATGGAATGAATTCTTTAAATGAAATGCTAAAAGAACGCACTCGGTGCACCAAAGTCTATGAACACTCGATAAATGGCTCTTATAGATGAAGGCGATTTTTAGTCTAGCTAGGCCGTGTGACGTAGTGTTTTTTTTTTCCCTCTGACGTTATATGGAATTAATTCTTTAAATGAAATGAAAAAAGAACTCGGTATAGTAATGTTTATTAAGCCTCGTTATGTGACTCGCGTTTAAAAAAGGAATGATATCTTGATTTAGATCTAATCTAGATTTTTTAAACTAGATCTAGATTTTTATTACAGTATATCTAGATCTGGATTTATATTCTAATTAAAATTATTTTAGAGTCTAGATCTAGAATTTCTAGATCTAGTTTAGACTAAAATAGACTAGATTAAGATGTAGAATTTCAATTTCTAAACTTAAAGTGTAAAAAAAAAGTGTAGATTTTCATTTCCAAACGTTTTGATCAATATTGTAATGTTTTAATATACTAAAACTAATCTACTATTTTTTATTAAATTTAAATTTAAATTTACGGCAAATGAATCTTTGAAACATTATTACTTTTGACCATCGGATGGCTGCCTGGTCGTGCGGTTTGCGCGCTGGACTGTCGTTCAGATTTATGGATGGCCCAGGGTTCAAACCCTGCCCGCTCCCATCCCCCGTCGTCCTGCGGGGGGTTTGGACTAGGAAGTAATTATCTTCAACTCTGAAGGAACATCTAAAACGTGTAAAACATTTTACATCAAAATTAAATCACCTCTTGAATATTATTTGCGAATATGCAGATCCGACAGGGATCCGACTTCGACGGGGGCCGCCTCTGAGTTTGTGTAACACAAACTCTCTTTGTAATCTTGTTAAGATTTAAACTTACGGGTTTTAAGCAAATAAAATGCAGTAATTTTTGAAGGAAGATATAAAAAAAATCTGCTGCCTATGTCATGAAATATAAATAAAAACCTAAGGAAATGAAAGTTAAAGCTCGAGAGATTTAAATAAACAATGTCAAGTACGCGCCATTTAAAACCCACTTTTAACTAAAGTAGAAATAATTTTTACTTTGTGATACAAGCAGATGTGTAGTGAGCAAAACGAGCGCCCGGGGTAGGGTACTTTATTGGCGCCCCCGCCCCATTTTCCATGAACATCACATAGAAATATAGGCTGCGTCTGGCACATCCAAGTAAAGAATGTTTTCAAATTTTTAGTTTAGGTCGTCATAGAATAGTAAATAATAGACATATTAAACACAGGTAAACAGTAATGAGGAGCGAGTCAATTATTATTCATATTGACGTTATATGGAATTAATTCTTTAAATGAAATGAAAAAAGAACTCGGTATAGTAATGTTTATTAAGCCTCGTTATGTGACTCGCGTTTAAAAAAGGAATGATATCTTGATTTAGATCTAATCTAGATTTTTTAAACTAGATCTAGATTTTTATTACAGTATATCTAGATCTGGATTTATATTCTAATTAAAATTATTTTAGAGTCTAGATCTAGAATTTCTAGATCTAGTTTAGACTAAAATAGACTAGATTAAGATGTAGAATTTCAATTTCTAAACTTAAAGTGTAAAAAAAAAGTGTAGATTTTCATTTCCAAACGTTTTGATCAATATTGTAATGTTTTAATATACTAAAACTAATCTACTATTTTTTATTAAATTTAAATTTAAATTTACGGCAAATGAATCTTTGAAACATTATTACTTTTGACCATCGGATGGCTGCCTGGTCGTGCGGTTTGCGCGCTGGACTGTCGTTCAGATTTATGGATGGCCCAGGGTTCAAACCCTGCCCGCTCCCATCCCCCGTCGTCCTGCGGGGGGTTTGGACTAGGAAGTAATTATCTTCAACTCTGAAGGAACATCTAAAACGTGTAAAACATTTTACATCAAAATTAAATCACCTCTTGAATATTATTTGCGAATATGCAGATCCGACAGGGATCCGACTTCGACGGGGGCCGCCTCTGAGTTTGTGTAACACAAACTCTCTTTGTAATCTTGTTAAGATTTAAACTTACGGGTTTTAAGCAAATAAAATGCAGTAATTTTTGAAGGAAGATATAAAAAAAATCTGCTGCCTATGTCATGAAATATAAATAAAAACCTAAGGAAATGAAAGTTAAAGCTCGAGAGATTTAAATAAACAATGTCAAGTACGCGCCATTTAAAACCCACTTTTAACTAAAGTAGAAATAATTTTTACTTTGTGATACAAGCAGATGTGTAGTGAGCAAAACGAGCGCCCGGGGTAGGGTACTTTATTGGCGCCCCCGCCCCATTTTCCATGAACATCACATAGAAATATAGGCTGCGTCTGGCACATCCAAGTAAAGAATGTTTTCAAATTTTTAGTTTAGGTCGTCATAGAATAGTAAATAATAGACATATTAAACACAGGTAAACAGTAATGAGGAGCGAGTCAATTATTATTCATATTATCTGATCGAATAAACGTCTCTTAGCGAAGAAGTTATTTTAAATGTATATTGTCCGCGGACTCCGGTTTGAGACAACCTTTATTTTGATCAGACATACGTTGGTGGGTACTTCCGCTTTTGGAAAAAGGGGGGGGGGGCTTTTTTTTTCATTCATGCCCGAACATTAACAACTAGTTAACCCAGCCTATATATTGAGGACAACAAAAATTAGAGCAGTGGTTCTTGACCATCTGAGAAAAAATAAAAATGTTATTTAAAAAAAGGTTACGTTTGTGACCTTTCTGTTGACAGTAAGGGGTCTGGGGGAGAGCTATAAGTCACGCAATTTTTAACTGCAGAACTGCATTCTCGTGACGTCTAAAGCTCATTAATCATCCTTTTAAGTAAGGCATGTCAAATTAAGTAAAATAAAGTAACGTGGGGGGGGGGGGCAAGGTACCGATACTGAAATGTTACTGAAAATCGAGGCACAAGTTTTATCTTTATTAAGTGCACTTGTCGCAATTATCATGTACTGTTAGTCGAGGCCTTGTAGTCAGAATAAGACGTCAACAGAACGATAGTTAAACGCTTTATGAATATTTGACCATTTTGAAGCGTGCAAAATATCTAATTTTTAAGACCCTTTTGAATATTGTTTTTACTTGAAAGATATTCTAATATGAATTAATAATAACTACATTGCAAATACAACCAATTTTCTTCTATTAAAAGAAAAGATACCCCACATATTGATAAAAATGATTTGGATTAAGGCTTTGAGGGTCACTGCCAAAACAAAAATGTATTCGAAAAAATGATATTCTTATAAATAAGTGATTAATTTTGTTTAACATGCCAGTTTGTAACTTCGATCTCGAAAGAACTATAATTCAAAACTCTTTAAGTAAAACAATTATGGGAGAGAGAGGAGAAATTAACTAATTTCTTAGCCATCACGTATAAAATGTGAATTATAGTCCCGAAGTATTTATACTATGGAAAAAAAACTCATCTCATATTTTACTCTCATTTTTAAAGGTTTCTCACTGCTATATAAATGAGGACTTTATTTTTTGTCAATTTGTCTATTAAAAACATTTGTATTATGCTTTTTTTTTGTTGACTATTTGGAACAAATTTGCTGTTCCAACAGCAACATATGCATGTGAGACATGGAAGTCAACTGTCAAAATTGAGAAAAGACTAAATGTGGCTCAACAAAAATGGCTGAGATGGATTTTGGGAGTCAGTTACACAGATCGGGTCTAAAACAAGGAAATCCTTTGCCGAACTGGTAGTTAAACACTTAGTGAGGTTGTGACAGAGTTTCAACAAAATGAACTACGTATAATAAGAGTTGCGATGACATGGAGGCCAATACGAGGAAATCACAAACAACGACATCCTCGTATAACTTGGCGCCACACCTTCATGGAGGACCTCAGAACAGTGGACACCAGGTGGGAGGAGGCTTCAGATATTGCCAGTGACAGATCTTTGTGGAGACAGCTTGCCGCCCAATGCTCCGAACGGCGCGGGAGGATCTAATTCTAAGTAAGGAACACATTTACAAAAATAAATCAATTTGGAAGAAATTCACTGAGGTAAGTGCATAATTATTCTAAATACACTTACATGAGAACTTAGCTTATCACAGGATTAGATTTCATAGCCCATTTTGGAGAATTAGATACGAGTAAGGAAGTGAGGTAGGGTTAATGCTTGTCAAGAAAGATTATATAGATCTACAGATTTGGTTTGTAAAAAAAATAATAATACACTAAGTAACAATACATCCTGAAACAGAAATTGCAGAACATAACTCGTACTTCTGTTTATTTGTGTATTGAAGACATTTTGTTTCACTTACTTTGTAAGAGTTCAGTGTATTGTCAACCCAGGCTTCGACAGTCTGATTCCGTTCTTCTTTCAGCCTCAGTACTTCAGTAGCATTAGAAGTCCCATTGGAAAATAATCTTCGAAAGCATTTCAAAACATATGCTGTCTCTAAGCATTTCGTGCTGTGAACTATGTGCAATGCTTAAGAAAGTAAAATACATTTTTTATTTGTAGGAATATATATACAAATAGTTAACACGGGCCGCGGGTATTATATGGTTTGTAATAAATATATGTGAAAGCCGTCTTATTAAGTAACCATTTCAAACTAACCGATGGTGTACTTTTACAAATGTAACAAAAACCTGTTTGAATTTTTGTATGATTAGTTTTTCTTAGTTCTAAAAATAAAATAATAAATATGTTTAAAAAGTATATAGGATATTACAATGTTTGACAGAGGTGGAAGGTGGGTGAAACCCATAAAAATAATTTGTTAATTTTAAATATATGTATTCCATCATATAGCACCCAGTGACGCCACTAGGGAGATTGGGGGTCACACCAATTGATATTCATGGGAATGATACCCAATGAAAACGAAGTTGCTTTTCGCAGAAGCAGACAGCTTCTAAAATGTGACTGTAGCTAATTAGCGACAATTTTTTTTAACTTAAAACCTAGAAGTCGTATATGTTTCAATAAGAGAACACTGTAGTTGATATTCATTCTGTTTCATAGATTCTTACATGTTCAAATATGTTACATGTCTCAAAAACTGGCTCACGAGGGGTGTGACATTATGGTCAACGAGTTACGAAACGAGAAAGGAGAGGGGCATTTTTTGTATTTGAGAAGAGAGGTTTTTGTTTCTGTATGTGGTGTGTGACTCTCTTTCCCGTTGATGTACAAATGTTATGAGTCATTGAAGAAATACAACATGTTGCAGTTAACACTTAGAATGAGCCAACACATCTTTTTATTGGAAAACTGATTTTTTACGTGAAGGATTGGGCTGACACCTTGAGCTGATCGCTCCGGGTGACACCAACTCTGGCGACGCCACAGTTTGCTTGTCATTTCCTTTTCGCTAATTATGATTTGATTACCTTCCGTTTAATAATTGGGTAATCTATTGGAGAAGGTCAACTGGCACACTTGTGACGTAGCAAAAAGAATTCAATGTGTCTGTGACTAGTGGTAGCATTTGGTGACTAAGCTACATGTTGTACTTTAGTACACAACAACGTATAGGTCATCATTTTAAATTGGCTCGGCATATTGTATTGTTTTAACATATATATATATATATATATATATATATATATATATATATATATATATATATATATATATATATCATGGGCGTAGCCAGGAGGGGGTGGTGTTGGGGGGTTCAACCCCCCCCCCAAATGAAATCCCCCTCTTGGAATTGGAATTTAGTGACTGATTTTTAGCGGCCCCCGTAAGGGGAAAAAGCCGCTATTAGGTTTGTGCAAAATGTCCGTCTGTCCGTCTGTCTGTCTGTCAGTCTGTCCGTCTGTCCGTCTGTCACACTCAGATCTCGAAAACTAGAAGAGATATGAAAAATATTATTTCATCATTAAATGCGGCTTGAAAAGTTTAGGTGCAACGTCTACTTTTGGTTTTCTAAAAGCAAACCGTTTAATTTATAAAATTAATTATGCAAGCGATTTTTTCATAAAAATACACCAATTCTAAAACAATTACGTAAATCTAAGGGAGGCAATGTTACAATATGCTAACAAAGATGGACAATTTTAGTGTATTTTCAATATCACTAAGTCAAATATATTTTTCAAATGTACAGGAAATGTTTACAACAAATATAAATAATAGTTAAAGATGTTTTTTTCTGGTCAACTAGCTGCTAAAATTAAAAGAAAACATTTCTGTTTGTTTATAAAGGCTAATAATGCACTTTGTATGTAATATCACGCACATTTTTTTAAATGGACTTTTATGCAGCGATTTTCGTGCAGTAGCGTAACGTTGCAATATGATCAGGTGCTAAACCAATTCCTTAAACATTTTTAAAAAATCAGATTTTATTTATTTTTTGTTTAGTGCCCCAATCCGAATAAAAGAAGATTATTTTTGTGCGTTTTGTCTGTTGGTCAGTCTGTCCGTCACGATTAGATTAACAAATAACACTAGAAGGGAAATTAAATTTTAATCAGATTTTCAATAGCTTTTAGGCTTTTTTTTTTCTCGCTATTAACATAACGGACAGACAGACTGACAGACAAAACAAAAAAAAGCGTCTTTAATCCTTTTATATATATATAAATATATATACTAGACATATGTTACCCGCGACCCGCGGGTCTTTATTTGCGCATTACTGTCGATATCGTCACTGAGAGTGTTTTGTAAACAATTAAACGAAATAATAATGTATTAAGTAAAGCGAATGTGTCAATGTAAAAATAGTGTGAATGAAGCTATCAAATCAAAATAGCTAATAGGCTTAAATCTATTTTTTTAAAAATTAAAACATTTGCTTTTGAATAATCTAGTGGATTTGATTTAGATGTATGTTAAACGTAGCTAATGATCCTTTCACGTTATTTCAGTTTCGCTACGAAAATAAAATTAGTTTTGCGAAAATGGTTTACCCAAAGTCGATACATTCTTATCTATTAAAAACGAAAAGAGCGATAGCTTTGTTAAATAAATGGGATTATAAAGTTAACAATTAAACGAAATAATTTTTAGTACGCGATTCATGAATGAATATAGATCTAGGCCTATCTCAACTCGGCTTCGCAGCTTTCGTAAACGAATGTAACTTTAGAAAACCAATTTTGAATGTTTATTTGATCAAAATATGAAATGAATGGACTTTAATTAATATATTTATGTGTTAAAGTATAAAACTATCTGTGCGAAGAGAAGTTGTATCATCTTAGAGTTGGATTAGAGTTTTAGATCTAGGGATGGGATTATAAAGTGAACAATTAAACGAAATAATTTTTAGTACGCGATTCATGAATGAATATAGATCTAGGACTATCTCAACTCGGCTTCGCAGCTTTTTAGCTTTAGAAAACCAAATTTAAATGTTTATTTGATCAAAATATGAAATGAATGGACTTTAATTAATATGTTTATGTGTTAAAGTATAAAACTATCTGTGCGAAGAGAAGTTTTATCATCTTAGAGTTGGATTAGAGTTTTAGATCTAGGGATGGGATTATAAAGTAAACAATTAAACGAATTAATATTTAGTACGCGATTCATTACGGTATTGTCTAATGAAAGAATGTTCGTCAGGAAATCTGTAGTCACAGATATAAGGAACTAATTAATGTAAAAAATGCTTTTGAAACACAAAATTAAAGGTTAATTTTATTATATAATGAAATCAATGGATCTTCTTTTGTATTTTCATGTGTCAAAGTAAAAAACTATCTGCGCAAAGTGTATTTCTTAAAATTAGATCTAGGTCTAAATCCTTTCTATCTTTTCTAATGTCAACATTGTAGACATGGCCTAGATCCATAAAATACTATAGCTGTAATAGAGTCGGACAACATTATTTTTTTTTTAGGGTCTTACGTTTGTTTTAGAGCTACAATACATTCACTAAGGTCTAAGTTGGTACCCAAGGAACATTCCTGCCTAGTTTTATCAAGATTGGTCAAGCGGTTTTGATGTCTATAAGTAACATACATACATACATACATACATACATACATACCCCTCACATTCTACTTTATAATATAGACTAGACATATGTTACCCGCGACCCGCGGGTCTTTATTTGCGCATTACTGTCGATATAGTCACTTAGAATGTTTTGTAAACAATTAAACGAAATAATAATGTAATAAGTAAAGCGAATGTGTCAATGTAAAAATAGCTAATAGGCTTAAATCCATTTTTTTTTTAAATTAAAACATTTGCTTTTGAATAATCTAGTGGATTGGATTTAGATGTATGTTAAACGTAGCTATTGATCCTTTCACGTTATTTCTCTTTCGCTACGAAAATAAAATTAGTTTTGCGAAAATGGTTTACCCGAAGTCGATACATTCTTATCTATTAAAAACGAAAATAGCGATAGCTTTGTTAAATAAATGGGATTATAAAGTGAACAATTAAACGAAATAATTTTTAGTACGCGAGTCATGAATGAATATAGATCTAGGCCTATCTCAACTCGGCTTCGCAGCTTTCGTAGAAGAATGTAGCTTTAGAAAACCAAATTTGAATGTTTATTTGATCAAAATATGAAATGAATGGACTTTAATTAATATGTTTATGTGTTAAAGTATAAGACTATCTGTGCGAAGAGAAGTTTTATCATCTTAGTGTTGAATTAGAGTTTTAGATCTAGGAATGGGATTATAAAGTAACAATAAAACGAAATAATTTTTAGTACGCGATTCATGAATGAATATAGATCTAGGCCTTTAACTCGGCTTCGCAGCTTTCGTAAACGAATGTAGCTTTAGAAAACCAAATTTGAATGTTTATTTGATCAAAATATGAAATGAATGGACTTTATGTGTTAAAGTATAAAACTATCTGTGCGAAGAGAAGTTTTATCATCTTAGAGTTGAATTAGAGTTTTAGATCTAGGGATGGGATTATAAAGTAAACAATTAAACGAATTAATATTTAGTACGCGATTCATTACGGTATTGTCTAATGAAAGAATGTTCGTCAGGAAATCTGTAGTCACAGATATAAGGAACTAATTTATGTAAAAAATGCTTTTGAAACACAAAATTGAAGGTTAATTTTATTATATAATGAAATCAATGGATCTTCTTTTGTATTTTCATGTGTCAAAGTAAAAAACTATCTGCGCAAAGTGTATTTCTTAAAATTAGATCTAGGTCTAAATCCTTTCTATCTTTTCTCATGTCAACATTGTAGACATGGCCTAGATCCATAAAATACTATAGCTGTAATAGAGTCGGACAACTTAATTTTTTTGAGGGTCTTACATTTGTTTTAAGGCTACAATACATTCACTAAGGTCTAAGTTGGTACCCAAGGAACATTCCTGCCTAGTTTTATCAAGATTGGTCAAGCGGTTTTGATGTCTATAAGTAACATACATACATACATACATACATACATACATACATACATACCCCTCACATTCTACTTTATAATATACTAGACATATGTTACCCGCGACCAGCGGGTCTTTATTTGCGCATTACTGTCGATATAGTCACTGAGAGTGTTTTGTAAACAATTAAACGAAATAATAATGTAATAAGTAAAGCGAATGTGTCAATGTAAAAATAGTGTGAATGAAGCTATCAAATCAAAATAGCTAATAGGCTTAAATCCATTTTTTAAAATTAAAACATTTGCTTTTGAATAATCTAGTGGATTGGATTTAGATGTATGTTAAACGTAGCTAATGATCCTTTCAAGTTATTTCTCTTTCGCTACGAAAATAAAATTAGTTTTGCGAAAATGGTTTACCCGAAGTCGATACATTCTTATCTATTAAAAACGAAAAGAGCGATAGCTTTGTTAAATAAATGGGATTATAAAGTTAACAATTAAACGAAATAATTTTTAGTACGCGATTCATGAATGAATATAGATCTAGGCCTATCTCAACTCTGCTTCGCAGCTTTCGTAAGCGAATGTAGCTTTAGAAAACCAAATTTGAATGTTTATTTGATCAAAATATGAAATGAATGGACTTTAATTAATATATTTATGTGTTAAAGTATAAAACTATCTGTGCGAAGAGAAGTTTTATCATCTTAGAGTTGGATTAGAGTTTTAGATCTAGGGATGGGATTATAAAGTGAACAATTAAACGAAATTATATTTAGTACGCGATTCATGAATGAATATAGATCTAGGCCTATCTCAACTCGGCTTCGCAGCTCTCGTAGGTGTATGTAGCTTTAGAAAACCAAATTTGAATGTTTATTTGATCAAAATATGAAATGAATGGACTTTAATTAATATGTTTATGTGTTAAAGTATAAAACTATCTGTGCGAAGAGAAGTTTTATCATCTTAGAGTTGAATTAGAGTTTTAGATCTAGGGATGGGATTATAAAGTAAACAATTAAACGAATTAATATTTAGTACGCGATTCATTACGGAATTGTCTAATGAAAGAATGTTCGTCAGGAAATCTGTAATCACAGATATCAGGAACTAATTTATGTAAAAAATGCTTTTGAAACACAAAATTGAAGGTTAATTTAATTATATAATGAAATCAATGGATCTTCTTTTGTATTTTTATGTGTCAAAGTAAAAAACTATCTGCGCAAAGTGTATTTCTTAAAATTAGATCTAGGTCTAAATCCTTTCTATCTTTTCTTATGTCAACATTGTAGACATGGCCTAGATCCATAAAATACTATAGCTGTAATAGAGTCGGACAACTTTATTTTTTTTGAGGGTCTTACATTTGTTTTAGGGCTACAATACATTCACTAAGGTCTAAGTTGGTACCCAAGGAACATTCCTGCCTAGTTTTATCAAGATTGGTCAAGCGGTTTTGATGTCTATAAGTAACATACATACATACATACATACATACATACATACATACATACCCCTCACATTCTACTTTATAATATAGAAGAAGATACTAGACATATGTTACCCGCGACCCGCGGGTCTTTATTTGCGCATTACTTTCGATATAGTCACTGAGAGTGTTTTGTAAACAATTAAACGAAATAATAATGTAATAAGTAAAGCGAATGTGTCAATGTAAAAATAGTGTGAATGAAGCTATCAAATCAGAATAGCTAATAGGCTTAAATCCATTTGTTCAAATTAAAACATTTGCTTGTAGGCCTACATATATTTGATTAAAATTTAAGACGAATAGACTTAATTTTGTATGTTCATGTGTTACAGTATAAAGTAGATCTTGAGGTAGACATAGATCTAAATCTACACTAATCTAGAGTTAAAAATTGGCTTTAATAGCGTTCATTCTGTGTTGCACATGTGTGACCTTTTTTCATGAATGAATATAGACCTATCTCAACACGGTTACGCAACTTTAGCGAACAGCGAACGAATGTATTAAAAATGCTTTAGAAAAACAAATTTGAATGTTAAATTGATTAAAATATGAATATGAATGGACAATAATTAGTATGTTTATGTGTTAAAGCACAAAACTATCTTTGCGAAAAGAAGTTTTGTCATCTTAGAGTTCAATAAAAGTTTTAGACCTAGGCCTAGGAATAGACTCAGTAGAGAGATGTGTTAATCACTGTTAATGTGTAACCATTTGGTAATGTCTAATGTTCGCCAGACATTACCCGCGGCCTGCGGGTCTAAGTTTGTGTTTACTAATCTAGTGGATTGGATTTAGATGTATGTTAAACTTAACTAATGATCCTTTCAAGTTTTGTTTCTCTTTCGCTACGACAATAAAATTAGGTTTGCGAAAATGGGATTACCCGAAGCCGATACATTCATATCTATTAAAAACGAAAAGAGCGATAGCTTTGTTAAATGAATGGGTTTATAAAGTAAACAATTAAACGAAATAATTTTTAGTATGCGATTCATGAATGAATATAGATCTAGGCCTATCTCAACTCTGCTTCGCAGCTTTCATAAGTGAATGTAGCTTTAGAAAACCAAATTTGAATGTTTATTTGATCAAAATATGAAATGAATGGACTTTAATTAATATGTTTATGTGTTAAAGTATAAAACTATCTGTGCGAAGAGAAGGTTTATCATCTTAGAGTTGAATTAGAGTTTTAGATCTAGGGATGGGATTATAAAGTAAACAATTAAACGAATTAATTTTTAGTACGCGATTCATTATGGTCTTGTCTAATGAAAGAATGTTTGTCAGGAAATCTACAGTCACAGATTTATTGAACTAATTTATTCAAAAATGCTTTTGAAACACAAAATTGAAGGTTAATTTTATTATATAATAAAATCAATGGATCTTCTTTTGTATTTTCATTTGTCAAAGTAAAAAACTATCTGCGCAAAAGTGTATTTCTAAAAATTAGATCTAGGTCTAAATCCTTTCGATCTTTTCTATGTCAACATTTTAGACATGACCTAGATCCATAAAATATTATAGCTGTAATAGAGTCGGACAACTTAATTTTTTTTAGGGTCTTAAGTTTGTTTTAGGCCTACAATACATACACTAAGGTCTAAGTTGGTACCTAGGAAACATACCTGCCAAGTTTTATCAAGATTGGTCAAGCGGTTTTGATGTCTATAAGTAACATACATACACCTCACATTCTACTTTATAGTATAGATATATATATAAAGTCTAACTAGCCCATCAAATGAAATTCTAAAAGAACAAACTCGGTGCACCAATGTCTATGATCCCTCGAGAAGCTTCTCGTATAGATGACATTTTTTAGTCTAACTAGGACGTGTGAGGTAATGGCAGTGGCGTAGCTACCAATGTGTGGCGGGTGCGGGCCGCACAGGGCACCAAGTGGAGAGGGGCACCAAAATTCCCCCAGTGTGTATTATTTTCCTATTTCCCTGAGCTTTTCAGTAAAAATGACTTATTGTATGGACACGAACAAACATAAACTACTGTATTTTAAAATGAACTAATGATTTATAAACTAGTCATGTCGCTATTTTGTTTCATCTCCTTGACTATTTCTTCAATACAATGTAAGCTATAGAATAGTTTGAATCTAATTTACTACATTTATTTCGGACACACGGCACATGTTGTTACTACACTGATCAATGCTCTGTAATATAAAGAAGAAGATAGGCCAACCTTTCTTTACTTCATTGTTTAGTCCATTGGTTTAATCTAGATATTGAGTTTACAAATATATTTCTAAACTCTAGCTCTAAACAATTGTTTTAGTTTATTCATTTCTATATAATTTAATTTTGGAAATAATTCTATTGTAATGTCAATATTTTTAAATAAGCTAACCTTTGTTTTCTACGAGTTTTTTTTTTTTAACTAACTAGTTAATTGTAATACTGTAACTTAAAAAAAATGATGAACAGTGCTCAAGGCTGACTAGTCAGGCTGGCGCCTCAAAACCATTTTAAGCTCAGACGGAGAAATCGGCATATCTGGTTCTGTCCGGTCTGGGTAGACTATAAAGTCTAAAGAAGCATCGAGACAATTTCAAGTCACATCATTGCCAGAGTCCACCGACTATAGGCGAGCTGTTAATGGGTATGAATTAACTGAACAATTAAAAGCAACAAAGCAAGATGAGACGGTTATCATTGAATCCAGAAAAACATCCTGAATGATGAAAAAGAAGAAACTACTTCAATACCGCAGGTTCTAGAGACTAAAGGACAGCACACAAGCATGTCTTTAGTACAATCCTCAAAAATTCACACTGAAGAAGCTGAACATTCACACAGTGTAAACAATACAGAAAGCAGGATAATAAACTCTAGACTGAACGACATTGTAGATTGGCCTGATGTCATCACAGATAATATTCGCATACACCTTGTCACTCAAGGATCTGAAAAAGTTCAGCGTGTGGACAGTCAATTCAGATAGGCGTATAGACATCAAGAATCAGCAAAAGGAAAGGCTAGAAAGCTTTCAAAGGCTTGGTTTTTCCGGCAAATGTCAAGCGGCGAGAACGTTCTTAGAAAGTGGATGTGTTATTCGCCAAAAAAAAAAGAATCCTTATTTTGCTTCCCCTGCATACTTTTCTCAACAAGATCAAGTACCGAATCTTCATTTAAATCCAAAGATGGATTCAATGAGTGGTGGAGGGTATCCCCGAAAATAGAAAAACATGAGACCAGCAGAGCTCACATTCAGTCATCGCTAGCTTGGAGGGAACTTGAAGTTCGCCTGAGAGTAGGGAACAATATTGACAACAAGGCCCAAGATTTGATTATACAAGAGACGAAAACCTGAAGAGTTAGTAAAATTACTATCAAAGTACGATCCACTCTTGAGGGAGCATGTGCTACGAACTAAGCTTTGTTCCATACAAACATGTCTCCACAAATACAAAATGAATTTATTACAATATTGGGGGATCACGCTAAAAAACAAATCATACAGCAAGTAAAACAAACCAAATATTTCTCTATTATTTTTGACAGTACATCTGACATCTGAAAACTGGATCAAACTTCCCAAATTTTACGGTACGCTGTCATGGATAATGACGGGGTGCAGGTTTGTGAGTCTTTTGTTGACTTCATCGACACAAAGGACAAGCATGCTGCTGGAGACGCTGAGATGATTCTAGAGAAACTGCGTTCGGATGGCTTAGACATAATGGACTGGAGTGGTCAAGGCTATGATATGCTGTGGTCATGAAAGGTCAAAACTACGGTGTCCAAAAACGTATTCTAGAAGTCACTATTCATTGCCTGCTCAAACCATTCTCTTAATTTAGCAGAAATTCGAGCTGCTGAAGCTGAAGTCAATTCGGTAACATTTTTTTTGGTACACTGGACCGTTTACACGCCTTTTTCTCAACTTCAATACACCGCTGGGATATCCTCATCAAAATAATCGGAACTAGCCTTAAACGTTTATTTGAGACCAGCTGGAGCGCCAGAGGAGAAGCCGTCAAGATGGTTAGGGATACATTTTCTAAAATTATAGAAACTCTGGAGACATTAACTAGCAGAGATGAAAATTCATTGACTACATCTGAAGCAGGTGGATTATTGGTTGCTATTCAGTCTTTTAGTTTTCTCACCTATCTTGGATTTTGGGCTCCTGTATTAACTGAAATTAATGATACGCAAGTCTACCTTCAAAAACAAGGATTGTCTATTCAAGACTGCTCACTCAAACTAAAAACATTAGAGACATTTTTAAGTAGTAATCGAGAGGACATCGCTGAAGCCAGCATTACCTTTGCCGAAAGCGTTTGTTCAGATCTGAGAATCAGTACAGAACCTCAAGAACGTATTGGCCATAAGAAAAAGATGCCTGGTGAGAAAAGTGACGACTCTGTACTTACACACAAAGAAGAGCTACGAAGGGAAATTTATTCTACTTTGGACTGGATTGTTCAAGAAATAATCACCCGATTCGAGCAACTTCATGATGTAGTAGAAAGATATGAATTTTTGTCGCCTTCCCGGCTATTAAATCCTCAGGTCGAAATCAATCTCGACAGTACACCTAGCGACATTGATAAAAACGAATTTCTGCTGGAGCGAAAGAGGCTTCAACGGTTTGTGACAGTTTCATCAGAAGCCTCCGCACTTCCAAAACAAGAACCAATTGAGCTCTTGAATTTTATAAAAAAAAAAATATCAGCTAGATGATTCAGTCCAGAAAATCGTCATCATGGATTCGCATATTTTTGACTATTGCGGTAAACGTTGCTACATGCGAGAGAAGTTTTTCCAAATTTAAACTGATCAAGAATTACTTGCGATCAACGATGACATATTTACGACTCACTCATTTGTCCATTTTGTCCATTAAACAAGAGCTGGTGGAAAAAATTGATAAAATTATTGATACTTTTGCAAGCAAGAAAGCGCGTAAAATTCATTTGTAGTATGTTTATGTAAAAGCGATTTTTTTGAATTAACAATATTTGATTAATGAATACGTATTATTTTGAACAAAAAAGTAAGGTTTTGCAATGTTATTGATTAGTTTTTTTTTGTTTTTTTTTTTGGGGGGGGGGGGGCATCAAGATGAGGTACCGCACCAGGCACCAGGCTACGCCACTGCGTAATGGAATTTTTTTCATTTGACGTCATATGGAGTTAATTCTTTAAATGAAATGCTAAAAGATCTCTCGCGGTGCACCAATGTCTATGAACACTCGACAAGCTGATCGTATAGATGACATTTTTAGTCTAACTAGGCCGTGTGACGTAGTGAATTTTTTTCCTTGACGTCATATGGAATAAATTCTTTAAATGCTAAAACAACTCGGTATAGTAATGTTTATTAAACCTCGTAATGTGACTCGCATTTTAAAGACATAATAGTTAGATTTAGATCTAATCTAGATTTTTTGCACTAGATTTTTTTTACACTAGAGCTAGATTTTTTACACTAGATCTAGATTTTTTTTTCTCACACTAGAGCTAGATTTTTAAAACTAGATTTAGATTTAAGTTCTAATTAAAATCATTATAGAATCTAGATCTAGAATTTCTTGGTATAGTTTAGAATGTTTGTTGTTTTACATGGACGACGGGGGATAGGAACGGGCAGGGTTTGAACCTGGGACCATCGATGAATCCAAACGACAGTCCAGCGCGCAAACCGCACTACCAGACAGCCAGGATTTAGACTAGATCAAGATCTATAATTAAAATTTCTAGGCTTAAAGTGTAGATTTTTATTTCTAAAGTCTAGATTGTCAATATGTCAATATTGCAATGTTATAAAATACTAAAACTAATCTACTATTTTAATATTTCATATTGCAATTAGTCTTTTAATTGATTATCTAGTGTGTTTTTTTAATATAAATCTTATCTAAATTACATCTACATTATCCCAAATATATATTTTAGATCTAGATCTAGTAGATATAGATATTAAGAGTGCTAAATTAGTAGGTTAATTTAGGTAGATCTTTATCCTCATTCTAGTTCCATTTAAATGTAAATGCTCAATTATCTAAAATCGCTCTTCTGACATATTGTACATATCCGGTAGTTGTCATTCCGTAATGTGTAGGTATATTATCAATAGTAGGCTATTAGTTTGTAACCAGTTTGTCATTTTATTAAGAGTAATGCCTGGTCGTGCGGGTAGCGCGCAGGACTGATTATCTCTACGGTCTCGGTTTCATACCCTGCTCGATGCCATCCTCAGTCGACCAGTGAATATGCGGATCCGACAGGGATCCGTCTCCCACGGGGGCCGCCTCTGAGTTTGTTTGACACACAAACTCTCTTTGTAATCTTGTTTGGTTTGATTTTGTTTATTTTAGGTGAGATTTTAATACTAAACTATCACTTGCCCTAGCACAGCATAAGAGGTTTTGAGTTAAAAACCCCTACCAGGGGGTGTTTGAGTTTAAAACCCCCTACCAGGGGGGGGGGGGTTGGAGTTTAAAACCCCCCTACCAGAGGTTTTCGCAGTTAAATTCCCCTCTTCTATAACACAAAACAAAAAAATGCAAACGACAATTCCCCAAATTTCACGCGCACAGTTAAGGAAGATTTTGATTTTTAAACCCCCTCCAAAATTTACGATAAACCCACTCTTCAATATAAAAAAAGAAAATTACATACTCAAAATTCTATGAGCGTAGCCAAAGGGGTTTTGAGTTAAAAAAAGCTAAAAAATACTTCTTCAATACCCGGTATAAAAAAAACGCAAATTACGCACTCAAAATTTTATGAGCGTAGCTAAATGGGTTTTGACTCAGTTTTGAATTTAAACCCCCCTTCAGCGGGGTTTGAAGCTAAAAATACCTCTTCAATATGAAAAAAATGCAAATTATGCACTCAAAATGTTATGACCGTAGCTAAATGGGTTTTGACTCAGTTTTGAGTTTTAACTCCCATTCAATGGAGTCTGAAGCTAAAAAATACCGCTTCAATGTAAAAAAAAAAAAAGAAAATTACAAACTCAGAAATCTATGACCGTAGCCAAAGGGGTTTTGAGTTTAAAACCTCTGAAAGCTACGCCCATGATATATATATATATATATATATATATATATATATATATATATATATATATATTAGGGGTGCACCGGATAGTCCCTCCGGCTCCGGCTTCTGCCGAATATCCGGCATTTTTTACTATCCGGTGCTATTCGGCTCCGGTCCGATATCACTACCGGATAGTAAACCGGATAGTAAAAAATACACCTATTTAATATGCATAAAGTGGACCTCGTTCCATTACTGTCTGTTATAGAATGTATTAATGCTTATATGAAAATAAAATAATGTGCTTAAAAATAGAGCCATTATGAATATGCACCAAACTTCGTTTATTATAAAGACAAGGCGTGTTAATAACTTAATATAAATAGAGATGAAACTTTACATCATAAATGCGCTTTACATACAGAGCAGCAATGGCTGGCACTTTTTTCAATTTGTCTTGACCTTTGAGTAAGTTAGTTAACATGTTAAAATGCTACATTCCTTGACTACGTCATGCTGACCAGACGTCTGTCTAGCTGTGCGGGTATATCTCCAGAGGTAGAGATGAACAACTCCCACCCCCTTTTATTTGTTTAGTCCATCACATTGAGTTCATTGATTGACAGGTGACCCCAAGTCAGATACGATGGACGTAGGTTTAATGTCAGCGTATTGACACTCTCTAGTGGTCATACCTTTCGAGTTCGAGGGAACTGAGTTTGTTTACTTAGTAGTTAATCCTTATTAGGGGGGGGGGGGCTGGACTACAAGAGCCACACCTCTAATGTAACCAGGTATATTTCTAGATGAACAACTCCCTTCCCCTTTTATTTGTTTAGCCCATCACATTGAGTTCATTGATTGACAGGTGACCCCAAGTCAGATACGATGGACGTAAGCACTCTCTAGAGGTCACACGAGGGAACTAGGTTTGTTATTGGGGGGGGGGGTGGACTAGACTTTACATTATAAATTCGTACTACATACGTAGCAGCAATGTCTGGCACATTTTAAAAGCTTGTCTTGACCTTTGAGTGGTCTTGTAAACACGTAATATTCCTTAACTACGTCACGCTGATAATCTGTCTAGATGTGCGAGTATATCTCCAGAGGTAGAGATGAGCACCCCCACCTCCTTTTGTTTGTTTAGTCCATAGCCTTGAGTTCACGGATAGGCAGCTGACCACATTAAGCCAGATGTCAACGTGTTGACACTTTCTAGAGGTCACATCTTATGAGGGAACTGAGTTTGTTTACTTGGAGTAGAATTTTTATTAGGGGCGGGACTACAAGCCAAATCTCTATAAGGTTAATCTGGTATGAGTTTATTTATTATGAGATAGGTTGTCAATCAAGGGTCTGGTCCACAAACCAAATTGTTAAGACATATTGACACTGTCTAGAGGTCACTAGATGATGACACTAAGTTTGTTTACTTGGAGAGAAATGTCAATTAGGGCGCTGAACTACAGGACACATCCCTACAAGTATTTTGTTACACAAGCCACGGGTATAAAAGTGGCTTGCAAGGGCATTTAGTAAATTAAATAATAATAATAATGGCTGATAAAAAGTCATCACTTATATGGCGTTACTTTAATGTCAAAACAATGGACAACTCTAAAGCAGTTTGCAATGCTTGTAAAATACAACTGTCACGTGGTAAACCAGGCAAACCTAAAGACTTCTCAACCACCACTATGCTTAGTCATCTACGCTCGAAACACCCAGACTTATTCAACGAAATGACTGCATTGAAATCAGCATCAAGTAATATCACTGCCTGTGCCAGTACGTCTACGAGCTCCAGTGATTCGTCAAGCCTCACACACAAGCAGCAACCAGGGATTAAAGAGGTCTTAGACAAAGCTAAATTGTGGGATATTAATAGTGATAATGCTAAACGCATTCACTTGGCCATAGCAAAGATGATTGCAACTGACATGGAACCTTACCAAGTAGTTGAGAAGCCTGGATTTATTGGACTTTTAAAAGTACTGGAGAAAAGATACACTGTGCCTAGTCGCAAATATTTTACAGAACGTGTTATTCCAGATATCTACGACAATATTTCCTCAAAGCTTCGTGAAATGCTATCTGATGCTAAAAGCATCGCTTTCTCAACGGACACTTGGACAGCTGATAATACCACCGAATCATATTTTGGTTTAACTGCCCATTGGTTGAATGAGTCATTTGACCGAAGCAGCTATGTTTTGCATTGTACAAAATTTAATGGCCAGCATACGGCTGCAAATTTGCTGTACTTAAGATATTTACTAAGCCATTATCTGTATTAGATACAAAACAGAAGCGGTTTGTGGCCTTTAAAACACGAGCCTAATGACAAGTTGATGGTGTCAAATACATGAACACAAACATCTACCCACTATACAACTTAGATTGTACTTAAGAAAGATTTACGCTATAAAACCAAGAGTGAACTTTACCTTTGAAAGATTTACATTAGTTACATATATGTTTATATATTCTGCATGAGTTATCCCACATTCTACTTTACAATACATACGCACACACCATCTCATGTTACAAAGATTAGTTTATGATAAACATATCTGTAAAAAAAATGCTGTTCATTTTAATTTATCAATCAGTGATAGAGTTAAAAGTAAGAAAGTAAATAACAAAATAATATGAATATAGGTATGTTATATAGAAGATTTGCAAAAACTTCAGTTAAACGAGCTGTTTGAGTCATGTAGGTATCCGGCTCCGGCTCCGGCCGAATATCTAATTGTACTATCCGGTTATATCCGGCTCCGGCCGGATATCAAAAAGTACTATCCGGTGCACCCCTAATATATATATATATATATATAAATATATATATATATATATAGAGAGAGAGAGAGAGATAGATAGATAGATAGATAGATAGATAGATAGATAGATAGATAGATAGATAGATAGATAGATAGATGTGTGTATGTGCGTGTATGTTTAATTTAAATTGACGTTATATTAGAAGCAATACGTTAATATAATTTTGTTATCCTCTTTTGAGCCCTAGAATAATTTTTTTTGGACATTAGCGGAGTGATAGTAGCCAGCTAAAGGAGTCTCAGTCTCTGACTCAGCCAGAGCGTCTAGAATTATTTCCTTTGTTTTGAACTTTCAAATGAATCATATGGCGTGTTTTCTGCGCCAAACAATTATTATAGGTCAATCTGCTTTGTACTTCTCTTTATTATTGGAGACCATTGACTGGTAGAAAAATAAAAACATTACCATGTGAAATATTTGATGTGGTAGGTTTGAAAGTTAGAAGACTATAGTTTTCCGGCGGAGGAAGAGTGTGAAACTCATAAACACTGATTGTTACACTGATTGTTAGACTGATTGCTACATTGATTGTCACACTGATTGCTACACTGATTGTCCCATTGATTGTTTCACTGAATGTTCCACTGATTGTTACACTGAATGTTACACTGATTGTTACACTGATTGTTACGCTGATTGTTACACTGATTGTTACACTATTACACTGATTGTTACACTGATTGTTACACTGAATGTTACACTGATTGTTACACTGAGAGTTAAACCTTACACTAATTGTTGTGTTACACTGATTGTTGTGTTACACTGATTGTTACACTAATTGTTACACTATTCATACTGACGTGGTTACCTTTGTTTTGAGTTTTTTAATGAAGGGTATCGTTAATCTCATCCCTCCTGGAATTTGATGTTTTTGTTAGACATTTGCTTGAATTTCTCGTAGATTAATGTTTATTAATGGAGCCCAGTGACGTTTATTGGAAAGGGTTGAGCCTTATAGCCACATCTCTCTCGCTACAATCCCCAAAATTAGTAATTGTAGTTTTGCATTCGTTTATTTTTTACCTTCGAAAAAACAACTGGGATATGTTGATTCTGTGATTGTAGATGTGATTTTGTTTTAGTTTTGAAGGATAGGGGTAACCTTAAATTCTCAATTGATTTGATTTGATGAGTTTTGATTTTTTTTTTATTAGGAGGGAGAATTTGGTTGGTGACTGTTGGTTTTCTATAGTTTTAACCTGAAACTAAACCTCTTAGCTAGGATATTGAATTACCTAACTGTAGATTGCTTTACAATTTTTTTTAATTTTATCTATGTATCTATGTATCTTTTGTATCTATCTTTCTATCTATCTGCTATCTATCTATCAATCTATCTATCTATCTATCTATCTATCTATCTATCTATCTATCTATCTATCTATCTATCTATCTATCTTTCTATCTATCTATCTATCTATCTATCTATCTATAAATGTTGAATTTGTATTTTCATGTGTCAAAGTAAAAAACTATCTGCGCAAAGTGTATTTCTTAAAATATTTAGTACGCGATTCATTACGGTATTGTCTAATGAAAGAATGTTCGTCAGGAAATCTGTAGTCACAGATATAAGGAACTAATTTATGTAAAAAATGCTTTTGAAACACAAAATTGAAGGTTAATTTTATTATATAATGAAATCAATGGATCTTCTTTTGTATTTTCATGTGTCAAAGTAAAAAACTATCTGCGCAAAGTGTATTTCTTAAAATTAGATCTAGGTCTAAATCCTTTCTATCTTTTCTCATGTCAACATTGTAGACATGGCCTAGATCCATAAAATACTATAGCTGTAATAGAGTCGGACAACTTTATTTTTTTTTGAAGGTCTTAAGTTTGTTTTAGGGCTACAATACATACACTACGGTCTAAGTTAGTACCCAAGGAACATTCCTGCCTAGTTTTATCAAGATTGGTCAAGCGGTTTTGATGTCTATAAGTAACATACATACACCTCACATTCTACTTTATAGTATACTAGACATATGTTACCCGCGACCCGCGGGTCTTTATTTGCGCATTACTGTTGATATAGTCACTGAGAGTGTTTTGTAAACAATTAAACGAAATAATAATGTAATAAGTAAAGCAAATGTGTCAATATAAAAATAGTGTGAATGAAGCTATCAAATCAAAATAGCTAATAGGCTTAAATCTTTTTTTTTTTTTCAAATTAAAACATTTGCTTGTAGGCCTACATATATTTGATTAAAATTTGAGATGAATAGACTAAATTTTGTATGTTCATGTGTATAAAGTATATATTGAGGTAGACATAGATCTAAATCTACACTAATCTAGAGTTAAACATTGGCTTTTATAGAGTTCATTCTGTGCTGTGCATGCGTGAACTTTTTTTCATGAATGAATATAGGCCTATCTCAACACGGCTACGCAGCTTTAGCGAACAGCGAACGAATGTATTAAAATGCTTTAGAAAAACAAATTTGAATGTTAATTTGATTAAAATATGAAATGAATGGACAATAATTAGTATATTTATGTGTTAAAGCACAAAACTATCTTTGCGAAAAGAAGTTTTATCATCTTAGAGTTCAATAAGAGTTTTAGACCTAGGCCTAGGAATAGACTCAGTAGAGAGATGTGTTAATGTGTAACCATTGGTAATGTCTAATGAAATAATGTTCGCCAGGAAATCTGTAGTCACAGATATCAGGAACTAATTTATGTAAAAAATGCTTTTGAATAATCTAGTGGATTGGATTTAGATGTATGTTAAACTTAGCTAATAATCCTTTCACGTAATTTCTCTTTCGTTACGAAAATAAAATTAGTTTTGCGAAAATGGGTTTACCCGAGACCGATACATTCATATCTATTAAAAACGAAAAGAGCGATAGCTTTGTTAAATGAATGGGATTATAAAGTGAACAATTAAACGAAATAATTTTTAGTACCGTACGCGATTCATGAATGAATATAGATCTAGGCCTATCTCAACTCGGCTTCGTGGCTTTCGTAAATGTATGTAGCTTTAGAAAACCAAATTTGAATGTTTATTTGATCAAAATATGAAATGAATGGACTTTAATTAATATGTTTATATGTTAAAGTATAAAACTATCTGTGCGAAGAGAAGTTTTATCATCTTAGTGTTGAATTAGAGTTTTAGATCTAGGGATGGGATTATAAAGTAACAATTAAACGAAATAATTTTTTGTACGCGATTCATGAATGAATATAGATCTAGGCCTATCTCAACTCGGCTTCGCAGCTTTCGTAAACGAATGTAGCTTTAGAAAACCAAATTTGAATGTTTATTTGATCAAAATATGAAATGAATGGACTTTAATTAATATATTTATGTGTTTAAGTATAAAACTATCTGTGCGAAGAGAAGTTTTATCATCTTAGAGTTGAATTAGAGTTTTAGATCTAGGGATGGGATTATTAAGTAAACAATTAAACGAATTAATTTTTAGTACGCGATTCATTACGGTATTGTCTAATGAAAGAATGTTCGTCAGGAAATCTGTAGTCACAGATATCAGGAACTAATTTATGTAAAAAATGCTTTTGAAACACAAAATTGAAGGTTAATTTAATTATATAATGAAATCAATGGATCTTCTTTTGTCTTTTCATGTGTCAAAGTAAAAAACTATGTGCGCAAAGTGTATTTCTTAAAATTAGATCTAGGTCTAAATCCTTTCTATCTTTTCTCATGTCAACATTGTAGACATGGCCTAGATCCATAAAATACTATAGCTGTAATAGAGTCGGACAACTTTATTTTTTTTGAGGGTCTTACATTTGTTTTAGGGCTACAATACATTCACTAAGGTCTAAGTTGGTACCCAAGGAACATTCCTGCCTAGTTTTATCAAGATTGGTCAAGCGGTTTTGATGTCTATAAGTAACATACATACATACATACCCCTCACATTCTACTTTATAATATAGATATATATATAACAAAGGTTTTAGAACTCGAAAAAAAAAAAAAAACTATAAGAACCATTGTTTTATTGACTCCATTTTTTTTTGTAGACAGAGAAGTTTGTTTTGCTTTGTTTTACTTGTTCAGCTATTCCTTCAGTATCCAAAAATATTACATTCTACCCCAAGACCTTTCCGGGACGGTGGTTGAGGACAGCAAGCAATATTCAAACCCTGGACCTTCCGCTGGACAGTGGGTGAAGACAGCAAGTGATATTCAAACCCTCAACCTTCCGCAGGACAGTGGGCGATAACAGCAAGTGATATTCAAACCCTGGACCTTCCGCAGGACAGTGGGTGAAGACAGCAATTGATATTCAAACCCTGGACCAACTAATGCGGTTATAGGGCATATGTTCACACTAATGCAAAAGTAGAGCATATGTTCCAACTAATTTCGGATGTAGGGCATATGTTCACACGAAAGCGGTTATAGGGCATATGTGCAGGGCCGGTCTTAGGCCACTCCAACCTATGCGGTCGCAGTGGGCCCCGCGCTTTCATAGGCCCCTTGCTAATTATATTTGTAATTATTAATTGCAAAATATATACGAAAAATTCCTGGAAATGTCCTGCACTTATTAAAATCTGAAAACTCATAAAAATCTCATGAAAAATAGACAAAATTGTCATTTGTATGTCATACAGTACGGAAAACACCAATCCTACTCGCGATAAAAAAAAAGGCATTGTCAGCTTTCGTGTAATAAAAGGTGATAATCTGAGGAATTTTCACCTTTAACCGGAAGTTCCAATACCTTAGTTACTTTTATAGTCACTGGCATATAAATATGCCATAGGTTGTAAGATTCGTAAAGTAAAGTTAACTTGATTGCATGAACAAAATGCAAAGCCGAATTGAATTTTCTAAAACAAAATCTTAATTTTCACTTATTATCCTTATTCCCACCCAGACTAAGCCCCGCGCGATCATTTTCGCATAGGGCCCCGCAATTGCTAGGACCGGCCCTGCATATGTGCACTCTAATGCGAATTTAGGGCATATGTTTACACTAGCGCGATTTCAATAGTCAAAGGCCTAGCAAGATACACGAGGTCACGGGTTCAAGAATGAGATGGCGGACTCCTCCCCCCCCCCCTTGTGTGATGTGTGGCTGATAGTGACGACGTAAGACCTGTGACGTGGCAACGAGCTATTGGTTGAAACTGCCATCAAGCCGTGACGTTGCAGGTCAGTGTTCAGGCCTTCTATAACGATTGGCCTCACATTAACTCGAGCTGAGTCTGCTAGACAGCACAGAAACCTGTCAGATACCGCACCACTCCCCCTTTTCAGTTCATAAGTGAGATATGTCCATAGCGCTCTGCTCTTGCTATAGCCTGAACAGTGGGCTAAAGAAAGGTTTGTTGTTTTGTTAATCGAAGGTTGAGTGTAATAAAGAACTGGTAATGTCTGAAGCCTCTTCTCACCTGCTCTGAGGACCTCCATGAATGTGTGGCGCCAAGTTGTACTAGGATGTCATCGCAACTCTTATTATGCGTATTTCATTAATTAATTCAGTTAAAACTGTAGTGTGTGTGTGTTTGTTTTCAAATGAGCAGAAAGAAGAGTGTTACAGTATATGTGGTCGTGATGTTCTCATTGTTACATTAGTCCCCGTGTTGATTGAATAGATGTTTGAAATGATGAATGATTTTATGCAGGTTCTTATTTGTTTTACCAGACATGTAGTCAGCACTGTTGTCTGGTGTGTGTGTGTGTGGGGGGGGTGCACCATCTGTCTGTATCTGGTTGCATGAATTTATGACAATGGTCCATATTGTAACTGAATGAATCAATGATAGTCGGAGTCACGACTATAAACAGTAAAGTCTTGAAAGTTATTTGTCACCCAATTTTATTCTCTCCTCTCTCTGTCCCTCTCTCTCTCTGTCTCTCTCTCCCCCCCCCCCCTCTCTCTCTCTTACTCATTGCGTTTTCATGAAAGTTCCTTACGGTACATTAGCATAATGAATCATCTGATGGTGTTTCCCTCATTAGCAAAAATCTATGACCTATTTTAAATGGTCTAATTACAACCCGTCAAACAACTGTTTAGTGTGTCTATTTATGGACAACCTCCAGCGCATACTAGATTTAGGGATAGTAATCCAAGCTTATTCTAATCATGAACTGGGTTACTTTTTTTAGCAGCCCCGAAACGGAAAAAGACCTATCAGTCTTGTGTGGAATGTCTCTCCGTCCGTCCGAGCGTCCGTCCGTCTCGTTTATATCTCGTAAACTATAAAAGATAGTGAAAATCCGACATCATAATATTTTAGACCATTCAAAGTTCCGATGCAACGGCTACTTTTTTCTTTTCTGAAAGCGAAAAATCTAATTTTTTAAATCACCAATGCAAGCAGTTTTTTCATAAAAATACACCACTTTTACTACTATTCACTATTAATAGTAACAAATACGGAAGGCTGTTTTGTAGTGGAGGAAAGTATAAAACATATTTTCAACACATTTATGCAAATGGTTTTAGATTTTTGGGAAGAAAATGTTTGTTTTTTTTACATTTATATTGCTAAGTTAGATAAGCTCTGTCATACTATTTACAACATTTACACACTAAAAATTGTTAACTATTTAGGAGAAAAAATCTATTTAGTATGCATATAAGTTGGGCATAATTTAAAAAAAACAATTAATATGCAGTTAATCTAATTACAACCCGTCAAACAACTGTTTAGTGTGTCTATTTATGGACAACCTCCAGCGCATACTAGATTTAGGGATAGTAATCCAAGCTTATTCTAATCATGAACTGGGTTACTTTTTTTAGCAGCCCCGAAACGGAAAAAGACCTATCAGTCTTGTGTGGAATGTCTCTCCGTCCGTCCGACCGTCCGTCCGTCTCGTTTATATCTCGTAAACTATAAAAGATAGTGAAAATCCGACATCATAATATTTTAGACCATTCAAAGTTCTGATGCAACGGCTACTTTTTTCTTTTCTGAAAGCGAAAAATCTAATTTTTTAAATCACCAATGCAAGCAGTTTTTTCATAAAAATACACCACTTTTACTACTATTCACTATTAATAGTAACAAATACGGAAGGCTGTTTTGTAGTGGAGGAAAGTATAAAACATATTTTCAACACATTTATGCAAATGGTTTTAGATTTTTGGGAAGAAAATGTTTTTTACATTTATATTGCTAAGTTAGATAAGCTCTGTCATACTATTTACAACATTTACACACTAAAAATTGTTAACTATTTAGGGGAAAAAATCTATTTAGTATGCATATAAGTTGGGCATAATTTAAAAAAACAATTAATATGTAGTTTTTCATATTCAAGATTCGCAAACATACAAAGATATAGCCATGACCTAGTAGCGCAACAGTCTGATTTTAGTGTCCAAGACTGTGCCTTTGTCTTTCCAAATTGTTTTGAACTTTGCCATTGCTGCTGTGGACTGTGCAATTCTGGCCAGTGGTTCAATTCTGGCCAGTGGTTCAATTCTGGCCAGTGGTTCAATTCTGGTTTCTTCGTCTGAAACAATAGGTATCAAAAACCTCTGACACTTGCCAGCTTTTTTACTTCAATACTGATGCACATTGTAAAGCCCTTTTGCCTATTGCTCATAATGTGTGTTTTTTTCAGCATCGATTAACCTACCATGTGCTGATGAAGTCTTGTCGATGCGCATCATCAAGTCAGCTTGCTCTTCCTCTGCCCCTGCTAGACTAAATTTAAAAAAAAGGGTCGATATTGAATTGTTTCCTTGTGAAAAGATCTGAGATTTGATGCATTCTCCTGGCGCATCTTAGTAGAATAACAAGATTACAAAGAGTGTTTGTGTTACACAAACTCAGAGGCGGCCCCCGTCGAAGTCGGATCCCTGTCGGATCTGCATATTCGCAAATAATATTCAAGAGGTGATTTAATTTTGATGGTCAAAAGTAATAATGTTTCAAAGATTCATTTGCCGTAAATTTAAATTTAAATTAAATAAAAAATAGTAGATTAGTTTTAGTATATTACAACATTACAATATTGATCAAAACGTTTGGAAATGAAAATCTACACTTTTTTTTTTACACTTTAAGTTTAGAAATTGAAATTCTACATCTTAATCTGGTCTATTTTAGTCTAAACTAGATCTAGAAATTCTAGATCTAGAATCTAGAATAATTTTAATTAGAATATAAATCCAGATCTAGATATACTGTAATAAAAATCTAGATCTAGTTTAAAAAATCTAGATTAGATCTAAATCAAGATATCATTCCTTTTTTAAACGCGAGTCACATAACGAGGCTTAATAAACATTACTATACCGAGTTCTTTTTTCATTTCATTTGAAGAATTAATTCCATATAACGTCAGAGGGAAAAAAAACACTACGTCACACGGCCTAGCTAGACTAAAAATCGCCTTCATCATTACGAGCCATTTATCAAGTGATCATAGACTTTGGTGCACCGAGTGCGTTCTTTAAGCATTTCATTTAAAGAATTCATTCCATATGACGTCAAAGGAAAAAAAAAACACTACGTCACACGGCCTAGCTAGAATAAAAATCGCCTTCATCATTACGAGCCATGTATCGAGTGTTCATAGACATTGGTGCACCGAGTGCGTTCTTTTAGCATTTCTTTTAAAGAATTCATTCCATATGACGTCAAAAGAAAAAAAAACACTACGTCACACGGCCTAGCTAGACTAAAAATCACCTTTATCATTACGAGCCATTTATCGAGTGTTCATAAACATTGGTGCACCGAGTGCGTTCTTTTAACATTACATTTAAAGAGTCCATTCATATGACGTCAAAGAAAAAAAATTCCATTACCTCACAATAGGCTAGTACCGGTACCATAAAAAAAAATGTCTTTATTTACACGAGATATTTAACGAGGGTTCACAGACATTGGTGCATTGAGTTCTAATAGAATTTATTTAAAAAGGATCAAAGCCGCATTGTTTTTGCTTTTTGTCTGTCAGTCGGTCTGTCCGTCATCTTGATATAAAAAAAAACAACTAAAAGTTATTAAAAATTGATTAACCTTTATTTTACGTTTAAAAACATCGCAATAATTTTTAAGTATGAACACAATTGAAGAGTTTATATAATAGATTGTTCCGGATGTTTGTATAAATAGTAAAAGAAAAAGAGAATTTCAGTTAAATGCAATACCGTTAATTAAATTTTTTGGATGGTCTCGTATAAAAATTAGATGTACTACAGCCATGTGGAGAGATTTTCATACCTTACTTTGGTGTTTGGATTCTGTTTTCCTTAAAAATCGGAACATAACATTATCGATAATTAGATTTTATAATGTTTTAGGTAGAAAGTTAAATGTACTGTAAGAGAGTAGTGAGTTAAAATATGTTTCATAAAAATCCGTAAAAACATTATTTCGTAAATGAGAAGATTATTTGTTAATTAATTAGAAGAGGGAGTTCAAACAATTATTTGGCGTTAGTAGATTTTTAAATAAATTCGGAAATTTCTGGCGACGATTTGTAAGAAACAAAATCCGGAACTTTCTTTATCGATTACAAAACTTCTATGTTATGTTTTAGCAAGAAAAAAAAATGTCTAAAAAGTAATTTTCAGTAATCAATTCTAGTAAATTACTTTTTTTTAAAGCCCTGAACAACCTATTGTCGATATTTTAAAAATTTGTTTAAAGATAAAAATACGGAACAATTTGATATTGATAACCAAATTATAGTGACGCATTGTCAAATAATATAAGTGTAATATTAGTAAATTATGCGATTTCAAACAATCATTAGGCATAATTCATGCTTTGTAAAACAATATCCGGAACATTTTTACACTTAATGAAATATAAGTCAGTATAGAGATTTTGATTTAGCATTAATATGCTTTTTACATAAAAAACGGAACAACCTATTATTGATAATGTGTTTTTGCAACGTTTAAGCATGGAAATTGAATGTAATATTAATTAGAAGAGCAAACAAACATTTGTTGGGGTTGATTAGTTTTGCACAAAAAAAAATAAATCCGGAACAATCAATTTTTAGATACTTAAAACTATTGAGATGTTACGGGAGGAACATTAAAGTGTAAACAGATTTTCAATAGCTTTTAGAGTTCTAGTTTTTTTAATCTAATCGTGACGGACAGACCGACCAACAGACAAAACGCACAAAAATAATATTCTTTTATTCGGATAGGGGCACTAAACAAAAAATAAATAAAATCTGATTTTTTAAAAAAGTTTAAGGAATTGGTTAAGCACCTGGTCATGTTGCGACGTTACGCTACTGCACGAAAATCGCTGCATAAAAAGTCCATTTAAAAAAATGTGCGCGATATTTACATACAAAGTGCATTATTAGCCTTTATAAACAAAGAGAAATGTTTTCTTTTAATTTTAGCTGCTAGTTGACCAGAAAAAACATCTTTAAGTATTATTTATATTTGTTGTAAACATTTCCTGTACATTTTTAAAATATATTTGACTTAGTGATACTGAAAATACACAAAAATTGTTAACCTTTGTTAGCATATTGTAACATTGCCTCCCTTACATTTACGTAATTGTTTTAGAATTGGTGTATTTTTATGAAAAAAATCGCTTGCATAATTAATTTTATAAATTAAACGGTTTGCTTTTAGAAAACCAAAAGTAGCCGTTGCACCTAAACTTTTCAAGCCGCATTTAATGATGAAATAATATTTTTCATATCTCGTCTAGTTTTCGAGATCTGAGTGTGACAGACGGACAGACGGACAGACGGATATTTTGCACAAACCTAATAGCGGCTTTTTCCCCTTACGGAGGCCGCTAAAAAGTGGCAGGTCAAATGAAGTTTCATAGAGTCAGAGAAGGAGGCAGCAATAGTCACTACCACTTAGTGAGGTACATTGCGGATACATATAGCGCACGCACGTATGTAAGATCATCTTAGAGTTAATAAAGACGTCTTGTCTCTGACTTTTTTTTTTTGTCAGACGAAAGTCATTATAAAGATTTACGAAAATCGGAAGAATTTCGCCATTTCTAACAACAAGGAGAATCATGTTGTCAGTTTTGAAATGTCGGTTTTGTCGCAGATGCCTATTGTGAAAACCAATTCATTTTAACAGACTCTCATTAGAATCTGAAGCGATGTCAATATTTTTAAATATTGGGATTTTTTTTTTGTTATTGAAAAATGTCATTAAAAAATGTAATTGCCCTTTTCAAACCTTTCGATCTATAGGGCAAATGATGTTAAGGTGATCTGTTTCTTAACGAGCAGAGTGTCATGTGGCCAACACAACGATCATCCGCCTTTACTTTCCCCAAGTAAAGTTGGATACCCATTAGAGTTGAGTACACTCAGATGCGCCCTGAAAATCCCGAAATTCAAAAGTCTACGCCGATATTCGAAACCAAGACCTCAGGTTGCTTAACCGCTCGGCCACCAGGCCCCCAATAATGTCATTTTACTTGGTTAATATTCAAACATGGATGAAAATACTTTTTTTTAAAACGGGTTCACCACTCTCACACCCTTTTGTCATAGTTCAGTCTGTTTTGTTGGTAAACTCCCTGCCCCCTTTGATGACGAAAGTGGTCACCATGAAAGCACGACGGAAGGTATATATATATATATATATATATATATATATATATATATATATATATATATATATATATATATATATATATATATATATATATATATATATATATATATATAATATAAACCAATTTGATCGATTGAAACTCTCTAAACTAGTCTAAACAGTGAAGATTTGAAATAAGAAATAATATATTTTTTGGGCCATTATTTGTATTTGTATTCAAAATTAAATTTCAACTATTCAAAGACTTTTTTTTAAAGTAGTACCACGGATGACCATTTACGTAAAACTAGCTTTTATAATACACGTCATGTAAAATATATTTATACATACCTTAGAAATGTAGGTTTCATCTTATTCACTACAAGGGAGGTTATCGGGATAATAAGTAATCCCTTTTTCCTTGGCTATTTCCCTTCAGTTCTTCAACATTCCTGCTTGCCTGTCATCTATCCACAGTATCGACGTTTCTTATATAGTACTATACTTCTCTAAGATTGATAAAATATTTTTCCATCTACTTTCTTTCCTATTTAAATTTGTTTTTTTTTTTCATCCTCAGCTTCATTAGACTAGAAGAATTGATGTCTCTAGGGCCAGTCTTACACATTGCGGGGCATAATTTAATAGATGCTTGCGAGGCCCCTCTTCCAGTTTTTTTTGTTACACTAAATATTACTATTAATTAGATCAGGGGTGGGCAAATTACAATCCGCCATCTTATCTTATGCGGCCCGCCGACACCTACAGAAATCAGGTGAGCCCACGGTATATACATATAAAAATGCAAATACATTTAAAATAATATCTATATAAATTATTGAATCTGTCTTATAAAATGTTTCAAGTAAACGAAGATTTTGCTATACATCAATACACTCAATTCAAGACACAATCTCTGATCAGCATTTATTCGATGCTATGAAGAACTGTGTTGAATGTTGGGTAGGCTTGGAACAAGATTGCAAATGTAACAACTGATGGAGCTCGATCTTTGAGTTTTTTTTTGTTTGTTTGTTTTTATATTTTTTATAAAAAATATCCCAACCATAAACTCCAAACAGGAAAGTTTGCACAAAGCTGCATAAAATTTCAGTATACTGTTGATCGGAGAAACATAACAATCAAACTTATTAGAGCTAGGGGTGTTAACCACAGGTATTTCCGATTTAGGAACAAAGTAATCCAGTGTATCCGCCAACTTAGCATGGGCAAGGCAAATGAGAACAATATAAAATCTCAAGGAAGAAATTTTTATGTTACTTGAAGGACACTGACTGTGAATTTGTTACCAATATTTCTAATGAGGAGTGAAAGACAGATTTCATGTGTTTCATAATTTCTATTGCAAAGGGCATTTTGCATATGAAATGTAAATGCATGTTAAATCTTTTCAGACAAGGCTTTCCCATTTCTACAAGCAAGCAAAAGAAAACAGGCTTTGTCATTTTCCTTTGCTGAAAGGTGAAACTATTTCTAGTGAAATGATTAAAAGTACAAAACTTATTTAGATTCCTTAATTGTGCAATTTATAAAAGCAAATTTTAAGATGTCAAGAACCAGTTTTCAATACCAATTCTAAGTAAAGAGAAGTTCCAGTCAGTACTTCCACGGGTGTTTATGGGTGCCAGAAGCTGTATTTCAACACTATAAAAATTTGCTGTTGTTAACACTATCTGTGTACACAAACACATATACATACATATGCTCTCCTTCTTTGTTTTCATGAACCGCGCAATGGTTTCCATATCATGCAGTTCACCTAATAGTTTTGGTTCTATAGGAAGGCTTTGGGGCCAGAGTCTTGTTCGGGTCTCTTGATTTAGTATGCACTATTGAAGGACATGGTCAGCATTCTCTTGTGATGCTCCACAAGGGCAAGTTTCGCTAGTCCCGACATTTAACTTCCGGAACATATATTGTCTGATTCAGTGAACAAGCTTTTTTTTTTTTTTTTTGTGGAAACTAAAACAGTATAATTACTGGTCGATTTTGACTGACTGTAATTTGACAGCAGTCACAAGAGTAACAACTAGTAAGCTAGTTCCACAGTTCCGGAACATATGCACGAGTGTAAAAAGTTGAATACTGCACATTAAGTACTACTGTATATTTGTGGGGATATTGTAATATAAAAAGGCAACAGAAATTTTAAAAAAATCGTAAAATTGATTTAAAAAATAGCTAACTCTTGTTGTAATTCCTAAACGTGGAGTGTGAAAAAAAAAGAAACGTGAATGTAATACAGTGTAAATATGAATTAAAAGACATTCTACACAGTTAGCTACAGTATCTTTCTATGTTGTATATATATACAAGGCCGCCGCGAGGGTTGTGGCCACCTGCGTGCGAAAGAATTGGAGATGCGGCAAGTTTCAGCTCAAGTCGCCAAGGGGTATGATTCCAGGGCGCTGAGCTTATTCTGGCGTTTTCAGCTTCAGAAATTCTTTCTCCTGGCGTCTGTAACGCCTTTTTTTCTCGTAATAAGAAGAGAGAATATTTTTAAAAGGCAAACATTAAAGTGTTTTCTTTTCGAGCGGACTTTTCATCCTAGTAAAAATAAAAGTTGAGGGTCATATTAAGTCTAATAATAAAGAGGCAGCCCTGGTCAACAGTATCATGCGAGGACATTCCAGGTACATATAACACACGGACCTCTGCAATGGGCGTGGTCTTTTTATGATCATCTTCGTGGAAAGTAAGACGTCTCTGTCGCGGACCTTTATTTCACACAACAATCGTCACTATAATGAAGTGTAATAGTCTCGCGAAAACACTCTACATTTGACAAAGTCTTTTTAGAAGATGAACGACGTTTCTTACTTAAGATATTTTAATTTTTAAACATTGGTAACATTTTACTAATATTACTAATATATTAATAACTACAATGAAAATAACTCCTTTTTTTTGTCGTCCCCCTCACCCCCCTAGCTGTTGGTCGGTCCTTCGCTTGTAGCTTACAACTCAATGTAGATCTACATCTATAATCACCCAAAACTTCTCTACGCTAAACTAACGGCCATTTCTTAACATACAAGTGAATTGACTGTATAATGACTAGATCTGCTTGCAAGGCGGGGTATTCTACTAAATAATAATATTCATAAGTAGTAAGTAGATACTAAGAAAAAAGAAACAAATGTGTTGACTGATCTGCTTCTGTAAGCGTCATTCAAAACAAATATTACAAACAATTCAAGGTCAGAAAGGAGTAGGCGCCTATAGAAAAACCCGCGGGAATCTTTCGCTCAATTTTTTTTTCATAAGTTTCCAAAAATAACTTCCATGTAAGAATATCTTTTTTTTTCTTTTTTGTTTTTGCAGGATAATGGAATAATTAGAATTATTATAAAACATTAAAATATTTAAGTAATTTTTTTAATTACACAAAAAAAAATTTAAAAAAGATAACCTTGGAATAATGATTTGGCCTCCCCCTAAATTCGGCCGCCTGCGTGCAAAGCACACATTGCACAATAGGTGGCGGCGGTCCGCCATTCCAAATTTTTTAAAAAAATGCGGCCCTCGATACAAAAAAGGTTGCCCACCCCTGAATTAGATCATTATATCAACATTTATTACATACATAGGAAGCAACTGAAACGCAGCAGGCGCGAGTGACTTTGTTAAAGTTACGATACACTAAATATATTAACCCTTTAAACCCTACATCCTTAACTCTAACATGGTAGTTAGTGATATGCAAAATGTAAATTGCGGGACCCCTGCAGCGATTGGTCAAATTGGTCAAAGACACGTCTTGACTGTCCCACTTGTGACCTGGACAATGTGCCACATTTTTGGCTATATGTAAGATTTGTTGAAGCAAGGCATTCTTTATTCCTTGTAGTAATCAAAATGTAACAACTCATGGGATATAGCCTATCATTGACAGTAGTGTCAATATGACTAGATACAAATGTATAGAAATAGCTTTACAGAAAATATCATCACCTCAAAGAAATAGACAGCTAATGAAGTGCTAGACATTTTTTTATTGCTCATTGAGCGCAAATGACAATTAGTCTACTTTTAATGAAGAATGCGTACTACATGAGACCTTTGTGAGCCCGGAATGTTCGGCTGCACACTGGACGGGTTATTCCAGCTTCAGCTAGTGTCATTGGCCTTGAATTTTTTTCTATGACGCTTTTATTCTGCCAGCGCTGATCTCTTGTCCTCCGCGATCTGTGCGCCAGTTTTCACAACGCGACGCCATGATGCTCTGTCATGTGCTACTGTCTCCCAGGTGGCTGGGCTGATGCTGAACGCTTTCAGAGAAGCTTTGAGGGTGTCCCTGAAGCGTTTTCTTTGTCCACCTTGTGAGCGCTTTTCTTCCCTTTTTGGACATACAAGAGTCGTTTAGGGATGCAGCGGTCTTCCATTCTGCAGACGTGTCCTGCCCATCTCAGCTGGGACTGCATCAGGGCTGTGTGGATGCTTTGGACTTCAGTATCTGCAATTTTTTTTTTTGCCATTTAACATTCAGAATTTTTCTGAGACAAATCATGTGGAACTGGTTCAGTTTTTGCATGTTTTTTATATACTGTCCACGTTTCTGAGGCAATGTAAGGAGGATGACAGCTCGATAGACCCCCTAGTTTTGTGTTTGAGGTGATACCTCGTCTTTTCCAAACATTTTAAGACAATCTGCCATACGCAGGTCGATTTCATTATCAATCTTTCCGTTTCAGGAGAGTGTGCAGCCAAGATAAGTGAATCTGTCCACTTCATTTATATTAGGCCTATGTCCATTTATCTTGATGCTTGGATACGAGTAGGCTTTACCTGGAGCAGGCACATGTAAGACTACCTATATTGACACTATTACTTGTATGGAGTCCTAACTGAATCACACGTAATTACATTACTACTTTTAATAAGGTACACTACTTGCATTGGAATGTCTATTGATAAATGTACCGATACATTCAGATCACTCAATTGTTTTGACACACACTTAGTTCGTCTTACTGGGGGAGGGGGGGCCCACCGAAATAGTCTTGAACCCGGGCCCACGGGAACCTTGCTGCCACGGTCTCTTGCTAGTTTTTTTTTATGGATTCTCAGCTCTTTTCTTTCGGCTTGATCAAGTACACTGTGTCGCTACGTTCTTTTGGGTCTTCCTCTACGTCTTGTACCCTAAGGGTACCAATCTAAGGCATGTCTAGCTCTGTTGTTGGTATCGTTTCTAAGGGTGTAATCAATCCATCTCCACTCTCTCTCTCTCTCTTAGATCTGCATTTCTCTGTCCACCTATTCCCCCCTCCCGTTTGGTGTTTTCTATATTGTTATACCTGTGGTTAGTGTGTAACTGTGGATGTTAATGTGTAACTGTACTTAATGTGTATATATGTGTGTATACATTTATTTATTTGTTGTCTTGACATTTTAGGTTAAACGGATATATTTACAATTTCGATAAGACATCTTTTGTTGCTATTGTCTTCAGCTCGGTGTAATAATGCAAAAATAGCAATCAATGATGTTCTTTCTTAAATTTTAGTTACTAGCTAATGTCGAAGTGACAAGCTAATGACAATATGACAAGCTAATGTCGAAATGACAAGCTAATGTCAATATGACAAGCTAATGTCGAAATGACAAGCTAATGTCGAAATGACAAGGTAATGTCGAAATGACAAGCTAATGTCAATATGACAAGCTAATGTCGAAATGACAAGCTAATGTTGAAATGACAAGCTAATGTCGAAATGACAAGCTAATGTTGAAGTGACAAGCTAATGTCAACATGACAAGCTAATGTCGAAGTGACAAGATAATGTCAAAGTGACAAGCTAATGTTGAAATGACAAGCTAATGTCAAAATGACAAGCTAATGTCGAAATGACAAGCTAATGTTGAAATGATAGGCTAATGTTGAAATGACAAGCTAATGTTGAAGTGACAAGCTAATGTCAATATGACAAGCTAATGTTGAAATGACAGGCTAATGTTGAAATGACAGGCTAATGTTGAAATGACAAGTTAATGTCAATATGACAGGCTAATGTCGAAATGACAGGCTAATGTCAATATGACAAGCTAATGTTGAAATGACAGGCTAATGTTGAAATGACAGGCTAATGTCGAAAAGGCAAGCTAATGTTGAAACGACAAGCTAATGTCGAAATGACAAGCTAATGTCAACATGACAAGCTAATGTCGAAGTGACAAGATAATGTTAAAGTGACAAGCTAATGTTGAAATGACAGGCTAATGTTGAAATGACAAGCTAATGTCGAAATGACAAGCTAATGTCGAAATGACAAGCTAATGTTGAAATGACAAGCTAATGTTGAAGTGACAAGCTAATGTCAATATGACAAGCTAATATTGAAATGGCAGGCTAATGTTGAAATGACAAGCTAATGTCAATATGACAAGCTAATGTCGAAATGACAAGCTAATGTTGAAATGACAAGCTAATTTAAATATGACAAGCTAATGTCAATATGAAAAGCTAATGTCGAAATGACAAGCTAATGTCAATATGACAGGCTAATATCGAATTGACAAGCTAATGTTGAAATGACAGGCTAATGTTGAAATGACAGGCTAATGTTGAAATGACAAGCTAATGTCAATATGACAGGCTAATGTCGAAATGACAGGCTAATGTCAATATGACAAGCTAATGTTGAAATGACAGGCTAATGTTGAAATGACAGGCTAATGTTGAAATGACAAGTGACAAGCTAATGTCGAAATGACAGGCTAATGTTGAAATGACAGGCTAATGTTGAAATGACAGGCTAATGTTGAAATGACAAGCTAATGTTGAAATGACAGGCTAATGTTGAAATGACAAGCTAATGTCAATATGACAAGCTAATGTTGAAATGACAAGCTAATGTACTAATCTCTATAGAGTAAAGAAGTTGGCCGGGGGTGGGGTGTCATTATGTGTTTGCTTCACACTGATATACGTAACACACCAAAAAATGATGGCGCAAAAAAAAAAAAATTAAATTAAATTAAAAAAAAAAAACAGACAAAAAAAAAAAAGAAAAAACAGAAGACAGGTGACATTATAGTAGGTTTTACTTTTTTTCCCCTTTAATTATGGAATATTTTACAGTATCAAAGTACCAAAAATGAAAAAGGAGAAGTAACAAACATATTAGTTTCGTACATTTACAGTTCATGGTTTCAAATTCTTGTTTTGTTTGCTTAGAAATCTTACATGTACACACTCCGTCTGTCTGTCTGTCTGTCTGTCTGTCTGGTAGAAATGTTGTGCATGTTATTTCTTCCACTTCACAGTCTCGGATCAAGTTGATACGTTGCACAATTATTCAGTGGCCCTAACAAAACATGAACCAATAAAATTGAAAAAACAAACAGACAATTAATTTTTTTTTAATATATAAAAAGAGAAATAAATCGCATAGTATTGAGAAATATGTCTGTAAATGCACAGTTTTTTTCCCTTATATAAGCATTATTGTTAGTTTTCGTAAAGGATTTTGTGTATCTTTCTTGTTTTATATTACAAAATAATGATACAGATTAAAGGACCATCATATGGCTGACAGCACTGACGACAGCTTAGAAAACAGCTTTAAAAAGGATTCTCTTCATTTAACTGGAGTTACGTTTCTTTTAAATGGAGTTACTTTTCTTTTAAATGGAGTTACTTTTCTTTTAAAAGGCCAAGATTGAAGTAATACTGAGATATCAATCATAAACAATTATGGACAATTGTGTTATAAAACATAGGCGTTAATGAGCAGCTGATTTCATAGCGATAATAACATGTAACTTGTACATCCATCAATCAAAGAGTATTATTATTTAATTCTGCATGAATTAACAAAGGTTGCGACAAAATGTAAAATTATGGGAGATTGTTCGTCAGAAAATTAATCTGAGCAGTGAAGCCTAATCAAAGTACAATCACAATAATTATTCAATACTTTTTGTTTAAAATAAAGACAGCCACGTGATGATATATGTTTTATAGGTTAGTTTACTTATATTGACCGATTTTATGGCGATTCTCGCTGAGGTAAGGTCAAATTAATTTAATGATTTTATGGGCATCTAAGATGAGAGACAGTTATTACTGGTTGTGAACTCGTAGCACCAAACTGCTAGTAGACAACTAAACCGTAATAAATCTGAGCTGATAAAAAACTTCAAATAACTGGAATAGCTTTCTCTTCTGAACCAACCAAATAACACTTTGTTTATAATAAAAACAAAATCAACATAAGTGTAGTAAACATTAGTATTGATATTTTAAACACAATGTAACTCTTTGTATTTTACATCGACAAAAAAGTCTATTATAGGAAATTTTACTGAATTAAAAATGGTTTAAGTTTTTTGTAATATAATCTGCACAAAGACCACATTTGAAATAATCACAAAAGTCATTAGGGAAACATGATAAAAACTTTAAAATCTTATGGCCACTATAGTAACAATATAACAAGTCTACTAGAAAAAGGGAGCGAGTGTAAAAACAGTAGATCTTTAAAAAGGCAAAATGAACACTTTATAAAGAACGGTAATCAGTACAGAGTGTACAGAATGCATAGGGGAGTTAATTGATACAGTTTATGACAAGCATTGAACATAATTATCAAGTACACACGTATAAATAAACATACATATTTAATAAATTCACAGATAGATGGATAGACATATAAATATTGACAGACAGACAGACATAAACAAACAAACAAACAAACAAATAGATAGATAGATAGATAGATAGATAGATAGATAGATAGATAGATAGATAGATAGATACAAATGTGAAATTTTACATTGAAAACATACATCAGGAGACCAACGCCTTCTAGTCTGTTCCTGTGTAGAACGTTAAAACAGTCTTTAAGACTCCGTGATGCATATAATACTTCACCATGGGATCTCTTCTATAGGATCCAAGCTAATGAACGGAAACAGATGGAGCACAGTGTCCGTATTACTAAAGACGCGACACGAACTATATGAAAGTATATCTAGAGCAGTGATTCCCAAACTGGTCTATATAGACCCTCAGGGGTCTACGAGGACTTCCAAGGGTCTACGAGACAAAAAGTTTGGGAACCACTGGTCTAGAAGATAGTAGAAAGATTTCAATGGCACTAACGTTTAGAGAGGGATAGTTTCTTTTTTTTTAAAAAAACTTAATCAATGTACATTATAATACAAAACTAACATATTTACAAAAGTTGTTTTTTTACATGAATAAATGAGCACATCCAGACTTGAATTACACGACCATTCTCGGGGTATTAGCCACCCACACATTTTAGAACTGCACCACTGTTTGTGGTGCTACTACACTGAAACAGACCCACACCCGCTCCATCCGATGGTTGAGGTATGGGAAAATGACCAAATGTAAATACACGCTCAGTTTTCGACATAAAATAACATGTCTGTGTTTTAACAAATAATTTTGCTCACAAAAATAAATTTGACCTGCTTTTTAATGTTGATGCCATGACTTAGACCAACCACATACAGGCACCAGTGAATTAATTTTTACAAAAAGGAAAAACTAAACATGTCAAAGAATACAAATAGTACAAAACAATTTTATCTAAAGCTACTAATTGTATGTATTTTAGCTTACCAGAATAAAGAAGACTTAAATAACTTATTAACTTAATGATTAAATAAATATATTACCGCTGAATTAAAAAAAAATTCTTTCCCTGGTTTTGATATGTTCGTACCGATGTATAAAGCAGTAAGCTCTGAATGACAAGTATATAACACATAAGAGCCAAACATAGTTCATATAACAATGCAACAGAAGGAAGCGAACATTCATGTTAAAATACTCACAGACACATAGGGCCTGCGTTTGAACCCTGAAACGAGTGTTTAGGTTTATAATTATGTTTATGATTGCTGTATTTTAAATGGTGACATTAAAAGCAGAGTTTTGCATGCGCTTAATATTTCTTCTTTAAAAAATATTCCTAAACGAAGACTTCTAGAGATGTATTTCTAATATATGCAAAGAAATCAATATATATTATATATATATATAACAAAAACAATAATGTTAGAGCCCAATTACAAATGGCAAGAAAAACGAAAAAAAAAATGGTTTTGAAAAAAAAACAAACATCTACTGATGGAAGAGCCCTAGTTCCATACGATTGCTGCACGGGTCCCTTTCCTACAATATAGGGATCTTTTCAATAATGTAGTTCAAGAAAATGCTGTTTGAAAAGGGCGATGGTATGGTTCTCAAGTGAAGTCATCAGTTCAGAAAATTCTCCGATGTGCATTAAGCTGAGCTGGTCTGTGGACTAGACTGAGAAGAAACACTTTGCAAGATAATTAGTTACTAAGGCGTGTGTCAATAAAGCGACATAAATGCGCCATTATTTCTTGTTCAACTCCAAAGGTTTTGGATCAGCACAGTCGAGGTTTTTTCTTGAACAGTGTATTCAACAGCATCATTAAATACATAATACATTCAGCATACAACATAACACATTATTATCTGCATAAGTACATCTTATCATATAGAACATAATGCCACAATATTAACTACATCCTACAACTTGAACATCTTGGTTTCATTCATTTACAAAACAAATTCATATGTATTTCAAAATTAACAAACATTAACTTTAAAAATGAATTTTAAAAATCTAAAAGCCATTTTTTTTATTTTGGAAAACTGGCTCACAGTGAATCTACTAAATCTCTTATTTTTAAAATAATCTCAGAAAAATCTCATGATGTGATTGACTACATCAGTCAAAGGTCAATTATGTATTCACTACTTTTAAAAGCCTATTGTGTAAAACCTTGTCCCATGCATGAATCTGTTGTGTTACTGTTTTTCGATTAACAACATGTTTATATATATACTATAGACAAAAATCACAAACAATATTGAGCGGGAAAAAAATTGAATAGAAACAAGGATACACAAATACAGTGGTTCCCAAACTTTTTCCTTAACGGAACACTTCGCTCATTCTGAGTATTTAGCCAAACACTTTAAATTTTTGAGAGAGATTAATTCACGTGGTGGCTTACTAGTTTAATAGTCCAGTAGATCTTGAAACACCTATTCAGGCATAGTGGAACAGTAGGGTTTCGTGGGAAACAGTTTTAGAAACACTGCACTAGTATAATTAACAAGGGAAGGGGATTCAATATATTTGTAGTGGTTTGTAGACGGTAGAAATAGTTCAATAAATGAATAGTGTGACTTGACGTGGTTTGTGGAAACTGATATTTAGCAAAAGAAAATCATGTTTTAAAAATCTCTTTACCTTTTAATACCGTAGATGCTATGACTTTATAGAAAGAGAGAGGGTGAGAAATAGAGGTAGAGAGAAAGAGAGGGAGAGAGAGTACATGTTTGTGTTTTGGAAAAGTGTTGGGAGTGTGTAGAAGATGACTTGATCTGTGATAAAAACACCCTTTTTTTGTGGTTTAAATTTTTTTTCTAAATAATTGTAAATACCAAAGATGAACATGTCATAGACAGTTGAAGATGTCAAATGATGTCTTACTCATAGGATAATGTCAGAAGATGTCACAGATGTCATTCACAGCTGCTGATGTCACATGGTGGGATACACTTATCACGTCTAAAGATACACAGAATATGCTCTGTGTTTAGATTAAAAGAGTACGCTAAGACTTGAGCTGCATCCCTAAAAGAACGTCCTCTAGTTTTTGCTCAGTAAATCCTTTATCAAGCAGCTTCATGATCAGAGCTTCTTTTTCACGATCAAGTGAAAAAACTGTTTCTTTCAGATCAGAATTCTTTCCCATGAGAAGTTTCACTTCCTGGATGTAAATAATAAAAAAAAAAAGTAAAAAAAAATCAATGGGCCTAAATATCTACCCGAATATCTACCCGAATATCTACCCGAATATCTACCCGAATATCTACCCGAATATTTAGTACAGATTGTATGTATATGTCGGATAACTACAAACATCAAGGAGGTAATCAAGATTGTGCACGATAAATTGTGTACACTTGTTGGCAAATAAAAACTAAATTCTCATCTCTTACGCTTTATCATATTGTTTCTGTAGCATGAGAGACCATTGAAATAGCGCAAACTTTTAAATACCTTGGTGGCGCAAACTTTTAAATACCTTGGTGGCGCAAACTTTTAAATACCTTGGTGGCGCAAACTTTTAAATACCATGGTACTATCTTAGACAATAGATTTAAATTTTACATATTTTGCAAATACTGATTATATCAGCAAAAAAAGGGCAGCAAAGATTGCGATTACTTAGAAAAATTTTCTCATTTAATGTTACCGAAAAGGCCTTGGCTGTGTTTTATCACGCTCACATCTGCAATATTTTTAGCTTTAATATATATGCCTGGTCTGGCAATCTGAACATTAAAAATAAAAATAAACTTCAAAGAATCCTAAATGCTGCTGGTAAAGTTATTGACAAAAAAACAAAACCCATTTGTACAGCTGTTTGAGAAAAACATCCATAAGAAAGCTAAAAAGATTCTAGAAATAAAAAATCACCCTTTGGGTCAGTATTTTGTGATTTTACCATTACACAAGAGATTCAAGACACCTATAGCAAACACAAAAAGACAAAATATCTCCTAGCAATCAATTATTAAATAGAAACTGGTGTAAACTTTTCGCATGTAAATTATGAGTGAGTCAGGGTGAATGTATATTTTGGTTTTCTATAATTATAATGTTTTGTTTGGTGTAATGCACAAAGTGTAACACACAATTTTTATAGACAATAAAGATTTTTTAAATTTACCTTTGAACAGCAATCTTTTAAAAAAAAGCGTCATGACATGGATTATTTTGTGTGTGTGTGTGTGTGTGTGTGAAAATCACCAGTACAAAAATCACAAACTCCACCAATGCAGATTTGAAAGAATCGGAATAAACTATAAATAGCTTTTGGTGTCTCTGGTGTACTAGGTTGTTGTTTTAAAAGAAAGGTCATTTCTGTGTGCACTTTGTAACACTGGGGAATCACATTGTCTAGGCTGACCCCAAACTGTATTGGCACTTGCCGCTCATTTGGATAAATCAGCTGTCTGGAGAGGCGGGAACTGATGTGTGAGCGACATGGTGCTGTCCACAACTAATGCCCAGGCATTCATCACATTTCTATGAGATACTCCATAGTCGCTGTTAGAATTCTCTCTCTATTTAATAATTTAATGCCCTAACCCTAACTTAAAGTCTATAAGAAACAACTCAGCAAATAGCAATAGAACAAGAAATCAAATGAGGCAAATAGGGCACACAGTATTGTAGGACAGGCTCTAGACAGGAGCCCACAGGGGAAGAGAAAGGCTGGGATACACAATCAAACATAGAGGAGATCGGTAGACCAGGAGGTAAAGATGGCAGGATGACCCAACTGTGAGAATGTCCGATGGTAACTTACTGTTGTGGGAGTCGAAAGGATGAAGTCAAAAGTATGTCAAAGCTAGATCTAGATTTAAAAACCCAACCAACCTTTTCTTGGTCTTCGCGTTGCTGGAGTTTGTTCTTTCTGTGTCTCGCTGCGGCCTCCCTGTTCAAGCTCTTCCTTCGCTCGTTTTTATCAATCTCTTCTTTTGTTAGCTGTAGAATACACGACGTCATTGGGGGGTTTTATGTATAAAGACAAAAACCAAAAAATGTTAATATTTCATCAACACAAGACTCAAAATTAATAAGAGCAAAGTAGCACCAATACAAAACTTAGAATAACAGTGTGGCAAGGCACGTTTGTGACGAGAAGACTGTCTCCTGACCACAACAAAATATCAATACAGATTACAACATGGATCTACAATTTGTATCTAACTGCATGAATAACAACTCTTTTTACTGTCAAGAAGAAAAAAAAAAGGTTAGTTTATATGGTCATACCAACACATTCTTTCCTTTTAGGTCTAAATCTACAAAGAGATCTAGTAAATTTATTGTTCCTTTAAAGAGACTTCGAAAAAATAAATAAAAGTTCAAAATTTAGGAGAAATTCAGAAAACCCACAATCAAAATTATAACAAAAGTAATCCAGCCAATTACCAAAGAACGATGCCATAAGTGGGTTAGCAAACGGGAGTAATAGTGTGACAATTATGTTATTTTAGGAAATACAATTTTCAAATGTTTATAAAAAAAATTTTTTATCTATGTTTTGGTTGTATTACAATTATTCATGTACTATCTATCTATCTATCTATCTATCTATCTATCTATCTATCTATCTATCTATCTTGATAGCTAACTAGCTATCTATCAGTGTATCTGCTTATATCTATCATTATATTTATCTATCATTGTATCTGTTTATCTATCTATCTATCATTCTATCCATCTATTTATGTATCTATTAATCTATCTATTTATCATTGTAACTGTTTATCTATCATTCTATCAATCAATCTATCAATCTATCTATCTATCTCATTTGCTATAATTCTTAGATGTAGGGTAATTGTGTAGAAAACAATTGAGTTTCTGTCCTCTTGTCTACTCACCGGTGGCTTGGGTCTAGGACTGAAGTCTGCTTGTATATCTGCTTCACCTTTACTGCACCTCTTCAGCAAGATCTTTTGTTTTAATGAATACTTTATCAGCGGCGTTTCAGATCTTTGAGCCATCGCCTGCTGGTTGGCCTCTTCCAACTTGGGGTCAGCAATGCATTGCACTTGTGCGTAGTCATTGGAAACTTCTCCGGAAGTAGATTTGAATAGATGTGGAGGATTAACCTCTAGCTGCCCTGTGGCCGTAGCATCAAAAACGCTGGAATGACTAGATGAAGATGCCATAGAAGGAACTCTTTGGAAACTTGTTTGGAAAGAATGTGATGCATGGAAAGACGAAAGTGAAGTAGATGTTGTCGGACCTTCAAAAATGTTTTCTTGGTAATGTAAAGGTTCATGGCTCTGTGACGAGTTCGGAATTGTTTTACTTTTACTGTATCTCCGACGCTTTTCTTGTTTTTTGTTCTGTCCCTCATTGAGGAAAGACTTATCGTTGTGTGCTTGTTGATCGATGATACTTGGAATTGCACAGCTCATTGATGGAGCGAATGTATTACGGCGATTTGGATTTGCAGAATCCAGTGAAGATTTACTCTTTTTGTTTCTTGCGCGCTTTGGCTTTGAGTTGAGATGCTTTTCGAGCTTTTTAAGTGGGGGTTCCTCATTGTTTGGAAGAGCTTCACTTATAGGGACAAAATTATGAAGTGTAAAAGGCACGACGCTGGAGATAGGAATATATAGTATGGGCTTAGAAGCAGCATTCTCATGACCTGAATAAATGTTTGATTGTGGTGGGTATTGGTCAGATGTATGGGGACTTGTTGGTGAATAAGTATTGCTTCCCGACATTTCGGTAATACTGTTGGCATTGAAAGGATCAAGTATGGGAAGCTGAAAAGCATCCAAATGTGTATTGCTCTTTGGTGATTGATGGGTAGATTCAATCTGATTGTCATTCCAAAAGGATTGATGAGGATTTAGTGTTGAGTCTTGGGTGAACAGAAACATGTTCCCATATTTGTCCTCCTGTTTGGACTGGGGAGGAATGCTATTTCCATTAATATCTGTAGTCAAGTCGTATATGCTGGATGAGTGTGTGTGTTGCCTTTGACTTGACTGAATCCGATCATTAGTATTATGGTCAGGGTCATCACTTTTTAACTTTTTGGACTTATTATAATACAAGTCTTCACATTTGCGCTTACCTGAAACCAGACTAGAGGAGTTAGTCTTTTGGAAAGTTTCGTTTTCAGAGTCAGTAAAACCACCTTTGCACCAAGACTCTTCTGGCATATGGCTATCTGACGGTGCATTCTCTTGGGCGTCTTGGGTATGCCCATTCATTAAATTCAGAATATTTATCAAATTGTTGATGTTATTCTCATCAAAAAGATCCTCCTCGATTTCTGTGTTGTTGTCCAAAACACTAGGCGCTGGTGTACTGGAGCCAAAGAGTTCTTCAGGGTAAATCGTATTGTAGTTGATTATGGACGGAGGGGATCTAATGCGCCCGAATGGTGTTTGGGGGGAGAAGGGTGTTAAGGGCGCATTGTCTAAAATCTCTTCTGCATGATCTGTGGAGGCAACACTGTCGACGAACTCGTCCTCCAAATTCTCAAAATCCAGGTAGGTTTCTTGCAGACAACTGTTGAGGTCTTGATTCTGCATGTCCAAGGTTTAAAACAACCTGAAATTTGAATAAATTTAGTGTTCAAATGCAGTTATATAATATATGCACACAAAAAAAAATATACAAAAAAAAACTTTTACTTAAAGAACTCTGTAAGTGGAATACAATGTTATCTCGCGCTTCGTTTATGCAGACTCAGGGCCGGCCTTAAAAAGTGCGGGGCCCTATGCGAATCGGATTGCGAGGGGCCCAGTCTGGGTAGGGATAAGGATAAGGCGTGCAAATTAAGATTTTGTATTAAAAAATAAATAAGTCTTTATATTTTATTAGTTTTTTACTAAATACAAAATCATGATGAAATTTTACGAGCCTTGCGTGTAGCGAAGTCTTACAGTATATCATTAAGTTCTGTTTCCTACATAGATCATGCTCTAAAGCAGTGGTTCCCAAACTTTTTTGTCTCATAGACCCCTTGCCATGTTTTCCAGTTTTCGGTAGACCCCCTGAATTTTTTTGAAAATTCATTAATATCAAATGTGTTTTTATTGCAGATATGTATGTACATTGATGATATTCAAATTAAAATGAAGCAAAAAAAAATTAATATGCATGACATGAATTGACTAATAAAAAAAAAAACAAAAAAAAAACTATTGGTGGAAAGTTTGATAATAAAATTTTCATATTCAGCTTCAATTTAGGTTTAACGTTATACCTTCTCGATAAGATAATGTTTGACTAAGTTAAAATTGGAAAATAAAAATAAAAATTCATGCTGTCCAATGCACGCTACATTCCTTTAATCCTCCCAAGAAACACTGAGATTATGACTTCGTTTTGACAAAATCCAGGTAATCACCTTGTTACAGCAAATAAACTACATTAAATTATGAAACAAATCTGTTAAATAGATTATGTCCGATTCCCGCTTATATTTTTTTGGTTTTAAAATTGGATCTTTAGCACCCAAGAACTCAAATATTGTCACACTGTTTAAGTCACACATAAGCCTTTTGACAACTATCATACTTCAGTGTGATAACGCCATTGATCAAAAAGTAGATCTTTATGATTTCTTGATTCATAACAAAACGAAAAATATGATAGTAATAACACACTATATTGTAGCAACGAGGAATTTTTGATTATGATATCAGATATAGGCAGGGCTTTTTATTTTGTGATGGTACACACCGCTATGGCATACCGGCACCTTTTTGAAAAAATTATTATTTTTGTCGTATTTTAACGTATATTATTAATTTTTAGTAGTTAAAAGTTAGGCAATCAACTACTGAGTACTGGCACCTACTTTTTTTTATATTTTTTTTTTACAAAAAAAGCACTGGATATAGGATTGTGTAAAACAGGTTGCAAAACCTCTTCACTGGCTGGCAAAGTCTATTTTTTACCTACAGTGTGCAGTTTTCTAGAGTTTGATAAAGTAAAGTATTGTTAAATGTTCACAAACCTCTTCTCTTTTGTGATATTCAATAAAAACATTTCAAATCTTAATCTATTATATCATGTTGGCGTTGCCTCAAATGATGTTACAGATTTAATGGTTTCATAGCGACATAACTTTAAACTTTATTGCATAAAAAGCACAAATGCATTTGCTTGTTTCACAAGGACAAAATGAAGCCAAAGTTCTAATAACCAATGGACTTTCTATAATTCTTTTCAGACTCGGTCATGTACTAGATTAGGTACTTTCATACAGACAAAATTAAGCTAATTAAAATAAGATGTTAAAATTGTAAAAATAAAATAATTAGACTAACAAGGCTAAAATTCAAAGGATTAACTAAGGTACAAATCATTAATAGAAAATGAAATTTCAAGTTTAGACATGCTTAAATGAGATCCACTATCGTAGACCCCCACTTACAGGTCATAGACCCCCAATTAATTTTTTCACCTCCGTAGACCCCTTGGAAGTCCTCGTAGACCCCTGGGGGTCTATATGGACCACTTTGGGAATCACTGCTCTAAAGCAAGAATTGCCGCATTGTTCAATCTATCTTCATGAATTGTTGGCCTCAAGTAATTCTTGATCAGTTAGAGGCGCGAGAAGCTTCTTTCACCAGATGCCACAACTACGGGCAGTGTATCTTTCATTAGTGACAGATAAGCTAAAATTTCTACCGGGGTTTTGGCGGTATCTGGTAGAATATGCCTTAAAGATGACAATTTTGTCTATTTTTCAGGAGATTTTTAATAATTTCAGATTTCCAAGAGCTTTTAATTAATTTTAATTAAACTTTTTAGTTAGTAATTAAAAAAAATAATAATTGAACTACGATTTTAACTAAACTTTTTTTTTCTACTTAAACACTGGCCTTAACTAATTTTTTTTTAGTTAAACTAAAAGTTTCTAACTTTTTAGTGAACTTTTGCCTACCTCTATTGGCGCCCCCCACCCCCATTTTACATGAACATCACATAGAAAAATAGGCTTATAAATACAAATCTTTTAATAATAATATAATACAAATAACCTTAGAATGTATTACCTAACTACAATATTTTTTTTGGCGCTTCTCTGCGTGTGGCGCCCCCCTCACTGCGCCTCTAGTGTGGGGGAGGGGTAATTAGCAATCAAACGTAGTTATATACTTCCCTCCATTTAGACTATACAAGTTTATTTATCGAGAGCATGAATGTCAGCAGAATCATGAGGACAACAAATGTTTATCTAACTTATTAGCATGGCTTATATAAAACACACTCCTGTTTGTCAAAATGTTTATCTAACTTATTAGCATGGCTTATATAAAACACACTCCTGTTTGTCAAAATGTTTATCTAACTTATTAGCATGGCTTATATAAAACACACTCCTGTTTGTCAAAATGTTTGACATGTTTCGGATGTCCCTTCAGAGTTGAAGATAGTTTACTTCCCAGTCCAAACCTCCAGCAGGACGACTTGGGATTGCAGCGGCCAGGGTTTGAACCCGGGACCATCGAGACGATCGAACGACAATGCAGTGCGCATAATGCACGAACCAGGCTCATGACCCCCCCCCCTTCTTTTTTTTTTCCCCATCGTTAAGGAATAAGAGCGTACGGTAGAGTTTGGGGGGGGGGGGGGGATCGATTGTTTTACACCGCTCCTACATGTGTAGGCGTCATGGGCGTAGCCAGGGGGGTTCTTGGGGTTCAAACCCCCCCTCCCCCCGAAATGAAATCCCCCCGCAGGGGGGGAACCGAATTAAGTGACTGATTTTTGCTTTCATTTTGTTTATTTTAGGTGAGATTTTAATACTAAATCATCACTTACCACAGCACAGCCGAGGCAGTTTTGAGTTAAAAACCCTCTACCAGGGGGTTTTGAGTTTAAATCCCCCTACCAGGGGGTTTTGAATTTTAACCCCCCTACCAGAGGTTTTTGCAGTTAAATTTCCCTCTTCTATAAAACAAAACAAAAAAAATGCAAACAACAATCCCCAAATTCCAACAGCACAGTTGAGGAATATTTTGATTTTAAAATCCCCTCCAAAATTTACGATAAACCCCATCTTCAATATAAAAAAAGCAAATTACACACTACACACTCAAAATTCTATGAGCGTAGCCAAAGGGGTTTTGAGTTTAACCCCCCCCCCCCCCCCTCCAGTTGGGGTTTGAAGCTAAAAAGTACCTCTTCAATATAAAAAAAAAGCAAATTACACACTATAAAATCTATGAGCGTAGCCAAAGGGGTTTTGAGTTTAAATCCCCCTCCTCCAGATGGCTTTTCCTTTAAAGTTTAAAACCCCTCCAGATGGTTTTGAGTTTAAAATTCCCCTACAGAGCGTTTAGAGTTGAAAACCTCTCTCTTCAATATTATTTTAAAGCAAACTACAGTCACCAAATTCTATCATCGTAGCTAAATGGGGTTTTGAATTAAAAACAAAACAAAAAAACTCCAGAGATTTCTTAGTTTAAAATCCCTCAACAGATTATTTGACGAAAAAACTTTCCTTTTCGATATAAAATCTAAAGCGAAATACAGGCATGTAATTCCAAGAGCGTAGTCAAGAAATTGAAAATCATTAAATGTATCTCAACAAAGATGGCTAAGACAGATTTTATGAGTCAGTCATAGAGATCGGGACTAAATCAAAGAAATCATATGCCGAACTGGCAGTCGAATCCTTAGTAAGGTTGTGACAGAGCGTCGCATGAGGTTTTGCGGGACATGTTCTCACACAAAATGAATTACGCAAAATAAGAGTTGCGGAAACAGCTTACCGGAAAATGCGCCGAACGGCGCGCGAGGGTCTAAGTAAGTAAGAATAGCACATTAGGTTTTTGAAATAAAACTTTTTAATAGCAAGATAATGAACTGTAGATACCTCAAAATATGCATTTTGTTGGCTTTCAATACCAGAAATAGTGCTCGGCGGCGATTAGGGAGCGCTGCGAACTCCCCCAGACCCCCTTGCTAACAAGGGCGGGGAGTCTACAATAAACAATAAACGTCTTCCGAAAGGGTCAGAATGTAATAAAGATTAATTATGTACACACACACACACACATATATATATATAATTTTTTTCCGCGGGGATTCCCCCCCCCCCAAACCCTCCTTGAAAAAAAAATCCTGGCTACGCCCATGGTAGGCGTACACATAAACATATAAAGACTGGCCAACACATAAACATATAAAGACTGGCCTACAAATAAACATATAAAGACTAGCCTACAAATAAACATATAAAGACTGGCCTACAAATAAACATATAAAGACTGGCGTACACATAAACATATAAAGACTGGCGTACACATAAACATATAAAATGTTTGTAAAATGTTTTACATGTTTCGGATGTTCCTTCAGAGTTGAAGATAATTACTTCCTAGTCCAAACCTCCCGCAGGACGACGGGGGATGGGAACGGGCAGGGTTTGAACCCGGGACCATCGATAAATCTGAACGACAGTCCAGCGTGCAAATCGCACGACCAGGCAGCCATATCAAGACTGGCGTACACATAAATATATAAAGACTGGCGTACACGTAAACATATAAAGACTGGCGTACACATAAACATATCAAGACTGGCGTACACATAAACATATAAAGACTGGCGTACACATAAACATATAAAGACTGGCCTACACATAAACATATAAAGACTGGCGTACACATAAACATATAAAGACTGGCGTACACATAAACATATAAAGACTGGCGTACACATAAACATATAAAGACTGGCGTACAAATAAACATATAAAGACTGGCGTACAGATAAACATATAAAGACTGGCCTACAAATAAACATATAAAGACTGGCCTACACATAAACATATAAAGACTGGCGTACAAATAAACATATAAAGACTGGCCTACAAATAAACATATAAAGACTGGCCTACACATAAACATATAAAGACTGGCGTACACGTAAACATATAAAGACTGGCCTACACATAAACATATAAAGACTGGCGTACACATAAACATATAAAGACTGGCGTACACATAAATATATAAAGACTGGCCTACACATAAACATATAAAGACTGGCGTACACGTAAACATATAAAGACTGGCCTACACATAAACATATAAAGACTGGCGTACACATAAACATATAAAGACTGGCGTACACGTAAACATATAAAGACTGGCCTACACATAAACATATAAAGACTGGCGTACACATAAACATATAAAGACTGGCCTACACATAAACATATAAAGACTGGCCTACACATAAACATATAAAGACTGGCCTACAAATAAACATATAAAGACTGGCCTACAAATAAACATATAAAGACTGGCCTACACATAAACATATAAAGACTGGCGTACAAATAAACATATAAAGACTGGCCTACAAATAAACATATAAAGACTGGCCTACACATAAACATATAAAGACTGGCGTACACGTAAACATATAAAGACTGGCCTACACATAAACATATAAAGACTGGCCTAGACATAAACATATAAAGACTGGCGTACACATAAACATATAAAGACTGGCGTACACATAAACATATAAAGACTGGCGTACACATAAACATATAAAGACTGGCCTACACATAAACATATAAAGACTGGCGTACACGTAAACATATAAAGACTGGCCTACACATAAACATATAAAGACTGGCGTACACATAAACATATAAAGACTGGCGTACACGTAAACATATAAAGACTGGCCTACACATAAACATATAAAGACTGGCGTACACATAAACATATAAAGACTGGCGTACACATAAACATATAAAGACTGGCGTACACATAAACATATATAGACTGGCCTACACATAAACATATAAAGACTGGCGTACACATAAACATATAAAGACTGGCGTACACATAAACATATAAAGACTGGCGTACACGTAAACATATAAAGACTGGCCTACACATAAACATATAAAGACTGGCCTACACATAAACATATAAAGACTGGCGTACACGTAAACATATAAAGACTGGCCTACACATAAACATATAAAGACTGGCCTAGACATAAACATATAAAGACTGGCGTACACATAAACATATAAAGACTGGCGTACACATAAACATATAAAGACTGGCGTACACATAAACATATAAAGACTGGCCTACACATAAACATATAAAGACTGGCGTACACGTAAACATATAAAGACTGGCCTACACATAAACATATAAAGACTGGCGTACACATAAACATATAAAGACTGGCGTACACGTAAACATATAAAGACTGGCCTACACATAAACATATAAAGACTGGCGTACACATAAACATATAAAGACTGGCGTACACATAAACATATAAAGACTGGCGTACACATAAACATATATAGACTGGCCTACACATAAACATATAAAGACTGGCGTACACGTAAACATATAAAGACTGGCCTACACATAAACATATAAAGACTGGCGTACACATAAACATATAAAGACTGGCGTACACGTAAACATATAAAGACTGGCCTACACATAAACATATAAAGACTGGCCTACAAATAAACATATAAAGACTGGCGTACAGATAAATATATAAAGACTGGCGTACACGTAAACATATAAAGACTGGCCTACACATAAACATATAAAGACTGGCCTACACATAAACATATAAAGACTGGCGTACACGTAAACATATAAAGACTGGCCTACACATAAACATATAAAGACTGGCGTACACATAAACATATAAAGACTGGCGTACAGATAAATATATAAAGACTGGCGTACACGTAAACATATAAAGACTGGCCAACACATAAACATATAAAGACTGGCGTACACATAAACATATCAAGACTGGCGTACAGATAAATATATAAAGACTGGCGTACACATAAATATATAAAGACTGGCGTACACATAAAGATATCAAGACTGGCGTACACATAAAGATATCAAGACTGGCGTACACATAAATATATAAAGACTGGCGTACACATAAAGATATCAAGACTGGCGTACACATAAATATATAAAGACTGGCGTACACATAAAGATATCAAGACTGGCGTACACATAAATATATAAAGACTGGCGTACACGTAAACATATAAAGACTGGCCTACACATAAACATATAAAGACTGGCGTACACATAAAGATATCAAGACTGGCGTACACATAAACATATAGAGACTGGCGTACACGTAACTACAGAGTAAACAAATAGGACACAGAAATTTTCAGAGACCCTAGACTGAAACGACTTAAACTAGATCTATCTAGATCAGTAGATCTCGATCTGTGTGAGAGAGAGATATCTGAGCTACTAACGCACCGCACCAACCCTGGCAGACGAGATGTCTGGATAAAAGCTACCAATCGCGAGTAAGGTCACATGACGGTCTAAAACGCGCGTGACAAACGTTTGCCGCTAGTTTCTCGCTTAACGGCGAGAAAGAGGGACGAATGGGCTAAAAGACACGTGGTCAGGCATCCAATGCGAAAGGCGGGGAGGAATGGTGGAAGGTGGCTGACAGATCATGAGTGGTGCCCCCAACGGTTTATCAGGCAAAGGAATAGGTGAAGGTCAAGGATCAGAGTGTGGGTAAGAAGTCTAAACTCTTAGTTCACAACAAAATGTATCAAATGGTCGACTGGATCGAGATTTAGAATCTTTAAAGCAGTTGGAAGGGATCCTACGCCTTGTGGTTGACTTGCTTAACCCCATCTTGGGTGAAGCAGGTTAGGATTGGGAACCCTCCTGGTCTTAGCGGACGGGCTGAGGAGAACTAATGAACAGGGCATGAGTTAGTGAGGGCAGAATGTCCACTCGGGACATTAACCAGGGCCCACCTCAGGAAGGCCGTACCATGCGCCATGCAAGCGATCGGTTGGTGCTGTCAGCGTTTAGCCATCACCTTGGACATCCCAGTCCGGCGTCTCCAGCAACGGTAGAAAGATGTCACAATTTTTTTTTAAACAATTCTATTTTGTATTGCCACAAAGCACAAGTGCTACAAATGCCGTCAAAGTTACAAATAGTAAAAATATGAAAATAAATCCAATTACGGAGCATATTATTATTAATAATAGCTATAATAGTGATAATAATAACAGCATTGACATCGCCGTACCACTATCCCATGATTTAAGGAAAAATGAAATGGAAATTATGTCAGTCAGTTCTGACCCTAACCATCAGTGACAGAGGCACTCCTTTTAAACTTCCTCACACCTATTTTTTTTTTCTATTGAAGGAAAAAACAAAACGCGCAGTATTCTCGCTTAACCACCACCAACCACCCAAACCTGACTAGTTGAGTGGTCTGAATTCACCAGTGACACTGGTACGGCCTGGACTCGTTCATGAAAGTCTAGCTCAATGTCCCAAGGCTCTTCCACTCAAGAACTTTCTTGGTTATCATAGCAGGAACTCTCCCTTGTTTGTTATTACAATAGTTAGAGAAAGGAAAGTTGGTGAAGCTATTAGTTTTGCTGTTGTTTTAATAATGCTAGGAATAGAACGTCTGATCAGGTCAGGGATGGAGATTGTTGTCAGTTTTTTTTTTCAATTAATACGATTACCGATTGATGGCTTGTACAACACTGGCCATTGAAAGAGAAAATTATATCTAGCTTAAAAAAAAGTGACATTTACTCATTTATAAGGAAAGAAGTTAGGAAAGAAATAAAAAAAAAGTTTTCAAGCGAATACTGACAACAGCTCATATTCTTTAATTGGAGCCCACCTTTGCTTGAATGTAATGTAATGCGACTAAATGCGTAGTAGGATAATGGTGTCTGGCAGTTATGAAGACCACATGACACCCTTGTTTAACATTTTATTTTTATATAAACGGGTCAACTTTATATCTTTTTATATCTTTCCAATGGAACCTTTTTTTTAACGATAAAAAATGAAGCAATAGAAAATTGCCCCTTTTACTTTAGGAGATAGGGAGAGAGAGGCTGATATATAAGAACTGATCATTTTTGTTTTTCAACACTTATTGGAGTTTTTTTTTTTTTTTAATCGCCAAAATAAAAAAGTCTTATGAAACAAAAAAAATATCGGCCAATCACTCCGTAGTCTTCTAAATATAAATCAAAGCTACTTCGATGAATACATGTGGTTAGAAAAGTAGTTTTGATAACCGAGTTATTTATTTTATATATATTTTTAATATATATCTTTACCTTCCATGGAAGCACATTCAGATATTTTTTTTTTTATGCATTTAGCTTTTTTTTGTATTTAATCGATTTATTATCACAAATCCGAACCTATCATGCACTGAGCGAAATACCGACACTGTGGGCGCTCTGATAACGAACATGCGTAACTTCTTAAATACCTTATAAATCAACGTAATAATCGGGAATTTCAAAGATTATTTGTCTGAGCGAGGGGAATACCCTCGTATGATAATTAGGTCAGCAAACGGATAGTTGTATTATTCGGACACATGGTTAGGTTTATTGGTATTGGTTAAGATGACAACGACTGACGAACGAACTGGACGCTTGACCCATAGTCCTCTTAAAACCAGTGGCGTACCAAAGGTTTCAGGTGCCAGGGCAGCAAGAGCATGATCTCTCTATCTCACTATTGTATACATAATTCTTGTTTGCCTAAGAAGTCATCAGTAAGTAAAACAATACTTAAATATAATGTAACCGAACTTAACGTCTGTATCTACAGAAACCTATACGTATGACATGCTGTGCTTTGAAACACATTTTGTCGCCCCCTAATCCCGAGGAGACAGCCCCACCAAACATCTCCTCGGTACGCCACTGCTTATTAAGGCGGTAATTAAAAACCTATTTCCAGTATTGCATTGATATTCGTTATGGAAAGCCTGAACGCTGACCTGCAACGTCACAACGTCGTACAGACCTGTGAAGCGGCAACAAGCTATTGGTCTAAACTGCCCACATGTTTTGACGTTGCAGGTCAGTGTTCAGCTCTCGCTATGACTCATTAGGTGCTGTACGGTCTATAAAAAGCTTCTGAACTGTATAGAGATACCCGATGGTATAAGCTGATTGTTCTTTGAAGACGTTCCACTCAGTAGAAGGCGAGCTGTTCAAATGAAGATTTCCCTGTTCTTGGCTGTTAGTTCAATCCGCTACATGTGCCCGGTGTTTCCATTGTCAGGTCAACCTGCAGTAGAGGGAGAAGTGGGTTGGTGTCTGGAGGACTAGATGTGTGGTGACAGTACAGAGCGTAGCGGGGTGGTGACTGTAGGGCGAGTAGGGCTGGGATGTCTGTGGAGGGAGAAGCGGGGCTGTGACTGTAGGGCGAGAGGGGTGGGATGTCTGTGGAGGGAGAAGCGGAGCTGTGACTGTAGGGCGAGTAGGGCTGGGATGTCTGTGGAGGGAGAAGCGGGGCTGTGACTGTAGGGCGAGTAGGGCTGGGATGTCTGTGGAGGGAGAAGCGGGGCTGTGACTTAGGGAGAGAGGGGTGGGATGTCTGTGGAGGGAGAAGCGGGGCTGTGACTGTAGGGCGAGAGGGGTGGGATGTCTGTGGAGGGAGAAGCGGGGCTGTGACTGTAGGGCGAGAGGGGTGGGATGTCTGTGGAGGGAGAAGCGGGGCTGTGACTGTAGGGCGAGTAGGGCTGGGATGTCTGTGGAGGGAGAAGCGGGGCTGTGACTGTAGGGCGAGTAGGGCTGGGATGTCTGTGGAGGGAGAAGCGGGGCTGTGACTGTAGGGCGAGTAGGGCTGGGATGTCTGTGGAGGGAGAAGCGGGGCTGTGACTGTAGGGCGAGTAGGGCTGGGATGTCTGTGGAGGGAGAAGCGGGGCTGTGACTGTAGGGCGAGTAGGGCTGGGATGTCTGTGGAGGGAGAAGCGGGGCTGTGACTGTAGGGCGAGAGGGCTGGGATGTCTGTAGAGGGAGAAGCGGGGCTGTGACTGTAGGGCGAGAGGGCTGGGATGTCTGTAGAGGGAGAAGCGGGGCTGTGACTGAAGGGCGAGTAGGGCTGGGATGTCTGTGGAGGGAGAAGCGGGGCTGTGACTGTAGGGCGAGTAGGGCTGGGATGTCTGTAGAGGGAGAAGCGGGGCTGTGACTGTAGGGCGAGAGGGCTGGGATGTCTGTAGAGGGAGAAGCGGGGCTGTGACTGAAGGGCGAGTAGGGCTGGGATGTCTGTGGAGGGAGAAGCGGGGCTGTGACTGTAGGGCGAGTAGGGGTGGGATGTCTGTGGAGGGAGAAGCGGGGCTGTGACTGTAGGGCGAGTAGGGCTGGGATGTCTGTGGAGGGAGAAGCGGGGCTGTGACTGTAGGGCGAGTAGGGCTGGGATGTCTGTGGAGGGAGAAGCGGGGCTGTGACTGTAGGGCGAGTAGGGCTGGGATGTCTGTGGAGGGAGAAGCGGGGCTGTGACTGTAGGGCGAGTAGGGCTGGGATGTCATCGTGGAGAGGCGGGATAGTGACTGTAGGCGAGAGGCGAAGGGTGTACAAGTACCAGTATAAATATTTTTCAAACTCTAGCTTTTGTTTTTCTTAGTAAAAGTAAACATTTATTCTCTTTAAAAAAAAAAAGGTTATGTGTTTACAAACAGGACAAGTTCAAAATTAATATAAACACTATCCGTATAAAAAAAAATAAATAATAAAAACAATGAAGTTAACTTGAGAAAATATATTAAAGTTGACTTCTTTCCAAAGGCCTGCATTTTTTTTATTTAATTCACCCTTGTCATGGTTAACAAAAAAATTAACACAAAAATTTACCCCATATATAGGCAAAAATCTCTTAAACTGTCGTACATATCCGCGTCAAATTTCATACACAGGTTCCCTATACTTGTGAAGTGTACACTAAGAACAGATACACAACCTGACCGCCGCAGTTCGTATGTTATAGTTGGTATTTCTCCAGCAGTCTAATTTTGAAAGCATTAAAATACAAATATTCCGTATTTTCAAAGCAATTTTTTTTTTCTTTTCCCCAAAATCTACTTATTTTTAATATGCCTTACGTCATTGCCACTTCCTTTTAGACGCGGTCTAAATAAATGTAAAAATAAATTCCTAAAAGCATTAAGAAGATAGATCTAGAGCAATGATGCCCAAAATACGGCCCGCGGGCCAGACGTGCTTCCTTCCGGTCCTCCGAAACGTCGGTACAAAATTTAGAAAATCCTCCCCCCCCCCCCCCCCCCGAAAAAAAAAGGTCGAAATGTATCTCTACCTACGTTAGGGCCATCATTTTCTTCTACTGCATTACTACCAAGGCATTTAACATTTGAAATAGGACTATAGAATCTACTAGGAAAAGTGAACGGATCTTTACATTTTTTTTGTAGAACATGATACCATTGCTAGCCAACATGTTTGTTTTTATAAAGAAAGTGTGGCTGTTTTTTAAAAGAAAAACAAAACATACACAAATTCACGGGCTAAAAGGTATGTTAGGTTGTTCGTTAAAATAACAAAAAAAAATGGTGTTCCGGACACAATAAACAATATAAAGCCTGGGAACATATATATGTAAAAGGAATTTTATACTTCAATTTCTAATTATAATTGATGACACCAACTGTGTTCTAGAAACACTGAAGAGTCCGGTAAGGGGGATAATCAAGAAATCTTACGTTAGAAATACAGTATTTTGTAATGGGGAAAATGGGAATTAATTTATCTATCAAAACATTTAAAATTCAATGCGAGGTGAGAGGAGTTTTAAACAATGCAATTTTTGAGGAACTTTTTTATAGGTAAAATTAAAAAAAGTAAATAAACGATTACAACTCTAACCATATCATTTTTTTATGGCATGTCTGTTGAGTTGATATAATTAATATACCACATAATACAATACATCATACATCGATGCGGAATTATAAACCGTAATAGAAGGCAAGTTTGAATATTATAGGATATCCATTAATAACTTAAAAAGCAAGTGAATTCTCACAGGTACCAGCAATGTTGTATAACTATAGCCCCTGGCCTTCCTCTACTTGACAACGGCCCAGAAGTTTCCAAGGATCTACATGTCCCCTTCTTCCCTTCTTGACCAGATTTCATTCCAATATTATAAGCAAGCAACTGATTTTTTTTTTTTGACAAAGATATTTCTCAAGCTTTTGAAACCAAAGGTCCCGGGTTCAAATCCTGGTGAAGATTGGGATTTTATTCCGCGATCTTTGGGCGACTCTGAGTCCACCCAGCTCTAATGGATACATGGCATTAGTAAAGGCGGTTGGTCATTGTTCTGGCCACATAACACCCTCGTTAACAGTGGGCCACAGAAACAGATGACCTTTACATTATCTGCGTCTGCCCTATAGATCGCAAGGCCTGAAAGGGGAACTTCACTTTTTTTTTTTTTGAAATAACCGAACTGTTATTCACTAAACACTTCTAAGGTTTAAATTTTTGATTTCATTATTGCTTCTGAACAACAGACTTAAATAAACATTCCCCCTCCCCAACACCACCCTTCAATCATTAAAAATAAATAGAAATTCCTCAATACCGAATTTCTAGTCACCCAAACGGGGTATGTAAATCTAAACACACACACAAATGTACTGAAAAGTAATGTACTAAAAACAAATGTTATCTAAACAAATGTTTTCATAAAAAAATCAACAAAAGTACTAAAAACAGAAAGATGTGTGGGGTTGGATGGGGTCCTAATGGGCTCTTAGGATAATTTACGTTGACATTAATGCGTCCCTGTCCCCGTCAAGGTTATGCTCCCCTCAGAAAGTAGACAATCTCGTCATGTCCTCACCCCACATAGTGTACGGACATAATCCACCCGAATCCACTCTCCAACCTCAAGGGGCGCCATTGTGAACATCTGCTCGGACAAACAAATAAAAAATAAATAAAAAGTGGCTACGTCTTGGAACTATGTGCAGCTCCCTAACCTAGACTTTATTGGATCTTAATATTCAAGCTCACGATTAAACAAATTAACTTTCAATCAAATCAATGTATCAGTTTAAGTGGGGGGGGGGGGGTCGAATTTTTGTTTTCATTCTCTTCTTCCCCAACCTTCTATTATAGTCATAGTCTGTGTTTCCAATAGTTTCCATTAGCGTATGTAGATCTAGTAGTATGCTTTACAATCTATACCTAGAATGGAGACCTATGTTTGGTATCTGATTTGAGGTGGAGGCCTTTATGCATAATGAAGCAAAATGACATGTGGCCAGATCTACAAGTCATCGGTATTTAGATCTAGATCTAAACGTCTGTATCTGGTTCTAGAATCTTAAGTTTACTTGCCTAATTACTAAGACTAAACGTGCAGTAGAACTGCCTCAATTGGGGGCTTCTCAAAAGGGGGCTTCTCACTAGGGATTTAGTACAATAAATAATTATGATAATAATAAAAAAAAACATAGATTCTAATTGTAACAGACTTACAAATTTGTGGTGGGTGATTGCTCACAGTTGATTGATAACACTTTAAACACAATTTAAACACAATTTAAACACAATGTCCACTAGTAAATTGAATCCAAAACTAGTCGACTGGTGGGCGAAAAGAAAAACAAAATGCTTGTTATGCAGCTTTCACATGACAACACGCAAGTCGTCTCAAGGCGATTCATCGGACACATTAATCTACACTATAAAAGTAAATAAAAACATACTTAACATTTAAATAGCAATCTTACTGGCAATTTCCTTCTTTTTTAAATCCGCGGGGCAGAGAGATATTGATTGATTTCTGCTTAACGATTGGACGTGTGATACGACTTCGCCCTATATCCATGAATGAATGGTAAAAATCAAGTCTATACTTGCTTCGACGCGAGAAAAAAAACATTCGCCGCCCAGTATGTTTCTAAAAATAGAATCTGTACACGGGTATTCCCCTTTGAAAACGAGGCCGTGTCTTCTAATTCGCTTCGTCAAGCCGCTATGTTTACAAATAACGTTTGCGATGCTATCTGTTTTTGTTTGTATTTGTGGATTTTTTCATTGTTTTTATGCATTTCTTAAGCAACTCAGAGTATTTTGTTGATGAATAACGAATACTTATCAATTTCATTTGACAGATAATCAGCCGGCTAAGCGAGGTCAAATCTAAAACGAGTTTACCGAAACGTTGGCAAAACGTTTGGTGACCTACTTTAACGAGATCGGTAGCTTCCGTAGATCTATTCGGGTCCACTGAATGGCAACCGAAGACAAAGATTGCATCATAGACTTAACAGTAACTGTCATGCTCCAGCGTGGCCGCAAACGCTGCGCATGTCCGAGAGAAAAAATAACAGGAGAGAGAGAGAGAGAGAGAGAGAGAGAGAGAAAAGTACACCAGGTTTATTTAGGGGCCTAAAAAATCTAGGTCTAACTATAGATTCTATTTTAACAAATTATTTTTTAAAAGTTGTGTTTGTCAAATAGAAATTATATTTAGTATCCAACGAAGTTCTCCCCCCCCCCCCCAAAAAAAAAAAAAAAAAAACAACCGTCCAAGTCTGTTTAGTTTTGTTTGAACTAGGGTAATCAGACCTATTTTGTTGTAGAAAAAGAAGCCGGCATATATAGTGACTTAAACTATTCAGACTAAATGATGTAGTGTAGGCAGCACGTCTTAGCTCGTAGTCTTTCTCTTGTCAACTGTCATGTCAGGGTTAAATCACTTGTGATTCCATTTGAGTACTTCCAGGATTGGATTTAATGAAGGGCAGGTGGGGCTACAGTTCCAGGGGATAGGCCTACATAATAAAGGGGCCTCCACAATAGAGATAAAAAAAATAGGCCTATATCCGAATTTAGACGAGCCAAAAAAAGTATACTTTTTTTTTCTAACATTTTTTCATATTTTTACAACTGACAAAACTATCGTAATTAAGAAGTGTACACTTGTAGCAAGCTCGGAATAAGTCAATACAGCCTTTCATCTAGGACAGTACGTCTACCAAGGGGCTTACCCTCCACAAAATAAAAAATATACTCTTTTTTTAACGAGGGTAAGAAAGATAAAGGCAGATTTCTAACTCCATACGCTAGGACCAATCCGCACTAGTGATCCTTTTTCCAACATGGGACGTGTCGCCTAAATCAGCCAGGAAAACCTAAGACTAAGCAAACCCTCTAATTAACATGCATAGCTAGATTAACATATGGCTACGCTTAGGACGCAATTATATTGTCTTTTCAAGTGACCTTTTGTGATTTAAAAGTTAAGTTAAGAACCTTCCAGAAGCTGTGCTCCGGACATTTAGGCCGGATACCTAAATGTATCCATAAATATGGCCTCTATTTAGTTCTGATAGTATTTTGGAAGCCTCGATTAATTTCTACCTAGAAGTGTTTTGGCAGCCTCAGTTTCGCTCTAAGAATGTTTTGGAAGCCTATTTTTGTTCTAAAAGTGTTTTGGAAGCCTCTGTTGTAGTATTCTTGTAGTAGTGGTTTGAAAGCCTCTGATTTGCTGTAATAGGAAGCCTTTATTAATTTCTCTCTAGAAGTGTTTTGGAAGCCTCGATTTTTTAAAATAAAAACTGTTTTGAAAGTCACTATTTTGTTTCATAGGTTTTATAATTCTGTTAACAGCATTACACTGCTTCCTTGAAGTTCGTGTAGGTACACCTCTTTTTGCCTTCACAATAATGTATATCAAATCAAGTAATAATGAAAACTGACCTCACAGATACCTTCAACAAGACCTTTAACATCCCTAAGAAAATCTTCGTTGCCTGACAGAGAGAGCTACTGCTGGTCTGCTGCAGACCGGCCTAGTCACCAGAAAATTCCTCAGTGTACAATTTTAAAGAGACCACAATGCATTTTGTTTCTCTCTAACGAAGCTCGATCCTGGCAGTGCCAGAGAACGAATATTAGTTCGTTTTTAATAAAGTAATAATACGTTTAGACCTATTTATATAGCGTCATTAACGAACGGAATGAAAACATCCAATGTTTAGATATCCACATACTACTTCAATCTGTTCGTTAATCACCAAATTGTCCAGTTGAAACTAAAATTAATTAATATTCCTCTAAATAATAAGATGTGGGGACGGCGAGTGGAATCGGGAGCGAAGAACAAACAAACACAGACACACACGCAAACACACCCATACACAGGTGTTGCTATGACTAACTCGAAGAAAGATGTACACATTTAGAAGTGCTGTTTGCTAACTCAAAGAAAGACGTGCACGTGTCATGGCGTTGTCGTCTGCTAGTGTTCTGGTCGGAAAGTAACACAAACAAAGTGTGTGAGGGGGACTAAGGGTTGATAGTCACACAAACAAAGTGTGTGAGGGGGACTAAGGGTTGATAGTCACACAAACAAAGTGTGTGAGGGGGACTAAGGGTTGATAGTCACACAAACAAAGTGTGTGAGGGGGACTAAGGGTTGATAGTCACACAAACAAAGTGTGTGAGGGGGACTAAGGGTTGATAGTCACACAAACAAAGTGTGTGAGGGGGACTAAGGGTTGATAGTCACACAAACAAAGTGTGTGAGGGGGACTAAGGGTTGATAGTCACACAAACAAAGTGTGTGAGGGGGACTAAGGGTTGATAGTCACACAAACAAAGTGTGTGAGGGGGACTGAGGGTTGATAGTCACACAAACAAAAGTGTGTGAGGGGGACTGAGGGTTGATAGTCACACAAACAAAAGTGTGTGAGGGGGACTGAGGGTTGATAGTCACACACAAAAGAAGTGTTGTCGACATATGATTTACAGTAGGGGGAGGGGGGTTGCAAGGTCTACCCATTGAAAAGGGGGAACTGGAAGATGACATCAGCCGAGCGCCATTTCACCAATCGTTCGACTCTAGGTCCAACCATAGGATGATTGTGATGGTCTCATCATCCTACAAGACAACAAAAACCGTGAGCGATGTAATCTTTTTTTTTTTCACGTTTACCTCCCTCTAGTCTGATTTTGTTTTCTCTTGAAGTGTTGTTTTTTAACCTGTTTTGTTTTTTTTAAACACTCATATCATGGATCTTTTTAAAAATACTCCTCCTAACTAGAATCTTGACTTTTTTTTTTTGTTTTTTTTCCCTTTAAAACTTGTTATATTTTTGTGAGAACCTCTCTAAATAGTCACCTGAATACAATCCCCATAAAATGGTCCCCCGAATGCAAGCCCCATAAACTGGTCTTATCTTATCTTATATAATACAGACGTTACTTCAAAAAAGAAGATTATTACGTCCTACGCGTCATGCATTCAGTCATGCATATTAACCAATGACTTAAATTCTGCCAAGTCACTGGTTTTCCTGGCTAGCTCAGGCAACCCATTCCATGCTCTAATAGCACTAGGGAAGAAGGAGCATTTGTACAAATTTGTCCTAGCATATGGGACGAGGGATGTGCCTTTATCTTTGTGTCTTTCAGAGTATTTTATTAAATTTTGTTTTTGTATTTGAAGATGATGGTTCAGTGTTTGATGTATAATTGCTACTTTACTTTTAAGTCTTCTATCCTAAAGGCTTTCTAAATTTAGTGATTTTACTAAAGGTGTTACTCTAGTCAAATGTGAATATTCGTTTGTTATGAATGTGTGTGTGTGTATGTGTGTGTCCCCCGAATACATGTCCCATAAAATGGACCATTTAATTAAACCGATTACACGCCAAACACTGGTTTGAAGACTAAACCCATCAGAAGACGACTTAACATGGACCCACCCAACAATGACATGTGACTAAAATGATAATGACCTACAGTTCTAATAAAATTGTTAATAGACTCATCATGTTGCTCACTGGAAAACAAAAAGTTGGGGTGGGGGGTGGGGAGGAGTTTTGAAAAAGCTTTGATTAAAATAATTAAAATAAAGGCATGAATTAAAGAATCAGTCAAAGAGAGAGAGAGAGAGTGAGGAAGAAGAGATTGAGAGAAGATAGAGAGAGAGAGAGCAAGAAGAGATAGAGAAGGAAGAGGGTGGAAATAAAAAAAAAATGAGATCACAGTGACATATTTCATAGGTCTGGTCTAAGAATGGCATTGACTTCGATTCCGAAGTGCAGTGCTTCACATGCCTACGCAAACCTAGTTGCTATCTTTATTTTTTATTTTTCTCGGCTCCTTAGTCTCGTACTGAACACGAGAAACGATTGGTTAATCATAACTGTCTTCGTGGAGACAGCTTGCCGCCCAATTGGGCCGAAAGGCGCGGAAGGATCTAAGTCTGAGAAAGTTTAAGTGAAATAAATATAGACCAAAAGAAAACATTTTAAGAGTTGATTTTAAAAAATATATTTCTTAAATTTAAATTCTTTCAAAACATAAAACTTAATCTGATTTCACATCTACATCTGCAAGTAAATCTGTAAAGCTGTAAACTGGTAAATCTTAAAAATTAAACATTTTGCAAGTTTTTTTTTTCACTTCCACTTTTTCTCGCGCACACCTCTTCACCTTAACACACACACACACAGTCACACACAGATACACAGAGTCACACACACACAGAACACGCATATACATTTTAAAAATCAATCAACTTTTTAAAGTAAGGGTGTATTCAAAGTGTTATTGATATACTGGATGGCTGCCTGGTCGTGCGGTTTGCGCGCTAGACTGTCGTTCAGATTTATCGATGGTCGAGGGTTCAAACCCTGCCCGCTCCCATCCCCCGTCGTCCTGCGGGAGGTTTGGACTAGGAAGTAATTATCTTCAACTCTGAAGGAACATCCGAAACATGTAAAACATTTTACAAACATTTTTACACAATATAACTTTAGGTATACGCATGCGTACATATCATTATCTTAATCACGTGTTTGTTTCACGCATGCTCACACAGACACAAAACAGCAGAAACTTACTAGCACTAAAAATAATATCTAGAAATATTGTGTATAAGGTATAAATAGTCTGATAATGCTGAAAATGCGAGATCACAAAGTGAGTAAAACTATATTCAATCGAAAATAAATTCATTCCATACAAACATGATTAAAACAATTTAGTATGTTCTAGCTACACTAATAATGAGCATGATTAAAACTATAGAAATCTATAATTAATATCTCAAGCCCACATCTGCAGTCTGAAACTAAGTGATCCACATTGACTTCATCTTAAGGTACTCACATACAGTAAAATACTGATAGATAAAAGTCATTTTACATTTCCGTTGAACATTTTTAGGAATGCGACTATGTGCCTGTGTGAGACGGTCTCGGGTTTGAGCGTCACGGCTCGTCTCTTGTTAAACATGCGTCTTCTTCACCATCTTCTTGCACTTCCTGTATTGGGGTCAACTTCTTGAATACTCTCTGTCCTGGAGCGTAGGGTGCTGGAACTGACCACGGATTAGGGGAGTCTGCCCAGAAGCTGCCGTCGGTTCTGCTCTGAAACAAATCGACGCCGGCTTCGGTAATATCATCGAACGAGTCGCTAAGGGCTTTGTCCATGGAGTTTTTTATGGAGGTGAGGGACTCGACTTTGAAAATGTCACAATCAGAGTCGTTATCGTCAGTCAAGTTCTGGAGTATGGAGGTGGACTTGACTGTTGAGCCGTCTCCACCGCCTTGTTCCATGGGGGAATTCCTTTTCACCGTGTCCAACTGAATTCCCAATTCTCCTTTGCTGACGTCATTTTGGATTTTCGAAGGCGACAAGGAAGGGGATGACGTGTTTAAGTCGTCAGAGAGGCTGCGCTGTTCCTGATTGTCTGGAGTGTTTTCTAAAAGATACATTTTCGCGTCTTCGACGTCGATGTCGTCGAATTCGGACAAGTAGTCGTCATCTGCTGTGAGAAGCTCCTTTTCGTCATCACGGCATTCGTCTAAAAACTGCTGGAACTCTTTCTCCAAACTCTCAGCGGCTTCAGACTTTGGCTTATCTTCGGGAATCGTGACAGGCTCACGCATGAGTTCTTCTGGGACGCCATCAGGCAATGCTACGGAGAAGTACTTCCTTGGAACGTTAGAAGTTGGAGAAATAACGGTAATCAATTTATTGCGTTTATCTTCGCTCTCTTTTTCTTTGGCATTGATGTGGAATACTGAAGTTTGAACAGGCTGCTCCATAGATCGCTGTATGTTGAATGTCACGTCACTAGTACCACGTGAAGTGGTGCCTTCCAGTCTTCTACTAATGATCGTGTCGTTTCTTCTTTCTGTTGGTCTGCTCAAATGGCTAGACTTTTGGCTGTGCTTGAAGTAATCTGGAAACTCCATAGCAAAAGAGTGGTCTGTCATTCGTTTCAGCTGCTCCAAAGATTTGATTTCAATATTTGGACTATCCTGGAGCACAATATTTGGACTATCCTGGAGCACAATATTTGGGTTGTTTTTGTGAACGTTTAATGAGGAAATCCGATTTGTTGTTTCTTTCGAATCCTCTTTTTTAGAGGTCCGGATGTCTCCCCCACCAAAGGTCAAAGAATTCATAATACTCTGTCGCGTTTCAAGTTGGTCGTCTTTGATAAACTCGTCCGAGGGTTCGTCGAAGGCTTTAGAGGACGCGCTTTCCTCTTTAGAGACATTTTTGACAATTTTGAACCCACCTCGCTCTATCTGTGGTTCTTTGGCTTTAGCTGCAAGGAGACACTTGGGTTTGTTGACTTCAAGCCTCGGCGCTGAGTCAGCTCTACCTCCAGTGATTACAGGCAAAAGCTTTTTCGCATCTTTGATGCATTTGTCGCGAGCGGCTAAAGTTGTGATAGGTGATGACGGTTTAGAAGTGCCGTTTGCCAACGTGTTCTGCTCAATGTTGTCGCTAATGCTAAACGGTTTTTTAAACTCTCGCTCGAAGGATTGAATCTTATACATTAGTCTCTTGGTTGGCGACGGTGGCTTTGCTGCAAGGCGATTCACGCTACTGGCAATATCTGAGCGCAAGAGAGTTTTCTTAGGGATCGGCTTGGCCTTTGCTTCTGTGGACTTTTTGACTGATGATGCATTTTGGCTTTGTTTTGAGGCATGACCTGCACGACTATTTGCCCCATTGGTCGACTGTTCAATGCCATCGGCTACAGGAACCGCTTCGGGAGAGTTAATTTCATTTCCACCTATGGGTTTGAGATTCGAACTAGGTTCGATGGCGTTGTGAGCTGCAAGAATGTTGATGTCATTGTCTATTTTATCCGATGACTGAGATGGGACAAAACCAGCGCTCTTATCTCTCATCTTCGTCTCCGACGAGCTCGACTGCGATTTCTTTTTACAATTGCTGTGCTGTGTCAGATAGCTTTTGCAAAACTTGTTTAGACGCTGTTTTGTGTCCAGGTCGCCGTGAGCCAGCTGGTCTCCGTATTGGCTGTCCAGCCTCTTCACAAATTTTAGAACCTTCGAGCTTTCCCGCGCAGATGCGCTGGCCATCGCTGGTAGTGTGCATACCGTGTCTATAGGGCTCTTATTTTGATTTTCGTTACCGCTTCTCGCGTTGTTTATTAACGGAAATTGACTCAAGTCTGAGGGTGTAGGGTGAGCCGTGCTGTCCATGTCAGTAGCAGGGGAGACGGGGCGTTGCAAAAGTGAGAGCGTGCGGGGGGCCTGGTGCAAGGTCTGGTGGTGTTTCCGAAATTTATCAGTCGCCTTCTCCAACTTTTTTCTATCTTTTTCAAAACTGGATGAGGTGTCACAAACTCGTGGCAGCTGCAGACGTCCTTCGTTTGCTGCTGACTTTTTGGAGTCTTGAATCTTGCTGTTTTTGGCAGATTTTAATTTGGACCCTCCTGTCTCAGCTCGATCCCAGCTGGCGTTGTTGTTAACGTCTAGAGGTCGAGATACACGAGACTGGTTGGGCTTTTTCACAGTGGTTCTACTGACATACGACTTTCTGTGGTTCGAATGCCGCATGACGCGAAATATTTTAGTAGATACGCGGTTCTCCCTTGATTCCAAAGGAGATTGGCTGTTCTTTTTGGATCTTTTGAGGAATCCAGGGCTTAATTTCAACATCTGCTGGGTGAATAGCGATAGAGTTTGCTGTTGTTCGTTGAAATAAGTAGTTAATGTAGTGGGGGATATTGTCTCGTTCAACGAGCCGCACCACTTTTTTCTCGCCTCGCTGTAGGTCTCAAATGATGGAATAGTTTTTTGTGTTGAAGACATGAACTCGTGAACTACAGGACACTGTAAAGAAGTATTATCCGTGGGCAGCTGATCACTATTTGTATTCAGACCAGAAGCTGAGCTGTCTTGATCGTTTTCGGAACTATTGATATGTGTCTTATTGCTTATCCTTGAGTTTACAGAACCATCATTATATAAAGTAAACTTTGAAGAGTTCTCACAATCATAGGGAACTGTATGAATGTAATCACTGACAGTCGGCGCTTTTGTATCACTCCAACGTCTTACGTAATCCAAAGTCCTAGCAACAAAACAATGACTTTTATCTTGGTTGAAACCTGTTTTATCTTCATCGAGGCAGCTTTCTTCAGCTAGGTTGACATTATTACCAGTGTAGGTCGCAACAGCTTTTGCGAAATTTTTACGAAGTTTAAGTTGTTTAGAAACACTGCAAGTAGCGGGAGTTTTCGAGGCGCTAACTCTCGATTTTCTTCGCTTTTTTCCACCGCGCAAGTCGCTTATAGATTCATGCGCGCTCGGCGTCCTCCTGACATTCTTGGTAAGTCCAGTCCCAAGGCTCGTGAGAGGATACTGACAAGCATCGGAGCTCCCTCCCGGCAGGCATTCGATAGCATCACTTAGTTGCTCAGAGTTTAATGTGGTGCTGACCTGCTTCGTTGATGGGCATACACCAGGATCGTTGACGTCACTTAGTGGTCCAGTGTCAAGATAGATCAAATCAGACTCGTCAAAGTCGAGGTCGATGTACTGCTCTGTCAAAGAACTGATTGAGCGCGACTTAATAGCGCCATCACATTCTAGATTTTCACACCACGTGCGATCTGACGAGAAAGTATCGTAAGGCGCGTAATTATCGTAGTGGATGCTATCTAGATCGAGAGACCATGGGCAAGTATGCTGGTTATTTTCATGAAATAATTGTGTATCGTTTTCTGGCTCGCATAGTCCTAATGTAGTGGTGAAATCAATGACCTCTGCTTCTTGTTGTTTGTCCTTCAACGACGGCATGTTTTCAGTACAGTCGTTAAATGAACAGAAGATAGAGTTTAAGAAGTCATCAGCTTCGACTTGATTGCCAGTTGGCCCTGCTTCCTCCAAAAGAAATGACTGTAGTGAAAAATCCGAATGCAGAAAAGAACGGATATTTCTTTCAGACAGTCCCGCGCTTTCCATCGCTTGCGCTAAAATATCTTCCGTCACCTCGTTTAAGTTTAAATCCAATAAAATGTCACCGACTTGACCATGTTGTACAAGATCTTCATTCACGAGCTGTGCAACGGACGCTTGAGTTGTCGCTGCAGCGTGCGCGTCAACGTGGATAAGCTCACGTGACCAGTTCAAATCCGAGGGAGTAAAACCGAGGAGGTCTGAGCCTTTCACTGGGGCCCATGCTGTTTCACACTTAGACCCGCTGACGTGGTACACCCTGTCGGCGGCGCTCAAGACGATCGGGGTGCTCATGTCATCGCAGACATATCTGTCCCAGGTGTCAGTTGGGCCCGTCAGTAGATGACAGTAATCCGAGTCCGGCTCATCGTCACTATCGTTAGAGTTGTTGACGTTTGCGATAGATACTTTCGTCTCTTTGGAACATTTCAAAACGCCGCAGCTTTCACGGTCTGAGCACACCTCTGCGAAATTTCTCTTGCACGATTGACGACAAGAAACTACGGAAGAGCTAGATTTTTTGCCTGAAAGAGCTACCCTGAAGTTCTTGTTCTGCGAAGACTTTGAGCCAACACTGCACGCGCGCACTGGTTTTGGCGCGAAAATATTTTTATTTTTAGCTATAATTATAAAACATAGTTTTTGAAGAGTTAAAGGGCAATAACCTCCTCGCGCATTTTCTACGCTATTAACCGAATGGCTACACAGATCCTCGGAATCAGTCACGTGGTTTGTGGACGTAATATACACAATGTGACTAGCAGGCGCCCCGAATAACTTCACGACAGTTATCTCACACAAGTCATCAAAGCCAGATAAAAGGCGGGGGTTAAAGGCCCCGACGTCGAGATTCTCACTGATTACTTTCTGTGTACGGGGCGATGAAACAATCTCGCCCCCTTTTTCAGCGAAAGATTTTGGAGATTGCGAAATGTTAGAGACAGTTCTTTCGTCCGGAGGCAAAGGAGAAACGGGCCTCGGCACGTTACACAGCTCACTCAGGGCGTAAATGGTTTGCGCCTTGGTCAACAATGAGCAGATGGAGGGGAAAGAGAATTTAGGCAACTTCCTCCTTTTGGGTTCGCCTTTAGATGACTTTAATACTGACTGTTTCTGCGATGGTTCCTCGACAGAATACATTTTCACTGGCGGACATTGCGAACATTCTGTTAGGGTTACACTTGACGTCTTGACATCTAGGTCGATCTTTCTCTCTTGGTCATTGTCAACCGTTGTGGTGAAGGTAAATGGGTTCCTGTATATGGGACAAGAATCTTGGTTTATTTCTTGGGAAGCCGTTTTACATTCCTCCAATTTATGACAGTCACACTTGTATGGAGATTGTAAATTCTGTCTGCGTGGATCACCGGAAACGCATTTGGCCAGTGTGTAGGCTGGGATTCTAGCGTAAATGGAGGCACAGCAACGAGAAGCGTCTTTGCATGAAGATTTTGCACATTTAGCAGGAGGTAGTTGGAGTTGAATCAAATCAATAAGCTTGGGTTTTCGAAACGCTCCCTTGACGTTGTCCTCATGGCCTTGACCCTCGTTCTGATCCTGTTTCATGGAGGTTTCTTTTTCTTGAGTCGCGATTGTCATTTTATCGGCATTAAAAATGTTTAGAACAGTATTCTTTTTAGAGTTACAATCAGTTGAATGGTTTTCGATGGCCGTCGTAAGGCTCTTTACGTCTAGAGCAGAAGGAATGATGGAAGGTGAAACGCTGAGGCTTTCTTGGAGAGGCTCATCGACTTTACTGATTAGCGGTCGTGGCTTAGAAGCCTCGTCTGAATTACTTTGTTGTATTGACTTATCAGAAGTGCACGTATTTGGTACGAGGGCTGCGCTCTTTTGTTTTTTCGGATCGTCTCTACAGCAGCAGGTACACGGTGATCTCTTCAGGTTCTCTGAGTGCGAGGATCGTTTCGAGCTGGTGGATGAGTCGGCGCTCCGCTCTGATGACACACCCTCTTTGAATCTCTTTGAAGGTCTGTCACAAAGAGACGATTCGCTGCACCTTTTGGAGAGAGACCGACTTTTTCTCGTTGAGCCCCTCCTGTTGAGGCTGACACTAGACCTTGAAGAACGACTGCCCGAGCTGCTGTATCTCCTCCTGCGCTTGTCGTGCTCCCGAACACTTCCACACGTGTCTTTTCGACTTGTCCTTGAACGAAGCTCGCCATTAGCACCAGGACGATGTTTGTGGCGCAAAGGAGATTTTTTATTATGTTTAGCGTAGTCAGGATTCGAAGCCAACGTGCTTCTTGGGCGTTCATCGCGGTCGCGCTCTTGGCCCTTTTTATAGCGGAGGAAGAGAGACTCGAACTCTGAGCGTGTTCGCTTCTTCGATGAATCATATTGATGTCTGAACTCAACGCTGCTGTTTCTTTCATTTTCACCTGACCAAATTTGTTTTGCTCCAGACCTGTATGTATGACATCTGACTAGATTATTTTCAAATTTCACGCTTTGTTTCTCCACACCAGTATTCCTCGTTAGTTTCTCGAATAATTTTGGCGGGTAATTTTGCCAAGATCTCTTCTTGGCAGAATTGGAGTAAACTTTCGAATAAACGGGTCGACGAGGTTTGGTTTCAATTGGGATCCTTAACTTTTCTTGCAATCCAGTGTTCTGACTTTCAGGCTTCCCTTTTGTTTCTTTCTCAGCACATGTGTTTGTTTGATTACAAATATCGTCTCTCGTTTTAGTCTCCTTTGCTGGCTGAATCTCCTCGTGTGATTTTTGATCGTCTCCACACTTTGCTAGCTCACCCAAAAGAGACAGTGGCTCATTTTCATTACAAGGTTCCGATGATGCCGTTATATTCTGTATGGGCAATGAAGAACCATTCATGATTTCAGCTTGCTTCATGGGCAGTGACAACTTGTGAGAACCATTCATGACCTCAGTTTGTTGCATGGATAAAGACAACTTGTGAGAACCATTCATGACCTCAGATTGGTGCATGGGCAGTGACAACTTGTGAGAACCATTCATGACCTCAGTTTGTTGCATGGATAAAGACAACCTGTGAGAACCATTCATGAACTCAGATTGGTGCATGGGCAGTGACAACTTGTGAGAACCATTCATGACCTCAGTTAGTTGCATGGATAAAGACAACTTGTGAGAACCATTCATGACCACAGATTGGTGCATGGGCAGTGACAACTTGTGAGAACCATTCATGACCTCAGTTTGTTGCATGGATAAAGACAACTTGTGAGAACCATTCATGACCTCAGATTGGTGCATGGGCAGTGACAACTTGTGAGAACCATCCATGACCTCAGATTGGTGCATGGGCAGTGACAACTTGTGAGAACCATTCATAATCTCAGATTGATATATTTCCCTATAGGTAAGATAGTTCGTTTTCTTCGACAGCGCATCTTTGTAGATGATGGCGTCTATCATGAAGTTGTCAGGAAACCCCAGAGCCAACAACATATTTGTGTATTCGGCCACAGCTTCGTAAATGTCCAGGCGACGCTTGAGTTCACCCAGAGATTCATTGTCAGAAAGTAGAAGATCCTTCTGGCCTATCTTTATGGAGCGATGATTGATCAAGTACCACTCTCGACCTCGTATTACCCGGAGACGATTGTTTATAACTTTCGTTGCGGTTTCAGTACGAGCAGCTAGCTTTTCGGTGCTGGGCGTTTTGACGTGAATGTGATGATATCTGGTCACGTCTGCAGTCTTTTCTTCTTCTAAGCTTTGTCCTGATTCCCGCTTTAGGCTCGACCTCTTCGACGACGTGCCAGTTCGGCGGTACGAGGTCAAGGAGGATGAACGTCGGATGTTCTGTTCGTATTTGAAGCTGCTCTCTGAAACATTCTTTACGATAATATGACACAATGAGTGCCGACGAGAGCCTCTCTTAGAGCTTGGTAATTTTCCAAGTCTGCTTAAGGGGTCAAGGGCGTCGCGTCCAGAACAATTTAGTCTACGGCAACAGACTGGGTTTTGTGACGTGCGACGCTTGAGAGAGTCACACCTGGAGAACTTGCTTCCCGTCTTGTGATGGTCCAACACCGCGTCGTCCAGTGCCCAACTCATTGTGCCAACTTCAGTGTTCAGGAGTGTCAGCACACATGCTTTGATTAAATCACGCGCATTGAAGTCTTCAAAGTTCTTTAACTACGTTCCAGTTGCCTGTCGTCAAGAGTTGGTTTTGTTTTGTAACTTTACATTCTGCCGTGTTTTAACGCTAAGACGTCAATTTCAATGTCATCATTCAATTAACTGTTAAGTTGAAAAAATCGAGGATCCTTGCTTAGAAAACGTTTATGAAATCAGTCTTCTCTTATCAGTATTACATATATGCAGCACCTCAGAGACCTGTTTAGAAAGCGTGGAGAAATAAATAAAGAGTTAGCGAAACTTATGTTATAAAAGTACATGAGGACCTAGAGACAATGAGATACAATCTGCAACAATCTTTTTCAAAATGAGATGAACATTATAAATAGGCCTACAGTCAAATCGTTTTGGTTCCTATAACCGGTTGATCTGATTAACCAGATTCGACTTAGTCGTGTGTATACAAATTTAAATTTAAAAAAATGAGTGATTGAGGTCAGCAGGTGGAAGTTCTTATGTTTGGACAGCATGATCTAAAGTTCAAATCAATTTCGTCATCACTTCTGAAAGTGAAAGCAAGGTCTCCTAAATGTCTGGTAGGGAAGTCAAGGTTAAAGGGGAGGGAGAGAGTTACAAAAGGCCGCATCAATCTCTTGTAGTTGGACAGTCAAGGTTAAAGGGTAGGGAGAGAGTTACAAAAGGCCGCATCAATCTCTTGTAGTTGGACAGTCAAGGTTAAAGGGTAGGGAGAGAGTTAAAAAAGGCCGCATCTATCTTTGGTAGTTGGACAGTCAAGGTTAAAGGGTAGGGAGAGAGTTACAAAAGGCCGCATCAATCTCTTGTAGTTGGACAGTCAAGGTTAAAGGGTAGGGAGAGAGTTACAAAAGGCCGCATCAATCTCTTGTAGTTGGACAGTCAAGGTTAAAGGGTAGGGAGAGAGTTACAAAAGGCCGCATCAATCTCTTGTAGTTGGACAGTCAAGGTTAAGAGGTCGGGGAAAAGTTAAAGCAAGTCTTCCTAAATGTCTGGTAGTTGGTAGGTCAAAGGTATTTCAGCCAGGCCTCTCTAACCTGTCGGTAGGAAGTGATGGACTCTTCCCATGACAAACAACTGAACATTTAAGTCGTTAAAAAGAAGCGAAAGCCTGTTCAGGTTTGTTTTCAGCACGCGATTATTGATCTTCGACGATTGTACCTTGATGTAAAAATGTATTATAAATATAGGCAAGTGATTTGAGTCCAACGGCTTATGAACACACCATGTATGTCGACTAGTTCTTTATTATCATTAGTTTTATTTTTTTAGTTTTACACATTTTTCGGGTTTTCTTTCAGATATGAAGCTAATTAAATTCTAGCCCAGCGGGCGGGGAGGGCTCCAACCCGGGATCATCGAGCGACAATCAAGAACGCAAAGCAAACGGCCGGGCACTCGTATTTAAAGAGTAGCGCAAACAGTTTGCTTGCCATGAAGCAGGATTAGCTTAACAGTCGTCCAGAAACTCTGCTGTATCGAGCAGGGATGTCATGGTGCCAGTGGCCAATGACAAACCTAACATGACCCGAGAACGATATATCGGAAAGACAGATATTTCCTAGACCGACTGCTAAACTGTGAAATTCTTCAGACGCTCGCTCAAGAATTTTTTAAATCTAGTCTACTTAGAACATTATTGCATTTAATCTCTTATTTAATATTATTTATGGTTCAGACATTGTCCTGTTATTGCACCGGAAATTTAGCAATAAATCACACAGATGTGCAGACTAATTACATAACAATTAAAAGCTTTATATTTTAGATCTACTAGTCTACATGACCATCTGCGAAACAGAGCGTTCTGGGTTTTGTTTACATTTCATGAAATGTTTACATAATGAGAGAATACGAAATCTTGAACTATATATATAAACAATGTGTTTCTAGGTTCATCTGATACCCTTCCGTTCTACTGTCAACTTAGTCCATTCAGTGCTGCCATATTTGCACACCATCGATGCTGAAACTATTATTGATACGTCCAATTTAGATTTCATTTTTAAGAAATCTTTTCTAAAAACGTTTGCATTTGACATCATTAGGTGACCAGGGGCCAGGCAGTGAATGGTAAAAACATAGGTGTAAGCAGCATAGGAAGCTTTGAGATTTAACAAAGGCTGCGGGACACACATTTGAGACCCTAATGAAAGCCCTTACTGAAGACAGGGGCAGACGACGGGAAATAAAACCTTAAATAGACAGCCGTAGGACACGGCTTTGTCTGCTAGAAGCGGGAAAATATGCAGGTCGCAATTGGGTTTTCGCAGTATGTGAAGCACTGCATTCATCCTTAATCTTCGGAATCGAAGACATAGCCATAACTATTATTAAAAATGTTCATTGTAATACTTGTGAAGAAAGCAAAGACAACTCAAAATGTTTTGGTTGTAAAATGTTTCACATTCTTTGGATGTTCCTTCAGAGTTGAAGATAATCTAGCCTAAAGCCGGAGGATGGCAGCGGGTAGGATTTGAACCCGGGATCACCGAGAAGACCGAACGACAGTCCAGCACGCATACACTACAAGGCAGCCATAAAATATTGGCTATTCAGTAAAGTTCAGTACAAATGTACAGGAATATCGTAGTTCACATTAACGTTATATCTCTTTGATGCGTTGTTTTGCCTTAGTCTTATAGATTAGTATTGTGTACTATTCTCAGGAAATCCAAAGTCCTATGTATATAATAATAATAATAATAATAATAATAATAATAATAATCTTTATTATCCGTAAGGAAATTTGTCTTACAATTTGTGCATTACACCAAACAAAAAACATTATTATTCAATTGTGGTCACGTCACATATTGAAATAGTTTGCCTGTGGACTGGACGAGCCTCTTTACACTTTAAACAGTGACGTTCCCACAGAAAAAAAAAAAAAAAGAACACAAGTCCTAGTCGAAACCTTCCGCAGAACGACAAAGGATGGGAGCGGACAGGTTTCGAACTCAGGAAAATTTGTTAGTCTGAAGCGCATACCACAAAACGAGTCAGTCACCCATCAAATTGAAACAGGGTTTTGTTTAAAAAAAAAAAAGCTTGTTTTTGACCAAACCCAGCCCAAAAATTGTCTTCCGTTAGTCTGTTTGCTTTAGTCAATTCGTTTCTTTTTTTTCTCTCTCTCTCTCTCTGTAGTCGATAGGAAATTGTTTCGTCAACTCGTGTTGTTTTTACTGAATGCAGGTTCCAGCTTACTTCAAAGTAAGTTCAGTTTAGCTACCAATCCCTCAAAAGCCCGCCAGCTATCCAAGAGACTACGTGTGTTATAACCCAGAGCAGTGCGATCCATAACACCGTGAGTTTCGTTCTTGTTTAGGTCAGGTCATTCTGTTTGATTCGCCTCTGTCTCCGTACGAAAACAAACGAACTGTGCCTCATTTTCTTTGTCCAAAGTTACATGCCACAGGAAAGGGAAGTCAATTCCTCTTGACATGGGAGCAGACATGCCCCAAGAAGAACCACAGAATAATTGTCCTGGACTTTCAAAAGGGAAGATTTGAGGCTTTCGGTGATTCAACTTTCAATGATCTATCGACCGTCTAGAATCACTTCCAATGACAGGCCCACCCATTCTTTGATGTCTTCTCATCACTTTCTCTGGCCATACACTTATAGCTTGCATTTTTTTTTTACAGTGGTCAGGAGGTCATCATAGGGCCCATATGCAATTTAGATTCTGTTTCGAATTATTATTTGCGGTGTGGCCTTAGTAGGTTCTATCTAGTATATAGTATCTAATAAGTTAATGTGACATGCCTGCTAGTCTACACTTTTAAAACATGAGCAAGTATTCCAGAAGGGTTCTCTGTCCAAAATTAGAAGTTAAACTACAGAGAACAAAACAACAAGGAGAATAAATTGGATCCTTCCAGAAATGTCTTGTAGAGCTTCTTATAACCAACACACAAACTGATGCTATAGTTAACAAAGTGTCATCAAGAAAACAATCGAAACTCCACTCCAGCATTCAAAGCATGTAGCCCAACATTCTGAATACCTTAGAACACAGTTTTCATTTAATAGGAATTATTTTTATAGTACACATTTCCTTGCATCCAACAGTCTTTAAAAGAAAAGATTAAATGTTAATTACAACTGAGATAACACAAGACTAGCTTAACACTTAAATAGAATTGTTTTGTTTTCAGAACAGCTGATCTGCTGCATTCAAGAAAACAAACAAGCCTACTGACTGTGACACAGGTTCTCAACTCAAACTACTGATCTTGAGACTCAGATTATTAACTTCTCAAAATGGAACTTCTTTTAATATTTCCAATTATCCTTAATGATCAATTTGTTAGGTCAAGAGTTTGGGAAAACCAGAAGCTCACTACAGTGGCCAAAATGGAAGTCTACAAGGCATGCGTTATGAGTACACTACTGTATGGACCACCTACGCAAAGCAAGAGAGAAAACTTAACTCATTCCATTTGCGATGTCTCCGTAGGATCTTGAAAATCACTTGGAAAGAAAAAGTGCAAAACTGAGATCCTTGCACGAAGAGGTATTCCCAGCATCTTTACAGCCCTCAGACAACGCCGCTTGCGCTGTTCGCTGGATGGACAACTCGCGACTGGCTCAAGAAAAACTGGTCGCCCCCACCTCCGTTACACAGATGTAATAAAACGTGACCTCAAATCAGTAACATCAATACTGACCATTGGGAGACATAGCTCTAGACCGCATCAGATGGAGAGAGACAGTGACCAAGAAAGCTATGGATAGCGAAAGAACATGGGCCTCAGCCCTGGAAGAAAAACGAACAATGCGAAAAATGGCCAGATCCTCTACCACCGAAGTAAAAGCCGTCTTAACCTTCGATATTTGTGGACGGGAGTGTCTCTCCAAAATAGGGCTCCACAGACGAAGTGTGCGCAATGAACCATAGTCGTTCTACGACTGAAGGAGGCCAATGAATCCTTAATGATCAATTTGTTATAAAGTATCCACTAGAAGGAGAATCAATGAGAGGAAGAGGAAGCTGCTAGCAGTTATAGAAATTAGGAGACACCCCTGTGAGCTCAGCCTCCGGACTTCACATAGGAAGAGGAACCTATGATGTTGGCTCAACAAGTCATTTCTCATGAAAGACGGATGTGAATAAATGATCACTTTGTCATTGGGGGCCTCCTGACAGGGAAGTGGGTGAAACGTTTACTTCCCCTTCTGGCCACAGGACAATATCTGAATGGGTCAAAGGTTCACCAAAGAGATTGTTCTGGAACATTTGTAGAGACTTTGAGGACATGCCGCAATTGTACACATGTGATTCATTTCAATGCCAGATTTAAGTCTGTAGCAGATGTGGTGGACATCTTTTAAGTAATTAGATATAAGCTAGATAGCTTATAGTTTGTAGCCTAATGAAAGTGTTTTTTTTCTTTCTAGAGACATTAAAATAGAAAAACATTTTTCTAAGTAATCTTTAGTATAAAGTAGAAAGTAAAGCGTATGTATGTATGTATGTTACGAATAGAAATAAAAACTGCTTGACCAATCTTGATAAAACTTGGCAGCAATGTTCCTTGGGTACTAACTGGGACCGTAGTGTATGCATTGTAGTCCTAAAACAAACTTAAAACCCTCAAAAAAAAAGTGGACCAACTCTATTAAAGCTATAGTATTTTATGTATCTAGGCCATGTTTACAATGTTGACATGAGAAAAGATCGTAAGGATCTAGATTTAGATCTACTTTTAAGAAGTACACTTTGCACAGATAGTTTTTTTACTTTGACACATGAAAATACAAAATATAGTCTATTGATTTCATTATCTAATAAAATTAACGTTCAAATTTGTGTTTCAAAACCATTTTTTACATAAATTCGTTCCTTATATCTGCGAATTCAGATTTCTATAGCATTCATTCGCTAGAGTTGCAAAGCCGTATTCTAATAGTTTCATTCATTCGCGTAAGGTCATGCATGCGCAGACCGAAATGTTAGGAAACTCTTTTTTCCTAGGTCTAAAACATATTTCAGCTCTAAGATGATAGAACTTCTCTACGCAAAGATAGTTTTATAATTTAACACATTAACATACTAATTATAGTTCATTCATTTCATATTTTAATCAAATTAACATTCAAATTTGTTTTTCTAAAGCATTTTTTACATAGATCTAAATTCGTTCACCAATGTTTTCATAAAAAAATTGAATAAAGGTCAATTAGCTATTTTTAGCTCCATTCATAATATTTTTAAAATCATGAATTCATGCATTCGCTTTACTTATAACATCATTGTTTTCTTTAATCGTTTCTAATGCACTAAATCAGTGACTATATCAGCAATACAAATCTTAAGTTACTTTCAATAACAAGATACAAAGACAGATATTATCCTAGCATTAACAGCTGAAGTCTTACTTTACAGACATAAATTAAGAGTAGCCTGTTGAAATGTAATAAGAGAAGACATTCCACAGACATTCACAAGTGAAGCCTCTTTGTACAGAAACATAACAAGTGAATCAATTTAATTTACACACAAACAGCAATCAAAGCTAGGCACACACTTAATATCCTTATTTAGATGCACAGCATCCTTAGCTACACACACACAGCATCTTCAGCTACACACACAAAGCATCCTTAGCTACACACACACACAGCATCTTCAGCCACACACACAAAGCATCCTTAGTTACACACTCAAAGCATCCTAAGCTACACACACACACAGCATGCTTAGGTACACAGATATCCCTAAAATAATGTCAGTGTCAGAGCCTTTCGGAAGTTAAACTCCTGTGCAGCCTTATCAGTCCAGCCATTGTGAGTTGTGGAAACAGACTGGCCAGTAGTGGGAGGGCTGGACAGTCTGAAATGAGAATGGATGGACAAAAATCGTGAAAATTTCTTTCTTAAAAAAGACAAACAAAATCCCTCAATCAAGTATTTTAAACAGTACAATATTTTTAGTGAGTTCACTTGTGTTGATTAAAACTAAGTCTAGTCTCATTTGTGAAGGATGATAAAACATATATTGTAATAACTAGTTATTAAGTAACAACTAATTATCACATCATGGCCATACACTAATCTATACTCACCCCTTGCTTAAGTTAAAAAGACACTAGAGACAACAATAATCAGGGTTAAAATACATGTAGAGAGGATTATTATTATAGTTATGTATTAATGCCTTAATCAAAATTTACCATTGAAAATACTTTCTGTGAGGTCTTGCCTTCCAGGGATGGAAAACCAAACTAAGAAATGAGCCAAATGGCCAACTGCTTGGTCAGTTGTTTGACCATGAAAATACTGCAGCAAAATGACCTCATTTTCTAAAAAGAAAGTAATGGTACAAGAATAATAAAATATAAAGTAACATAAGTTAGACTTGTCCAAGAGAGCAATTTAAATTAACAAGAGAATTTAAGGGTCAATATCAACAGTCATTAAAACTTTCAATAAAAGATATGTTACAGGAGCATGAAATATATGTCACTGTCACAATTTGACTTTTAAGTTCTAAAATTAAAATTACGAAAGAAGATTATGCACACATAACTATATACTGTATATTTCTATGCATGAGATGATCAACAGTTGTGAAAAAAAGACTCCAGGAGGCCATGAAACAGGTTTGACTATCAAATTCTATTGCTCCAGCCTGAATCAAACTACAATGTCTTTAGGCTAACATCAGATTTCTGCAGATACTTTGTGTTTAAGAGAGATAGGGGTAGATGTGAGCATGTTGAAGCAATAATTTTAGAAGACAATGCCATCTGCTCCATCATAACTAGGTCAAGTTGTGGCCAAGTAGGCAACTTCTGTCCATTAAAGCAAGAAACGAGCGGTTGAAAAACTTGTTTGTTCCTTGTTCTGTGAGACTATAAGTGTACATTGACTAGGGAATGGGAAGACAATGGTTATGGAATGTTAGGTGTTAACTATTCATGTCCATAAAGAAAAAATAAAAAAAAATAATTATTGACTGACCTTGCAGCCACAAGTCCAACAGTTCTTCAATCTTACACCTCAAACTTAACAGAAATTCTGTGTGGATGAGACGACTGGAACCAGACTTGATCAGACAGTGAGAACTGGTGTAATAGTTCATGACTAGCTTGATCTGTTGAAGGCCTAGGGTGCTGCTCTTGTTGGCAAAATATTGACCAATCTGTTAAAGAGGAGAAACACACATTTTCATGACAACTCTCAGAGGAAATTTTAATGACCATTCAAGATACTATTCTTTCTCAACCCTCAAAACAGCTGTTTGGTTGATTTCATTGATTACCTTGTTATCATAAAAGTAACGGTCCCATGCTGAATATCTAACTAAACTAACAGAACAACTATACTAATGGCAATGTCTTCAAATTCCGAAGATTACAGTGTTTCATATAACTATGCAGACCCAGTTGCAATCTGCTGCATCTTGTGGAGATAACGCAGTTGACCACTGGCGGTCTATTTAAATCAAAGTGACCAACAGTTATATCCAGCAGATTGTTGGCAATAGTTTGCTTTATAATTAAGCCTACTCCAGATTGTCTGTTTTCCTCAGGGCTTCTCCCAGATCAGCAGACTGTGTAACCAGCTCCCCTCTCTACCAGTAATCCTAGACCTGCCAGACATACTTTAATAAGGGCTGCAATGTCCACAACCAGCTGAGACAGTTCCATTGTCACTAGGGCAGATTTCCGCTGCAGGCAGTCCTTTATGTCATTGCCCTGCATTGTGCTGACATTCCAACATGAAATAGTAAGAGGCAGCCACTTTTTACTTGGGCGTGATTCCCCATTACATCATACACTGCAGCAAGGCTTCCAACCTGCCCTAAGTATGTTTATAGTGCAATGTGGATTGCGCAAACCAAAGCCACTCTTTAGGGCCAGATGCCAACCACAGTGGCTCAGTATTCTGAGACGGCTGTAGATAGCAGATGACTGTAGGTTTTATTTTGGAGTTTTCATCCTCTAGACTACTATACTAGTAGACAGACAACACACAGACAGGGACATTAAGTGTACAAATAGACTGGAGACACCAAATACACCACTAGATTGGAAACTACTTCTCTTAGCCTACAGCAGTAGTACAGTGCAACAAAATATCAAAGGACCAAAAGATGTTAACAAAAAGAAAGACCAGCAAAAACAAAATTTTTATTAAAAAAAAAATAAGACTAAAGGTTGGAATCTCTTTTCTGACTTTTGATACTCAACAAACTTGCAAGAGAAAAACTTAGACCAGCATAAAACAGTACAAGTAAAGAAAAACAAGGAGAAAACTTGGTCCGATTGAGTCATATAAAAAAAGAAATATTACATATATAATATTAGTTCCTAGCATGTTACTGTGTTTAAAGGAAACCTTCCCATGGCTTCCAGGCATCCCAGACACAAGTGGTGACTTACATGTTTCAGGATAAAATGTGGACAGATAGCTTCCACCTTCTCTTGAGTGACACACTGGTAGATGATGGACGATAACTCTTGCATTATGCCATTGTCCTGAAACAGTATGGGGGATAACATGTTTTCAATAAACATCTTTGATTTACAGTATTTTTACTCTGTTATTAAAACAATGGAAACAAGATAATTATTTTTAGTTCTGAAGCATTAGCTGATATCTCCTGCAGCTTTTTTAGAAATATATGGATTCAAAAGGTGAACATCAAAAAAAAAAAGATTCAGTCCAAACTCTATAATAACATTATATGTGTGTTAGACTTACACTAATATCTTGCTTGATAAAAAACTCAGCTAGTGATGTGATTTTAGCATCGGAAGTGAAAGACTTGATAACATCAGACTGCAAATAATTGATACAATTCACATTATTTTTAAAGATGTCACTTTTTTTAAAAAGAAGAAAATCATTTTTTTAAAAGATATTTACTGATTTCATAAAGCTGAGTCACATGTATATTTTGGCTTAAATATCTCTCTCTCTCTCTATATATATATATATAAATAAAAAGCATTTTAGATCAAGTGACAAAGCATCAAAGCTTTTAATTGTATACTATTTGTGCTGGAAGCATGGCACTGTACACATATTTGAAAAGAAACTTTACACTGTTGATGTTTAGGCTAAACAAAGAGTTTTAGTATTGTTCCTAAAAAGTTTCTTACATGGCTTGTGAAGTGACAAGAGTTGTCTGCTGTCAATGACTTGGCCAGAGCACTTCTGTAACCCTGAGCAATGCCAATAGAAATTGATTTAAATAACTTTCACATGCTAAAATTATTTGCAAGTTGTTTTTTTACAAAGTATAAGAAAACAATTATCCCCAAGTTTTAACAACATTTAAAATTACGACTTTGAGCCACAATAGTGACATAAGTGAATGATATAAATGTATGCTATTTAAAGGAACACAGCAATAAAAAAAAGTAAAATCTTAATTAGAAAAGTGAATGAAACTCTAAATCAGAACTTTGTTTGGTCAAACTTACTAAATGGCCTTCACTATCTCTGTATTGCTGAGTGGGTATAAAGAGTTGGGTTCAATAAACAGTTCAACACAAAGTTTGAGAGTAATTTGTTTTAAACTCCAGTCATTTAACTGTGTCACTCTAACCTGCACAGAGTCAGTCCACTCATGACAACTATAATGAAAATCACCTACTAATGACATTTTCAATGTCTCAATGAAAGTTATTGTTGAGCTTTGTTGGAATTTAGTTGTATGGACTTGAATTGGACACAAAAACGAATTAAAAAAAAAAAAAGTACCATTGATCCAAACTAAACAAAAAATGTATTACCTTTGGATCCTCCATGTAAGATAAATGCCCAGCTCTTTTCTTTACAGGTAAAACACCTCCTTTCTGGAGCAATAAACTGGATATATAAATATAGTAATACTAAATTAATGAAGTCTTCTAAGTGCATATTGAACTAAATCATGCATATGTAGACCAGATCTAACATTGTGCATTGAATGACAGAGTTCAGCCAACAGTTTGACTAGGTCAATGCTTAAATAAATATTGGTCTGCCTTGATCAAATTAAACTTCTATTTGATCTTTTGATTTACCCAATTGTATCAATTGGTCATCCATCATAAAATGGTGATTTTTTAAGATTTCATTGGATAATGTTCAAAACAAAATGAAAACATAAAGGTCAAATATTTACACAAGACTGTCCCAGTTTTTGTCCACCCTGAAAGTGATTGGCCAATACCTTGCTCCATACACTTGCACCTGGGAACAGAAGTTGGGAGGAAAAGTTAAAGGATTGGTTATCATACAGACACAACATTACCATTGATATTAAGTACACTAATTAGGGTGGTGGTGGCTGAGTGGTTAAGTGCTTGGCTTACAAACCAAGGTGTCTTGAGTTTAAATCTCTGTGAAGATTGGGATTTTGAAATTTGAGATTTTTAGGATGTCCAACCAACTCTAATAGCTACCTGATATTAGTTGGTAAAAGTTAAAGGTGGTAGGTCATTGTACTGACCTACAGTTAAATGACATTTGCATGCAATGCCCTATAGATAGCACAGTCTGAAATGGGTACTTTACAATAGTTGTAAATAAAAAAGTCATAATGTATATCAGCATAGACAACAATTCAAATAACTCACAGAAGTGACAGGACAAGAAAAAGTAATTTAAAAAAAATATATTTATTTGACTTTTTTTTAGATTCTATGTACTACTCACTTCTTCCAGTTTATTCAACTCTGGCACTATGTAAGGGGCTCCACATTGGAAGGAGACAGGCTTGTAGGAGGCACAACCCTGGAGGAAAAGGGAGAAAAAAAAAATACATGTTTGTGTGTTTCATCATGGGCAGTGAAGTTATACACCTCTATGATTTGTTGTACACATTCAATGGCAACCTTATCCCAGGTAACTCAATACAAAAGCAATGATAATGATAATGTAGGAATAGATCATTTTATTACATACTCTACATAAAATATACAATGATTTATTTGTTTCTTTAATATTTCATATCAAATATTATATGATATTTAAAGATTCAAGTACTGATTTTTAATGAGGGTTGGATGCAGAGAGGACATTCTATTCATTATAAAAAAAAATCAAGATTTAAATCCTAATATCAGTCTTAAGAAAAGCTTCATTCATTGAACAAAAACAAACCCTAGTGTGCAGAAATGAAGTGTAAAATTATACAGCTTACAATAAATCAAACTACAATAACCTTATATACAATTTTACAATCCAAACTGTAAAAAAAAATGAGCCATAGGTTCATTTAGGTTAATAACAAAACAAATGAAGGGCATGCTCATCTTTGAAAACAGTAGGATCTATAGAAATAGTTATTAAACACTACTGTGGTCACTATTCACATCTGGGAAATGCTGGCTCTTGATCACTCCTGTTGGCATAAAGTGTCCGAGTTTTAAGATATAAGGCAAGGAGATTAGCCTCAGCAAAGAACAGATCTAAAACAGATCCAAACAACCCATGTAATGTTTGTAGCTGGCTTTTTTAAATTGAGGATTGGACTCCATAGCCATCTTCGAGTTCATAGTACTGAGAAATGTGCTCACCTTTGACTACAAAAGAGGAGCTCTAGGCCATGTTCATGGCTAAGGGATGAAATGAAAAGATAACTGACCTTGAATTTAATCTGTAAAGGTACAAAACAAAATCGTCCAGTGTCCACATCTCGTGGAATGATCAGTCTTGGCTCACATGCTAAAACATACAGGTGTCTGAAGGCTTGAAGGTGGTATCTGAAAAACAAGGGCAGCTAATGATGATATCAACATACACAATCACTATTTTGATGAAATGTGTAGTTCTTTCTAGATTTTAACATAAATGACATTCAATGGGACCAACATTCAATATTTTAATTTTTAAAAATTCAGGAATAATCATTCAATATTTCAAATCATTAAACTTACCAAGGACCAAAATCAAATCAAATACTTTCCCTTAAAAATTAAAGGTCAATACATTTTTGAACATGTGATATACAAAGTGGGATCAAGGCCAAAGCCTTTGTCAGACTTACTTGTTATCTGAACTGATGACAGGCCACTGAGGGTAGAAGGCACACAACATGGCTCCTACTGCTTCAGGAGTTGTCTTCAATGTAAACCTGTTATGATGTAAATATTAACAGAGTGAAGTTGAAAGCAAATTAACTGTTACAATTTCAACAGTATCTATACAGGGACATTATTATATGCTAGGGTGTGCTTCGTTTCAAAATGCATTACCGGCTTTCGATTGAGGGATGCAAAAAAAGTGGGGCATCCTAATAGTTCATGGTAGGGAATGAGGGATTTCTATTGCACGATGCCTACAAATTATGTAATGTCTTTGTAATGCTGGCTGTTCCACTGAATAATAATAATAATAAAAGATTCAGGTCAAAATATCCAGAAATGCATTATTGGTAAGACACATTAGGAATTCAGTATATGGTTTGTTTCTTTTTTGTCTGTAGGGTCAGCCATTCCTTTAGAAGAAGCAAGGACCAAAAAGTGTGTTACTGGGGTAGAGGTGTTTCATTTTAAAATAATGTGTGTATTGTGTGTGGGCATTATAAAGCAGGCTGACTAAAAGGTTACAACTGATGGGCCTAAGAAGTGTTTGTGCACTCTATATTAGGGGGCTTCAGCCGTAGAACAGCATGGGTATCTGCTAGTCAACTAATAAAATAACTAATTAATGGGCTGAGTAGATTAGCTAGAGCATACAGAACTCACTTTCCACCACCTAGAAACAGAAGTCCAATGGCCATGGCTATACACATGTGATTCCCGTAGGTAAACTGATGATACTGAGCTCCCACACGACGACGGAGTGCACGGCAGATTCTTAATGTCATAAGGTCACCAGTTCCTGCCATCACCTTGAGATAAAAAAAAAAGCATGCAATGTCAGTATAACTCATTTAAAATATATTAAATCCATTTAGTAAACTATGTATATATTTATCTGAAAATGATTTCAGCTTAGCTAGAACCAAAAGCTTATTATTGTAATAAATAAAGGACAAAACACAATTGACTTGTGACATCATACACTTAAATTATGTAGTTTAATTTAGTGCAGACATGAATACTGGTAGGGAGAAATCTCTAGAATGAAGTAGAGTTGCCTTGACCTTGAATGTTTTGTTTGTGATGTGACATCCCAACTTTTGTAATTTCTAATTGTATAAGCTTCTTGTTAGTTCTACTGCTGGACATTGAAGCTATACAAAGGGACAGAACACACTGAAGGGGGAAGAAAGTTGATTTGCTTTTTTCAATACTGAAATTTGTATGTTCAGCTTAACAATTATGTTCATTCATTACTTTTTGAAATCATTCTTTTTTTATTTATGGATTAAAATTTTCTGAATTTTATTCCTGGATTTTTTCTGTGCCTTTTTATATTTGAAGTCTAATTGTTCATATATGAATTCAAAACAGATGAATAAATCATTACAATTGGACTATAATCAATTAAAATACATTTAAATAACATCAACGCTCACACCCAACAAGATAACAACAACATTGATGGAAATGGTTTGAATGTCTCAATAATAACTTACAATGGCTAATGACAAAACTTTGATGCTGATACAATTCTCTACTGTTGACCGTCCGGCTTGGTCCAGAAGATATTGGTCCCCAAGTAGTTTTAGTGATCCACCAAGACTGTCAAGCTATTCAAAAGGGAAGAATTCATTAACAGCTTAGAATGTGCTAGTGATAGTACTAACCTTGATACCAATACCATAAAAAGAAATTAATTCCCCCATCGCCTATTTTTTCACTTATGAAACAAAATTGTTTGTCCAACTAGTTGTTATTGAATATGTCCAACTAGTTGTTATTGAATACTGTCCCAGGGTCAAGATAGCTTAGAAACAGACATCACCCAAAGAAACTGCTGAACATCTGTCCCATAAACCTTTAGATCTTCAAGTGATCAAGGGAGGTAAACCAGCCTATAAAATTAATTAATTTGACATTTCAGCCATAAATGCACTGCTACCAACCCTAATGTGTATAACCTTAACCCCCATCTGGCTATCATTTTGTTCATGATATCTGGCAGCAAAAGGCTTAAAAAAAAACAGCTGGACAAAACTACAGGACATAAGGTAAAAAAAAAAGTAAAGTTCCCCATTCAGACCTTGGGATCTATTGGGCAGATGGTGTTAAGCTTTCTTTAGCCAATGGTTAATGAGCAGGGTGTCATGTGGCCAGCACAGTGACCAACTGCCTTTACTTTCCCCAACTAAAGTAAGGTACCCATTCGAGTTGGGTGGACTCAGGTGCACCCTAAAAATCAATAAAATTCAAAATCCCAGTCTTCACTGAGATTCAGGCCCAAGACCCTAGGTTTTGAAGCCAAGTGCTTAACCACTCAGCCATCATGCCCCCACAGGACATAAGGTGCAAATGGTTAAAAGAACTTAAATAAACCCCTGGACAAAGAATGACTTAAGATAAATTAAAAAATTTGCAGGTCATGCTAGAAAACAAATTAATGATACCTAGATGGCATACTGCTCTCATCCCTTCTTTGGACTTGAAGATAATACCTTATTAATGTGACTTACCATTGTTAGTCCAAAGATAATACCTTATTAATGTGACTTACCATTGTTAGTCCAAAGATAATACCTTATTAATGTGACTTACCATTGTTAGTCCAAAGATAATACCTTATTATTGTGACTTACCATTGTTAGTCCAAAGATAATACCTTATTATTGTGACTTACCTTCGTTAATATAAAGATAATACCTTATTAATGTGACTTACCATTGTTAGTCCAAAGATAATACCTTATTATTGTGACTTACCTTCGTTAATCTAAAGATAATACCTTATTAATGTGACTTACCATTGTTTTATAAGCCTCCCTATTAGCTGATCCAGCAAACTTCAAGCCCATCACCAAACATGCCCCACTTGTTATGTTGCAGTAAGCTTGGCTTAAAAACAGTAAAAAAATATATAAAAAAAAATTAGCCTTAACTAAATGTCAAATAATAGTGAGGGTTAAATCATTTGGTCACAAGAAATAGAATTACCTCATTGTCTGTAGGTCAATTGATGGGTCAAGGTCATTGTTAGTGTCTGGTTGTGGCTTGTAAAATGCATATTTCTTGACAATCTAAAAAAAACCCACACACACACATAATTATAATATATAAAATAAGTTTTTAAGATGTTTTTAAATGGAAAAAAAAGAAATGAAAAATTAGCGACGTTTTCTGTTAGATTTTTCATGATAATGAATATCTTCTTTTTCTAGTCAGCTTTTTGCTGCTGAGCTGTAAGCACTGTTGCAGTCTGTGCCAAGAAAAAAAAGTGTGCAGAAGTGTGCAGTTTTTTTCTTCAGCTGTTTCACACAACCATACACAGTGATGAATATCCTGGGTTGTTGCGGTACTAGGATCTGTCTAAAGTGAAATAAATTGAAGCATTCAAAGAGGATATGATTGACATTTTCATAAGGGTGGTTCTGTGCCGTTTATCCTGTTATGATAATGAACAAAGTTTGTTGTACAGGGCTAGACTAGTTCCAAAGATATCTACTGTTTCAGATGAAGGACATAAGCTAAATGTAACACCAGAGTGTAACATTGTAACATTAGTAAAGTGTGTATGTACATAGATGCCACAAACTAAAAGATTACCTTACTGCCATTATTTATTAATTTTATGTACAGGTCCCATGGTAAGACCCTAATCACAAGAAGTTATTTTTGAGCAATGAAAAATCCATGTGGATAACACTGAATAACAATTGTAAAAAGTCACATAAACTTACTTCTGGTATATTTCCTTCAACCCAGGCTGCAGTTGGCAGAATCATATCCCAGTTGACAAGTCCATGACTGATTGTCTGGACACAAAAATGTAGATTAAGACATTTACATAATACTACAAAACAAAGAAAGGATAAAAAAAATTATTAAAAAATGATATTACTCTCAAACACAAAAAGTCAGGCCGGACTTGATCCAACATGAACTGTGTCTGTGGGGCTTTAAGCCAATCTGATACAGCACTGAGGACAAGAAGATGTGTTGTTTGTTAGTCATTTATGGTTACATCAGTTACATGAGACTGGGTTAGAATACAGGGCAGCAGCTTTTGTAATGTCTACATCTACAAAGCGTCTAACCTGTTTGAAGTATTGAAGAAGATCATTCCAAGAGCAAGGGTTGCCCCTGGTGATGTGACGTCCACATTGACCCTGTCCCCTTCCTGAATACACAGCAAATAAGAAACATAATGAACAATGTGAAATCAAAACTATATAATATATATATATATGTACTGAATCAAATACATCTTCCTCCATTGTTTGCAGTCTGTTAGAAAAAAAAAAGAAAACTCGACCAATTTTAAAGTGAATAGGACATAATTCTACCTTAATGAGAAAACTTGGGGCCTTGTATACTCTGTCTCTGTTTGGCCACAACTGAAAATAGAAAAACTTGCTTACTTATTGCTTTTTTAAACTTGTACCTTAATTTCAACATGGAATAATACTATAATTCAATTAAGCATGACTTAACACAACAATTAGATATGTAGAAATTAGCCTTGAAAAAGTCATGAAGAGAAAGGTATATAATCAATAATGAAGACAATAACTAACCATGGGCTTGGTGTGACCTCCTACCATCAAATGACACAACAGGTCAGCCATACTAAGATCTGACATTCCCATGGTCTGGTTCCCTTTCTGTAAAAAAAAATTAGAAAAATTAAGAATCAATCATTTAACTGGATTGGCATTTGTTTAAGAGGGGTGGTGGCTGAGTGATAAACCACTTGGCTTTCAAACCAAGGGTGCCATGAATTTTTAAGTTTGGGATCTCTAAGTCCACCCAGCTCCAATAAGTTAGGGAAAAGTAAAGGCAGAGTGATTGTTGTGCTGGCCATGATACCCTCACTAACTGTGGGCCACAGAAACAGATGACCTTTACATCATCTGACCTATACATTGCAATGGTCTGAAAAGGGAACTGCTAAACTTTAATTTTACACAATTTAAGTTTGGTAATACTGAGTCTATGGAACTGTATTTAAATCCTGGTTGTCACTTTTACTTGGGAGTAAAGGTTAGTCTTAACTATTAATAGCTACCTTACATGTGTTGGGAAATCTGGTCGTTGAGCTCCAGGCCAGAGTAAAACTAATCCACTACAAGCCATAATACATCAAACTTGTATAAAATATTACCCACATTTATATAAAAAAATACTCACACCAAACATAATAAAATATTACTCACACCAAACATAATAAAATATTACTCACACCAAACATAATAAGCCCTAAAGACAAACCAGCTGAAAGTGCATAAGAGTCTCTATCCACACAGTTCTCCATCTCAGGTCCTGGTGGTCGACCTGCATCAAGAATTTTGATTAGATTAATGAGAAAATTAGACATCACTAGAATAATAAATTACCTAAACCAAAAAATCAATCTAGATAATCTCAAAATTGGAAACCTTTTTTGTGTGCTGGGCAGAAAAGGGGGGGGGGGGGGGGTTTATAAAATGGCAATTACATTAATGATGACAATAAGAAGTAATAACATCATATAAAACAAAAAGTAATAAGAGCAGCCGCCTACCAATTTCTGACAACATCACTTCAGCCATGTACAAGTGCCCTGTGCCTTGATACAGTAAGCCCACGCCCAATATGGCTGCAACACGTGTATTGTGGGCTATGTTTAGCTCCACTGAGGTGGGAGGTAGCAGTGCAGAGACATGGACACCTAAAGCTTTAATAACTGTCTGGTCCATACTTCCTCTCCTTTCACAGTCAAAATACAACATTTCAATCATAAAAGAGTAGTGAAGATTTTTTTTATCAAGCATAGAGAAAATGGTTCAAAAAAAATAATATAGTTATAATAATTACATTCACCAAGTGTCAACATTTCCTAAAAACTAAATAAAGAACTGATGCTACAATTGGTGATCCTCATTTTTTAATTTAATATTTCTCCTGGTGAGCAAGAACAAGAATATGTTTTGAGATGTGTGAAAATCAGCTTCAACTTATTTCCAAGTCATCATCACCACATACAAAAAATTCCAATGAATAAATATTAATATAGATGAAATAATGATGGCAACGTGTTCAGTTCCGAAGATTAAGGATGAGTGAAGTGTTTTACATGACAACGCAAACCCAGTAATAACTTGCAGACAAAGCTGTTGTCCACTGGCTGTCTTTTAAAGTTTTCATTTCGTCTTCTGCCCCTGTTTTCAATAATGGCTTTTCTTTGAGCCTCAAGTGTTTGTCCAGCAGCCTTTGTGAGAGCTTTCCAGCTGTCTCTTTCACAGGCCATCTTCTGCCAGCTACTTTCCTCTATGCCAGTGAGGGCAAAATGGCACATACTAAATTCAAAATCTTAACATCTCAAAACAAGAGAAGTGTTATTAACACAATCATGCTTGTCATGAATATATGTAATGTAAATGAAGTCTACATATTTACTGGACAAATATTTTAAAATAACATCCAGAGTCATCAACAAACTAAACTCTATTCAATAATAAGTTACTTACTTAGCAGCTGACATCCCCAGCAATATACCAATAGTGACAAGCTCATTGCCCTGAAACAATAAAAGAAGAAATATAATTAAACTACTGAGAGCTATAAAAATGAAATTAAACTAATTTATGTTGGAACATATTGAGCTTAGCAAAGCTACCAAATATATTTCTGGTCAATTTTATTGTTCACTTGTGCATAGATCTTACTTCACTAATATATTCATGAATGTTGAAAGTGCACAACTTGGGCAGATGTCCATTCAGACCCAGGGCCATCAGGAAACCACCAAACTCATTGGTCAGTTCTTTTGGCTTGTTATAGATGATCCAGGCAGATTCCACCTGTGTTGAATCAGCTATTCTCAAGCCTGCGGCCACACCATTGTGAAACTGTGGCCAGACAGACATGTTGGATGGTACCTCTATCCTTGTGAAATCAACTGTAGTATTTCTAACAGACAAGAGGAAAGTAATTTTAGAAATTTAAAGAAATCTAAAGTAAAAAAATATTTTAGATAGCAATTGCTCTGAAATGTTAAAAAAAGCAAAAAAAAAAACTAATTGATTAATTTTGCAATAGAAGCACAAAAAATAAAAAACACTTACTCTTGGTGAAAAAAGTCCTATCTCAGGAAATAATAGTTTTTTAAAAAAAGGAACACAACACTAAGGCTGTTTTCTGAGAAACTAGCTATGATTTTATCTGACATTGTTAAGGCTATTTTATCTTTATAGTACACTCCTATAACTAATTTGAATAATTTGTAAGTAGATGTTTATATTTTTTCTGAAGAAAAAGCCTTAAATTGGACTTGGTCAAACTGCATTTTATATTTAATAAGGTTTAAATATATATTAATTTACGAATGTAAATTTGTGTGCATTAAATTAAGTAAATTAGATAATATATTAAGTTTATACATATATATATCTCAACAATCAAAATTTCTTCCCCCCCCCCCCCCAAAAAAACAGTACAGATGTTTCCCATTAGGTGGAAATAAAAGCCAAAATGACCACATAATTTAAAAATCTTAAAGGGAAGAAAAATTAGCTTTAGTTTTCTTAACCAAGAGGCTTATTCTATCATGCTGGACCCAATTTGTTTTTTATATTCACAGCAAAATCTAGGCCTCAAAATACTAATCAAAAGGTTGTGGCATTGCCTGATTGTTCAACAGAAGAAAATCCTAACTATGTATTGCAAAGTATTTTTAATTGTTAGTTCTTACTACAACAGAAAAA